>NC_084489.1:82798269-83528269 GCF_030035675.1 Rhineura floridana | reverse complement strand
TAGCACTGGGGAAGCTGATTGATGTGTTTTGAGGGGGCGAGGCTTAAGGTGTCAAATCGAACCTGAATCAAAAAAACAGAATGAGCTTTTACTTTTTTTTCCTTGGACCAGAACAGAACAAACAGTTGAAGATAGAAAGTGGGGGGTGGGGAGAAGCCACAGGTTACTGGTTCAGAATCTTCAAACAGCAAACATCTGAGGTGGCACATTCAATGGCTCCACCAGAGCCAGAAGCAGAATGAATACATAAATTAAAGCCAGTTTCTGGGAGGATTTATTTACTTTGGGTATGCACTAGTGCTGTGCTGAAAATCTCTCCCTTCTTTCTCTCCACCTTTTCTGATGAATAGAAAAATCCATTCCAAAATTATCAAAGGGGAGAGAAAATGGGTCAACATACAAGTTGCAGCTAGGAAGGGATGCACATACAACACGTACCGAAGGTGATACAACAGTCCAGGGCAGGTGACATAGAACGTAATTGCTGTCTATCCCTGTGTAAATCAGGCCCACAGAAAGGACTCTGAGAGGTGGGCAGGACAAATCATTTGTCAATCATCTGAAGCCTTCCTGCTCCATACCTGACATCATATGTGACATCAGGGGTTGGGCAGACAAAGACACTGCTGGATTGGCTGCACAATCGGGTTTGGGGAAGGGTTGTAGCTCAGGGATAGAGCATCTCCCTTGCATGCAGAAGGTCCCAAGTTTAATCCTTGGCATCTCCAGGCAGGGCTGGGAGAGTCCTCTCCCTCAAACCATAGAGAGCTGCTGCCACTCTCTGGAGACAATACTGACTCATTAGATGGGCCAATGATATGACTCAGTATAAGGCGGCTTCCTATGTGAAATCAGGGATGAAGAACCTCCAGCCTGCAGGCCAAATTTGGCCCCCACACACCTGCCCCCACATGTGATGTCATCATATGTGATGTCAGTTGCAGGGCAGGTAGAGATGTGCTTGGGTCAGCTGCACAACCAAGTTCCCTGTAGGGAACTCGACTGTGCAGCCGATCTGTGCAGCACCCACAGGTGAAGTCACCACCCATGAGTTGATGGGCAATGTGTTCAAGCCCAGTAGATTTGCTGTGGGACCGAGACTGCCATCAGGAACTTGATTGGGCTGCTGATCCCTGCAGAAAGCAGCCTTGCCAGTCCTATGCTTGGCATTCCCAAGCACTAAGCTTAGGGTTGGCCAAAGCCCCTTGCCCTGTAGCTCCCAAGCAAACTGGCTGGGGCTGATGGGAGCTGGAGAACCACAAGTTCCTAACCCCTGATTTTAAAGACATTATGCTCTAGTGCAGCCTTTCCCAACCAGTGTGCCTCCAGATGTTGTTGGACCACAACTCTCATCAGCCTCAGCCAGCATTGCCAATGGTCAGGAAAGATGGGAATTGTGGTCCAACAACATCTGGAGGCACACTGGTTGGGAAAGGCTGTTCTAGTGTTTCTGTCTAAAAGTTAAAATCCATTAAGGTTGCTTGCTTCAGACCACCAAGATTCTTCGCATGAATTAGAAAAGCTAATCTTGCAAAAAAAAAAAGACAAATATTTGGGTGTTAGAACAAATTAAACCAGAACTGTCACTAGAAGCTAAAATGATGAAACTGAGGTTATCATACTTTGGACACATCATGAGAAGACAAGATTCATTAGAAAAGACAATAATGCTGGGGAAAACAGAAGGGAGTAGAAAAAGAGGAAGGCCAAACAAGAGATGGATTGATTCCATCAAGGAAGCCACAGACCTGAACTTACAAGATCTGAACAGGGTGGTTTATAACAGATGCTATTAGAGGTCGTTGATTCATAGGGTTGCCATAAATCATAATCGACTGGAAGGCACATAACAACAAAAATATTGGCCTCAGAGTCAAGGTTAGCTCTTTAGTGCTTGTTCTACTCTCAGACTGAACTAGGAAGGACCTCCAAACTCTAAGATAAACTCACCAGTGGCAAAACTCTCAGCAGTAATCATATTCATGAAGTCAAGCAATTGAGGCCAAATATGAAAATATTGACTCTGAGGCCAATAGTACCTTCTCTAATTCATGCGAAGAATCTTGGTGGTCTGAAGCAAGCAACAATGGATTTTAACTTTTAGACAGAAACACTAGAGTATAATGATCCTTTCGCTTCTGGTGTAATTGCTATCACTGAATCAAGTAACCCAGGTAAGGAACTACGAAAAATGGGAATGGACTGCCTTCAAGCCGATCCCAACTTATGGCAACCCTATGAATAGGGTTTTCATGGTAAGTGGTATTCAGAGGGGGTTTACCATTGCCTTCCTCTGAGGCCGATAGGTAGTGACTGGCCCAAGGTCACCCAGTGAGCTTCATGGCTGTGTGGGGATTCGAACCCTGGTCTCCCAGGTCATAGTCCAACACTCCCATAAATGCATAGTCCTAACCTTTTTTCCAGCTGTAAATCTCAACTGTGTGTAGACAGTGTTCCTAGGTATGTGACTATCCAAGTTTGTAAAAACCCATCAGACTCAATCACATTAACAATTCAAGGTGCTCAATATAACGTTTCTCAAACAATGATGAATAATTAACACATTGTGAGCTGATACATGATTCGAGAGATAACCTTGCTTAAAAATATGTTTTGAACACTTTTAGGCTCATGCAGATATAATATTCACCTGTCTCTTAACTGTGGCTAGAACTTATTTCTGTAGATATGCTATAGTTAATTTAACCCAACTACCCAGACATAGACTGGCCGCATATGTGTTCCAGTCATGACAAAGAAGCAAAATTTCTAGATATTCTAAACGACTATTTCCTAGACCAGTTTGGTCATGGAACTGACCAGAGGGACGGCAACCCTGGACTTAATCCTCAGTGGGGACCGGGACCAGGTGCGAGATGTAAGTGTTGTTGAACCGATTGGGAGCAGTGACCACAGTGCTATTAAATTAAACATACATGTAACTGGCCAATTGCCAAGAAAATCCAACACGGTCACTTTTGACTTCAGGAGAGGAAACTTCACAAAAATGAGGGGATTGGTAAAAAGAAAGCTGAAAAACAAAGTCCAGAGGGTCACATCACTCGAAAATGCTTGGAAGTTGTTAAAAAACACTATATTAGAAGCTCAACTGGAGTGCATACCGCAGATCAGAAAAGGTACCGCCAGGGCCAAGAAGATGCCAGCATGGTTAACCAGCAAAGTCAAGGAAGCTCTTAGAGGCAAAAAGTCTTCCTTCAGAAAATGGAAGTCTTGTCCGAATGAAGAAAATAAAAAAGGACACAAACTCTGGCTAAAGAAATGCAAGAAGACAATAAGGGATGCTAAAAAAGAATTTGAGGAGCACATTACTAAGAGCATAAAAACCAACAACAAAAAATTCTATAAATACATTCAAAGCAGGAGACCATCTAGGGAGGCGATTGGACCCTTGGATGATAAGGGAGTCAAAGGCGTACTAAAGAACGATAAGGAGATTGCAGAGAAGCTAAATGAATTATTTGCATCTGTCTTCACAGTGGAAGATATACGGCAGATCCCTGAACCTGAACTAACATTTGCAGGAAGGGATTCTGAGGAACTGAGACAAATAGTGGTAACGAGAGAGGAAGTTCTAGGCTTAATGGACAATATAAAAACTGACAAATCACCGGGCCCGGATGGCATCCACCCGAGAGTTCTCAAAGAACTCAAAGGTGAAATTGCTGATCTGCTAACTAAAGTATGTAACTTGTCCCTCGGGTCCTCCTCCGTGCCTGAGGAGTGGAAAGTGGCAAATGTAACGCCAATCTTCAAAAAGGGATCCAGAGGGGATCCCAGAAATTACAGGCCAGTTAGCTTAATTTCTGTCCCTGGGAAACTGGTAGAAAGTATTATTAAAGCTAGATTAACTAAGCACATAGAAGAACAAGCCTTGCTGAAGCAGAGCCAGCATGGCTTCTGCAAGGGAAAGTCCTGTCTCAGTAACCTATTAGAATTCTTTGAGAGTGTCAACAAGCATATAGATAGAGGTGATCCAGTGGACATAGTGTACTTAGACTTTCAAAAAGCGTTTGACACGGTACCTCACCAAAGACTTCTGAGGAAGCTTAGCAGTCATGGAATAAGAGGAGAGGTCCTCTTGTGGATAAGGGATTGGTTAAGAAGCAAAAATCAGAGAGTAGGAATAAACGGACAGTTCTCCCAATGGAGGGCTGTAGAAAGTGGAGTCCCTCAAGGATCGGTATTGGGACCTGTACTTTTCAACTTGTTCATTAATGACCTAGAATTAGAAGTGGAGCAGTGAAGTGGCCAAGTTTGCTGACGACACTAAATTGTTCAGGGTCGTTAAAACAAAAAGGGATTGCGAAGAGCTCCAAAAAGACCTCTCCAAACTGAGTGAATGGGCAGAAAAATGGCAAATGCAATTCAATATAAACAAGTGTAAAATTATGCATATTGGAGCAAAAAATCTGAATTTCACATATACGCTCATGGGGTCTGAACTGGCGGTGACCGACCAAGAGAGAGACCTCGGGGTTGTAGTGGACAGCACAATGAAAATGTCGACCCAGCTGTGAAAAAGGCAAATTCCATGCTAGCGATAATTAGGAAACGTATTGAAAATAAAACAGCCGATATCATAATGCCATTGTATAAATCTATGGTGCGGCCGCATTTGGAATACTGTGTACAGTTCTGGTCTCCTCATCTCAAAAAGGATATTATAGAGTTGGAAAAGGTTCAGAAGAGGGCAACCAGAATGATCAAGGGGATGGAGCGACTCCCTTATGAGGAAAGGTTGCAGCATTTGGGGCTTTTTAGTTTAGAGATAAGGCGGGTCAGAGGAGACATGATAGAAGTGTATAAAATTATGCATGGCATTGAGAAAGTGGATAGAGGAAAGTTCTTCTCCCTCTCTCATAATACTAGAACTCGTGGACATTCAAAGAAGCTGAATGTTGGAAGATTCAGGACAGACAAAAGGAAGTACTTCTTTACTCAGCACATAGTTGAACTATGGAATTTGGTTCCACAAGATGCAGTAATGGCCACCAGCTTGGATGGCTTTAAAAGAAGATTAGACAAATTCATGGAGGACAGGGCTATCAATGGCTACTAGCCGTGATGGCTGTGCTCTGCCACCCTAGTAAGAGGCAGCATGCTTCTGAAAACCAGTTGCCAGAAGCCTCAGGAAGGGAGAGTGTTCTTGCACTCGGGTCCTGCTTGCGGGATTCCCCCAGGCACCTAGTTGGCCACTGTGAGAACAGGATGCTGGACTAGATGGGCCACTGGCCTGATCCAGCAGGCTCTTCTTATGTTCTTAACCCAGGATTTGAAGTTGATTTCGAATCCTGAGTACAAGCTCACCTGGTTAACTTGCATTATTAGTGTAGATATAACAAGAAACCATAGGTAAGGTTAAGAGAATTTATGCAAAAGTGGGAAAGACCTGGGGAAATCGTGTGATCCCGTACCTTATCCCAATTCATAAGATCTAACTTAGTTCTTGATTCCATACGTCACCTGGAATGATCCAATGCAGAGTTCCAAGTAGAGACGGACTCCCACACTGACATATCCAGGAAGAAAGTTGAAGATGATGTAATGTGTTCCAAACAGTGGGATGAGAAGCAGAGTTGACTTACAGAGACGTCTAGTAGAGAAGGCAAAATTAGAAGGGAAAAGAAAATATGGTCCTGCCACCCTGACGTAGAGACAATCGTCAGGGCTGGCACTAGGCATCCAGGGTCCTTGGGCACCAGACTGCCCCAGGCTCCGACACCCACCCACATGCCCCACCTGCCATCAACCAAGATGGCAGCAAGGGCATCAGCCCCTTAGGGAAGCCTCGGCTGCCATCTTGCTTGATGGCAGGCATCCGCCCACAGCACAGCCAGCATTCACTTCAAGGGAAAGGTAGGTGGGGCTTGTAGGTGGGCATCGTGGGCCTGCATGGTAGTAGGGGGGTGCCTGGCAGCTCCCTCTCTGTGATCCGCAGCAGGGTCAGGAGCCGATGTTATCGTGGAAAGGAGTGCTACCCATCCACCCTAAGGAGGCGCCCTTCAAGGGCCTTCAACTAGGGCCTGACCTGGCCGCTCCCTGGCACTAGCCCTGCCAGTCATCATGAGATGGTGCTCCCATCTTCTAAGTTACTGACT
Organism: Rhineura floridana; assembly: GCF_030035675.1. Classification (NCBI taxonomy): domain Eukaryota; kingdom Metazoa; phylum Chordata; class Lepidosauria; order Squamata; family Rhineuridae; genus Rhineura; species Rhineura floridana. The sequence continues at coordinate 83,522,150 of NC_084489.1, read as the reverse complement.
ATCACATTGGGTGCTTGGTCCCCATTGGCACTGACAGGGCTGAAAGCATGGAAGCTAAACAAGGTGGAGCTAGACCCCATGACAGATGGGGCCAACCAATCCCTAGTTTTGCCCCATTGCTCCTCCCTGCTGAGTTGTACAAAGGTAACACCAAGATTAAGAAGGAGGAAGCTGACAGTTGGGGCCACCTCCTGCACAGGCTGTATGTAAGGAGGCAGGTGGGAGCTGTCTGAGAGCAAACTGAGGTAGGTGGGTTAGTGCCCCATTCTATCTAATGGACTGGTCTCCACAGGACCACCACTGCCTTTTGAGTCCTATAGATTCACTATGCATCGTTAAAGGAAGACTGTCCTGTCCTGAACCTACTCCCAGCTGGGCTGCTCTAGAGGGAGAGGTGGGAAGCAGGACCACACCACTGGCTGAGAGACCAGAAGCATTTGGCTTCTCCTCTCCTTGAACTGTTTCCATTCCAGTTTGTAATTGTAAGAGTTTATAGGTAAAAACCAGTGCCTGAGTTGGTTTGTTTTCCTCCTTCCTCCCCATGCCCTTTTCCTTTTGTGTTGTGCCTTTGAGATTGCAAGCCTGAGGGCAGGCACTGTCTTATCACTGAAGTATGAAGACACTCTGGGAGCCTTTTCAGCTGAAGAGCTGGATGAAAAATGTTTTAAAGAAAGAAGATAAACAATCATTTCTATTGGGTAACTTTTCTCCCAGGGCCGGATTAAGCTGAGGAGGGCCCCTAGGCTGATTGGTGTTTGGGGGCCTCTATCCTCACCTACCTTTCCATTTTTTTTGCAGAGCACACAGGTTTGCCAGGTAGGTAAAGCGGGGGGATAGCGGGGGGATGGCAGTCCGTGGATGCTTCCACGGATCGCGGAAAGAGAGCGGAGGGCCCCCTGTAGCTCCAGGGGCCCTCGGGCCAGTGCCCCACAGGCCCCCACAGGCCCCCAAGAGCTCCAGGCCCCTAGGCTTCAGCCTACTAAGCCTAATGGATAATCCGACCCTGATTCCCCCCCCCCATATTCTAGCACAGGGGTGGGGACCCTCTGGCCTGCCATGCGGTCCAACTTGGCTTGTGAGGGCATTTCTCTAAACCGCACCTACCCATCAGCTGACATCACTCATGATGTCATCTGATGGGCAAGTGGGTGGATACAAATCCTGCTCTGGCTGAGCATACCTCCACAGCCAAATTAGCAGGAGTTAACACCCCACTTATCAGCTGATAAAGGAAGGGGTTTGCATGGAACCCCCTATGAAAATGAAAGGGAAAAACCTCTGTTACAGCCGGGGATTCCAGTGCAAAACACTTCCTCAGGAATCCCCAGCTAAAACAAAGGTTATTTGCATCAGAATCCCCTGATAAAATGAAGAGTTTTTTGCCTCTCCGTCTTAGCAGAGAATTCCATGCATACCCCTTCCTAAATGTTCTGTTTAGCAGTGCCTTGCACAGTGCTTTGAAGTCCTGACTTTGGGACTTCAAAGCACTTTGCACCCTGACATCGTTGTGACATAAGGGGATTGACAGATGTGTGGCCCCGCCCACTTATCAAACTTGACTTGGGAGGCTGCTCCTGATAAGGACTGGGCCTGTGGAGCTAAAATAGTTCCCCACCCCTGTTGCGGTGTTAAGAAGAGGGAAAAAAAACATCTTCTCTTATCTCCATAGCATTCCTAATTTTAGAAACCTCAGCTCTTTCTCCAAGTCTAGATCTTTCTCCCTTGTTCAACAGTATGTTCAGTCTGCCAGCATTCTTTATGTAGACTGGTTCCACTTAGTTACCTGTACTGAGATGAGTTGTTGAAATTGATTTGTCTTGGATCCAGTTTTTTCAGCAAGATTCTGATGATGTTGATAAAAAAAATGAAGTTGACCTGTCCCGGATGATGAAGGGGGGGGGGGGAGAGAGAGATAAATTATGAAAAAAAACCACAACTTTAACAAAAAAAAGTTTTGAAATGTATTTTTTAGGTATCTTATTTATTTGCAATGTTCATATACAGCCCTTCACCAAATTCGATTCCATGGCGATTTCAAATATATCCTCCAAAATGGTCTGGACTTAGCATTGTTATGGTGCCCTGTGGGTGTGTAGGTGAAAAGAATACTCTCTACATATGTATACAATGCATACATTTTGTAAAAGATGCATTAGAAACGTGTATTTTACTTATTAATACATTGAAAAGCATTGAAAAGGGCATGCCTTATGGGAAAGGTGTACACAAAATGCAGAGCTTGGAAAAGTTACTTTTTTTAAACTACAACTCCCATCAGCCGCAGCCAGCATGGCCACTGGATTGGGCTGATGGGAGTTGTAGTTCAAAAAAAGTAACTTTTCCAAGCTCTGACAAAATGCGTACAAAATGCATGCAAGGGGACGAAACAAGACACCATAGCAAGTAACAGAATGGAATGGGATGGAGCAGACCAGTGACTGAGTGCCTGCAAGACTAAAAGGGGATGCAATTAGCCCACCCCTACCTGAGAACCAGTAGTATAGTGGCAAATTCAGAAGTGCGGGGTCCTTTCAAAATAGCCAAAGCCACGCCCCCTTGTAGCCATGCTCCCTTCCAAGATTATACAACCTTCTAAGATATTAGACTAATCTGGCCAGGCTTGAATATTGCTTTTTGCTTCTCTGTCATGGTCACCATTTGACTGCCCTTTCTCACTGTCAGAGATACCACCTGAATTACAAAAATTCAGCATCTATCTTATCTCCTGCTCCTGTCAAACTGCCTGATGATGTAGATGGGATGCTATTGTCAGGATTCACTGTCTCTTCTTCTGCAGTTACAGAATTCTCACTCTCCACAAGTTGGCTTTTTGAAGTTGGAGCTAATAGGAACTCAACTCTGATTGGCTCCAATCAGCAGGAAATGATAGGGAAGACTCTTCTCAGTGGCTAATATTCTCCCCTTTAATGCTGTTTGGCTCATAGGATGCTGGAGACATAGGGACCCTGTGGGGCCCCAGCTCCCCAAAACGCAAGGTGTCTAAGACATCCTGAGACCCTGGAGAACTACATGCCTGCTAAGAACATAAACCTGGTGCCTATAAGAAAAAAAATGTTGGTGCCAAATAGACTGGGATAGAAATCTCCACTTAAAAGGCTTGTTGAAAATGGAAAGTCACCATAAAATGTCCATTCAGGGTCATTGAGTTGGGCTTGGCCGTGGACAGGTAGCCAGCAAAGCTCTCTTAACTAGGGCTGTGCACCGGATTCGGCCGAGTCCAGAGCCAAATTGAGCTGATTCAGGGGAATCCAAGAATCAGTCGAGTTGGGTTGAGATAGCCCCAGATCACTGCAAGTTGGGCTGGGTGGTCCAGAGTGATCAGGGACTGTTGGGGGGATGGGGTATATGAAAGAAAGGCAGGTGTGGACAGGAAGGAGGAGAACCCACAAAAAGGAGGGACTATCTAGTGGTTACACCTTTGTGGGAGAAGGTAGGGGTGGGAGTGGACACTTTCCCACCCAGTCTCCCCTTCTTCCCACCCCCTGAAGCAGCACCGCGCAGGATGGAGCCCAGAGGAGCCACTCGCAAAGGACCAGCACTGCCCAGGATGGAATCTGCCTGCTCTCAGTTGGGGAGGGAGGGATGAGATGCAGCATCTTCTCCTTCCCCCCCCTTCCCAATTATATATGTAAAATAGAGTTTAAAAAACCCTTAGCCTTCCCTCCCCCAAATTGCTTTGGAGATGGTTCCAGGGCAGGTGGTCCCTGGGCCAGGACAGGGTGGATCAGCCCACAGATCAGGGCCACCGAACAGATTGGGGGGCATACACAGCCTTATTTAAAACTGGCAAGACACGGGCCAAATCAGATGTGCCTGTCAAAATGCCAGCAACTGCATTCCACACTAGCTGACACATCCCAACCGTCTTCAGTGGCAGCCCCACAAGAATGCAAATGTCCAATCAGTCAGTTGCCAGGGCGTAGATCATGGTGGCCAGGCTCTTCCTGGTACGAGATATGTGACAGGGGATCCCAGCACGGAAATTCAAGGAATCTCCCTACATAAGGAGCATTAAATTACATGAATCCCCTCCGTACCCCACAAATAATGAAGATTAGGTCTACCACTGCAGGGAGAAGTAACCCTTGATTGCCAGGGACTGGGATTAAGTGTTTCAAAGCAGTCTTTGAACTACACACACACACCCTACCATGAAAGTCAGAACTCCCCACCATTCATATGCACAAAACTGGAAATAGGATACATACCCCAACCGAAAGGATAATGGGTCCTTTGATTAGCCACCAGTAAGGAGAACCTTGGTTCGCATCCCAGCACCTGGAAAAAGCACATGACAGTTGATGCAAATAAAGTTGTGATCTTTTCAGAATAGTTTCACTGAATTATTTATTGTTTCTCTTGTGTCCCTTTCTCCAGTAACAATGGGTGGGGGTGGGGTGGGGGGGAGGTCTTAGCAAGGCTGGACATCCTATGAGACAGAGAAAGATGTGTCAGATGGCAGGCGTGAGCAAAGGGGAGGGGAGAACCAAGCTGGGTGTGCAACACGGCTGACCTGACCTGCCCCCCTGTGCCGCAGAAGACTTTGTCTTCTCACCATTATTGAACTAAGATCCAGCTGCCAGTCTGGTTGGTTTCTATACATGGAAGAGGACTAAGATGGAGCCACCACCTTCTCCTTTGCTTCAGGGCAGGAAAATGTCCTGGACGAGCCCTGTTACTTACATTGGAAACCTGAACCAAGGTTTCTCCTTGTCTTCATGACCATTCAGTCTCTAATCTTGAGGCTCTTCATATTTAGTTCATTATTAAATACCTGATGGTTAGTTTCAGAGGAATTTTGAGTAGGCCTTTCCCCCCCAAATAGGTCACTGCAGGTCAGCCTGCTCCAACTTAGGTACCTTCTGTATAGGGTTGAACTACAACTCCCAGCAGCCCTGACCATTGGCTATGGCCATCGTCTAAAATAATCTAGAGGATACCAGGTTGGGGGAGGCTAGTATAGATGACCAGCATGTTGTTCTTCCACTTAAAAACTCTCTTTGACCAACTATGGATTAGTTCACACATGTACATACATTATATTCAGCCCTTTATGCCCTTTTTCATGCACCTGAAATACTTTCTCTAGTTCTCACTGAGGTGGTCAACCAGTGTCTGGACTGTACCATTTCAGACTACAAATGGGGCTTCACATGACTGAATATAAATCCCTCTACACAAAAAAATGCATTGTCAGGGGAAAGGGGATGGGGCAGGGAGAGGATGTAAGTTACTTACAAGTAGGGATGGGGGGAAATTCAATTCGTTTTGCATTTAAAGGTGAGCCTTCCTAATTTGCAGTTTCTGAAACAATTCACCAACTGAAGCACAGCCATCCGTTGAAATGTGGGCATCTCTGAACTTTACAATGCAAGTCTCCCGCCAAGTCACGTGTAGAAAATAAATGCATATGCTAAGGTAGTGTGCATAAAATGCATGTGTTAGTTGGGGGGCACCCTCAAGAATGCACTTCATTAGGGGAATTTGCCTATAAAAATGTGTACATTAGGATAAATTCATAGTAAAATGCTGATGAAATTTCATGAAGACTGAGAGAAACCAAAGTTTAAAGATTCATCCATCCCTGCTTTACCCTTGTACATGCATATCTGTGCACATGACTTGGCTGGAGAGCTGCATTGCAGAATTCAGAGAAGTGTGAATGTTGAAGGATATCTAGGGTTGCCAGGTTCATGGCCTGGGACTGATCCTGTATCTTTAGGAGAAGAGACAGTCAGCCAAGTGCAGGTGTTCTTGCAACACTGTAATGAGAAAAACCACAAGGTGAAATTCTCCCTTCCCCCTGTAGAACTTGTAAAGCTACAGAAGACCTCTTGGTTGCCAGGCCCAGCCTCCAAGAAGTCTTGTGTATCTTTAAAAGTTGTGCAGGAGGAAGGGAGAATTCCACCTTGTGGTTTTTCTCATTACAGTGTTGCAAGAACACCTGCACTTGGCTGACTTTCTCTTCTCCTAAAGATACAGGATCAGTCTCAGGCCATGAACCTGGCAACCCTAAGGATATCTGTGTTTCAGTTCTCATATTCATGAAGTGCAAATTAGAAAAGTTCTCATTTAAATGCAAACTGAATCAAATTTCTCCGCCATTCCTACCCTTTGGTTTGTCTCAACACTAATCTGACTACTGCACAACTTGTATGCCTGCCCCACCCCACTCTGGTGCAATGCAAACACAGCCCACGTTTGCAATACCAGGTAAGCATCAGAAAGGAGATGAATACACCCAGGCCACATTCACACAATACATTTATCCCACTATTTTTCTACTTTAAACAGTCATGGCTTCCCACAAAGAATCCTGGGAGCTGTAGTTTGTAAAAGATGCTGGGAGTTGTTAGAAAGCACCAGTTCACCTCACAGAGCTACAATTCTCAAAGTTCTCTGGGAACAGAAAAAGGGACTGACCGATAAACCACTGTCAATTGTAGCTCTGTGAGGAGAATAGGAGCCTCCTAACAGCTCTCAGCACCCTTCACAAACTACGCTTCCCAGCATTCTTTGGGGAAACCATGACTGTTTAAAATGGAATAATAGTGGAATAAACGTGTGGCTTGAATGTGGCCCCAGTGAATCTCCATGGATGGATGGTGGCCTATATCCAGTTTGGTGGGTCAGAGTTTATGCAAGCCTGGATGACCTTCTGTTTTCCTGTGCCTATAATCTCTCTCTCTCTTTCTCTCTCAAACACACAATTTTAGGAATCTAAACATAAGGCATTACTTACAAAATATCTTCAAAATGCACCTTGACTAATATCCACAGTACAGTAAAAAACACTGGCACACCTGTAGGTAGAGGACACAGTGATTTTAATGAATGCATTTACTCCTTCATCTTTCAAAACTGACCACCTGTGTGTGGGGGGGGGAGAGAATTCTTGAATTAGGACCGGTGTCTCTAGATGGATAGGGAAAGAGGTTGAAGCAAGGGGAAGGAACCTGCCTGCAGTCTTTGGACAAGTCTCCACTTGTCTTCTGCACATTTTTGCTTTGCTGATGGCATCTTCAAATATCAGCTGCAGGGTAGAAAGTGGAGCCTGGTGGCTCTGATATCAGTGGGGCAGTGAATCTGCTCCAGGTTTTAGTCCAAACTTTCAAAGAGCTAAAACCCAGAGTGGATTCACTGCCCCACTGACATCGGGGCCACCAGTCTCCACTGAGGGCAGGTGCCATCATATGGATTGGGGTGAGGAACGTTTTTTTACCTGGGGTCCACATTCCCTCAAGGGCATCCTTCTTGGGGCTGCAAGTCAATCATGAATGGGGCCAGAGAGAAGAAAAGGGAGAGACACAACAGGTGTGACTCTCAGCTTTGCACAGTTGGCTACATTCCAGCCCGTCAGAGATTTCTGCACAGACACCCATTTCTCCATCCTCCATCCAGGAAAGCACAATTGCAATTCACGTAGCCCTTCCAGCCACGCAAAAGCATGTGAGGAGTGTGTAGAACTGCACCAGTGAGGGGTTTGGACTGAGGTTCCCCCAGGTGTGGTGGTTGTGGTCATAAAAAGGGGCTGCACAGGGCATGGTCTTGTTGGACAGGTGCTCCACACATTAGGACGTACTGAAGGGGAACCAATTCATGGTCCAGGGCCTGGGATCTATGTGCCCCGCTGCATCATGTCGCTGACATAAAGGAGACTGACATTGGGATCCCAGGATAGATTCTGCTTCAGTGCAAGGTAAGACATTGTGATCTGGCCCCACATTTGGATATCACCTGACAATCTGCTGCGAGAAGCCAGGCCCAGGGACTCTAGGCCTCTAAACTGGAGCATAATAGGAGATGTCTCTCTCTCTCACACACACACAATCCATGAGGATAGTAGCCAAAGCCAGCTTGGCCTAGTCTGACAGAGCAGCAAATGCATTTTGAGAAACAGGGAGGAAAAATGGGTTTCAACACTTTTGATGTCACACAAATGGCCTAATCTGTGTGCTCGTTTCTAGATCCTTGTACTTGCTGCACAAACTGTACCCTTTTTAAATAAATAGTTAAGGAGGTGCCATAACTCGTGGGCGGGGAACCCTTTTCACCCCAAGGGCTACACTAAACCTGTGTGGCACAGTGGTTAGAATCTGGGAGACCCGGGTTCAAATCCCTACTCAGCCATGAAGCTCAATGGGTGACCTTGGGTCAGTCACTGTCTCTCAGCCTAACCTACCTCACAGGGTTGTTGTGAGGATAAAATGAGGAGGGGTAATATGTATGCTGCCATGAGCTCCTTGGAAGAAAAGTGGGATATAAATGTAATAATAAATACAATTAAATAAGCTACAGTTAGTGCATTGTAAATGGAATAAGCGTTCATGCATTTCTTGTTGAGAACCAGTGTGGTGTGGTGGTTAGAGTGCTGGGGTAGGAGCTGGGAGACCCAGGTTCAAATCCCCACTCATCCATGAAGCTCAGAAGGTGACCTTGGGCCAATCACTATCCCTTAGCCTGACTTACCTCGCAGGGTTGTCAGGAGGATAAAATAGGAAGAGGGAGAATCATGTATGCCACCTTGAGCTCCTTGGAGGAGAGGTGGGATATAAAGGTAACCTATAAATAAATAAATAAAACTCTCTTCCAGACAACCTTCTGGGGGCCACATACCAGTGGTGGAATGGGCCAGAGGCAAAAGCAGGCAGAGCAATGAACATGAATTTTACCTTTGCCCACTAGGCTAGTTTCTGCCTACACACTCAAACCCCCGCTCTGTCCTCCATCCAGGCAGAGGCATGATCAGAGTTCAGGGGCACATTCCAGCCAGGCAAAAACACTCCAGGAAGGTGTGAAGCAGGGCCAGTGAGGTGCGTGGCCTGAAAGAGAACCAAGGGCCAGAGAGAGAGGTCTGGAGGGTCGCATTTGAACCCCAGGCCTGAGGTTTCCCACCCCTTGCTCTGAATCATCCTCACTTACCCCATCCAAACAGCACAAGCCACCAGTAATATCTCCTTCCGTGGGGGAAGGATGACAGCAGCAGGCAATTGATGTAGAGTGCCTCCACCAGCAGCCACATGAAGTTGGTCATTGTGAAAAAGTGACAGAAAACCACTGAGATCTTGCACTCGGTCTAGGGAAGAGGGAAAGTGAAATTTCAGTAGGCGTGTTCATTCATGTAGCATTGCTTGTGCAAGAGAGAAAAAGCTACCCCTATAGCACAAGCTACCCTTGAATCTCAGGGGGGCTTTAACGGGAAGTTATGGAGAGGATATAAACAGTGGCAACTTGTGGCTCCGATGTCAGTGGGGCAGGGAATTCGCTCTGGGTTTCAATCTGAACTTTCAAGGAGGTGTCCAAGGTGCTAAAATCTATAGCAAAATAGTTTCAGCACCTTGGACAGCTCATTGAAAGATGAGACTGAAACATGGAGTGGATTCCCTGCCCCATGGATGTAAGAGCTACCAATCTCTATAGGTCACAGAAACCTTCATAAGAATCTCTTAAAAAAAAAAAAAAAGAACTGCCTGGATGTAACAAACCAAAGTTTCATCTAATCCGGGATTCTGTTTCAACTGCAGATAGGTGGATGCCTTTAGAACAGGAAAGGGGAACCTGTGGCCTTCCAAATGTTGTTGGACTCCAGTTCCCAGCAGCTCCAGCAACCACAGCCAATGGTCAGGGATGATGGCAGTTGTAGTCCAGCAACGTCTGAAGCACCACAGCATCCCCCATCCTATCCTAAAGGCATCCATGTGTCTGCAGTGGGAAGCAGAATACTGAATTAGATGATGCTTAGATGAAGTTCCAGCCAGGCAGGGGTTTTATTTAATGTTGATTTTGATTCTTATGAAGGTTTCCACCCTCTCCATAACTGCCTACTGACACTTCTCTGAGTTTCCAGGGTAGTTTTTGCTACCAGAAAGGTAACAAGCTGAATAAAACATCCCTGGTATCCCTGTGGTCGTGGCACACACATTAGCAAGTGATTAAAACGGGCCACTCTTTTTCTCATACCCTACCGTAGAAAAGCTGCAATAATCAATGTCTTCTGTATGGAAAAGAACCTCGTCCTTGACGAAGATGGCAATGGTCTTCAGGATGAAGGTGAAAAAGAGATGGACATGGATATAGTTTCTAGGGCAACGGAGCCTCCTGCAGAAACAGGAAGAGAAACCATAAGAGGTTGAGCTGGTGTTTAGCACAGTAGCTAAGAGACTGACAGTGCAAGCCATGTCTACGTAGAAATAAGTCCCAGTAGGGCCTTACTCCTATGGAAGTGGATATAAAAACTGCAACCTGGGTATCTCAGTAAGTCCGTGGTTTCATTCTCACCTCTGTCATGAGCTCGTTAGGGGGTCCTAAAGTAAGTATGGGAAACATGTGGTCCTCCAGATGTGGGAGGACACCAACTCCCATCATCCCCACCCAGCATGGCCAATGGTTAGGGGTGATGAAAGGGATGTTGTTGTATTCTAGCTCCATGCCTGAAAGCTAGCAGGCCTCTCTCAACCTCAGTTCCTCATCTGCAATCTTTTGGGCTAATAATTCTGACCTATTTTTTAAAACAAAAATTATATAGAGATTGGAGTATGGGATATTATGTATTTATTTATTTGGAAAGATTTATAAAACACTTAATCAAAGAGCTATCTAAGCTGTGTACATCAAATCGTATCTACAACAACACAGCCAAAGTCCACAAATTAAATCAGTAATTTTTTTAAAAAAAATTAATATAGGTAACTAATTCCATGTCTGGGTAGGCTTGCTGATAAATATACGTATATATGCATATCATTTTCACCAGGTATCTAAAAACAATATAAAAAGGGTGCCTGATTAATGTCAAAGGCAGGGAGTTCCAAAGGATTACTACTTAATGCTAAGCAGTAATAAAAGGCAGAAATGAAATTTATTTGGAGGAAGGAATTCTCTTAAATTCATATACTTCTCATTTGAAGAATTATTATTATTATTATTATTACTATTACTATTACTACTACTACTACTACAGCATGCTACCTGTCAGGTTCTGATGAACATACCTGAATGCCATGAGGACCATGATTGCCATGGCAAGAGAGGTGGTTGAAATGCTGTAGCCCACGGTGTAGATGATTTTGATGGTTGACAGGTAGGAGTGCTGAAATGGAAAGAAAACTTGGACTTCAACTGGGAGGGATCATAGCTCAGTGGTAGAGCAACTGTCTTGCATGCAGAAGGACCCAGGTTCAAACCCCGGCAGCTCCAGATAGTGCTGAGAATGACCCTTCCCTGAAACTTTGGAGAGCCGCTGCCAGTCAGAATAGACAATATGGAGCTAGATGGACCATTGTTTGACTCCACATAAGACAGTATTCCTATGTTATGCTATGGGTGTAGTAAAAGGATCTTATTATGGAAATAACTGGATATCCATTATTGAACGGACCCAAAATTAAATTATGTGAAAGATGCAGTGATAGAGGAAGATTTGGGGGTAACATTGAATATACTTTCCACTGCAAAAATAAGTATAGCTAAAGCATGGAAAGAAAGGGCTGCCCCCACCTCCAGTCTCAGAATGATTGGGGGGGGGGAATCTGGGTATATGAATCACTAACCAAACTGATGCAATACAGAACAACAACTAATGTACAAGCAAATAGATTCTTAGAACAATGGGCATTGTTTGCTATGTTCTGGAGTGGCAAAATCCACCAGAATACGCAGGCGCATAATATTTTTGCTCTATTGTAATACAGCATTATATGTGGTGCAACCTGAATTTGTCAGTATGTGATTGAATCCCACCCAAAAACAGTGACAATATGGAAGCACCTGGTGTTGTAGCAACTGATGGAGGGATGGGGGCATGCACGCTACCCCCAGCAATGTGCCTAAAACAGTGTTCCTGGTTGCAGGGAGGCTGCTAAGCACATTCAACTGAACACACTTCTCTTCAGCGATGACAAGGACATTGGAGGGCTGGACTAGTGTACAGTATACACCCCCTCCCTTGCCCCACATTGCTTAAATACAGTTGGAATTACCCCTGAATAAGTCTACTGGTACCTTTCTATTTCCCCACACCCTCTATCTTTTTTTTCATTGTCTGATCTAAGCCCCATCTCAAGAGCTCAGGGTAGATCACTGCATATTAGCACGCAGCATCCAGAACATTTAAGAACATACACACTTTCTTGGGAGCAAGTCCCACAGAACTCAGTGGGGCTCACTTCTGCCTAGGCATGCATAGGATTGCACTGTAAGATGAGGATACCACAAATCTCTGTTTTTATGAAACTGTTTTGTTGTTTTTTTATAATGTATTTTTGTTACACCTCTTAAGAGTTTCTTAAAAAAATATTAAGTGGTTTAGAAATGCTTTTCAATAAACAAATAAATCTCTGTGGTTTTCCACTACTGGTGCAAAACTTTGCATGTTTGCTGTTGCGTAGAAATGTCACAAAAAGGAAGCAAATCTGAGGCTTAATGCTCAGCTATAAGCAAATTGCAGACAATAATACACATGTGATCTACAACAATTATTCAGATATGCATCCTAGTGCTTAGAAAAATGCATGCACTTTTGAACAAGAAACACAAAGTGCCTTTCAGGCAACTACAGATCATATTTTCTTTGTTTCATGTTTTCTTTGTGGATTTGGGTTTGTGCATGTTATCGTTGCTATCCCATTCTTCATCCCCAAAGGGGATCAAAAGATTAAAACAACCAAGTAAAAAAAAAAGGAATGCAGCAAACAGTTATGAATTGGCAGAGCAGTAAAAACAACTACGTTCATTTTAAAGAAAAAAACATGACTAAGCAAGCATAAACGCATTGTTTAAACAGCATCTTAAAAGCTTCAGTAAATAAAAAAAGATCTCCCCAACTAGCAAAAAGATAACAAAATCAGCACCTAGCAAGCATTCCTGGGGAGGATTCTCCAAAGATAGGGTGCCACCACTGAAAAGGCCCTGTCTCAGGTCACTGTCCATCTCCAATGGCAGGGAGATCTGAAGGTGGGCCTTCGATGAAGCTCTCAACAGTTTGTATTTGATAAGAACAAAAGAAGCTGCTTTACTTAGGGCTGTGGTTAATGTAGCTCAGTATTCTATACAGCAGAGACGAGGAATGTGTGCCCCTCTAGATGTTAGACTCAGGTCATATCACCACTGACCATGGGAATGCTGGCTGGGAAGGATGGAAACTGGGAAGGATGGAACATCTGGAGAGGCACATGTCACAGGCAACTGGTGGAGACTCTCCAGGATTACAGACAAGAAGCTTTTGCAGCCTACCTGAAGATGCCAGGAACTGAACCTGGGACCTTTTGCGTGCAAAGTAGGTGTCTGACCAATGAGGTAGGGCCCTTCCCCCAAGCTGATACAGATCTGCATTATGCAGCTTAAAGAATGGAGAACATGTTGAAAAGAGGCACCACCACCACCACCAATCTGATTTGGGCCCTGTTCCAGCACATTGGAGCAGCCTCGACCCAGGATGATCCATGCGTGACTCAACCCAGATCAGCCTTGCGCAGTCTTTAATTAAGGTTTAAAACCCTGATTAAACATGAGGCTGGGGGGGGGGAGAAGGAGATGCATGCAGGGTGCCAATGTGCACCTCCTTCTCCTCCCCCTTGCCACCAGACCTCATCCCTCTTTTGAAGGCCCTGGATTACTCTGGGTGGACCCAATCTGACCTGGGGTGATCTGGGGCTACTTCAACTCACTCTGGCTGAATCCCGGGTCAACTCAAATTGGCCCAGTTTGGTTTAGGATCTGTGATTAGGCTGGAGTCAGTGCACAGCCCAGACAGACAGACAGACAGACAGACAGACAGATAGATAGATAGATAGATAGATAGATAGATAGATAGATAGATAGATAGATAGATAGATAGATAGATAGATAGATAGATAGATAGATAGATAGATAGATAGATAGATAGATAGATTCAAATTATATGCAATGCAAGAGCTACATATGTTCCGTGCAATGCCTGTAGGAAGATAAAAATATTCATACAAATAAATTCCCTAAGTATTAAAAATAGGCCTATTTACAAGCAAATCAATCTCCCACAGCCCAGACAAAAGGAGCTGCAGTTTCTGAAGTGGCTCCTCCCTGGATTCTGGCAGGTCTTCACAGGTATCACTTGTTCTACACTGAACAATCAAAGGGTTTTGAACGTAACAATAATCAGAGCAGATGTTTTTAGTCTTCAAAACTAGGAGGAGGCATTCACACCACTGAGCTCCTCATATGGGAGTCTTAGAGCCAATTGTCTGGGCATCAGCAACCATCAGGGGGTCCTCAGCAAGGCATGCATGTCAAAAGAGGGTTACTAAGCAACAGGGCTTTCCCTTTCAAACAGAGTTCTGCTGCCAGAGTTAGTTTGGAGAGAATGTGTATGAATGTCCCAAAGCCCTTCAGAGAGAGAAGAAATGGGCAAGTCTAGGACACGCAAGGAGAATGAAGTTCCATCTTCCTTGGCACATGAAGTGGGTGGGGCTTTGCTCAACAAAGGCTGGGGAACCTGAGGACCTCCAGATGTTGCTGGAGTCCAACTCACATCAACCCCACATCAACTAGCATGGCCCGTGTGGTCCACCAACATCTGGGGACCAAAAGGATGTGACAGGCTGGTTTAGTGGTTAGAGTGTCAGACTGGAACCTTGGAGACCAGGATTCAAATCCTCACTCTGCCATGAAGCTCCCTTGGTGACCTTGGTCCAGTCACTGTCTCTCAGCTTAACCTACCTCAGAGGGGTGTTGTGAGGATAAAATGGGGAGGGGGAGAACCATGTTTGTGTGCCACCTTGAGGAAAGATGAAATATCAATGTAATAAACAAATAAATAACTGATTCAGCTCCACTCACTTCATCAAGAATAACCTCATCTTCCACTGGGCATGCTGTCGAATAGGGTGGAAATGGGTCAGACCAGCCCTGTGCTGTACACCTTCTTTTCACCGAGCCTATGAAGAAAAATGTGAAAAATAAAAGGTAAGATGGGCGTCTCTCACTTCTGGACTGCCTCTTTTTTAGGGATCCTCTTCTGCAGATATTGGGTGGGGCTTTGCAGAACAGCAGGGTGCTTGAGGCCTTCCCACACCATTCCTGCTTGCGGGCTTCCCCCAGGCACCTGGTTGGCCACCGTGAGAACAGGATGCTGGACTAGATGGGCCACTGGCCTGATCCAGCAGGCTCTTCTTATGTTCTTATGTCACTTCTGCTGAAAAGCAGACATTTCTTCCAAAGCTGTGTTCATGCAAGGGTGGGGAATGACGAATGAGTCAAGAAGCAAAGTACAAAGGATTGGAATGGAGAAGCGTGATTGCAAGCAATGCCTCAAAGAAAATTAACAGAGTCGTAGTAACTGACAACCCCCTTACCTGGCTGCTTTGTGAAGTGGAGGAGAATAGCCGGGCAGGTAAAGGTGAGTGTTTGTCCAGCATTTGTATCTGGCCAGCAGAGCAGTTGGTCCCATATTCTCTTGCAACCTTACAAAGGGAGGGGAAAATGCACTTTGAGATCCCACATTCCTTCACCATTCTTGGAAACGGGAAGACAAAAACAAGTAGCATTGGACTGATATAATATGACAAGGCCCGTATAAGGGCAATCCCTTTATAAGGCCAACCAAAAGGTCACAAAATAGGATGCAAGTTTTCCAAGTATTCTTCCTCGGGTTAAATGTTAAACATGAAAGGTGTGGGGGAGAGAAAAAAGGCTACTGGTGTTACAGAAGCTATCGAAGTCTGGAGTTTTAAGCTGGAGCGTGGGAAGACATAACAGACATAACAGCGCCTTCAGGCGCTTGCAAGAAGTTCATCCCTTGGGAGCTGTGGTGCTACGTGAAACCTGCAAGCACATGAAATGCTTCGTTTGAATGTCCACTAGCTCCTCCTCCCACATTCCTTCTTAAAACTGACCAGATAAAGGCATGGACTGCTTGACTCAGGTCCCAACTGCATGATGCCTTTAATGCAGCATCATACCACTT
Source organism: Rhineura floridana (assembly GCF_030035675.1). NCBI lineage: Eukaryota > Metazoa > Chordata > Lepidosauria > Squamata > Rhineuridae > Rhineura > Rhineura floridana. The sequence continues at coordinate 83,506,189 of NC_084489.1, read as the reverse complement.
TAAACAGTCATGGCATCCCCCAAAGAATCTCAGGAACTGTAGTTTGTTAAAGCTGCTGAAGAGAATAGGGGTCTCCTAACACTTCTCAACAGCCTTAACAAACTACAGTTCCCAGGGTTCTTTCGGGGAAGCATGACTATTCGAAGTGGTATGATGATGCTTTAAATTTATAGAGCAAATGGGGACTCACACTGCAGACACACCTTACATTTAAAGCACATCCGCCCCCAAGAATCCTGGGAACTGAAGTTTACCCCTAATATAATTACAATTTCATGCACCATTGACAAACTACAGTTCCCAGGGTTCTTGGGGGGGTGTTTTAAATGTCCTTTAAATGCATGGAGGGTATGCTGCTTAACACTGAGAGCCTTTTCTCTCCTCCCCACCCCTTGTGTTTTTAAATATCTAGCCTGATGAAGAACTCTGTGGAACTTGAAAGCTTGCATGCTATTTTGTGACATTTGGGTTGGCCTGACTAAGAGATTGCCCTAATATGGACTTTGGGTTTGTTTGTTTTTCTGGGCCAGCACAGCTGCCTTTGCTCTTGGCATGACTGATATGATATACTCCCTGTGGTTCACCCCAGTCAATAATCAGGCTGCCTCCTTCTGGACCACTTGCAGCATCCAAACTACATTATATTACACTGAGTGCAAAGAAGTAATCAAACTAGAAGGTGAATCAAGATGACAAGTCTAGCAAGTCACCCAGACAAAATGTGGGGAACTAACTGTGGCTGATGACATCTCTCTAAAGTAGGTATACTCAGACAAAGGTTCAGGCAGCCCCTAAGCTGCAGAGCTCCCGCCACACAGAAGGGTGCCTGGCAACTTCACTATATGGTTTTCGGTGAACGCTGAAGACGTCCCTCTTTACCCTGGCCTTTGAAGCCTGAGATGTATATTTTTATGACCCACCCTGTTTTTTGTGATGTTTGTGATTGTCAGTTGTTTTACATTGTTTTTAAGGATGCATTTTAATAAATTATTATTATTATTATTGACAGGAGTGGGGAGCTCTTAGCCTGAGGGCCACATTTCCTTCTGGACAACCTTCTGGGGGCCACATTTCATTGGTGGGCAGGGCCAAAGGCACAAAGTGGGTGAAGCGACAAATGTAAATGTTACCTTTGAACAATAAGCTAGTTTCTGCACCCCCTCGCACCCCCCTCTCCATCCTCCAGCCAGGCAAGTAAAAGGCCTGCTCTGACTTCAAAGACATATTCCAGCCAGGCAAAAACACTCAAGGGGGGTGTCAAGCACAGGCAGTGTCTGAGGTGTGGCTTGGGAGGAGACATGTCCTGGGGAGAGTCCCAAGAGCTAGACTGGCAGGCCGGGAGGGCCCCATATGCCCCCCAAACCTCGATATCTATTATCAGCCACCTCTCTGCAGATTCAGAGCTGGTACAGCACAGTGGGGAGGAGAGCCTGACTGGGAGTCCAGAGTCTGTGAGTTCAAATCCCCGCTCGTGTCTCCTGGGTGTCAAGGGCCAGCTAAAGATCACCCCACAGCGAATGGCTCAGGGGTTACGTGCCCTGCCACCTGTGCAGCCATGGGCAAGCTACATGGTCCCAAGGAGCCCTGTTGCCCCCCAGCTGGCAGTTGTGGACAAGGAAGGAGCTGGCTTGTGCAGCTGTGGCAAGCTGAGCAGGCCCCAGCCAGCTGGGGAGGACTAGCCTCAGAGGGAGGCAATGGTAACCCCCTCTGAATACTGCTTGCCATGAACACCCTATGCATAGGGTCGCCATAAGTCGGGATCGACTTGAAGGCAGTCCATTTCCATTTCTCTGCAGATTCCAACCAATTCTGCTTCTAAGTTACCTGCTGTTTCGTTCACGTGCTGGTGGATCTCTCTGAGGCAATCGCTCTCATTTTTCTTCCACTCCGTCATAGCATCGCATTCTGCACGAGACAGTACAAGACCCTAAAAACAGTGGGGAGAGGGGAGAGATAAGAGGCTGGGAACACCGGCATGACCTCCCCTTCTCCTTCCCCTCGTACCAAAGGATGCAAAACAAAACCTCCTCACAGTGCAGCCCTGACCATGTCTACTCAAAAGCAAGTGCAGTTGAATTCAGCGGGGCTCACTTAGGGTTAGGATTGCAACCATTGTTACTTCATAGTGATGCCATTAAAATCACAGCGTGCTGCAATCTGTTCATATTCTAAAATATATCAAAGGGAATGTATATATATATATATATATATATATATATATAAAATTATACATTTCCTTCACCCTGCCTCCTGTGCACATTCTATATCTGTTCACTGCCCTTTTTGCTGCAGCATTAATTATCATTCAGCCGTTATGGCATGTAACGTTTCATCCTGATCCTGCGATTCCGTTTTGGTGCTCTTGTACCGAAGATATGTCATTCGCACTCTGCATAGTGTGCTGCTACAACTTGTCCTTGTATCTTTGGCTTCTTATACACCAACAGCGAACCCGCTCTCTTCACAGAGCAATCCCAACTAAAGGGAGCCAGTGTAACTACTTATTGGCATAAGTTACTCCTATTCCAAACTCCTTTCGGCAGCCTTTGGGAGGGGCTACTGCTGGCTGAGCCTGAGTTTTGAGGATTGGGCCCTGGTTCACATGACCGAGCTCAACAGGGTTTGGAATAAGTGTAAGTATGTCCTTGTCAATGAAGAGATTTGTATGATGTTTTACGATGTTTTAAAGCTGGTATAGCACAGTGGGGAGGAGAGCCTGGCTGGGAGTCCAGAGTCTGTGAGTTCAAATCCCCGCTCGTGTCTCCTGGGTGTCAAGGGCCAGCTAATGATCACCCACAGTGGGTGGCTCAGGGGTTACGTGCCCTGCCACCTGTGCAGCTGTGGACAAGCTGCATAGTCCCAAGGAGCCCAGTTGCCCCCCAGCTTGCAGTTGCAGACAAGGAAGGGGCTGGCTTGTGCAGCTGTGGCAAGCTGATGGCAAAATAATGGATTGACAGTGGGTATCTTTGAAGGAAAATGTCTGTCATGGAGACCATTACCATTTAAGAACATGGGAATGTGCCTTAGAGGAAGCCAGACCACTGGTCTGCCAAATTCAGTACTGTCCATACTGATTGGCAGCAACTCTCCAAGTCCCAGCCCTGCCTGGAGACACCAGAGAATGAGCCTGGGACTTCATGCAAGGCAGATGCTCTTCCACTGACCTACAGCCTTTGCTCAATTGTCAGCCTTAGGAAGCATTTGTAAATTTTACCCCTGCACATTTGGAAAAGCTTCATAAGGCTGGAAATTCATTTCTCGACATGATCCTGTCGGTCTGGGGAAAATGGACAAAATCGAAATTTTGGACCACCTGGTATTCTGTGAATCACAGCCAATTTAACGGCTGGGACTCAGAGTGCATATCCAGGCACACCCCGCTTAACGTCGCTTCACTTAACGCTGCCTCGCTATAACGTACATGCTCCATACGTCCCCATAACCCGCTTAACGTTCGCGCGCTTCGCAATAACGTACACTTTATCTGAATGACACCGCTGCCATCTAGTGGTGATTGCGTGCAGTACAAGAGAAGACAATTGCTTCACTTAACGTTTATTTTCGTTTACAGTATACTCTCCGGTCCCATTGCGAAGGTTAAAGCGGAGTATGCCTGTACAGAAGTTGTCATGCATGAATTCACTTTTTTAATCCAATGTTGAGGGGGGGAAATCACACTAGCAGTTTTTTGGGGGGTGTATTTTCTACACCAATGAGATTTCCAATGTAGGGTGGGCTGATATCTTGACCCAGATAACATTTGTGTCTGACGAAATGTGCCTGACAATAGCTTAACACCCAGAGCCAGAAATCACTTGCTCAGAGGAGGTAAAATGTTTCTGTGCATTTGACTTCAGTGCTCTTTGTTGACCTGTCCTTGGCCATTCTTCTATGAAAAAACATGGCGTGCTTTTACTATCCCAATCCGCTAACAGTGGCTTTGGTAATATATACACCCCAATGCATTTCTGGGACATTTTATGCCTCTGGTGGCTTTTTTTTGGCTGAAATTTGGAGGTGTTGTATGGGTGATGATTTGTGACACTGTCCTAGAAATACTACTATGTAGCTCTTCTTATGTGTGAATTGTACCAAAAAAAGGGCTCCAGGGGTATGATTTTTTTTGTCCCACAAGTCGGGATGAATTAAAGGCTGGGACTCAGAGAGCATATACAGAACATGCTATGTGTGAATTTACTTTCTTAAGTGATGTGTGTCTCCAAATGTATTCAGCCATCACCTGGAGCCATTTCCCCCCATTCTGCAATTCAGGTAACCTTCCTTTCAGCCTCTGTTCCTTCTCTTCCCTATTCATGGTAAGATGTCGCAACCCATTGATTTGTCCTCTGTAAGGGGGGGGGAGACAATTAGACCCAGAAAGATCAAAACACGGTGAAATCGACCTACGGAACAGGTGGCCAAGTTGATGCTAGTCATCTCATTTCCACACCAGTGGGATAAATATTCAGCAAGGTTTCCAGATCGCTGTATTGTTTCTTTTCGGGTTACGCAGAGTGCAGAAGGCAATGATTCTCTCATGCGTGTGTTTCCCCATTCATATTCACACCCGTCTTCACTAGATCATGACTTAAGAGACCTACAGCCCAAGACCTGACTGGTTATTACAAATCCTTTCCCACTGTAACTCCCGGCTCATCTTTGCCTCATTTCTCTGCATTTCCTTCAACTTTGATGCTGAAAGAAAGCCTCTGTGCTTCCCTTGACTTGGAGATTCTATAGTCCCCTGCCCCACCCCCCAAAAATGCATGTAGAAAAATAGCATGCAAAGGAAAAGGCCAAGCTGAACCATGCTAGCTTTCTACCTAATGGAAACCTGCTAGCTTTCTACGTAATGGAAGGTGTGGAGGGTTTTCCTGTTAGTTAGTTAGTTTGTTTTTATGGAGGGAAATTCAAAAGTGATACAGTCCAGAAAAAAGCTTGGCTATTTAGGGGGTTCAGATGACCTCACCCCTATGTTGAATGAATGTATGGGAAGCTCCATGAGGCTGTCCAGGCTAATCTGACTAACGCCCTGCCAACCTGCACTGTGGTCAGACACTAACTTCCATGCATTTGGCTACCATGTGAAGGGACTCTACATGCATATTGATGTATGCTCTGTGGTAAAGGGATGGCAGCTCAGTGGTAGAGCATCCTCTTTCCAAGCAGAAGGCCCCACGTTCGATCCCTGGCATCTCCAGGTAAGACTGGAAAGGCTTCCTGTATGAACCTTGGAGAGCTACTGCCAGTCAGTGTAGACAGTATTGAGATAGATGGGCCAATGGGCTGACTGTATCTAAGGGAGCTTCCTAAGTTCCTGCATAGGAACAGGGCTGGGGTTTCCCCTCATACAGAGACCTTTCACAAACTGGCTGGGCGTGCGCACAGCAGAGGGGCAACACTGCTCTGCACATTGGCAGCAAGGGGGGTGGCTATCCCTCACAGTCCCACAATCCCCCCATGCATTCTTTCAAGGTTTATGGAATGACCCCTCTGACGAGGTGTGCCTGGCGCCAACACTGTTATCTTTCCGGTGCCAGGTCAAGACTTTCCTCTTCTCCCAGGCATGTTAGCATGTGTTTTATATTGTTTTAAATTTTTTAAATTGTGTTTTAAATGGTTTTTTAAAAAGATGTATTTTAAATTGTATTTGTTTTTAGTTACTGTAAACCACCCAGAGAGCTTCAGCTATGGGGCGGTATACAAGTATGATAAATAAATAAATAAATAAGGTGGGGTAGGTTCATTTGAACCCCCCTTTTTATTTTTAATGACAGCAGAGACTGACCACCATTTTATTTTACTTTGCATTTTTTAACTTGTCTCCCCCCCCCCATCATGATACTCAAGGCTGTAACATTCATATGTGCATGTCAACTTTCACCAGATTTCAAATGCATTCATCCCCCCCGCTGCCAATTCTGCCTTCTCACCAAAGAACATCAAGTCTAGTACTAGTAACATCTCCTCTGATCTTGAAGCAGCTCTCCACTCTCAGGCATGGGTCTTTCTCACCACGTGTTGCCTGAACCTTTTGACTGGAGATGCCAAGGACTGAGTTTTGCATCTGCGTGCAAAGGAGATTCTCCACCACCAGGCAATGGTGCCTCTCCATGTAAGGCACAGGTCTCTCTTCCTGACCAGCTTTCTCCTCTCTCACAATGAAGCACTGTGGGTGAATTCATCCAGAGAGTGCCACCCCTTTGTGGCGCTTTAAAAAGTGGCTTAAAATGTAAAACGTCCTTGAAACATCAGTGTTTACAGGACATTTTAATAGGTTTTTTTCCAAAAACAAAAAGCTGTATTTTAATGTGGTTGTGGTGCAGGCACCCTCTGGACAACCTCACCCCAAATGCCTCACCCTGAGGAAGGACCACCTTCTCAGAGTGCAGCTGGGAGAGCCCAACGCTGGCAGGCTGGTTGAGGACTGCCGAACAGGTGAGGCAGTGGAACAGGAGAGGATCGCAGAGCAGGTTTGTTGGTGGAAGGAAGGAGACAGAAAGAGGGAAGAAGTGAGAGAGAAAGGTGGAGGGAGAGGGAGGACTGGTCCTGCCCTGTCAGGGAAGGACCACAGTTCTGCAACAGAGCATCATCTTTGCCTACAAATGGCCCCAGGTTCAACAGCTGACATCTCCTTGGCGTGGCCCAGCAGGAATTTTCTAACGTTCTTGGAAGCAGAAGACAAGGGACAGCAAAGCCTCAACAGTCAGAGGAAGGCATAGTGCAGAGCTATGTTGATGATGAAGGATGAATGGATATTCCCATGATCTAAAATATTTGGGGCAGGGATGCATATCCGGGCAAAACTGTTGAATTCAAAGGAAGTCAAAACTGTTGGAAACTTGAACCGTCCTAGTGCGAATCATTCCCGTGGGTGCTGCACACGTGAAAACAGGAGCACAAGCAAAATGTCGCACAAATTCAACATTTCAAACTGAAACTTTGGGACTGACATCTTTCAACATTTACTTTCGAAATGAACCTCTGAGGTACACTCTGAACAAATTCAAAACCTCAAGCTTTGGCAGTGAGTTTTAAGTGCCAGCTTGCCAGACTGAATCTTTTCACAGCTCCCCCCACCCTCCCCTTATACCCTAATTTGTCCCCAGCTGAAAATTTGGGGAGCAAACTGAAAGTAGAAGGATCTATATTTGAGGTTTTTACAAGCTAATTTACTTGAGAATTTCTTTCTTCCAGGTTTGCTTTGCCTCAAAGGGAAGAGTGAAATGGGAAAACATAGGTGGATTTTGTAGGCAAGACTGGCAATCTCCCTCCCTCTTACTGTGTTTGTTTGTTTTACTTTTCAAATATACAAGTAGTGACCTTTAGCAGTGGTGACTGCATGGAGGACAGTTAGCAGGGCAGCCACGAACATCGAAAGCTGCCGTGCCAAGTCAAACCATCAGTCCATCTAGCTAAGTACTATCTACACTGAATGGCAGTGATTCTCCAGGGTTTCAGGCAGGAGTTCTCCCAGCCCTACCGGGAGATGCCGGCGACTGAACCCATGGCTTTCTGCAAGAAAAGAAAGTGCTCCACCACTGAGCTATGGCCTTCCCCTATAAGCAATGCATGCTAAGCAAAACACAAGGAGACTAACCATCAAAACATACGGAGTTGCCTCTGCATTCTTACAGAATGTTTTCCAAGATTTGTTCCATCGTTCTGTCAGAACAAACTCTTACGTTCCCTCATTTATTCCTGTTATTTACAGCACTTCTGGAAAAAAACAACATTGGTGCTCTCGAAATTATAGTTCTCGTTCTCAAAAAAAAAAAATAACCCACATTCTTAAGCGACACAATTTGACAGTCAAAAGAAAGCCGTTAGAATACCTCTTTCCCCTTCGTTGAGCATCTTCAGGTGAATCAACGCCAAATGAAAAAGACTGATGTTATATCATACAAGCATCTGCTCCAAGCAGAAGTGGACACAACCATGGAAACAATGTAGACAAGCCCTTTGGACCATTTACTTACAAGAGATGGCAGGGTCAACAAGAAGACGACACGATAGTTCCATAGATTTCCTGAATTCATGTTGCAGGAGTAGGGAAGCATCCCACTTCTGAGAATCCCTCTCCTTTCTCCTATCTATTGCTGAACTGAAGCATTTGTCCTTTGCAACACAAATGACCAACAGAACCAGTGAGTATGTGTAATGAAAGTGGGGGGGGGACAGGGGGAGAGAGAGAGTCGATATGATTAGCAACTCTCTAGGCTATGATTGACTTGTCTTCCACCTGGGTGCCTGTGCTTCATATTCTGAGAACTCTGCCAGTTACTGCCAAAGAGAGCTGGCTAGTCCCTCTGAAAAGCAAAATGAATAATGATAACATAAAGGATGTGTACAGACCTGATTGAGTTGACTGCGTTCATGCAAATCAATGCAACCTGCAGAAGGCGTGCATGGGGAATATATTAATTGAGAAGCTGTGTGTGCTAAAGCAAGCAGCTGGATCATTTGCACTGTGTGTGAGCCAGATTGGGGTAGCAGAGCAAAGACTTCACCAACCTGGTGGTGTTGTGGTTGGAGTACAGCTGCCTTCGCCACTGACTATTGGCCATGCTGGATGGGGCAGATGGGAGTTGGGATTTCAAAACAATTGGAGGTCACCACGTTGGGGAAGGCTGTAAGTGTGGTGTCACTCTTGAACTTTGGATGCCTGGATTCAAGTTCTGACCAGCCATAAAGTTCTCTGAGGGAACTTTGGTCAGTCACTAGCTATCTTTCAACCAGATTGTGCATATTATTTCTCAGGAGCACCTATATCTACTTATCTGCTTATTGTATAGTATAAAAGTAACCACAAGAGAATTGCTGTAGTGTTTCAAATGTCAGATTAGTGCAGGAGAGATACAGGTTTAAATCCCTGTTCAGCCATGAAGCTCACTTGTTGGCTTTCAGCTGTTCAACTCTTTCTCAGCATATCCCACCTAACTGAGTTGTTGCGAGGATAAATATGGTCAGGGGAACCAGTGTGCACTGCCTTGAGCTCCTCAGAGGAAAGGCAGGGTGTAAATAAATAAATAGCCATTTGTGCTCCTTTTACACAAGGTGATCTCAACTAGATCTTGGAGTGGGCTTTTGACCAGCGCTTCTTGTACACCAGTGTGGTGTAGTGGTTAAGGTGTTGGACCATGACCTGGGAGATGAGGGTTTGAATTCCCACACAGCCATGAAGCTCACTGGGTGACCTTGGGCCAGTCACTGCCTCTCAGCCTCAGAGGGAGGCACTGGTTAACCCCCTCTGAATACTGCTTACTGTGAAACCCTATTCACAGGGTTGCCATAAGTTGGAATCGACTTGAAGGCAGTCTATTTCCTATTTTCTTGTTCCACTGCCTACAGTAAACTTGCCCTCCACGTGCAGAGATTTGGAATTGCACCTCTCCCACAGTCTATTTCAAAAGGCCACCAGAGTAAAGCTTGCCTCAACCCAGCAGCCAGAAGATCAAAAATAAAGAAAGAGATTTCGACAAGCCTAGAGGGGAAGCCACACCATTCTGGGTGGGAAGCCTATCTTATAATTTTTTAAAGCATTTTCTCTCTGCTCTTCAGCTGAAAAGGCTGAAAAGAGAGCCTCTGCCCACAGACATACGATCTGGAAGACAAGAACACAAAAGGAAAAAGTCTTGGTAAGGGAAAAGGGGAAAAACAAACTCGGGTGCCAATAATTAAAGTTTATGAGAGCCAGTGTGGCGTAGTGGTTAAGGTGTTGGACTGTGACCTGGGAGACCAGGGTTTGAATCCCCACACAGCCATGCAGCTCCCTGGGTGACTTTGGGCCAGTCCCTGCCTCTCAGCCTCAGAGGAAGGCAATGGGAAACCCCCTCTGAATACCGCTTACCATGAAAACCCTATTCAGAGGGTCAACATAAGTCAGGATCGACTTGAATGCTATCTCACGCCTACAGCCATACTACCCTGAAGACTCCCAATCTCCTCTGATCTCGGAAGCTAAGCAGGGTCAGGCCTGGTTAGTACTTGGATGGGAGACCACCTGGGAACACCGGGTGCCGTAGGCTTAGAGGAAGGCAATGGTAAACCAGCACTGAATACCTCTTACCATGAAAACCCTATGAATATATATATATCTAAAATTTGTATAGGGTTGCCACAAGTCGGGATCGACTTGAAGGCAGTCCATTTCATTTTTTTTCCCAATAGTTTTTATAATGATGAGATGGGATGGATACAAAGAGCCTAGCGGAGCTGTTCTTTGGCTGGAGCCAATGGATTGGCCTTACTTCCTTGCCCTATGTTCTCAGCTAGAGGCTGGAAGTGAGGTTCCAACTGCTGTGCATTCCTGATTATGATGATGATGAATTGGTCTGGATGTAATCTTGGGGTAAGGAATAGCTTGACGTTCTGAACACCATTACATGCTGCGCTGGGGTGTGTGTGTCTCCAGTCATCAGTGCCAGTACCAGGTGTCTGGAGGTGTCCTGAGCAAGTCATCCTCCATGGCTACCTCCTTGAGTGAGTCTAGCACCTCACTGCAGCAACTCTCGGGGACATCTTGTAAGGGAGGCCTTGCTAGGGTGTGGTCACTCAACAGATGTCCGACAAGGACAGCCCTTGATGCTGACCCTGTTCATTATATATATCTGAATCTGTATCAGGCAGCTTCATAAGTTCATCTGAAGGTTTTTTGGTGGGAAGGGGACACAGCTTACATGGTCTCCTACCCAGGGATTTTTTTCTTTTTGGTAAAAAATTGAGGTGCTGGTGGTACTCGTATCTTGATTGATTGATTTATTACATTTGTACCCTGCCTTTCTTTTCATCATAGAAACCCAAGGCGGCTTACGTATGGTTCCCAGGCAGTCTCCCATCCAGGCACTGACCAGACCTGACCCTGTTTAGCTTCAGCAGGGTGCTGGCCTCATGTGCCTTCAGACCATAGCCTGGCACTTTTATCTTGATAAAAGTGATGTGGGTGTCAGCACAGAATGGCTGCTTTGGGCAGCAAAAAAACAAGAGGCGATGGTACTCCATACTGGTGAGTACTGTCACAATAGAAGCATTGCTCCCATCCATCAGCTGAAAGTCTTGGCTTCTCATGGCTGAAATGACCCGGGAAAATGAATTTACTGTCTGCAGCCAAACTCTAGCATTAAAAAAGGAAAGAAAAACAGATAGCCCATTGTCCATGGCAGGTACGGAAAGAACTGATTCTCTTTAGAATCCCAGTGATCACTTGGTTTCAAAGCACAGTCAGATTGTGATTGGGGGGGGAGGATGTTCTGCTGTGCTATCCCCCCCCCCGAACATGCAGGAAGAATAATTTATGGCAATGAATTAATTTTAATTATACATAAAATGGGCAGATGGGTTAGGATGAGTGGTAGAAGGAGCAACTGGGAGTTGATTCGAGGAAATGTTGAATAGGAAGCGTTAAATCTCAGTAAACAGAAGGCAGCTAGCTGTGTGTAGGTAAGTGGGTGGGTAGGTCTCACATGAGCTATTTTGCTGCTCTTGTTGGAAGTGATTTCTCCACTACCCCCCCACATTCTTTTATGGGGAGGGAGAGAACTGGGCTCCATCTTTGAGGTTTATTCTGACTGCACCCTTTCCTTCTATTCCATCCCCAGTTCTGGTTGCCTTACCTGACAAAGGATATTCTAGAGTCGAAAAAGGTTGAGAAAAGGGCAACCAGGATGATCAAACGGAAGGAGAAGTTTCCCTCTGAGGAAGGATGCGGGAGAAATTCGATTCAGTTCACATTTCAAGCCAAATCTATAAAACCTGCACGTTGAGAACCGAAACACAGCCATCCTTTGAAATTTGCACTTATTTTGCAATGGAGTTCACCAACCAGGATCTGTTTACAAAAATGCATATATTAAGGGAAATACATGGGTGAAAATAACATACAGAAATGAATTATATGACAAGAAATGGCTTGCAAAAATTTGTGCATTAGTCAAAGCTGCCTGTCAAAATGTGTTCATTAGGAGAAATTCAGACCAAAATGATGGAGGATTTTCATGAGGATTCCTTCTTTTAAAAAATTGCAAAAAAAAGAAAAAGAAACTGGGAGAAGCAAAACTGAAAGATCTTTCCATCCCTAGTGTACAGTTCTGGTCACTTCATCTGATAAAGGATATTGTAGAGCTGGAAAAGGTTTAGAAAAGGGCAACCAAAATGATCAAGGTGATGGAGCAAGATCCCCTGTGAGGAAAGGTTAAAACATTTGGAGCTTTTTAGTTTAGAGAAAAGGAAAACAAAAGGGGACATGATAGAGGTGTACAAAATTCTTCCTCATTCCATGTCCTGTTGTCCCAAGAGTTGGGGGGGGGAGGGTGTAGACATGTTTCTACGTACATGTTTCTTAAGAACAGCCCTGCCGGCTTAGGGACAGGGGTGGAGAAAGTGGATAGAGGTATGTTTTTCTCCCTCTCTCATAACACTAGAACTTGTGGACATCCAAAGAACCTGAATGTTGGAAGATTCAGGACAGACAAAAGAAGGGAATTCTTCACACAGCGCATCATTAAACTATGGGATTTGCTCTCACAGGAAGCAGTGATGGCCACCAATCGAGATGGCTTTAAAAGAGGATTAGACAAATCCATGGAGGACAAGAGTGGCTACTAGCCATGATGGTGAGTGGGCCTTTAGCCTGATGTAACAGAGCTCTTCTGAAATGCATGTGGAAATGTATCTACCCCTCCCCCCTAAAAAACCTCTTGGGATGATGGTGTCTGGGATGTGGAAGAATTATGAGTGTCCCCGAGGATTTTTCTTGTTGCATCCCCTTGTTTCATGCCCCTTGTTAATTTTCTGTACATGTGAATGTACATTTTTGCCTCATTCATGCGTATGGTGTAAGGGAACAGAGAATGCAACTGAGAAAACCCAGGGAGGGGGCAATGTAGTCATTGCACCTATATTTCAGGCCCCATCTGCTCTATACATTACAGCAGTATTATATGACTTTAAAGATTCATGGCTCTCCTTGAGAATCCTGGGAACTGTGTTTGGGTGAGGATGCTGAGCTTTGTTAGGAAACCCGTCTTCCGCTCACAGAGCTTCGAGGGATTGATTGTTAAACTACTCTGGGAATGGTAGCTCTGGGAGGGGAATAGGTCTCGCCTAGCCACTCTCAGCACCCTGAACAAACTACAGTTCCCAGGATTCTTTGGGGGAGGCCATGTTTTTAAGTGGTATGATACCACTTTAAATATAAAGTGCAGATGTTTCAGGATGTTTTGCCTTGGAGCCCTGCTTTCTTAAAGTCTAGGGAGAAGTTAGCATGGAGCCTCTGAAATTTGGCCACCCCAGGAAGATGTCTGTGTGGTCTGTCTTGGGACCCAAGGTTGAAGAACACTGGCCTGTTTGATTAAGCTAGCCTTATGTGTCCATGGGCCCATGTGCAAGTGTCCATGCGCTTACATGCACACACGCATGGGCACAGACATGTGGAACGCCTGGCCGAAGGGAGTTCTCTCCCTAAATCCAAGAGGTTCTTTTAAACTGTTTGGCAGATGAGACATTTCAGCCTTCATTTTCAGAAAGGCATCCGAGCCCTTGATTGAAGTTTGCTAGTTGCAAGGAATCTTAAAGAAGTATTTTGTATGCAGCAACAGAACTTGGACAGATTTATCTCTGCCAACCATGGAAATGATTCAAATTACCTGGTTAGCTGTTATTTACTTATTTTTAAAGTCTTTTCGTTCAGGAACAGATTAATCTATGTGTTTGGCCAGCTATGTCGTGGTGCATTAATTATGCTTGTTTTTGATACGGCCTAAGGCCAGGGGCTAAGTCAGCACAATAGAGGCGGCTGCTTCAGGTTGCTAGTTTCTATGCAAAAATGTTCCTCCTGCATGGAAGATATAAATAGGCCAGTTTAGTGTCAGGGATATGAATTTCCATATTGATGGGGTCCATGAGATGTAGTTCCTGTTGACAATCCCATTTTGGAATGGATAGATTCCGTGTTCTGTGCAGGCTATGCAATTAAGGACTAGCACTGGGCTGAAATCTGACCTCCACTTTCCCAAATGTTTCCTTCCTCTGTGAAAGAGGCTTTCATTTTTCTGCCTCATTCTTCAGGTACTTGAGAATGTCTTCAGAATTTCTGTTGGTGCAAGGTTTTGAGCTCTTACATTGTCATTGTGAGGTTTTGGTAGGTGATGTATGTTGATCCCCCCAGTAAATATTTTGTTTGTTTGTTTATGTCTCACACATCCTCCAAAGGAGCCTAGGATGGCTTTCAGAAAGAGGTCTGAGACCTTGATTTCTCCAGTGCTCTGCAGCCTCTATTGCCATCCTCAATTCCTGATCTGGAAAAGCCCCAAGGAAGGAGTTATGTCTTCCTTTGATTGGAGTGCAGGTACCCAGGAAGGCTGCAGAGTGCAGACCACCGAGGAAGTGATTTGGAGAATGAAAGAACAGACACTTGCAAACACCCAACCTCCAAGCCACCTCCAAAGTAAGGTAAGCACAACAAAAAAATTGCACCGCACCCATCAAAATATCCCTGAATTTTTTTCTCCTTTTTTGAATGTGATTTCTTTTCTCAGCAATTGATAGAAAATAATTCGGTGGTGGGGAGGGGGGATGCAGGAGAAATTTTGGGCACAGCAATAATATAGGACAGGGAGGTGTGGAGAAAATTTAGAACTCAAAATGGGCTACCTAGCTTCAGTGGAGGCTGGTCAAATGGGTGCTGCCCCACCAAACTGCCCACAGCCAGCCCCCACCTGCCCAATTTCTTTGTTACATCCAAAACAGGGAGTGGCCCTGGATGTCAGCTTCCTCTTCTTCAGTCTCAGGGTTGCCCCTGTAGAACTCAGCAGGGGGGAGGAGGAGGGGGACAAAACTAGGATGAGCTGGCTCTGCCTGTCATTGCCTCTGGCGCCACCTACTGTTGGGCTCCCTGCCTTCTGCCCTACCAGTCCCAAATGGGCACCAGCCATCGCTGCCTACCTTGCTTGTTTTACAACCCACCCTTCAAATATCCAGTTAGGCTTCAATAACTGGCATTACAAAATACCAAACTAAATTACAACAGATAAAGACAGCATAAAAATAAAGAAGTGATGATGATGATGATGGCAGCAGCATTTAAAAGTCTGGGGAAATGAAGCTCTCTACCTGGTACTAAAAAGATAGCAATGTGGGTGCCAGGCAAACCTGATTGGGGAGGCCATTACACAAGTGAGGCACCAGCACCAAGAAGGCTCTGTCCATTGACAACAGCTTCCATGCCCTCAGCTGGTGAGGCATCCAGAGAAGAACTGATGATGACCTCAGGGTATGGGCTGATATGCAGTTAGGTGGTCCATCAGGAACCTGGATGCAAGCCATGGAGGGCTTTCAAGAGCAATACCTTTGAAGTGTACCCATAGAAGGAGTAGCATGCAAAAAAAATTCCTCTATTTTATATTGTTGTGATTTCATTGCTTGCAAATACACATTTGGAGATATGCTGTTTAACAGAAGTAGTGTTAGCACTAGACTATGAGCAGTCAGCATGGCTGGCATCTGAGAATCAAGTAGCTACAAAGTCCCCCATGGGAAGGGTCCGTAGCTTAGTGGTAGAGCACACACTTTGCACACAGATGGTCACCGGGTCAGTCTCTGCCATCTCCAACTGAAAGGATCTCAAGCAGCAAGTGGTGAGCAAGTCCTCTCCATGTAGGGTTGCCATATTGCCTGGTTAGCTGGTTTTTACCCAGATTATAGCCCTGCAATCCGGAGCCCACTTAGCCCATTAGGTGGCCCACATCTTCTGTGAGGGCGCCAAGCCACAGAGAGGGCACTACTGTGCTTGCATACAATCACACACACACCAAGATTCTGCCAGGGAAGAGAGAGGCAGGGATTGTAGCTTGATGGTGTGGCTTGACTCCAGAGTCGCTAGGTGGGAGGTAGCGGCGGCAGCAGTAGCGGCACACAACAGGGGGGAGGGGGCATCCGGCAGCAGCAGGAGCAGCAGCGATGTTTCTCTGGCTCAGCTGCCCATTCTGTGCGCCCCTCCTGCTGACAGTGTGTGTGCGCGCATGTGCACATTGAGCTCTGTGCCTTGGCAGACCACAACCCCCAACCAAGCAATGGGGGAGTCACCCCAAAGCAAAGCAGCAGCAGTATCAGCAGCCGGCACTTGTTCCTGCACCTTTGCAGCTGCTGCCCACTTTCCTTCCCCTCTGGCCTGCTGAGCAAGTTGGAGGCGTGGCTTCCCTCCTCCTCCTCATTGGAGCGCCTTGCTTTTCCCAGGAGGCTGGTGGTGGTGATAAAGTCTCTCTTTGGGTGAAGGCAGCATTTGGAAGCTTGTGAGGGGCATGGCCAGCTCAGACCTATAAACGGATCACCTGTCGTCTGCAGGTCTTGCTTTTAATCTTTTAAAGTGATCTTTTAAAGTTGAGAGTCAGTGTGGCATAGTGGTTATAGTGTTGGACAAAGATCTGGGAGACTAGGGTTTGAATCCCGACTCAGCCATGAAGCTTGCTGGGCGATCCGGTCACTGCCCTTCTGCCTATTTATGTCACAGGGTTGTTGTGGCGATTATATGAGAAGGGCTAGAACTGTGTACTCCACCTTGAGCCCCTTGGAGAAAAGGGGGAATTTAAATGCTGATGCTGACGACAACGACGACAACGACAACAACAACAATATAGGACTTTCCCAAGGAAGAGCTTCCTCCCCAGAAAACAAAAACACATTTTTTTTAGTGCCCTCTTGTCTGTGTCTCGGTTAAGGTGTGTATCCAACCTTGATGTGCTTATGGAAGGGGTGTGCAAGTAGTACACCCCCCAAGAGTGAAGGCTTGGACAAACACTGTGTTATGGAAAACCAAAGTCTGTGTGAAAGTACATATTTGGAAATGCCATTGGTGCGATCCTAAGCACGTTTACGAAATGATGTCATATTGAACTTGAACTTCACAAAATATTTTACGGTCACATCCATAAACACCTATGCAACCTTGTGCCTGGAGACCTAGAGCAGGTAACACATTATTAAGAATCACTTTCCATAACTGTAAAGAGGTATGTCCACATGTGTGCATCTCAGGCGCCTACATGAGGGGTGAGAGCAGCATAGGAACATAGGCAGATGCCATGCACCACGGGTTCTCAAACTTTTCTTGAAGTTACACTTTTATTGTTTTTATTACATTTATTACATTTGTAAGCTGCCCTTAGTTCTCTTTTTAACAGTGGAAGGGCAGGATATAAATCTTCTTAATACATATTCCATACTGTTGGAAACTAGAGTCTAGGCATTTAAGGCTGAAAAAGATTTTTCACATCTTCCTTCAGTTTTTGTTGGCAATTACTAGGTACAAAAACAAAACAACTGGATAATGCAACTATTAATATGCTTAATTAGCAAATAATTTGCATAATATGCAAATTAGCCTGCCCAGCTTTGTGGGTCTGGAATATGGCAACCCTATCTACATGGAACTCCCTTTAGGATGCACACCTTAACGTGGTGAGGGGGTTTGAGAGTGTTGAAGAAGCTGAGAGCAATGCCGTCAGGAGTCTAGACCAAGAGGCTAGACTCCTAGCAGAGGCACCCAAGGCAGAATGGTGAAAGCTGAGATGCCAGACTAAGATGCATCCAAACTCAGAGGAAGGCAATGGTAAACCACCACTGAATATCTCTTACCACAAAAACCCTACGAACAGAGTATCCAAAATGCAACACGAGATAGTGCTGGAAGATGAGACCCCCCAGGTCAGAAGGCACTCACCAAGCTACTGGGGAAGAACAAAGGACAAGTACGAGTAGCGCTGTGACTAATGACGCAGCTGGGTCAAAGCTAAAAGGAAGCCCAGAGGCTGATGCGCACAGATGCAAAAGGAGAGTCCGGAGTTGTATGACGCACACAATAGGAACATGGAATGTGAGAAGCATGAACCAGGGAAAGCTAGAAATTGTCAAGCAAGAAATGGAACGTATCAACATTACAATACTTGGCGTGAGTGAATTAAAATGGACTGGAATGGGACATTTTCAATAAGGCAACTACAAAATACTTTATGCAGGAAATGAGAAATCAAGAAGAAACGGGGTTGCTTTAATAGTGAGAAATGATGTATCAAAAGCAATTAGGAGCTACAATGCAAGGTCTGAGCGAGTGATATCAATGAGATTAAACAGGAAACCTATTAACATAACCATCATCCAAGTTTACGTTCCAACATCAAATGCAGAAGAAGAAGAATTGGAGAGATTTTACACAGAAGTACAGGAAGAAATTGATCACACACCAAAACAAGATATGATGATAATCATGGGGGACTGGACTGCAATAGTAGGGAACAGAGAAGAACTAGGAATTGTGGGGAAATGGGGCTTAGGAGTCAGAAATGAAGCAGGAGAAAGACTTATTGAATTCTGTGAAGCCAACAATTTGTTTCTTGCAAACACATGTTTTGAGCAACCAAAAAGACGACTGTACATATCACCAGATGGTCAATATAGGAATCAAATTGATTATATAATTGGTAGCAGAAGATGGAGAAGTTCCATACTTTCTGCAAAAACAAGACCAGGAACAGACTGCGGTACAGATCATGAACTGATCGTATCGAAAATCAGAGTAAAACTAAAGAAGAACAACAAAGCAATCATAATGCCAAAATACAATCAATAACTTTATTGCAAACTTAGCCATAGGCCTTGTGCATAAAAACATATATACATAAATAAAAGGACAATCCATTAGCAATTTTACATTAGGAGGATTACATCAAGGTGGCTAGCCCTTTGACAAAGGACTCTCTCAGTTTTTGGGCGGCCAAAGCAAAATTAGCAACCGCTAGAGTCGTTGGCTTAAAATTGTCATTTAAAAGCGCATTTACCTTCTCTCTATCCGAATAAGGAGCTAGGAAATCTGAAAAGGGTGATAAAAATTTACTCCTGGGGTCTTCATAAAGAGGGCAATTAAGTAGATAATGAACAATCTCCTCTATTGCTTTACAGCCGTAAATGCATTGGCGTAGGTCCACAGGGATGCCACGAAACCTGCCATCAAGGTAGGCCGTGGGCATTAATTGAAAACATAAGGCTGTAAAGGCTCTTGTAATAGGAGCTCTATCCAGGTCATCTAAATAATTCGACATGGAGTGGTTAAGTTTAAAACACGGATACCAAATTGAGAAGGGAGCCGTAACTATAGACATTCGGTCCTGGGCTGCGTCATGATCGAAAATCCAATTACGGAGGCCGATAGTACTTAGATCCCTCAGTTTGGTTAATGAGAGGTCGTATTTAGAAAGTATCGACTGACACATCTTCGCCCACCCTCCCATCCGCATTTGTTCCTGCCAACATTGTTTGGTTAGGGCCAAGTCATCCATATTAAAAATACGGAGCCAGCACCGTAAATAAGCTAAATCAATCCGTGCCGCAATTGACGGGAGCCCCAGCTCAGCTCTGAGATGAGCTGCCGGAGTCCCCATTGGGAGCCCAAGCACTTGTCTCATGAAACCATTCTGAATAGAGTCAAGGTTAGATCTAGCAGTGGGACCCCATAGCTCAGCCCCATATAAGATCTTCAAAAGCATTTTAGCTTTTAATATTTTTAACATAGGGGGAACAAGCTGACCCCCTCGTGTAAAAAAGAACCTTTTGGCTAGGCCCAAGGCACGAGAACCGGTGGAAGCCGCTGCTTTCAACTGTGGGATCCACGAAAGACTATTAGGCAAGAAAATGCCGAGATATTTAAAGGTCGGGACCTGCTCTAGTGGCGCCCCATTTAATAACCAGCTGGATTTGGTTTTCATGAATTTACCACAAACCATTACTTTAGATTTGGATTGGTTGACCGTAAGGTTCTGGGAAAGGCAATACTCCTCCAATTTTTGCATCATACGCTTAAGCCCTATTTTTGTTAGAGAACATAGAGCCATGTCATCAGCATATAAAAGAATGGATATTTTTCTACCACCGATTGAAGGGGGGGAAAAGGAAGGTGATGTTAATGCCTCCACGATATCATTTATGAAGAAATTAAATAGAAAGGGGGCCAGTAAGCATCCTTGCTTGACCCCTCTTTGCACTGGGATTTTAGAGGATAAAGAGCCATTTTTCCCAAAACGCACCTGGGTAACATTTGATTGGTATAGGGCCCTAATCAGCCAAAACAGCCTTTGGTCTATATTCGTTTGCTCTAGTTTTTGCCAAAGAAGCCCTCTGGCTACTGTATCGAATGCCGCCGAAAAGTCAACGAAAGCAATGTATAATGGGGGAATTGCTTTAGATCTTGTTTTCTTAATTAAGTGGTGTAATATAAATGCCTGGTCGATAGTACACATATTTGATCTAAAGCTAGCCTGTTCCTTGCCTATTATTGAATTGGACTGGTCCTACTCCTTCAATTTGTTTAATAGGAGTCGGCTGTACAACTTCGATGATACATTTAATAGGCTTATAGGGCGATAATTTGCCGGTTTCAAGGGGTCCCCTTTCTTAAAGATTGGGACCACTATACTATTTAGCCAGCCCTGTGGGATGTTACCTGTGTTATTAATCTGTGTAAAAAAGGCGGCGAGGAGGGGCACCCACCAAGATAAATCTAGTAATAGGAAGTCGGGGGGTAACATGTCCTCTCCGGGCACTTTTCCTGTTTTTAGGGAGGAGACTAGCTCCCCGATTTCATCAGGAGAAACTGGAGGCCAGGGCAGGAGATCCTTTAGCGCCTCCGCAATGACCACAAGTTTTTTGGGGGATGAGCTTCTAGATATCGAGTTAAAGTGAGCCTCCCATTCATGTTGCATTATTTGGGGAATTGGTGTATAATTTACTGGGATTATATTCCTTGGCAGGAGTTTCCAGAATTCCGTCTCATTCCCATCGTGAGCTGCACTTTGCAAATCCCTCCAACTTGTCTGATAAAATTGTAATTTCTTGAATTTAAGTAATGATTTGTAACTTCTTTTCCGATTTATTAACTGTTGGAAAATGTCAACACTCTTATTACGTCGAAATAGTTTAATTAGCTTAATAAGTTGTTTTTTCAAGATCCTACATTCTTTATCAAACCAGGTTCTAGGATGGATAGGGCCGGATACGATCGTTAAAGCTTCAATTTGTGGGCTGAGCTCAGTTATTATTGCATCATATGCCCTTAAAGTACTCTGTGGGTCTGATGTGGCCTTATGATGTAAATAGGAAAGGGAATTTGTTGACAATAAACAATGGGCCCTTGTCCCTATGTCCTGGGACCATTTAAGTTGTTTGCGACTGTATTGAGGGCCTGACTCAGAGAATTTTATAGGGTCCGGCCTTCTATTTAGACTGGCCATAAGTATTAACCTTAAAGGGAGGTGGTCACTTTCTGGTCTCGCAAGGATGTTTAGTTCCTTGACTTTATTTATTAAATTATGGGAGCCTAGAAAATAGTCTACCAAGCTGGCCCCCACTTTAGATAAGTATGTAAAGGAACCTTTAGATGCGTCCAAGGGAGAGCCATTTAGACATGTCAGATGAAATTTTGGGATTAGATGGAAAAGAGCTAACCCATATTTATTTAGTGTTCGATCCCTGGTGGATCTCGTCAAAGCTGGAAGGCCCTCAGATAGAATGTCATAATCCATTGGATAATTTGGGCCCAACCTGGCATTGAAGTCACCACCCAGCAAAAGCTCAAGCGAAGGATATCTGACTTGAAGCTCTTCCAAATATAAATCCAGTAATGGCCAGGGGGATTCCTGTCGAATAGAATTTGCTGGAGGAATGTAAACGTTAACACAAATAAAAGGTGGAAGACCAGTAATCTTTAGCACCGGTGCTAAAACAAAATCCATAGCTGACAAGTCAGAATCAATTTCTTGGCAGGTGAGGTGGGTGGAGACCAAAATGGCCAAGCCCCCTCTACCTCGACCTTTAGATGCAAATTTGATGGCAGGTTTCATCCAAGAGTTGTAGCCTCTGAGTTCGATTGGCTCTCCAGGGATAAGCCACATTTCCTGAAGAAGGATAATATCGAATGATTGAAGAAATTGCAATAAGGCCACATCCATCATCTTGCTCTTCCATCCTGTGATATTCCACGATAATATGGAGAAAGGGGAGCTCGATTTTGCAGAGTCCAGTGGTTTATTTCTTTTACAAGGTCCAGATCTATTCTGTAGCCCATTGGAATTAACTGCAGTTTGGAATTAACTGCAGTATTTGGCTGCTGTCAAGGACATGGAGTTATAATGTTTACTGCAGGAGTTAGTGTACTGACGTTGGAGATAACTCTGAGTGGATGGTAAGTGCCACTTGGTGTATCTAATTTAATCTTTCAAGTTCTATCAGGTGAGCCTTGTTCCTCTGGATATAACTTACGCATCTCTAACCAGGAAAAGGTGGGCATAATCTTCTCTGTACCCGATGCCGCTGCAGAATATTGAGGGTTGAGTGTACTCGACTCTTTGCCAACAGAAAGAAAGTCTTTATTATTGCTTAATAATCCTGGTTGTAAATGGGATTGATCATCCTGATTTATAGATGGGGAGACGGAAGAGTCGTCCAAGACCGAAGAGAAGCAACGAGGGAGGTTGACGACAATTGCATTAGGGCTACCCTTAGTTAAACTTTGGATAAGATTAACTAGTCTCTTAATAATATTTTCTTGTTCAGATTTGGGTAAACAGCCGTATGATTCCAACAAGAGATGTTCTTCAGGGACTTCATCCTGGAGTCTTGAAGTTCTAGATTCTGGTGTGACATTTGCTATCCGGTGATGGTAATGGGTATGCAAGGCAGAGGGGGTAAGCTGGTCCCAGGATCTTTGATTTGCAGAAGAGGGTTGAAGATGAGGTTCCTCGTTTCCCATCTGGGGAGAGACATGATTGAATAACGGACTAGGAGGAGCTGTATTAACCAAATAACGTTGCACCAGAATACCATGATAAGCTAAATCCTTAAACTTATAGATCCTTTTAGTAATGTTTGACGATTGTAAGGTAAAAACCGCACGTCTATTCGGATCATATGAATACAAATGGGTCACATGTTTAATATAATTTTTGTGCTGAATATCCGGGAGGTAGAATTGCAGGCAAGCAGCGAAACATTGTCTTATCGAAGAAGTTAGCCAAAATTCTGAGGTCTTAGATAAGATTGTGATCACCAGCTTATCTCTCATCAATTGAAGATTCCATCGGGATGTACGCCGATATCTTGGAGGAGGTAAAGATGAGGAGACAGACTTAGAGGGGTCATGTTCATGAGACCCACCGTCCGAAGACACTGAGTCGAACCCAGGGAGGATCTTATCAGTTCCTGAGTTATGGCTTGGTTGACTCGGGCGCCAGAGACTTTCTCTGGTTGATGTTCTTTGGTCAGCGACAGATGATGTTTGGTGGATTTTGGTGGGATCATCCAGAAGTTTAAATAAGGGTTTAAAGTTCATTTTCCTTGATGGAGCTAACTTGTAATTTTTAACGTTCTTTGATTTTTTCAAACTTTTGGCTCTCTGAGTACCCAGATGTGGTGCCTTAGGGCCCCTTACATTCGACTTGAGCTCCTGTGCCGAATGCTTCCGAGTAATAAGGTTACTGTCAGAAATGTCAGGAGAAATTAATTTCCCTGTGAGGAGAGAGCCCATAGACTTAATCAAGGTAGTTAAAAGGCTGTTCGTTTTGGTGATATACGCCTTTATTAATCCCAGTTCTTCTGTTACTGCCAAGCCCCAACCCAAGGACGGAAGGTTGAGACCATCTGCGTTCGAATAGATGGGAGTTTTATTTGAGGGTTGATTCTCCAGTAGGGAAGCCTTAGACTCCTGCGGTTCAGCGAGAGAGTCGATGGTGATTATTTCTGAAGGAAACTCATCATCCCGTGGGATTGAGGAACATTTGAAACCCGCGTCCTGTAACTCTTCTGCTAGACTTCTAGCTTGTAAATCTTCCTTAGGTAGATTGATTTTTAATTGATGATCTAGTGACCAATCAGCAGAGCTTGGTGAATGAGCGTTAGTCTTTGCTATGTTTAAAGGGACAGACTGCTGCTGAAAAGAGCCCGTCTTCAATGGAAAAAATTGGGTTATTCTTGCTTGAGAAATAGATGCAAGTTCTCTTCCTCCGAGGGTTATACCCAGCTCTTGGCATTTTTTCCTTGTAAAAATCATTACGTTAGCTCAATATGGATCTAAAATGTGGATCTAAAATGGCCGCTATCGTCAGAAACAGGACACTGGCTAATAGCCACGAAGTTGAGTTCTGAGTAATATACGTAATGTAAACATAAACCCTTAAACCTATTGGAATTAGAAAGACAGTTAATCTCCAAGTTCGCTCAGTCTTGCTTTAGTCAGAATGACTAGGGAGCCAGATATTGCACTTTAAATCCTCATTTCCTGCTCCATTAACGTCCTCGTTCTTACTGAAAGTCGGCTGTTATCTTAAATGTAATTATCAAATGTCTTCATAAAGAAGTAAATCCTTCAAGATGTTGACTGGACTTTGAGCATCAAAGATAGGTTTATATCCTATTATCCGACGGTGGTCAAGAGGAGTTATAGGGATTATAAAAGCAGCTAATTAGGAGTAGGAGTAAAATGCATCTTACCGCAGCCAGTCCCAGCTCCCACCTAATGCCAAAATACAATTTAAATAACATCCCAGAAGAATATAAAGATCAAATAAGGAACAGATTTGAGGCTTTAAACTTAGTTGACAGAGAACCAGAAGAACTATGGAGTGAAGTTAGAGACATGATCAGGGAAGAATGCAAAAAGACAATACCTCTAGTTAAAAAGAGAGAAAGACCTCAATGGATGACTGAAGAAACTCTTAAAATGGTTAAAGAGAGAAGGAAAGCAAAAGCAAAAGGAGATAGAAACACAGTCAGAACCTTAAATGCAACAATACAGCGACTAGTACGTAGGGACAAAGAAAACTATTACAATAGTTATTGTGTAGAAATAGAAGACAACAAAAAGGGAAGAACAAGAGCCCTATTCCAAAAGATTAGAGAAATGAAAGGGAAATTTAAACCATGAGTAGGGATGTTGAATTATCAACAGGGGAACACACTGACTGACCGAGATGAAATAAAAGGAAGGTGGAAGCAGTACACTGAAGAACTCTATAAAAGAGATGCCAGGGTGACAGATTCATTCATGGAGGAGCCATATGATGAAGAACCAGAAATTTTAGAATGTGAGGTGAAAGCTGCTCTTAAAATACTTGGAAGAAACAAATCACCAGGAACAGATGGCATACCAATAGAGTTGCTACAAGCTACTGAGACTGAATCTGTCCAAATTTTGACAAACATTTGTCAAGAAATATGGAAAACGAAACAATGGCCCACAGACTGGAAGCGTTCAATGTACATCCCAATTCCAAAGAAAGGGGATCCCACGGAATGCAGTAATTATCAAACTATTGCCTTAATATCCCATGCAAGTAAAGTAATGCTCAAGATTCTACAACAAAGGCTCTTACCATATATGGAGCAAGAAATGCCAGACGTCCAAGCTGGATTTAGAAAGGGAAGAGGCACCAGAGATCATATCGCAAACATACGTTGGATAATGGAACAGACCAAGGAATTTCAGAAGAAAATCACCCCTTTGACTGTGTTGATCATGAAAAACTATGGAATGCTTTAAAAGAAATGGGGATGCCACAGCATCTGATTGTTCTGATGCGCAACTTATACTCTGGACAAGAGGCTACTGTAAGGACAGAATATGGAGAAACCGATTGGTTCCCAATTGGAAAGGGTGTAAGACAGGGGTGTATTTTATCACCCTATTTGTTTAATCTGTATGCAGAAGATATACGGAAAGCGGGATTGGACCAAGATGAAGGAGGTGTGAAAATTGGAGGGAGAAACATCAATAATTTAAGATATGCAGACAATACCATACTATTAGCAGAAACCAATAATGATTTGAAACGAATGCTGAAGAAAGTTAAAGAGGAAAGCACAAAAGCAGGACTACAGCTGAATGTCAAAAAGACTAAAGTAATGACAACAGAAGATTTATGTAGCTTTAAAGTTGACAATGAGGGCATTGAACTTGTCAAGGATTATCAATACTTCGGCACAGTCATTAACCAAAATGGAGACAATAGTCAAGAAATCAGAAGAAGGCTAGGACTGGGGAGGGCAGCTATGAGAGAACTAGAAAAGGTGCTCAAATGCAAAGATGTATCACTGAACACCAAAGTCAGGATCATTCAGACCATGGTATTCCAGATTTCTATGTATGGATGTGAAAGTTGGACAGTGAAAAAAGCAGGTAAGAGAAAAATCAACTCAATTGAAATGTGGTGTTGGAGGAGAGCTTCGCGCATACCATGGACTGTGAAGAAGACCAATAATTGGGTGTTAGAACAAATTAAACCAGAACTGTCACTAGAAGCTAAAATGATGAAACTGAGGCTATCATACTTTGGACACATCATGAGAAGACAGGATTCACTAGAAAAGACCACAATGCTGGGAAAAACAGGAGTAGAAAAAGAGGAAGGCCAAACAAGAGATGGATTGATTCCATAAAGGAAGCCACAGACCTGAACTTACAAGATCTGAACAGGGTGATTCTTGACAGATGCTCTTGGAGGTCACTGATTCATAGGGTCACCATAAGTTGTAGTCGACTTGAAGGCACATAACAACAACAACAAATCAACATGGAAAGTCTGCACCTGTCAAAATGAGCAACTCATCTAGACAAACCAAAGGTCTGACCTGGTACAAGGCAGCCTCTGAGAACTGTGGAGCACTCCCTGGCTGTGCACCTGTTCCTTTAAGGAGATGGTGATGACATCAGGAACCAAAAATGCATATCCCTCCTACTGGTGGTTTGTGGCCATCAGATTTTACCTCTGAGAAGGTGCCCCAAGGAACCTTTGAGCTGCTCTTTTAAGAAATGTGACGCAGCGGGGAATACTCATAAAGAATGAACCTGTGGCCCTCCAAATGTTGTTGGACTTCAACTCCCATCAGTGCCAAGCAGCATGGCCAGTGGTCAGATATGATCGGAGATGTAGTCCAACAATATCTGGAGGGCTACAGATTCCCCATTCTTGCTCTAAAACAAGGTCCTCATTAGGAGGGAACTGACTGGAATCATGTTAGCCATTTGCCCCACATGCTGATTGCTTGCCACTCCAGTGGGAACATGACACAGGACTTCAATTTTCTGCAGCCATTCTACATTTCTCGAAATACGCTTGCTTCAGATGCTGTAAACCTAGCCTTGGACGTTTGCACTAGGCAACCCTAGCACAAGCCAGAGAGTTCTTTGCTGCCTTGCTGATAATGTGGGGTGAAGAACTAGTCTAGTTTGGAGAAAAGACAGGATGCACCCAGCAGCTCCTCCAAGAGACTAACTTTTGTTGTTTTTCGCTCATTGCTCTTTGTAGGCCGCAACCTACTTTGTCAGATGCATGAAATGGGAATCAACAGATCAATTCTGGGGATGGATGGAGCGTGAGCTTGCAGGGCACAAATTCATCCAGATATTTGTTTGTGTAAACCAGGGCCTGACATGATTATAGGATCCTTCTTCTGTTAAAAGCACACATCCCTGGAGTTTAACTCATGTCACACACAGGAAGTAAGCTCTGGGAGTTCTGCCTTTTGTCCTTTTAGGTAGGGATCAGCATCTGCTAGCTCTTAGGCCTACAGAACATAGGAAGCTGCCTTGGTCTAGCAGCAGGCTCTATACTGTCTGCGCTGACTGGCAGTCGCACTCCAGGGCTGCACACTGGGGATATTCACCCCCAGCCAGGGACTGAACCCGGGACCTTCTGCATGCAAAGCAGATGCTTTGCCACAAAGCACTGGCCACTGCCCCAAATCAGAGGGAAGAGGGGAGCAGCAGCTGTAGCCAGGAGATTTGCTAGCCCTCTACTTACCCAGGGGGTAAGTTGGGGCAATTCCCATTTTCACACACCCCTTCAGAGCTGCTGACACACACCCAGGGACCATAGAAATGCAAATGTTTTCCATTGTTGTTATCCTGAACAATGGGTGTGGCATGGTGACGTTGCAGAACCACCCTCCTCACCACAGTGTCGCTGCCAATGGGCTGGATGGTGCAGTGGGGCCAGGACAGGGCAGCAGCATGGTTGTGGCTGTGCAGGTGCACCGCAGAGCCAGTCTGGTGTTCCTGCTGGTGCATCTGCACAGTGCCAACCTTGCTGCTGCCCTGTCCTACACCCTGCACCATCTGGGTAAGCAGCAGCGACTACGCTATTAGGAGTGCCACTATAGCAGCTACTTCTGCTTGCCGTATTAGTGGTTTCCTGCTGGTGGCTTTATGTATTGTAGTTGTGTATTGTGGCTAGATTTAATCTGATTCTTAAATGTATTATTATTGTTATTATTGCATTTATTAACTACATATGATTTTTAACTACCTGTCTTGCTGCCAGGAACAGCGGGTAGAGTGGGGTGGTGCTGTGGAAGTGTCCTCCTGACAGTAGGATTGGTGCTGCTTACTTCAAAGTGTTTAAATTATTGGCCATATTATATAAGCCATAACCAAATTTAAAACACTGCCAAATGTTTCTAAGGAGTTTAATGTTTTATATGGTGCTTGTTATTATTTATGTGTTAATTTAATAGTTTCATAATAGGTTTGAAATGTTGATGTAGGTTTTGTTTTTGTATATATTCATGCATGCATTATCTACCATTTGTACAACCAAAATATGATCAATAAACTATAAACATAAATAAATTATCACGGAGGCATCCCACAGCAGTGCACCCTCAAGAACACCCTGCTTCTACATTCAGCTATGAATTCTGCAAGGCAGCTGAAAGCTGAAAGCTTCTGGAATTGAGTGCTCCGTTCACATCACCCTAGTCAGTGCGTGCTGGGAAAGTGTGACTTTGTGTTCTGGTGGATTTGTTCTTAACTGGAGAAGCATGAATACAGCTCTTCCTAGAAACTAGGAGCTTGCAGTCATGCCATTTATTTTATTAGGTCTTAATTAGCCAGACTGGAACTGCACTAGAGGCTCAGTGCATGAAATCTCCAGCTGGTCATCAGGTTCAATTTCTATCTATTATCAATTTCTATAAAGGAGGGGTGGAGGCAAGCACTGCATCCAGGAAATCCTATTATGCCTCGAATTATTTCATGGTTTCTAACAATACTTGGGAGAGATGCTCCGGAGGTTAGCAGAAAGGTACAGATCAAATTTTCTGTTTGGGAGATGAACAGCAGTATCAATGGACCCGGTATTTCTAATGGCTTATACTGTAACAGCGTCTTACAAACTGGGGGCCCTCCAGATGTTCGGTGAAGCAATTCCCATTGGTCTCAGCCAGCTAGGACCAGTGGGGGTTGCAATCCAAAACTTTTGGAGCATCCCAAGTTGTGGGGGGCTGTCTTGTTGCCCCCCCCACATTTGGAATGAAGATGCATGACCAGGTTGTGAAGTAAATCAGGGATCCGGGTGGCCATCAGTCCCAGCTAGCATGTCCAATGGTCAAATAAAAGCTGGAGTTCAGCAATATCGGGGGTGAGGGCACAGCTTCCACATTCCTGGTGTAAATAAAGGCCACAAATTTATTACCTGTAATTCTCAGAGGCTCTCCAGCAACAAAGACCTAACTGCAGGCAGAAATCTAGGCTTCATCTACACTATACATTTAAGGCCATATTATACCACTTTGAACAGTTATGGCTTCCCCCAAAGAATCCTGGGAACTGTAGTTTGTGAAGGGTGCTGAGAGTTGGTAGGAGACTCCTATTCCCCTCTCTAATACTACAATTCCCAGAGCGGTTTAACAGTCAATCCCTTTTCCCAGGGAACTTTGGCAGTTGCAGCTCTGTGAGGGGAATTGGGATCTGCAGGAGCAGCACTGCCGCAATCCTAGCCACATTTGCACAGAAATAGCTCTTGCTCCTTTCCACTGGACTTGCTTCCATATTCATATGCTTAGGGTTATTTAGTCCATTCGTTTGTTCTATACATCATGCCCTGTGTCTGCCAAAATGAAAGAAACAAAAGCGAAAAGGGTTGTTGTCGAGCGCCTGGACAAGCATAACATGAGGTGAATGGGCTGTGTTTTCTGGTAATGCACCACGTGCAAAAGAGGCCTGACGTGGACATTCAGGCTTGGTCCACAGATGCAGCAGGAACTGGTGTCGGCTGGTGGCTCCATGTCAGTGGGGCAGTGGAATCCACTCCAGGTTTTAGTCCAAATTTTCAAGAAGCTGTCCAAGGTGCATGGAGCCACCAGCCGCCACTGGCAGAAATAGGTGGTAGCATCCTGCTGAGATGGAAAAATTGACTCCTGACTATAGGCAGAAGCTGCACACTGCTTGCATCAGAATGGGGAATCCTCACGTAACTGCCAGCAGGGCCCACCAACGATGCAAACCCTGGATCCCCTGCCCTGTTTACAAGCCACCCACCATTTTCATTACCCATAATGCTCCCAACATAGCATCACTCTCGGGCATTGTGGGAAATTAAAACAGTAGATAACTCATAGCTGTTTGTTGATAATTGCAGTGTTGCTTCAGGCTACTGCTGATGCCACCACCAACACTCTAAAGGGCACTTTGCCAGTGAGGTTCCCCTTGCGGAGGAGCTGCAGCTCAGTGGTAGGCCAGGTTCAATCCCCAGCATCCCTTGGAGGGCAGGGAATGAAAACGATGTGTCATTTTCAAATGCTCACTCTCTCATTAAAAACTCCACAGAAGGGAGAAATCTAGCACTTCAGGGAGAAAGATTCTATTGTGGCTCTGGAATAACTGCTGTGCTACTTTTTTACCCTGCAGGAGGTAAGTAGTAGTTGCTCTTGCTCTCTAGCATAGGGATGCTTTCAAAACTGTGATTCCACTTTTTTTTTTCCTGTTTTATCCGCACCCACCCACCCACAGATCCAGCCTGATTCTTCTCTCTACAGTCCGGCTCCCTCTCTCTTACTTCCACTGTGCTCAGCGTCGGCAACACAGAATGGCTCCTTGCCAGGTGCTGTTTCCCCAGCAAACCCGAGATTCTATCCCAAGTACATTGCAAGCTATCCTGCCGAGTCCTTGATGGTATCATTTCTTCAGGCCTCACTGTGGCCCCAATAATCTCTGAAGCACCATTGTTTGGCTTAGAGAGAACACCAACTGGATTGTTTTGCCCCTCTGTACTCTTTCTGCAGCTGCAGCTCATTTGATTATTCCTTAACATATGCCTGTCTAGCCTTGCTTTTTCTTTTGTCTTTTTGCCCTGGGACTGATTCATTTCCTTTCCTGGTAGGCTGGACCCCTTGCTTAATGTCTTCAGTTCTTGCAGAATTATGACATCTCTCTCGCTCTCGCTCTTTTCCCGCACACGTCTAATCTGATTTCTCTCTGCTGCCTCTTAAAGCCATTGCTCAGGCTTCTCTTATTGACACGGGCAGTTCATTGATTCTTGTCTCCTGTGTGTTACTTTATTAACTATTTCCTTTGGTGCTGTGCCAAAAATTTCTCCTGCATCCAACAATTTATCAATGGGGGGTGGGGGGGAATTGGTGATATTCTTCTGGGTGGGCCACAGGTAGAGACGGAAAGATCTGTCAGTTCCTGTTCTCTGTTTCTCATTTTTCCAATCTTAAATTCAGTTCTCCATATTTCTACAGCAGTCTGCAAAAACAAAGAAAAAAATCCACACGAAAATTCGACAGCATCTTAGTGCAATTTTCTCCTAATAAACATATTTGCTCTATATGTAGTTTTGTTTTATATAGATATTTTTGCAAGCATTTGTCCCTAATATAATACATTTTAATATTATTCTCAATATATTCATTTTTATGCACATTTCACCCTAATTTATGTATTATTGTAAACATTGTCTGGTTCAAGAACTGCATTGCAAAATTCGAATGTGTGAATTTTGAAGGATGGCTGAGTTTCAGTTCTCATTGTTTTGGAAAGTATGAATTTGATAGATCTACCTTTAAATGAGAACTGAATAGAATTTTTCCTCCCTCTCTAGGTGCAGGATTTTGATGTACTACTTTACTTTGGAGGTGGCTGTGGGATAGTTGTTACTTGAGTGTCCTTTCATTCTACAGACCATCTCATCCGTGGTCTGCACTGGAACGTGGAAAGTTCATTTTAAAAATAAGCTAGCTCTAGTTCAAGTTAAACATATCCCAAAAGGAACTAATCCCAGTTCATGTTTGTCCCTTTACTCAAAAAACTAATTTGGATTACATTCAGTTCACAGCTCAAGCTCATCCAATTGATCCTCACCATTTTTTTTCAGCATTCAGAAATGTTACAAGCTTCTGGGCTGAATTAAATATACTGTAGAACCTCACTCCACATCTCCTGATGACAGCTCCCAGCAGCTTTAGAGAGATATTAAATAGCACAGGGGACAAGACTGCCACCCTCGGCTCCTACTGGGAGGAAGGGCGGGATATAACTCTAATAATAAATAATGAATAAATAAATAAGATGGAACCCTGCAGGACACCATAGGACAGCTACCATAATGTCAAAGAATGCCCCCCCCATAACTACTTTCTAGAAACAGCTCTGGAGGTAGGAGCAGAACCACTGAAGTACTTGCCTCCAACTCTCACCTCTCTAAGCTGCTCCAGAAGGATACAGTGGTCAATCATATCAAAAGCGACTGAGAAGTCTAGGAGAATGAGCAGAGTTACACTCCCCCCATCTCTCACCTGACAGATATCATCAACTAAGGTGACCAAGGTGGGTTCAGTGCCATGGCTGGGTTCTGGTCCAGTTCTGGTCTCCACACTTCAAGAAGGATGCAGACAAACTGGAACAGGTTCAGAGGAGGGCAACAAGGATGATCAGGGGACTGGAAACAAAGCCCTATGAGGAGAGACTGAAAGAACTGGGCATGTTTAGCCTGGAGAAGAGAAGACTGAGGAGAGATATGATAGCACTCTTCAAGTACATGAAAGGTTGTCACATAGAGGAGGGCTGGGATCTCTTCTCGATCATCCCAGAGTGCAGGACACAGAATAATGGGCTCAAGTTGCAGGAAGCCAGATTTCGACTGGACATCAGGAAAAACTTCCTAACTGTTAGAGCCATACGACAATGGAACCAATGAGGATCCCAAACACTGTTCCAAAGGCAGGATCAGGGATGGAAGGATCTGTCAGTTTCGGTTCTCTCAGTTTCTCATTTTTCCAATCTTAAATTCGGTTCGCCACATTTCTGCAGCAATTTTAGATTTTTTTTTGGAAAAAAATCCTCAAGAAAATTCTTCAGCAGTTTTGTGCAATTTTCTCCTAATAAACCCACTTTTTGTATGCAGTGTTAACTGATGTCCACATTTTTGCAAGCAATTTGTCCTAATAAATTGTATGCATTATTGTGTTATTTTCACCAGTATATTCATTTTGTGCACGCTTTCTCCTAATACATGCATTTTTATAAACATTGGCTGGAGAACTGCATTGCAAAATTCAGATAGGTGCGAATATCAAAGGATGGCTGTGTTTCAGTTCTCATGTTGTTTCAAAAAGTGCAATTTTGATAGATTCAGCTTTAAATGCAAACTGAAGTGAATCCCCCCCCATCCCTAGGCAAGATAGAAACATATTTTGACTTTTTGATCATTCTGATTTTTATACTGTGTTTATGTATATTTTTATGTCTATGGATATAGTTTATATATTTTGCTTTGTAAATTAATTTGATATTTTTATTGTACCTTGTGTATTCTATTGTAAACCGCTTTGAGATCTTTTAGATAGCAAGAGGTCTATAAATGGAAATAATAATAATAATATTTTGTTCAATAGAAAATCCCATTGCTGGGACTGATACGAGACAGAAGACAGCAAAGCTTCTCAGTTCTGGGAAGAGCCTGAAATGCAATTTGGAAATAAATGCTGCGTTATCTCCTGTCTGTGCACATGCTGAAGAATGCAGAGGAAGAAAGAGAGTATTCAACAGCCAAGAGAAACACAGTCAGCTCCACCTCTTGTAACACCAACACTCCAGCTCCTAGGAGGGTTTTCACACATGCTTTCCCATGTGAGACAAGGCCTGATGGATGAAGGCAGAATATTCTTTATCAATGTCTGTCTCCACCCTAGAATGGTATTGTCTGCCTTCAGTGAGCTAGGCACCAACAAAGACCTTTGGGGAAATAATGATTAATCAAGTACAAGATGTTTTTCACAGGAAGAGAACCCTTATAGACAAATCAGTCCATTTCAGGTCCTCATTTTGACAGTCTTAAACTGGGTTCACCCCATTTCTACATCAATCTGCAATTTTTTAAAAAAAAAGTCTGTTTGAAAATTCATAACCATTTTCATACGTATTTCTCCTAATATGTGCATTTTGCATGCAATTTTGCCTGGCATCTGCATTTTTGCTAACACATGTCCCCTATTAGAATGCATGTTTACATTATTTTCACTACTATATATATTTTACAGGCACTTCTGACTTATATATATATGCACATTTTTATATGCATTCTTGGGTTGGAGAACTGGATTGTACAGTGGCGTCTGGTAGCTCCATGTCAGTGGGCAGTGGAATCCGCTCTGGGTTTTAGTCCAAATTTTCAAGGATCTGTCCAAGGTTGAGTGGATTGCACTGCCTTACTGGCATGGAACCACCACCCACCATTAGGATTGTAACATTCAGAGAAGTGTGAATTTCAAAGGAGAGCTGTGTTTTGATTCATATATTGGTTTAGGACAGAGCTTGGAAAAGTTACTTTTTTAAACTACAACTCCCATCAGCCCCAGCCAGCCTGGCCACTAGGTTGGGCTGATGGGAGTTGTAGTTCAAAAAAGTAACTTTTCCAAGCTCTGGTTTAGGAAGTGCTTATTTGGTGAGTCAATACTAATATGCCAACCTAATGAATTTCCTCCCCTGTTCCTATAAGGGATACTCAAGTCTTTAATTTTCTCTCTTGGCATTTCATTTCCCTCATGGGTAGCCTTTGGGTAATAGCTGTGTGTGTGGACACACCTCTAGTTTCAGTGCATTAAGGGGGGCACTACTCACAGGCTGGCTAGCAATGTGGAGGACTTGGGAATAAACATCCTTCCCCACTGCCTTGTGTAGGGATAAGCGATTCTGTCAATTTTGTTTTCTCTCAATTTTTCATTTTCCCAGTCTTAAGTTCAGTGGTCCATGCTTCCACATCAATTTGCAAACTTTTTTTTAAAAGGGGAAAAAAGTCCTCAGGAACATTTATCAGCATGTTAGTGCAAATTTCTCCTAATATAAACATGTCTGCATGCAATTTCCCCTAATATATACATTTTTGCAATGCACATTTTCTCTAATATTTATATTTTCCCTGATATAATGCATTTGTACATGTTATTTTCACTAATATATTCACCTTTATACACACTTCACCTACCATATGCATTTTTGTACACATTACTTGGTTGGAGATTCGCAGTGCAACTTTCAGAGAAGTGTAATTTTCAAAGGATGGCTGTGTTTCAGTTTGTGTCTTTTCAGCAAATGCGAATTCGGTAGATTCATCTTTAAAGGCAACCTGAACCATTTTTTCCCCTCATCCCTACTCTCAGGTAAGTTTGCATAAAACTGCAGCCTGAGACTGGAATTCTCTACTTAGGAGTGAGATCCGTGAAGCTCTTCATTTGGAATCTGCATGCACAAGTTCCACTGTTGATCTTTTTCTCTAAATGCTTTAAAGTAACAATTTGAAAATAATGTTTCCTACTTAGCAACCCAGATATCAAACAAAAAAAGAAAAGACCTCAGAACAACAACCAACAACAATTTCTGGCTTTGGCCGTTGGCATCTAGAAAGGCAAGAGGGTGTGATATGGGCACTCATGTGAACTGCTGTTCCTTTGAGTCCTTGTAATGTCAGGCGAGTCAAATTCTTCCTCTCTTTGGCTTTCCCTTGTGTATGAGGTTATTTTTTTCCCCTACAAAGAAGAAAAATAAGCTTTCTGTACAGATTAAGAGCCACGGCCCCATAGTCTGCCTCCCGAAACGGGTGCCAAAAATAGATTTCAGAAATGGCAGGGGTTGGCAATGATTCCCACTCGAAAGAGAAAAGGGAGCCAAAGGGATTGTTTTTGTTTTGAAGGAATCGGGATCTCCCTAGGAAGTGCTGAGCTTTCTCTATTCCAGAGCAAAGTCAAGGCCGTGCAGTTATTCACACTCTCAGGCCTCAAAGGAGTCCTTTTGTGTTGTGTTTGTTTAAAAAGAAGTCTTTTCCCAAAAGAATTTATCTTCCACAAAGTAACTGTACTGATTCCAGTGGGGACAGGTCCCAAGGAATATTAGGCCACAGTTGGGCACCTTATCCTTGGCTTGGCATAGTCCTCCCTCAGCTCTCCAAGGTTCACTAAAAGAAGCAAATATTTGGTTGCTGTGGTGTTCCTTTTTTTTTTAAAGAGTGGGAAACTATTTCTCTTGTATTGGATTGAGGTTTGTGTGAGCCCACTGTAAAAGTCACTGACAGAGTAAATATGAACACAGAGAATGGGTCTTGCAGGATTGGGGTGTGTGTGCAGAGCTGCTGTTGAGATAACTGAAATTAGACAGGCACCTTCCTTGTAAAACCTCAGGTATATGACTAAAACTTTCTTGTTCCAGCAGGCATTTGAAGGTAATGCTTGGTGTTATATTGAGTTATATGATGATTTTGTTCCTCTACTGCTTATTTTATGCTTGGTGTGAGTTTTTTTGTACACCGCTTAGAGATGCATTGGCTATGCAATATATAAATGTTTTAAACAAATAAATACTGACCGTGAAGAACAGTTCAAAGCTATTATTCAGAAGGCCTGGCCTATGGGAAGGAGGACAACAGATTGCTGTTGTTTGGCGTTCAGTCCTGCTTTATTTCAAAGGTCATGCATGTAAAACTAAAATATCATAATAAACTCTTACTGGCCAGACCAGAGTAGGGATGGGTTTTCTGGAAAACCTGCCATCCCACCAGCATTCTTGGAAGGACACTACATCATCATGACATCAACATTTTTCAGTGGTATCAAATATTTTAGCCCATAATTCCCCTCAGAATGGCAACTTGTTTTGTAAGATCATTCCTTGTTCACTGTGGATAGAAATAAGGTGCTTTGTTCTTGTGTTGTGTTCCTTCTTTTTTTAGACCTTTTTTTGAGGAACATTGCTGTATATTTGTCCTGTATGGCATTGTTTTGGTATTGATTATATTGCATTTTATTTTTTGTTCTGCAACTCGTGTTAGGACTTCCTTCCCATTGTGGGAAGCCATTGACAAATTTAATAAACCAAACTAATCATCTGTTAGCCTGGGAAGAGAGCTTTAAAATTTTTTAAAAAGGATAGCAAAATGGGCATATTGTGACCCCAAACCTCTCCACACCACTCAGTGTGTCAACATTTCACTGTCACCTCAGTTCGTAATTATGCAACCTACCTTGTTGGCCATGGACCCAAAAATGCAATTTTCAGTAGATAGCAGGCAGCATGCTTCTCGGGGGGGTGGAGTGGGAGGGAAAGAGAGTTGCAAACACTTCCCAGCAAAGCCACTGAAAAACGCTGCATCCCTGCCAAGTGTGGCTGCCATGAGGGAGTTTTTTGTCTTTCAAATGGCAAAGCGAATGAATAAATGCCTCAGTCCTGCAGCCATCTGCCTTTGGCCTACATGAGCTGTGCATTATAGAAGCTTGTCATCATGTGTGGAAAAGCATTTTCTAAAAAAACAACATTTAAGACAGCAACAAATGGGAATGGTGGGAGAAATCCACTTTGGTTCCTATGTGAAGGCCGTGGTTCCCAAACATTTTTCCCTCCGGATCACTTAACAATTGCTGAGGGCTTTAGCAGACCACTTAGCGTTTTTTCTGTCTGCTGTGGCGATTGTAATGTGCTGTGCTAGCTGTTGTATGATTTTTATTGCATTTTTATAGACATGCTACAAGCCACCTGAATGAAACTTGCCAACCACCAGTGGTCCGCAGCAGGGGTGTAGTTGTCTAGGGACTCAGGGGGTCTTAGACCCTTTACTTTTTTGGGAGCTGGGTCCGACAGGGTCCCAATGTCTCCAGCATCCTATGAGGCAATCAGCATGAAAGGGGAGTGTGTTAGCCACTGTGAACAGTCTTCTAACATGCTTCCTTGTCCTTTCCTCTGATTGGAGCCAATCAGAGTGAAAGGAAGTTAGTCAGCCATTGAGAAGACTCTTCTCAGCAGCTAACATTCTCCTCTTTCATGCTTTTTGGCTCCTAGGGATATCCGTTGTTGTGGGAGAAGGCATTAACAAGGATCTCGTTCTCAACCCAGCAGCCAAAAAAGAGGAGTGTGGCTGTGACTAATATGAACGGACCCTGCACTTCTGAATTTGCCACTATACTACTGGTCTGCAGACCACAATTTGGGAACCCCTGTGTTAAGACAAAGTTTCATAATTCATACTTCACAAGAAAAAAAAACTGTGAACTGAAACATGGCTATGCTTCAAAATGTGCACTTCTCCCAGTTCTCTAAGAGAAAAGGCTAGAGTCCCAACTTAGTCTCCAAAGGGCCTTGCTTTAGAATCCCAAAGGGCCTTGCTTTATAGAATACTGGCTCGCCTAACTTTGAACTTTGCCATCCTTTGCACTTGTTTAGCTTTACGCGCATACCACATATAATCCCATCAGCCAAGGATCTGCTGAACCACAAGGGGGCAGCTACAGCCAACAGCAATGCCTTCTTCCTTGTCTTCTTCTTCTGTCCAAGAGAAAATTTACTCTGGGATGGAAACTTTTGATGTTGGGATGGCTGCCCCCATTGTGTGCCATACCCCATCTCTACTTAATGCTTTGGACTTTCCTCTCTCTCTAGTGGCAATCCAGGATGGGCTGGCAGGGTAGTGCCATAGAACTAGCAGGGTTCAAGGATTTGCTTCAGTCTGCATTTTTTTATAAGGACCGAACTGATTCAAAAAACCCTGCATGGCATGTAAGCTAACAGTCATTCAGATTGTGCACGTCTCCACCTTTTCAACTCAAAAACTGATCAAAAATGCATAAAAACCAGACTAGAATTGTGTGATATTTCATGCATACAATGAGACCCAAAACACATTAAGACATAGGGGGGGGAAAGTACTTTGGGCTGTACTTTACTGCCCAGTTTTGGTGCATTTTTTAATTTAAAAAAATACTGTTTTGTGAAAATGAGATAGCACAGATCGATGACAAGGAAAGGTGAGGAACAGAGCAGAACAGAAATAGAAGGAACCACCTGTCCCTACTTAGAACTTGGGGGGAGGGACAGGGCAGCAGTCCCTGGTCATTCCCCCAAAGCTAGCCTGCTGCCACCAAGTGCAGTGGAGGGCATTGTTATATCACCAGTGTTGAAGTAAGATTCAACCTGCCCGTCCAGTTGGCTTCTGTTCATGGAATGGGGAGAGGGTGCCATCTTGTCCTTTATCTCAGACAGCAGAATGTCCTAGACTGGCCCTGCTTTTCAGTCTGAGAGAAGGAGAAGGCATCATAGATTTTACTAAATCTTTCCTCTAATCTAACAAGTCCCAAATGCTGCAACCTTTCTTCATGGGGGAATTGCTCCGTCCCCTAGTTCACCTCATCTATTTAATGATGGCTTGGTTCAGGTCCCCGTCATAGCGAAGGCTCAGCCCCCTCTGCCCCCCCAAAAGCAGCTATGATGCTTTGTCTCAAAATTGTATGCCAGTGTCAGCATGTATTGTGATGCTCTTGCCTATTGCAAAATCCAGCAGTTGGTTGAATTTCCACAACAAGCATGTCCTCGATATGTTTCCTCATACAGCTTGCCAGAGGGGTGTATGCATGTCACATGGAAGGCCCAGTTGGATATCACTGTAGGACCTGGGATTGCAGAAGGAAGAGTTGGAACTGCGGAGCCTCTCCCTTCACATGCTCATTATTCGGGAACGTAGACTGGAAACATCTCAGCGATACATTTCTCAGGCACTCTTTCCTGCTTTTCCTCTCTCCTGACTTGCAACAGCACATATTCGTGGTGTTCTCAAAATCTGCAGCTTTGTTTTATCCTGAGGTGAAAATGATAATAGAAACAAGGGTGATAACAACTCAAGCTGGTATCTAATTTGCAAAATGATCTTCCCAGGCATGTAATGACCTGCTTGATACCATCAGACCAGTAGCCCGCCTACTTGAGCTGTGTTTACTCTCAGTAGCAGGAACTCTCCAACGTTTCAGATGCAGGGGTTGTCCTGAAATCCTGCAACTCAAGTCAGATACAGCCATGTATTTTTGCAGCCTCAAGCAAGCTGAAAAACAAAAGGATTCTCCAGCTCCTTGCTGGGCGACATACATTGCTTTCAGGCTACATTTGCCTTGATGGGTTATGAGTAGGGATGGAAGAATCTGTCAATTTTGAGTTCTCTCAGCTTCATATCTTTCTAATCTTAAATTCAGTTTTCCACATTATTTAGTGATTTTTTTTTTTAGAAAAAAAGGCTTATGAAAATTCATCAGCTTTTTAGTGTGAATTTCTCCTAATGTACCCATTTGCATGCCCTTTCCCCTCATATACACATTTTTGCAAAGGAATTTCCTTTAATATAATGCATTTTTGTACATTATTTTCACTCACATATGCATTTATATTCACATTAGCATGTCATTTTCTCACATAATGCTTGGCTGGAGAACTGCTTTGCATCGTTCAGAGAAGTGCGAATTTCAAAGGATGGCTGTGTTTTGGCTCGCATGTTGCTTTGCAAAGTACAAATTACCTAGGTTAACCTTTAAAAGTGAATCAAACTTCTCCCTCATCCCTATGTACAGGAAGCAGATTATTTGACCACCTCATCCTTATGTACACAAAGTCAGATGATTTGACCATCTAGACCACATTCTCCACTCTGACTGACTGTGGCTCTCCAAGGCCTCAGAGACAGGACTTTACATATATGCTACCTGATCCTTTCAACCGTAAAAAAAGCAGGGACTGAACCTAGGACTGTCTGCATCAAAGCAGGTGTTCTGCCGTTGAGCTGTAGTTCACCTCTAAACATTCTTCTGCACCGCAGACTTTGATTCTTTATGCATTTAATGAATTCTTAATTTAGCTTCTATACTGATGAGTAAGACCCACGTTGCAAATGATACACATGTTCTGGAGAACCAAACCTTTTCCTTTTCATTTCTTTTCAGTATTGCTTTGTTTTTGCATTTCCTGGTTTTATCTGAGTTTGGCAAGACTGCCAAAGGACAAAAAAGAAAAGAAGAAGTCTTTTTCCAACTGCATTGTTATAAAATATGATGTTTAATTTTAACAGTAGAATTGGCAGGCAGCTGTTGCTTCTCGAGCATGTGGGAAGACAATGGAAACTTCCTGCCTAGTGGGGTGCATTTGTCTTATTCTTCAGGGCACATATAGATATAATTATTGTTGTCAAGATGCTATGAGACCGTTTAGAGAAACTGTGCACCAAACTATGACCTGAAACTTGGGAGGCAGTAATGGCTACCAACTTGGATGGCTTTAAAAGGGGATAAGGCAGATTCGTGGAGGAATAAAGCCATCGGTGGCTACTAGCCTTGATGGCTATGCTCTGCCTCCAGAGTCGAAGGCTGTGTGCTTCCCTAAGGTATTTTTTATACTGCTTTTGGGCTTCCCATTGAAGCATCTGACCTCTGTGAGAACAAGATGCTGCACTACATGGGCCATTGGCCTGATCCAGCAGTAGATGGTCCACAACTGAACCATGGCCCTATGGAGCCACGTTTGTATATGTCCATACAAAGTAAATAGCTTTGTGAAGTCCTCCTGAAAAGCAGTATAAAAATACCTTAGGTTAGATAGATAAATAACCAGACAGAGTGGTGTAGTGGTTATCATGCGGGACTTAGGCAGAGGAGATTGGGGTCAGATCTCC
The DNA here is from genome assembly GCF_030035675.1 of Rhineura floridana. Classification (NCBI taxonomy): domain Eukaryota; kingdom Metazoa; phylum Chordata; class Lepidosauria; order Squamata; family Rhineuridae; genus Rhineura; species Rhineura floridana. The sequence goes on along the minus strand of NC_084489.1, from coordinate 83,464,412 downwards.
ACTCATCCATGATGCTCACTAGATGACCTTGGGCCAGTCATTTTCACTCAGCCTAATCTACCCCCACATTCAGGAAGATTGTGTTGCTTGAACGAGGCTCAACTGGGACAGGCAGTCATCTTATACTCATTCCTGTCCATAAGGATCTTATGGCCAACCTGGGTGGGAGGAGTTAGTCCAGGGCCTGAGGGTACTTCACTAAGAAGCTCCCACCTGCAGTTCCCAATTTCACCACATGGGGCATCCACATACAGTTCTCAGCAGCTCTCCACAAGGAGGTAGAATAGACTATACCACTTCAGAGTGCAGCTGGGGGGTATCGTGTCTATCAGTTCTTCTCTGTGTAAAAGAAGCATTCCCTTGAAGGTGGAAAAGAAGCACAGCAAGGAGTAGTAGTAGTATTTTACAAAGAGTGCATACAAACATGGAATCTTTCTTCTGTGGTCTGAAGTGGTACAGTCTATGCTACCACCTCTGGTTTCTAACTGCTTTGGTCTTCCAGGCATCATACAGAAGTATTTATTTATTTATTTATTTATTTCGTTTCATTTCTAGACCGCCCATAGCTAGTAGCTCTCTGGGCGGTGTACAAAACTGGATTAAAATACAATAATATAATAAAATCAATAACACATAGCAGCAAGTTAACTAACAAAATTAAACATAAAAACATTAAAATGCCTGGGAGTATAGCCAGGTCTTAACCTGGCGCCTAAAAGAAAGTACCGTAGGCACCAGGCGTATCTCCTCAGGTAAGCTGTTCCAGAGTTCGGGGGCCACCACAGAAAAGGCCCTAGATCTAACAACAGTCCTCCAGGCTTCCTGATGAGTTGGTACCCGGAGGAGGGCCTTAGATACTGAAGTGAACGGGTAGGTTCATAGCGGGAGAGGCGTTCCACAAGGTATTGCGGTCCCACACCGTATAATGCTTTATAGGTCAAAACCAGCACCTTGAATCTAGCTCGGAAACAGATGGGTAGCCAGTGCAAGCGGGCCAGGACAGGTGTTATATGCGCAGACCGATAGGTCCTCGTCAACAACCTGGCTGCCGCATTTTGCACTAGCTGGAGTTTCCGAACAGTCTTCAAGGGCAGCCCTACGTAGAGCGCATTACAGTAGTCCAATCTAGAAGTTACCAGAGCGTGAATGTGATGTTTCTATATATTAGTGTATATATGGTAAGTGCTGGTTGTTTAGAGTATACATGGTAAGTAGTGAAAGAGGAGGGGGAGTGAATGGGCAATAGAATGCTTGATGATTGGCTGAATGTTTAAAATGGCTGACAGTATAAATGAAAGGGTGACAGGTAAATCTGGGTGAATGTGAGGTGGTGAATTGTGGAATAGGGGGGAGAAGAGAAAGAGTGGATTGCTTGGTGGGGTTTGAGAGAGTTGTTTGTCAGGAGAGAGTGAAGAAGGAGGGAGGTGGAGTTCGGATTAGTATTGAGTAAAACCATATGCTTATGTGCCTTAAGAAGAAATCCTGTTAATCTTGTTAGTTTTGTTATCTGTAATAAATACTTAATTTGGTTTACCAAAGGCCTGATCCTTGGCTGGGGTTTCACAGACCAGAAGGGAGGGTAAGGTAATGACCAAGGCTGAAGGGGAACTGTAACAAATGGTGGCAGTGGTGAAGAGAATAACAATACCAGTATTCAGAGTCTCTGGGAATACTAGTATTGGGACGTTACTGGTGGTTGCCTAGCAGGGGGATCTGTTGAGATCTGTGCTAGAGTGGATAGGTAAACCATAAGAGAGTGCGGTCCGGACTGGTGGAGTCCCTGGTGGTGCCTAGAGACAGGCAGTAACCACGAGCAGGTAGGAACCTGACAGGGAGAGCCAGGGAAGGACGCATCACAGTGAACAACTGAGGCGAGATCGTCACTGTCCAGATAGGGGCGTAGTTGGGCTACTAGGCGAAGATGGTAAAACGCATTCCGTGCCACCGAGGCCACTTGAGCCTCAAGCAACAAGGAAGGGTCAAAAAGGACCCCCAAACTACGAACCTGTTCCTTCAAGGGGAGTGTAACCCCATCTAGAACAGGATGAACATCCACCATCTGGGCAGGTAAAGGGCTCACCAACAGTGTCTCGGTCTTGTCTGGATTGAGTTTCAGTTTATTTGCTCTCATCCAGTCCATTATCGCGGTCAGGCAACGGTTCAGCACATCAACAGCCTCACCTGAAGAAGGTGAAAAGGAGAAGTAGAGTTGCGTGTCATCAGCGTACTGGTGGCAACGCACTCCAAAACTCCTGATGACCGCACCCAGAGGCTGCATGTAGATGTTGAAAAGCATGGGGGACAGAACCGACCCCTGAGGGACTCCACAATGGAGAGTCCGGGGTGTCGAGCAATGTTCCCCAAGCACTACCTTCTGGCGACGATCCGCGAAGTAGGAGCAGAGCCACTGCCAAGCAGTGCCCCCAATTCCCAACTCCGCGAGCCTCCCCAGAAGGATACCATGGTCGATGGTATCAAACGCCGCTGAGAGATCAAGGAGAATCAACGGAGTCACACTCCCCCTGTCCCTCTCCCGACAAAGGTCATCATACAGGGCGACCAAGGCTGTTTCAGTATCACTGAAGTATCACTGACATCAGTAGACACAGGGTTAGTCATAGCTAATTTTACTCATTGAATTAGGTGGTACTTAAGCACAACTGACTTTACCTGGATCAGGGCCATAGGGGAGAAATTAGAAAGGGCCTTTTCAGTGATGGCCCCCTCGTTTGTGAAATGCGCTCCCTAGGGAAATGTGCCTGGCATGATCATTGTCAGTTTTTAGATATCAGGTGAAGACATTTTTATTTACCCAGGCCTTTGGGAGTTAAGTTACCCACTACTGTGGTACTCTTTTAGTGGGGTAGAATAGGACTTGACCTTATTGTGTTGGATGAGCATTTCAGGAAATTTGTCTTGTACATTTTTAAAAAATTGTTGGCTTTTAGTTGATTTTATCTATTTGTATTTTATCTTGTTAAGTTGCTTTGAGACTTTTTTATAAAGCAACTAACAAATGTAAACAACAACAGCAACAACAACAACAACAACAATAATAATAATAATAATAATAATAATCAGTAGTACTCACTGTAGTAGTTATGGATCAAGCAGAAGAGCCACTTCGCAGCACAACAAATTTTCTTTATTTTTAAGTCCAGTCATGCCATATTTACATGCAGGGTACACAAAATGCCATGTCAAATGTACTCAAGAAACAATGAGGATATTTTTAATTTATTGGAATTATTTCCTAAGAGATTTCCTAAGTTCTCTTTATTGGTCCATACGTGGAACCCCCTGAAAAGCTTTCTCCCCATCCTTAGACCCATGATGCTTCATGAATGCCATAATGCAATAGCTTTCACAGACCTGTAACAGGCTGGGTGAGCTGAAACATGTGTGCCCCATTCAATATAATGCTAGCCTCGTCATATGTGTGTTCTCAGTCAGCATGTGGTTCCAAACACTTGAACATGTGAATGGATCTCAGTGAAAGCTAAACTAGAGGTTTAGGGGGCAGCCACATTGTTTTGTCCACAGCTCTGACCTGATGAAGTAGCGGTTTATCTACTTTTTTTTACAAGGAGTTATGCAGGTAAGGGGACCTAAATCTCCCTTGCCTGGCTCTCTATTCCTTTTCTCCAGGCTGGTGCTGAGTTGAACATTCTCATATAGAAGTTTTCAGTGTTAACTTCTAAGGCGTGGGGGGTGGGTTGATGCCCCTGGTAAATTTGGGGGATGGCAGGCAGAATTCACCACCCACTTCTGGAGTTCCTTCTGGGCAGGTGCTGTTTCGACTGATTTTCAGCAGGGGCTGAAATTTGAGGGTAGGGAAACTCAACACCCACCTCCATCACTCCTTCCAGGCAGGCACCTTTCTGGTCCCCAAAAACCCCAGGAGCGATGCTGTGTGGATGGCAGAGCATTATTCTGGCATGGGCTTTTGAGGGTAAAAAAAAAAAAAGATGGTAAGTGGCGGTAACGCAGCCGAAGCTCTGCTCACGGCCGGAGTTCGATTCCAACGAAAGGAGGAAGTCGAATCTCCAGTAAAAGGGATTGAGGTCCACTCAGCCTTCCATCCATCCGTGGTCGGTAAGATGAGTACCCGGCATATGCTGGGGGGATAAAGAAAGGCCGGGGATGGAATTGGCAATCCCACCCCATATATATGGTCTGCCTAGTAAACGTCACAAGACATCACCCTAAGAGTCGGAAACGACTCGCACTACAAGTGCGGGGACACCTTTACCTTTACCTGCTTGCAGCCAGCAGAAGGAGCTCTGAAGGTGGGCATTGGGTTTTCCCGCCCTCAAATTTCAGAAACCACTGAAAATCATGGGGGGGGGAATGGACCCTTATTGCGCTGCTCATAAATTGGGTGTAAAACGGGAGGGGGTTCCATTCAGCCCTGTACGTCAGCTGTTTTTCTACAAGCCCAAGTCCAACATGAGAAGTGGTCTGGGCTGAGAAGAAAATTGTTCGAAGAGACAGGGAATGAAAGCAGGGAAGGGGTGTTAAAATAGGACGCACAGCCTTGCCCACTTTAGATGTGGCCAGGCTAGATCTCATTCCTGTCACATCAGTTCTGGCTCCCAACAGCGCTGTTTTTTGAGGGGCTCCATGAGGCTCTGGCTATGACAGAACTGCTGCCAAATTCCACCTCAAGCAAAATTTGAGGGGAAACTGGTCACAAGTTCCTCAGGCAAAACATTTGAGGGATTTTGGAGGGTAAGCTGGAAGAGGTTTGGAGAGATTAGTGAAATTTTTCAGGAGGGAGGGGGGCACTTGCATTCCTAGGCTGCCCACGGAATTTCACCTGAAGCAAATTTTGATGCTAATGTGAGGCTCTTTGGAAAAACACTTGATAACTTCTGTGTGTCTGTTAGCTCAAGCAACATTAGTACAAATATGTTTAATGTTAATTTCCTCTATTTTCCAAGGTCTTTTCTACCTTTGGGTATTGCCACTCTTTTTTTTTTTCCCCTGCGTCTCTCCAAAGCAAATTAATCCCTCTCAATAAACATATACATACATACATATATTATAAACATATGTTTGTGTGTATATATATAAAACAGAAAAGTCTCATTAAAAAAAGAAAGAGTTCCATCCAACTAAATTCTATTCAGAAAAGACCCATTAAAATTAATGGATCTAAGTTACTCATAGCCATTAATTTCAAAGAGTCTCCTCTGTCTAACACTGGATGCAACCCAATGTCTCTAGGAACAGACATTTAATTATTATGGCCAATCAGAATATATACTTTGTTTGTCTTCTGTTGGAAGTTCTCAGACTGTGGGCCATGGACCACGGGTGGCCGACAGGCTCCATTTAGATGGTCCATGGAACATTTAAGAATACATTTGGCTCTGCCTTTGATTTCATTTTCTGACAGTGATGTTTTATAATCTGGACCAGGTCTGGATGATAAAACAGGCTAACAAGGCTTTGGTTTACAGTCTGTGATTTTCGTAACATGGTGCTGGTGCCATCTGTTAATTTTCCCCTAAAAGTATACCAGTTAAAGGCAAGATCATGGCTGGTTATTAAAATACATGCTTTGATTTGTAGAACAAAAACAAACATATAAGTTTATTCAGTGGTTCCCCAAGAACCCTTGAGGATGCTGGACTAGAATGGCCATTGGTCTGATCCAGTGTCAGAGTTAGATTGGGGAAGGTTAGGATCAAATTACCACTTTGCCATATGACTCACCAAAAGCTTCCCAGCTGGTGCCTCACTCTTGCTTACCAGGAGGGGCGAGGGGGGTAGGGAGGTCATACTCTCAGTGGAGACTGGTGGCTCCAATGTCAGTGGAGCAATGAATCCGCTGCTTGGACAGCTCCTTGAAAGTTCAGACTAAAACCTGGAGTGAATTCACTGTCCCACTGACATCGGAGCCACCTGTCTCCACTGCACACTCTGCCAGCATCCTTGTACCATCCTGACATCCCTGCTGGCCTTTCCTCCTGGTAATCAACAGCAACCCACCTGCCAAGGAGCTGCTGCAGCTGTTGCACCCCAGCCAACCAGCCACTTCTGTAGCTCACCTTGGACCAGTCACGATCACTCAGCCTAGCCTAGCATGAATGTTGTGAGGACTACATTAGTCCTAAATGGCTGAGAAGTGGGGTTTTCTAAAAAGTAAACAATTATCATCGTATCTTGTTCTTGGTAACTGGTGTTTATTGATGATTTAGGAGTGAAGTGTTTTTATGGGGGGGAGGAATTCTGAAGTACATTCTCTAACTTAAATTTGCTTGTGAAATCTGCTATCCTAATCTGTTTTCCTGCCCAGTATTCCCAATCTGTGATATGATTGCATTTTTCATTGCTGGTGGGGGCCAGGGAGCATGGAGGAGAAATAAACCTGTGAATCCAATGACTTTCTCAGGCTAGGACGTAATATCATTGCCATTAAATTCACCAACAAAATCTGATACGTTATGTTAAGTATTGCTCTAGACAAACTTTTAAAAAATAAAAATTTAGAAGTTTTTATCAGTCCACTTTGAATTCTGACATTTTTTCCTGTTTTGAAATGTGTGAAAATGTTTGTTTTAACTTCAGGTCTTTGATTTGATCTTTAGTTATATATTTCTCGTTCTTTAGGCCACACTTCCCCAACTTGGTGCCCTCAAGATATTTTGGACTACAAGTCCCATCAGCCCCTGCCAGGGCAGCCAGGTGGATTGGGGTTGATGGGAATAGCAGTCTGAAACATCTGGAGGGCACCGGTCTAGGGAACTCTGCTTTATGCAAGGGTATGTACAGATATAGTTTATATACCCATAAAACTATAAAGTATAAACATTTCTTGGGGTCTGGTAGCTTTTTGGCATGTGATAGTATTAATGGTACATGAAGAGGGGTGCACATTAACAGAAATGAGTAAACATTGGCTTATTTCATGTCTTTGATTACCTATGGGATCTTTGACGACCCAACCCTCCAGACCATTGACCTGCACAAGCCTCAGGCGAATAAAAGGGAGCTCTGCAACATTGATGGGAACTCCTATTAATTTCTATTAAGCTTCCATTGGAGAACTTCCTAGCAGATGGTGCCCTATATGTTGATCTCTAGGGAGGGATTGGCAGTCAGCAGGCCACTGGCCAGATCTGGCCTCTAAGCTAATTTTATGTGGCCCCTGGTAGCAAAAATGCTACCAGACTCCGCCAAATTTTCATCAAGGAATGGTTAATAAATAAATAAATTGCAGATAGGTTTCTGCAAAGGGAAAGAGAAGTTCCTTCAAGTTGTGAGAATTAGAGATACTCCATACTTTAAACTGAAGCCTCTCTTTTGGATTGGGATGCAACGCACATGGGATGTGTAAAGGGATTTCTTTGTAAATAAGGCTATGTCAGAGCACATACACTCCACAGCTGTGGATCCCTTACACCTGCCTTTGCCAAGGTGATGCCTTTCAGATGTTTTGGACTTCAATTTGCATACTGGTTAGGGGCTGATGGGAGTTGTAGTTCAAAACATCTGTAGGGCACCACCTTGGCAAAGGCCTAAATGGCATCAACTTCATTCTGGAGTCTGACCACTCATGATTGGGTCTGTATGTGATTAAAAAAAAAAAACCTTCTGGTGTCGTTGCTACTTTCTAGAGATGAGCACAATCCGCAGGATATAGAAGTTGGCCACCCAAGCTCTAGAAGCTTCTATCAGCCCTGCCACTTCCATAGACTTTTTTTTTTCATTTCTAGAGCTTGGCAGGCAAAGTCTCTTCAATATTCATTTCCGACTGCTTGAAGCTCTTCGTGTGGGCTTTATTCTCATATGTTCATCTACTGTGGGAGAAGCCAGTCCCTTTGGATAAAGAAATATACATTTGGGCTTCCAGAATGCCTACTGCCAATCTTCTCCCTAGCTCATGCACGCGTATATAATACAAAATATAATCATCTCTCTCCCCCCCCCTTCCATTTTGTTTTCTTGTGGTACAGCCACAGATCTAAAAATCTGAAAAGGATAGGAGAAAAATGCAGAAGGAAAAACTCTAATGACTTATAAAAAAATTTGGAAGAACTGCTTGTTGTTTTACAAAGAGTCTATAATACTGATAAAAAAATTTCAGAAATTGGTGTTCTTTTTCTTCTTGTCTTCATTCTCTTTTATTTTGGTTTCATCTCCACTCTGGAATCATCCACATCAAGATCATATTCTTCCACCTGACCACTGGTCCAGACTTTCATGCGGTCGGTTACATGACTGGTCCTCGGAGCCAGGATGAAGTCATAGATGAGGGCAGCACTGGCCCCTCCGATAAGTGGGCCAACCCAAAAGATCTGAAAGGCAAGGTCAATGAACAGGCACATTTGATGTAGCGGTTCACATAGAAATGCTGTCATTTTGGTGTCAGTTCTTTCAAATGAATAAGTGATTATTGCACATTTCCCCCCAGAAGAGCAGTTCCTTGTGGTCAAGAGATGTCCTCAATCTGTCTCCACTCAAGAGAAGATAGGATTTGAAGAAAATAAGAACAGGGCAGTAGTCAGTAGGGGATGGGGGGCTGCTTGCCCAGTGGTGGCTGGTGGCTCCATGTCAGTGGGGCAGTGGAATCCGCTCCGGGTTTTAGTCCAAACTTTCAAGGAGCTGTCCAAGATGGTTTCAGCTTTCAGCACCCTGGAGAGATACTTGATAGTTCACACTACATCCCAGAGTGGATTCCATTGCCTCACTGACATGTAGACACCAGCCACCACTGTGCTTACTTGACTTCCCATCACCGCTGTCACTGTGGCATACCAGGACAGCAAGGGGTCAGGCAGCAGTGATGTTGGCACAGTACAAATGCACCAGCAGAGCCAATCCAGCGTTCCTGCCAGTGTGTTTGCATCATGGCAACCTCACTGCCCCCTTGGCCCTCCTAGTATATATGTGCAAGGTATATACGTGCAACCCAGAAACAACAACAGATGAAGAATTGTATGTGAGAGCCACAGCAGAACTTCCCCATGCTTCTAACACATGTCTATTTGAACTTCATACTACCAGGGGCTTTTAGGGTACCACTCCCCCATTAGAATAAGCATGTATCCATTTTTGTTTTGTTATGATTTGAAACTTACCCAGTGATCAGTAAATTTATTGGCAATCAAAGCAGATCCAAACGATCTGGCAGGGTTGATTCCACAACCGGTATAGTCAATCTATGGGGAAGAAAGAGAGAGCGATCATTAGGAAGAAGGAGACTTTCTGTCAGAAATCTGGAGTTTTGCTGAGGGACTCTGTCCATGAAGAACACTACCAAATGCAAACAGGCAGCTAATTCATAGCCAGTTGTATGTCTGCTGCCCTGGGCTCCTACTGGGAGGAAGGGCGGGATATAAATCTAATAAATAAATAAATGTAAAAAAAAATGTTGAAACTGGTCCTTGATAGTTCCAGTTGAAAAGGTTTCAGGAAGCTTTGCCCAGAGAGGGTGTTCATTGCAGATCTCCTTCTGGTCAGCGTCAGCAGTAGGAATGGACAAATCTGTCCATTTTGATTTCTCTCCATTTCTCATATTTCCAGCCTTAAACTCAGTTCTCTGTATTTGCATATCAGTTTGAGATTTTTTTTTTCAAAAAAGCCCTCATGAAAATTCATCACCTTTTTAGCACAAATGTCTCCTAAAACACACATTTTTGTATGCAATTTTGACTAACATACACATTTTTTGCAAAGCAATTTCCCTTGCTGTAATGACTATTATTTTCACTAATGTATGCATTCCTATGTGTATTTTCGTACATATTGCCAGAGAACTGTGTTGCAAAATTCAAAGAAGTGCTATTTTTGAAGGATGGCTGTGGTTCAGCTCACGTTTTATTTCAGGAAGTTGGGACGAATCCCTTCTCTACCTATTATCTGCGTGTCTGGTGCCCACAAAGTTCCTCCTGTTTGCAGAGTATGTGCAATGGGCCCCAAACAAGTTTGGCAACCCTGCTACAAACCATCAACAATCTCCTGGCCCCAGGCTGATCCCAAAGTGTTCTGGTTACCTGGTGCCCAGTAGGCTAAACTGAGGGGAGGCCTTGCCTCAGGATTGGAAGCAACTAGCAATGGAGGCCTTCAAGAGGCAGCTGGACAGCCATCTGTCGGGAATGCTTTGATTTGGATTCCTGCATTGAGCAGCGGGTTGGACTGGATGGCCTTGTAGGCCCCTTCCAACTCTACTATTCTATGATTCTATGAGGATGACCAGTGCCAAGATACAGGGACAAACAATGATGCTATTCAGTACAAGGCAATTCCTCATATCCATATGCTTGAAGGCAGGGGCATAGATCAAAGGTAGATCCGGACCCAGAGTCAGGATGCTATCACATTCCTAACCCATTATCCCATGCTGCCACATCCCTAACCCATAGGGCCACCAACTTGGATTGAACAAATAGGATTGGATGGCTTTTAAAAAAGATTAGACAAATGCAAGGAGAATAAGGCTATCAGTAGCTACTAGCCATGAGGGCTATGCTTTGCTTCCATGGTTGAAGGCAGTATGCTTCTAAATAGTAGTTGCTGGGAACTGCAGGAGAGGAGAGCACTCTTTCGCTCAGGTCCTGCTTGTGGGCTTCCCATGGGCATCTGGTTGGTCACAGTGAGAGCATGATGCTCACTCGATGGGCCACTAGCCTGATCCAGCCAGGATCTTCTTATGTCCTTAGGATTAGACAAATTCAAGGAGGATAATGCTATTAAATGGCTACCAGCCATACAATATTCCCCTGTATACCAGGTTCTGGGAATCACTGGTGGGGAGAGTGCTGTGGTCCTACTTGTGAGCTTCCCATAATGAGCATCTGTTTGGCCAGAGTGAGAACAGGACGCTGGACTAGATGGGCCACTGGCCTAATCCAGCAAGGCTCTTCTGATGTTCTTAAGTTAGTCAGGACTCAGGCATGGATCAGGAAGATGTGGTTATTAGGAAGTTCTTGGGGCCAATAGTCTGAATCAGGTATATGATCTGATACCATTATACAGCCAAATGCAAAGGAAATGAGGTGTGTGGAGGCAACAGCACCTCTGGCTAAGAGGTCAGAGCTTGGAAAAGTTACTTTTTTGAACTACAACTCCCATCAGCCCAATCCAGTGGCCATCCAGTAACTTTTCCAAGCTCTGCAAGAGGTATGTATGTGTGTGTGCGGGGGGAGACCCTTGGCTCATTACTCACCTGCTGGTCATGGTTCTATATTATTTACAGTATCCATTGAGTACACCTTAGGATGGCCCTGTGTCCTACTTTGCAGAGGACAAGTCCTCTCCTTTGAAGGGCCGTCAGTCCTCTATGTGTCCTCTATTTGAAGGACTGTTGAGGTTAAGCCCAACTTAAAGATAAAGAAAATCCTCTCCTAACATGAACCCACCCATACACTACGCTCAACATCAAAGGTCCTCTTCCAGGTGCCTACTCCAAGGGAAGCTTGAAGGATGGCAACAGGGGAGAGGACCTTTTCAGTGGTGGCCCCCAAATTATGGGATGATCTCCCCGATGAAGTTCGCCTGGCGCCAACATTGTTCTCTTTCCGGTGCCAGATCAAGACTTTCCTTTTCTCCCAACATTCTTACAGCATGTGCTGAGCTCTGATCCCAGGTCTTTAAACTTATTTATTTATTTATTTATTTATTTATTTATTTATTTATTTATTTATTTATTTATTTATTTATTTATTTATTATTGGATTTATATCCCGCCCTTCCTCCCAGCAGGAGCCCAGGGTGGCAACTTGTTTATCTGTGCTTCATGGTTTTAAACTTTGTGTGGCTTTTTAAATTATATATTTGTTTTTAAAGTTCAGTGTTTTTAATTTTTGTAAACTGCCCGGAGAGCTTTGGCTATGGGGCATTATATAAATGTAGTAAATAAATAAATAAATGAAGAACCCTCTGGGAGGGAGAATGGGGGCCCTTGAAGTGGTCCATGGGAAGCACTGGACGGCAGACTGAGCTGGCATACAAGTTACCTGGTCACACTCTTCCCCGCAATGGTGAGTATTTCTATTTGCTTTTTGACATTGGACCTATCTGTGCAAATTTTATGCAAATGAGTATCCTCCTCTGTTCTTTTTTGGGGTGGCTGGGCGATCTCTTTCTGGCAATGTGTAGATAGCTACCCTAATATCTTGGAGACTTCTAACTGTTCCCTGGTCAGAGTTTATACTCACAGCAAGAAGATGTCCTAAGGCCACAGAAAGCCCGATGGCCAACGGCGCTGATCCAGAGATGTCGTTCCTCCTCCGGTCTGTTGTGGCAAGCACACAGAGCACCAGCTGAAAGGTGGCAATGATTTCAATACCAAGGCCTTGTCCTGGATTGATCCCTTTGGCCAGCTGCGAGGGAAGAAGACCGAGAGGAGGACAAGTCAGCCAAAGGAGGTGCTGTGCTTTGTGAGTCCTCTGTCTGAGATTGTGAGAGAGTTCAGTGGTAGGGCTACTTCACATAAGTATTTTGCCACGTGATAGCTGAGCACCCAGTGGTGACTTACTTGTGTGAACAGTGCGAGCCCAAAGTTTAAGAAAAATATTAAGTCTTATAGATAAATGGTATTGTAGGTTGGAACCTAACAAGGTTTTGCCGTGTGGAGTGTGCCTATTCAAATGGAACTCCTGCCATCTTCCAGGACACTCCATTTCATTCCCCTTCCAGTTTGGCTTTCCATTTTGGTTTCTCCCCTCTCCATCACTCAGAATCACAGGGCCACTGGGCATACTCAGTCCTCATGGGGCTGTTTTGCATCCCCTCCCCTTAAAAAGGGTTTTTTCCCCTCTTAAGACTGTGCTCTACTACTGCAAACTAAGCCTTCAGGGTGGATGGTGATGTTTTGGCTACATAAGGACCAGCACTCAGAGAATTTGCCATTAGTGTATCTGATTACACATAACTGTAATGATTTTAACCAGGTTCAACTCTGACATGTACTTTTATGCTCCAAAACATCACAAATAAAACCCATGATTTTCAAACACAGATTGTCTTCCTTCAGTAGTACAGATTATATGTTTGTCCATTAGGGCAAGTGGGGCATTGCCCCACCAACCTCCATCTGCCCTCAGCCACCACATCTGCCTGCCTTCTCAATTACAACCAGTCCAGGGTGTGGCACCTCCTGTCAGCCTCCTCCTCCTTTCTCTCAGTGTTGCTCCTTGTAGAACTCAGCCAGGAAGAGGATGAGGACAAACTAGATCCTGGTTCCCCCTACTGCTGTGCCTCCTTGCTTTCCACCCCACCAGCCCTAATGGGCACCAGCCACCACTGATAGGATATGTGGAGTTCATCACCTAGATCCTAGAAACATCATCCCAGATCCCCATGTTCCTCCCCCTGTGTCTTATCATATGCTCAACATCATAATAAGCAACACATAAAAATATCAATAACTGGTCTTTGTTGTTTTTTTTAGAAACAATAACAATATTTATTTGTAATTTTAGTAAACGAGGCTGCAATCCTATGCATACTTACCAAAGAGGAAGCCCAGTTCAGTGGAGTTGGATTTCTGAGAAAACATGCATAGAATTGAAGTGCCCCACTGTCTGGCTCCATATGAGTAGATCTGGACTGATAAACATTACCTCCAGATTCATGGGCACCTTCACTAACACCATCAAAGCATTCATTAAAAAAGTGGATAAAAAAGTGCAAGCAGTGGCTCTCCAAGATATTGCCATGGCTGAAGGAGGCACCTCCGTAGTTTCTGGACATCCACAGAGGTTGCCTAGGTTGCCTCCATGATTGATCCAGTCCAGTATGTGAATGTATCACCATAGATCAATCCCTTCGTACACAACCTCACCCCATTAACATCACGCACGGGGAACCTGTGGTCCTCCAGATGTTGTTGGGATTCCAGTTCACATCAACCCCAGCCAGCATGGCCAATGGACAGGGACAATGGACACCATCATCCACTAACATCTGGAGGTCCTCAGGTTCCCCACCTCTGGCTTACATGGAAAAAGGAGAGAGGAAGGTTTTAAGAATTTATCTCCAGCAAGTTACTTATTTGCTCTTGAGAAACATAGGAATCTGCCTTTGAGCAAGGCAGACTGTTGGTCCAACTGGCTCAGTATGGTTTGCTCTGACTAGCAGTGCCTCTCCAGGTTCTAAGGCAGAAAGGGGTCTTTCTTGACATCTTTAACTGGGGAAGTCAGGGATCATTCCGTTTGTAACTTAAGGGTTAATTTTGTTAGTATTAAAAGTCAGCATCCGGGGGGGGGGACTAGGCAAAGGTGTTGGTTAGCAACTAAGCAGATTGGCATGATCTTCACTGAGGTAGTAGGTGCTCTGACTGGCTGTGGAATTCTGTCTCACTGTTCCTTTTGCTTCCAATTATGCTCTGCTTTTGTTCAGTATGCTCAGAAAAGTGTTATCAGGACTTTTCTCCCTGGGCTCCGTTGGTGTTACTTAAGTGACTTTGCGAACACCTGGGACCCTTTTCATACAAAATGTGAGCTCGAGCATTGAGCTATGCCCCCTTGCTTGAGGAACAGCTACAATATTCAAAAAGTATTCAGACATAAGTTGTGCAATTGTGTGCATCTTTGAAGATTCCTGCCTTTCCATTGCTGCGTTGGGTGCCTATCTTACATTCCTTCATTGGTTCTAGTGTGTGAGCTCATAAAAATTTAAATACCTGTTTTGGCAGAAAAGAGATGCATATTTTTGTACTTTGGGAGAGTGCAGTTGTTTTATGCATTGCTTGATTGCTTTTAGATTATGCCAAAGTGCTGGCACTGTTCTGTGGAAAGCCAACAAACAAAATAAATAAAATATTTTACTTGGGGAAGCTGTTTTTTAAAAAAATAACTTTTAAAAATATTTACATATCCAAATGAAATAAACTATTTTTCTTGAGAAAATAAAAAACCTTGTTAAAATTTCCAAATTGTCTGTTCTTGTCAGAAGAATCTATCAGCCACCAGCCATTGCAATCTGTGTACAAAGTGCAAACAAATATATGAACAAAATGAAGTAGATAAAAATGCCAAACTAAATTAAAATTATATAATTTAAAACGCAGAACATCACTGTGTCCTTATTTTAATGGAAGCTACTAGAAATGTTATAATGTTTTTTGAGCCAAGGAATGTGTCTTAATAATCTGCACAGAATCTGAAGGATAACGTTCCAATCTAAACATTAGTTTGGGAGGTGAGAATCAGGTCAGTTCATATTGGAATTCACAAAGAATGGATGTGCAAATCTGTGAATTTCAGTTTTTTCCAGTTTCTCATTTTTTCCACATTTAAGTTCAGTTCTCCACCTTTCCACATCAGTTTACTTAAAAAAAAGTCCTCATTGAAATTCATCAACATTTTAGTGCAAATTTCTCCTAGCAGACCCTTTGTTGGTGTGCACAACTTTGCTTAATATGCACATTTTTGGCAAAAAACCATTTCCCCCAATACAATGCTTTTTTGCATGCTATTTTCACGAACAGATCCATTTCTGTGCACGCTTACCTCTAACATTTGCCTCTTTGTACACATCACTTGGCTGGAGAACTGCTTTGCAACATTTGGAGGAGTGTGAATTTTGAAGGATTGCTGTTTCGATTCGTGTATTGCTTCAGGAAGGTGTGGACTAGGCAGGTTCTCATTTAAATGCGGACTGAACCAACTTTCTTCCTCATCCCTACCTACAAATGATGTGCATTAGTCCAGGGTGTGAGGTGAGGGCTGAAACTACTAGTCATGATGGCTGTGCTCTGCCACCATTGTCAGATGCAATGGGCTTCTGAAAAACAGTTGCCGGTAGCCATGGGAGGGGAGAGTGCTCTTGCACACAAGTCCCGCTTGGGAGCTTCCCATGGGCACCTGGTTGGCCACTGTGAGAACAGGATGCTGGACTAGATGAGCCACTGGCCTGTTCCAACAGGCTCTTATGTTTTTAGCTCAGTGGTAGAGCATCTGGGTTCAATCCCCAGTGTCTCCAAGTAAGTCTGAAAGAGACTCCTGCTTGAAACTCTGAAGATCCACTGCTAGTTAGTGCAGTGAGTGCTGAGCTAGATGGACCAATCACTCAGAATAAGGCATCATCCTTTGTTGCTATGTATTTGCAGGAACCAGCTCTTACAGTAGCACAAGAGAAAGGTGACAGGCTTGCAGCGCCAGTTGCCTTCAAGCATGGCATCCCAGTCAGAACAGGACTGGGTGACAACAGAGAAACATGAACCCAGCCAACCAGATACGAATGAGTGTTGTTGTGGCTTGCACCAACCCAAGTTACTGGCATCTTTTCCAAGGAATTGGAACTAGACGTTTGTTCTATAATGTAGAAGGTCATCTGTATCTAAGGGGATAAAAGTCCGCAGCAAGCAATCTAGCCTTCATTTTCTACTTAAAAAAAACACAAACCTAAATGTTCTGGACACACTAAGCTATTTCTCAGAAATTTTTAGAGTACGTGAGCTTATATTCAACATAGATCACTGAATAAACGAGTCCACCCACCCACACATTGTTAGTATTTTTCATGTCAATTCTTGCTGTTTCTAAGGGAAAATACTGACTATCCTGCCTCTGCTACCCCCCCTTTTTTTTTTTTACTTTGGGGAAAAAATCAGCTTTGTTCTTGAAAACCCCGACATGAGAAAGTGTAAGAATGACTAGCTGGGTTTACAGTTCCCAGAGTGGTTTAACAATCAATCCATCTTCCCGGGGAACTCTGAGAACTGTGAATCTGTGAGGGGAACAGGCATCATTTAACAACTCTCAGCACTCGTTACAAACTACAGTTCCCAGGATTCTTTGGGAGAAGCCGTGAAAGTGGTATAATACTGCTTGAAATGTATAGTGCAGATGGGGCCACTCTGTCTTTTTTCAGTTTCACAATTACTTTTTGGAAGTCCGTGCTTTTTGCAGCAGCTTTGCACAGCCATGAACAGGTGCATTTCCCTTTGGGAAATGAAAACAGCAGATATCCACTGCATTCTTAAGCATTCAACACATACAGATTCACCAAAACAACAACCCAGTTGTCATGCAATGTGAAAAATGGCATGGCATATCTGTGTTTCATAGGAGCTTCATAGGAGACATATTAAACTTCTAACTGGGGGGAAAACACACATCTCTCTCTCTCTCTCTCTCTCTCTCTCTCCTATTCTTCTTATATTCATGGCATAGCCAAAGGCCATCACCAGTTATACAACAGAACAATGAAAAGTGGAACACAATTCAATTTATTATCAAAACAAACTGATAGCACAATCCATTGCAACATCCAGTATATCTTACAAAGCCATACATTTCAACAACGTGTTGAACTCATCTCGGGGCCAAGCTGAGACAAAGAAAGCACAGGAAATCCTGGTTGAAAATACTTGAAAATAACCTGTTCTCCAAAATCTGAAGTCTAATTTCCTGGAGATGTATTTTGGTTGCTTCAGATAAGTCTTTAGTGGCTGGACTTAGTGGAATGCTTTGCCTTTCATCATTGGCTAGTTAGTTTCATCTTTTTGGAACTTCTCACTTGCTCAGCTCTTGAATAACCTTTGTCTCCCATTGTCTCTCTAACAAGATCCATATACAAGCTTAGTGGAGCCCTCATATTTGGAATGCAAGAATGAAATAACAATAATTTGCACCCTGCACACAGAGAGCAAGCCTGTCAGGGAGAATTCTAAGCTAGAATCTCTCTCTTGGACATAAAGTTTGTTTATTTGAATATGGAGAAGCACTCGGTGATGTAAGCCTACAATGTGGTACAGCTCAGATACAGAAATGAAAGAATGAAATAATAATTTGCACCCTGCACAGAGAAACCAAGCCTCCCAAGGAGAATGCAAAGGTAGAATCTCTCTCCCAGGCATCTAGTTTTCTTATTTGAATATGGAGAAGCACTCAGTGATGTGAGCATCTGATGTAGTAGAGTCCAGACATAGGTTTACCACCTCAATGAAAACTATGTCATAATGTCCTAGACAGTGGATATTACCTCCTAATAACAGCCTGGAAGTGACAACCTTTGCATGTTTGTTACATAAACAACATGGTCAACCCATTTCCAGAATTTTAAAGAAGAATGAGAGTAATGAAGAGTATGATTCATAGCCAGGAGGCTTATTTCCTTACATAAGCAAAAAAAAGCGAGAAAAAGAGGAAACAGGAAATTAAAGTGGATCAAGGTAAAGCCAGCTACATTGTTTCGCCGTGGCTAGATATTTTCCCCCATTAGATTTTTTTTTCTAAAAAAAGGATATAAAATAGGAAAAAGAGTGTTTCCATTTCAACACAAAGAACGATGCTATTTGTTTTTTACATAAGATGACACCATGGCATGCAGCCATGCTCTTTTATGATCAAAACAGCCTTTCGAGTGGCAGCAGTTATTTAATTCAGTTTTATGTAAGCTGGGATTGGCTGGTTCATCATCATTCCACAACCCCCACCCCGTGGAGAAAACTCTGTGAACATCTGAGTCCCGCACATTATGTGTCAAACACACACACACACACAGGGAGCCTTTTCTACTCATGAAGCCTTCCAGCACCATTCAGGGTGCCTCTAGATCACCACTATTTTGCAGAATGGATTCAAGTGCATATCTGAAATTTAGGTTTCCACAATTAAAGTGGGTTAAAGTGCTCTGTTGCCCTAGCACAAGGCCAATTAGAGGAGACAGACAGGAAAGCTAGGAAACCTGGACATCCAGCTCAAAAGGGGCCCCAGATTTAGACACTGATTAATTTGGGGTCATTTGAAAAAAAAATTCAACTTGATTTTTATGTGCATCAGACCAAAAATGTGACACACTGTCTCAGCTTAGAGCTGCAAATTTGAAAAGGGGTAGGTAAAGGACATTTTTGTTAACTAATATACATTCTGGCTTTTGTGTGTAGTCTTTTTTATTATTATTATTAAGGTTAGGGGTCCCAAAAACTGGAATTGGTCTCTCTGGATCTCTGAAAGGGTCTGTCTTAACACAACAAATCCATTTTGGGGGGAAAACAAAAGATACCTTGCAGTTAGTAAAGCTATGGGGAAATGCACTGATGACATTATTAACAGGAAGGTGTATAATTACCCCACAAGCAAATCAGGATGGATGCTCATCGTCATCAGGGCTGGTTCTAAAGGGCGGCCAGGTGGGGCACTGGCCGAGGTCCCCTGGAGCTACAGGGGGCTCCTCAGTGGCCCCTCCGCTCCCCTTCCGTGATCCACAGCAGTAGCCACAGATTGCAGGGCAGGAGCTTCCATCTGCCCGCCATTCCCTTGCCCCACCTACTTGTCTCCTGCCTTGTAGCATTGCCTTTAATGAAGATGGTGGCCACGGTTTCCCTAAGGTACTGAAGCCCCTGCCGCCATCTTAGTTGACTGCAGAGACGTGCACACATAGCACACACGCGTGCCATCAACAAAGATGACGGCGGAGGCGTCATCCCCTTAGGGAAACTGCAGCTGCCATCTTGGTTAATGGCAATGGTAAAAGACAGGAGACAGGTAGGTGGGGGTGGGCCAAGCATGCACATGCACACACGCACACACACCAGGGCCCAGGGCAAGCTGATGCCCAAGGCTCCCCGGGATGCCTTGAGCCAGCCCTGATTGTCATACCACAAATAAATCAGAATGAATGCTCAACAAACAACTGACATAGGCCACATCTGCATGATACATTTAAAGCACTTTTATACCACTTTAACAGTCATGGCTTCTGCCAAAGAATCCTGGGAACAGTTAATGGCGTGGAGAGTTGTTAGGAGACCCCTATTTCCCTCAGAGAGTTACACTTCTCAGAGTTCCCTGGGAAGAGGTATTGATTATTAAATCACTCTGAAAATTGTAGCTTGGTGAAGGAAATAAGAGCCTCCAAAACAACTCTCAGCACCCTTAACAAACTACAGTTCCCAGGATTCTTGGGGGAAGCCATGGCAGTTTATAGTGGCATGATGCAGGTATAAATGTGTCATGCAGATGCGGCCATAGTCTCAATCACGGTAAGCTTTGTGCAGCAAATCAGGCTGAATGCTCTGTAAACCCTGGTTTGTATTGACTCGAGTTGGTAGCATCAAGCCATCTGTTTATGGGCATCCTGGAGTCATCTAGTTGGCCTCTGTTGGCTGCAGGATGCTGGGCTTGATGGAGCCTTGGCCTGATCCATCAGGCCTCATCTTAGGCTTTTACAAAAAAGCCTGCAGGAACATTTTAATGTATGCCTCGTTTCTTTGCTGTAGACTCAAAACATCAAGAACCTATAATGAAAATCTCTCCCCCCTCCCCAGCAATGCATGTAAAATACAACCGAACTGATTAAAAACAACTCTAAATGCACCAATAAAACCTATACCTCCAGTAAACACAAAAACATAGCAAAAGGAAATGCTGGAACAGGACTAGTAAAAGTCTATACAACTGAGTTCTAGTACATATTAGAATCTCCATCCACGGGCCAAGCTAGCATGTCGTAGAGATGCTTCCTTGATGGATTGCATGTGAAGGGAGAATTTAAGGAGGGACAACACAGCAATTTGCAGTCTCCACATGCCTGCCAGAGGTAGAGCTATCCCATCAGGACCTGACCTCATGGCCCACTGAGTGTTAGGATCATCCCTTAGAATCCGGGCAACATGATTCCCAGGACCAGATTAAGTCATGCTGAGGCCCTAAACCATGTCAAGAGTCAGAGGCCCCATACCAGAAAAAATAAAGAGAGAAAAAAGTGGTGGGGAAATGATGAGGAGGGGATTAACGGAAATGATGCCTGGTGTGGAGTGGGACTTTAGAATGTGTTGGTAGGCTAGCTCCCATTGTCTCCTAGAGATGGAGGGGAATATCTCCTAAATTGGACCTAGCGCTGGATTCCGACTGAATTCAACAGTCCACTATCTTTTCGGACCGGCACAGTTTTTTGCGGTGGGCTGCGGCTGTAATCGGCACAGATTTTTAAGTGGGCCACAACTGTAATCAGCATGGTTCCCCCCCCTTGATTTTATCTTTGTAATTTCCCGTATGTTGATGCATTCGTAACAGTGTGTAGGTGTGATAAATAGGAAAAAATAAACCACGTGGAACACTGTGATCATTTACATAGGCATTTACATTAAAAATTACACTTTTTTCACAACCAAAAAAACCCAACAACAGCGGATCGAATCGGCAAGTGCCAAAGCAAGCAGGAACAAAAAAAGGGCAAATCGGGATCGAATCACGGACTATCGGAATACGAGCGGATCAGAAGTAGGCAGCGAACCCCATCCCTATTGTCTCTTCTTGAGGTCTGAGGCAAGCTTGGACGACCTATGGATGACACAACTGGTCTAGCAGCCCTGAATGGGATTGGGTGTGGATTGGGATGGGGGGATCAGAGTTCAGAATTTTGATAGCAGATTTTATATGTAAGGTTACTGAAGCCAAAGCAATTTCAATTATAATAAAATGCCTTAGTTATCTCCAACATATTTACAGCCCCACCTTAATGTGAGCCCCTAAGCCATGGCTAACTTGGCTTGTTCCTAAATCTGGCACTGGTGATTCCACACCATTGGTTGGCCCTTTCTTAATAATTGGCAGACTCAAGGAGTTAAGCTTCTCATGTGCTGAGCCACTCCAGCTTGGAGGTGCTGGGGTGGGCTGAGAGTTCTTGTGGAAACTCTTTCTCTCCGGTTCTGATACATATTGTGAGCTCCATCGCCTCTGTAGTCAAAACAGTACCATCCACACACAAGAGGAAGGTACGGGTAGGCTGGAGAAAACTCTAAGGTCTGTGGAAGTATCCAAAACCTTTTTCAAAAAATTTGGGGGAGAGGGTGTGTGTCTAACAATAGTCCAATGAGAAGAGAGTGGGCCAAGCAGGCCATGGAATGCTGACTGCCTGGTTGAGGGGTGGGGAGATGGAAAAGCACAAGGGAGACGTTTCGGAATCGACCATCCTGAACGGGGGATCCCCTGCAAAAAAACGTTGCAGGTGCCATTTGTTTTGCCTCAAGCCAAATGTCGAGGTGAGGTTTGAGTTTTTCCCAAACCCCAAACTAGGAAAATTTCTAACGGGGGTTCTGTGCAGAAGTGGGAGGCTTCCATATTTCAACAACTGGCATTCCTAGTTGGAGCCCCCAGTATCGACCAATTTATGCAATCAGCAAAATCAAGTGGTAAAGCTTCCTATTCTGGACCATACCCCTTCAGATGCAGATGAGGTTTGCATGTTTACATCCAAACAAACCTCCCTGCATGTAAACAGCTAGCACGTTAGGAGGACGTTTCGTATGTGCAGTGGGAAGACCCACAGTCTAAGATGGTACAATCCAGGAAGAAGCCTTAACTTGTGGTGTAGTGGTTAAGGTGCTGGACTACGCCCTGGGAGACCAGGGTTCGAATCCCCACACAGCCATGCAGCTGACTGGGTGACCTTGGGCCAGTCACTGCCTCTCAGCCTCAGAGGAAGGCAATGGTGAATTATTATTGTTTTATTATTATTTAAAATACTTATACCCCGCCCTTCTTCCGAGGGACTCAGGGCGGCTCACAATTAAAACAATAAACAATCAGAACAGCCAATATGCATGTTAAAAACAATTAAAAATAGATTAAATCAAAATAGATTAAAACTATAACATTTTCAGTTAAAAGCCTGCCTAAATAAAACAGTCTTCACCTGGGCGCGAAAGGACGATAGCGAGGAAGCCAACCGAACCTCGCTAGGGAGGGAATTCCACAATCTAGGGGCAGCCATCGAAAAGGCCCTATTCTGTGTCTCGGCAAGAAAAACTTGCGAGAAAGATGGAATAGTAAGGAGGGCCTCACCGGATGATCTTAAAATCCGGACAGGTTCATAGAGGGAGACACGGTCTAACAGATAGCCTGGACCTAAGCCGTATAAGGCTTTATGGGTCAAAACCAGCACTTTGAATTGTGCCCAGAAACAGATTGGCAGCCAGTGGAGCTGGTATAGCAAAGGAGTAGTATGTTCTTTGAACCCAGCTCCAGTTAACATTGTGGCTGCCGCTCTTTGTACCAATTTAAGTTTCCGAGCAGTCTTCAAGGGCAGCCCTACGTAGAGTGCGTTACAGTAGTCTAATCGGGATGTAACTAAGGCATGTGTTACCGTAGTCAAGTCTGACAGGTCAAGGAATGGGCGCAGCTGGCGCACTAATCTTAATTGAGCGAAGGCACTCCTGGCCACAGCAGAGACCTGCGCCTCCAAGCTCAAAGGCGAGTCCAGGAGTACTCCCAAGCTGCGAACTTGAGATTTCAGGGGGAGTGTAACCCCGTCCAGCACAAGTTGAATCCCTATCCCCTGATCCGCCCTCCGACTGACAAGGAGCACCTCTGTCTTGTCAGGATTTAGTTTCTTTTTTTTTTTAATAATTTTTATTCAAATTTTTCAAAAGACAAACAAAACAAAGTCAAAAAACATAACAATACAACAACAAAAAATAAAATAGTTGACTTCTGATTTGTCGCAGATCAGCTATAAGTATATAATATACATCAAACCTGTCCCTTAATATATACATACAGGATCACTTTTCTCCATAGGCTATCTTAGTTAATCGTCAAATCCCAATATCATCATTTTATTTTGATCTTTCAACAAAAAGTCTAAGAGAGGCTTCCATTCCTTAAGAAATGTGTCTGTCGATTTTTCTCTAAGTAGACATGTCAATTTATCCATCTCTACTAAGTCCATTAATTTCAATAGCCATTCTTCCTTTGTTGGTGTTGATTCCATTTTCCACTTTTGTGCATATAATAATCTTGCTGCCGTAATCATATATAATATTATTCTTCCATATTTCTTTTCTATTTGTTTATCCATAAAACCCAATAAAAAAAATTCTGGATTTAGTTTCAACTTGTTCGTCCCCATCCAGTCCATCACTGATACCAGGCAGCGGTTTAGGACCTGGACGGCTTCCTTGGTTTCATTAGGTGGAAAGGAGGAATAGAGTTGGGTGTCATCCGCATATTGGTGACACCGAACCCCAAAACTCCAGATAACCTCTCCCAGCGGTTTCATGTAGATATTAAATAGTATGGGGGACAGGACTGAACCCTGGGGGACCTCATAGGTCAATGGCCAAGGGGTCAAGCAGGTATCCCCCATAACCACCTTCTGGGTTTGCCCCTCTAGGAAGGATCGGAGCCACCGTAGCACCATGCCTCCAAGTCCCATCCCAGCGAGGCGACCCAGGAGGATACCATGGTCGATGGTATCGAAAGCTGCTGAGAGGTCCAGTAGAACCAACAGGGACACACTCCCCCTGTCCAGTTCCCTGCGTAGGTCATCCACCAAGGCGACCAAAGCCGTCTCAGTCCCATAGCCGGGCCTGAAACCAGATTGAAATGGATCTAGATAATCCGTCTCATCCAAAAATCTCTGGAGCTGGGCGGTTACCACTCGTTCTATTATCTTGCCCAAAAAAGGAATATTGGAGACTGGACGATAGTTACCTAATAATGAGGGGTCAAGGGAGGATTTTTTCAGCAAAGGTCTTATTACAGCTTCCTTTAGACAGGGTGGTAATCTGTCCTGTTGTAGAGAGGCGTTGATCACTTCCTTGACCCACTTGACCAGTCCCTTTCTGGCATTTTTTATAAGCCAGGATGGGCAGGGATCTAACATACAGGTGGTAGGACGCGCCTCTCCAAGGATTTTGTCCACATCCTCGGGTTGAACAAGTTGAAAGGAATCCATTCTAATTATACAAGTAGAGGCCGAAGTTACATCCACACAGACTGTATTAATTTTGGCGTCTAAGTCAGAGCGAATCTGAGCGACTTTATCTGCAAAATATCGAGCAAACTCGTGACAGCGGGCTGTTGAGTAGTCAGCATCATATTCATGTGGGTCAGAACTTAAAAGACTCTTGACCACTCGGAACAGTTCCGCAGGACGAGAGTTAGCAGATGCAATGGTGGCGGAGAAGAAAGATTTCTTCTGAGCCCGCATTGCTGCGGAATAGGTCTTTAAATAGCTTCTAGCCCGTTTTCGGTCAGATTCGCTCAGAGTTTTCCGCCAACGTCGCTCTAGTCTCCTTAAGAACATAAGAACATAAGAAGAGCCTGCTGGATCAGGCCAGTGGCCCATCTAGTCCAGCATCCTGTTCTCACAGTGGCCAACCAGGTGCCTGGAGGAAGCCCGCAAGCAGGACCCGAGTGCAAGAACACTCTCCCCTCCTGAGGCTTCCGGCAACTGGTTTTCAGAAGCATGCTGCCTCTGCCTAGGGTGGCACAGCACAGCCATCATGGCTAGTAGCCATTGATAGCCCTGTCCTCCATGAATTTGTCTAATCTTCTTTTAAAGCCATCCAAGCTGGTGGCCATTACTGCATCTTGTGGGAGCAAATTCCATAGTTTAACTATGTGCTGAGTAAAGAAGTACTTCCTTTTGTCTGTCCTGAATCTTCCAACATTCAGCTTCTTTGAATGTCCACGAGTTCTAGTATTATGAGAGAGGGAGAAGAACTTTTCTCTATCCACTTTCTCAATGCCATGCATAATTTTATACACTTCTATCATGTCTCCTCTGACCCGCCTTCTTTCGCGTTTCATCGCCGTCAGCTCTCCAGTAAACCAAGGGGCAGATTTAGCTCCAATCCGCGGAAGGAGATGCTTAGGAGTGATTGTGTCTACCGCCCTGGTCATTTCCTCATTCCAGAGGTCGGCCAAGGCTTCGACAGAATCACCTGCCGAGGTGACAGGAAAGTCCCCAAGAGCCGTCAGGAAACCATCTGGATCCATCAGTCTCCTGGGGTGGACCATTTTAATCGGTCCCCCACCCCTGCAGAGGTTCTGAGTCCCAGTAAGTCTAAACCTGACCAGGTAGTGGTCTGTCCATGACAACAGAACTAATGAGAGTTCCTCCACCCCCAGATCACAAATATCCGTCCAACACAGAAGACAAGGTCCAAGGTATGACCAGCGGCATGAGTGGGGCCTGATATTACTTGGGACAGACCCATGGTTGCCATGGAGGCCATGAAATCCTGAGCCACTCCAGAAAGGGCAACATCGGCATGGATATTGAAGTCGCCCAATACTACAAGGCTAGGGGACTCCAATACCAACTCTGAATACGGCTTACCATGAAAACCCTATTCATAGGGTCGCCATAAGTTGGAATCAACTTGAAGGCAGCCCATTTCCGTTTTTCTGCAGATTATGTGAAGTGCCGTGTCAGAGAGAGCACCTTGCATTCCTCAGCCACCATCAGCTAATGTGCTGAAACTACAGATCCCCAGTAACTCCAAAGCATGGAGAGATAGCAATCATTCTTTTTGTCTGCTACCTGGGAGGGTGGGGGATAACAGACTGCAAAAAGAATTGTGATCTCCTTTAAATTAAAAAGTATATAAAAAGAAAAAGTATGAGCCCAGTGGACAGACAGTAAATATCTGCATTTCTATGAGTCAATTCACATTCATTGTCTCCAGCAAGGAACCCTTCAGATTGCTGAATTGTCTCCTTGAGACTTTACCATTGTTTCCTCCCTGTGGGAACGTTACTCATGGAGGGAGGGGAAAACAGCTGGAGATAAATCAGGAGGGTGTTTGACGTGGCAAACAAAAGAGTGTGAGCCAGAAAGTTTAGCAAGAGGCTTTCAAATATTTATCTAGTGCTGCATCTTCTCTCTTGTGTCTTCACGATAAATCAACTCTGTCCAGAGGTGGAAATTGCCTACCAGGGATTATCACGGTTTACACAATGCCTTAATTTGAATTGCTGCTGAACTTTTGCTGAATGTGACTGTGATGGTCCTGGGATTCCTTCACAAGAGCTTGTCCCTGAGTGGTCACTAAGGTCATTCCTTCAGCTGCTCCGCTGAGTCTAGCAGCTTGCCCAGTGGGGCAGAGGGGCAATGCTAGTTTCCTGGGAGGATCAAGCTATTGGCAAGGTTGGGGATGAGTCTGGGCCAGGTCGGATATTTCCCTGGCTGTAATAGTGGGATAAAAAGAAATGCTCTGTCATTATGGAGCAACTCCTCTATACGGAAAGGTTGCAACATTTGGGGATTTTTAGTTTAGAGAAAAGGCGACTCAGAGGCAACAGATAGAAGCGTATAAAATTATGAATGGCATGGAGAAAGTGGATAGAGAAAAGTTTTTCACCCCTCTCTCATAACACTAGAACTCGTGGACATCAAGAGTCTATGAATTTTAAGGAGTAGAAGTTCCATCTTGATCCTCCTTAAATTTTATCTGCAAAGCAGATGGTTGCAGTAACTTGCCCTGTGTGAGCATGAGAAGCTTGGAAACTGCAGCCAACTTTACCGCATGCAGTTCATTGTTTATATAGAGCGAGAGGTGATCCATCTTCCATATGACAGAGCCAGTTGTGGACCATTATGGATACCAGGGAACCGTTGGGGAAAACAAATGTGTTGCACCTGGTTTGATGGAGTTCTGGAAACTTGACTTAACTGCATTAGTAGCTGAATCATGGAAAAAGCTGCTGTCAAGAAATGGGACCCAGCATGGTTTTGTGTGTGTCTGTGTGTGTTTTGGAGAGAATGTTCAAACCACTCACAGCCTCACTTCTCCATCTGGAGGAGGTTATGCAAATGGAGGGGATGTCCACACAGAGGCTATTAGGAGGAGGTTTAGCCCTCATCCCACATGGATCCCATGACTTTTTCTCCAACAAACGAACGGTTGCCATGGGTAATGCTGTGTTGGAAATGTAAAGGGTTGGGAAGGAGAGGAATGCAAGAAGAGTCCTGCTGGGTCAGACCAAAAATCAGTTCAGTCCAGCATCATTCAGACAGGATCATAGGAAACTGCCTTGTACGGAGTCAGATCATCAGTCTCTCTGGCTTGTTCCTGTCTACAGTGTCAAAGCAGCAACTCTTCAGGGTTTAGACACACCTACCTGGAGATGCTGGGGATTGAACTTGGATGCTCCACCACATCATGTCACTCCTCCAAGGTAGCCCTAAGCTGCCTTATTGAAAGCAATAGCTCTCCCTCACTGTTGCTTCCTAGCAAACACTATTCAGTGCTATACTGCCATGGACCCTGGAGGTTTCAGTGGCTCTCGCACTACTAGCCACTGGTAGGCTTCTTTTCCTCTGAATTGGTTTAATCTCCACTTAAACTGGGGGGAGGGATGAAATTGTGGCTCTCCAGGTATTCTTGGGCCCCAACTCCCATCAGTCTCAGCCTACACGGCCACTGGTCAGGGATGCTGGGATATTTTGTCCAGCAACATTGGGAGAGTCTCAATTCCTGATTTAAAGCTATGTAAGCCAGTGGACATCCTCAAAAATGAATGCTGCATGGTGAAGTACTATTAGTCCATCCTGAATCTTAAGGGGGGGGGGAGTCTAAAAAGCCCTCTATCACAACTTAGCCACTAGTCAATGGATGACAGGAATTGTAGTCCAACAATAGTCCCTCCCCTTAAATATTAGACAGGCGCCATCTCTATTATCTTTTCGGCACCTACTGAAGATCTTCCTCTTTCAACAAGCCTTTTAAGTTGAGCTACAGCTGGTATAGCACAGTGGGGAGAGAGCCTGGATGGGAGTCCATAGTCTATGAGTTCAAATCCCTGCTCATGTCTCCTGGGTGTCAAGGGCCAGCTAAAGATCACCCCCACAGGGAGTGGCTCAGGGGTTACGTGCCCTGCCACCTGTGCAGCCGTGGACAAGTGGCATAGTCCCAAGGAGCCCAGTTGCCCCCCAGCTGGCAGTTGCAGACAAGGAAGGGGCTGGCTTGTGCAGCTGTGGCAAGCTGAGCAGGCCCTGGCCAGCTGGGGAGGACTAGCCTCAGAGGGAGGCAATGGGAAACTCCCTCTGAATACCGCTTACCATGAAATCCCTATTCATAGGGTAGCCATAAGTCGGGATCGACTTGCAGTCCATGTCCATTTTTTAAGCTGAGACCTTATCCCTGTCTGCTTCTGTGCTGGAATTGCTTTTTAATATGCTTTTAAACCTTTTTAAAAAAACAATATGCTTTTTAACCTTTTTAAAAAAATGTCTTCAAAGCTTTTAAAAAAATGTTTTTAAAGTTGTTTTGTTTTAATGTATTTTAATGTCTGTTTTTATGATGTTTTAAAGTTTGTAGTGCTTTTG
Source organism: Rhineura floridana (assembly GCF_030035675.1). Classification (NCBI taxonomy): domain Eukaryota; kingdom Metazoa; phylum Chordata; class Lepidosauria; order Squamata; family Rhineuridae; genus Rhineura; species Rhineura floridana. Next base: position 83,435,393 of record NC_084489.1, on the reverse strand, counting down.
TTTGCTGCCCTGGGCTCCTGCTGGGAGGAAGAGTGGGATATAAATCAAATAATAAATAAATAAATAAAATATCTGGGGACCCAAGGCTGCTATATCATGTCCTCATCCCCCTGAGTGATCTCAGCAAAACATGATAGTGTCAGACGCTGGTACATAATACCAAAAAGATACCTGTGAAAGCTGGAGAAGGAAGTGGAAAGTTCAGTGGAAGACCATGGGTGGCATCCATTCCTAATCCTACTCAGAGTCGACCCATTGAAATGAACGGACATGACTAATTTAGGTAGAACCTAGTTGGGTGCAACCCTTCACACATTTACTTGTATGCAAAATGTCCCAACCATTAAAAGGTACATGGGTGTGGCAGGGTGAGCTGTGTGTGATCCACTAAGTTGACCTCCTGCCTTCAGGTGCAACAGGATACTTTCCCACCCCCAGGGTCGAAATAATATTGATGGTCCAGTTGGCTTCTGTGCAAGTGTATAGGAAGGTACTGCATTGTCCTTTCAATCAAACTGCCAAATTTATTGAGCAAGTCCTGGGCTCCTGCTGACCAAGGGCTCTTCCAGATAACCTGTTTATTGAGCATTTACCCTGATTTGATGGCACAATGCTAATGCAGAAGTTAGATTGCATCTGGTCTTTACTGAGCATTCGTTCTAGATTATCCCCCTCTTTTCCTTTTATAGGGCAGTTACGCAACAGCATCCGGCATTCATCCTAACTTGCTTGCAGGGATGTTTATACGTCTTCATCCATCCTTCTCTCTTACATGCATTTCTCTGACACTTTCCAAACCACGAACATGCCGATCCTTTTTAAAAAAGCAGATTATGTTGCAGTAGGACAACCGAGCCCTTTCATCGACATTAGTTACACAAACCTAAATTTCTGCTATGCACTTGAATCCCTTCATCAGCTGCTAAATTATGCCGTTTCTAAGGTGGCAGTTATAGAGCTTTAGGATGGAAAGCTCAGAAGGCCTCCACTGGCTGAAGCTAATTGACTGTGCCACTATCCTGCAGGATGAGGCCATGTGGTATTAAGGTGCCCAGCGTGTACCTCCAAACGTCCTCCCTCTTTGCTAACATTGTAGGATCTGTTGGCATCTCTACAGTAGTTATTTCATCATTGGTTCATTTTGATGATAGCAGCTGATGAAGGTGGAAGCCAAAATGTTTTGCCAAATAAATAAAATATCTTTTTTGTTAATCAGGGTAACACGTTTTATTTTAGTGATTAACTGAATTCTAAAAGGGATCCAGAGCAAGGTTGTGTGATTATATATATACACATATACATACACATACATTTATTTATTTTATTTATTTAATTTAATTTATATACTGCCCTAAGCCAAAAAGGCTCTCTGGGCGGTGTACATAAAAGATAAAACAAGCAAAATATATAAATACAGTAAATATAACAGAATCAAAAGTCAAAACAACAAACATTGTATACTATATATATACGCATACATACATACATATATACATATACATATACATATATATACATATATATATATATATATATATATATATATATATATATATATATATATATATATATATATATATATATATATATATTTAAGTGTTTTTAAATTTGTATATTTGTTTTTAATGTTTTTAATTGTTGTAAACTGCCCAGAGAGCTTTGGCTATGGGGCGGTATACAAATGTAATAAATAATAATAATAATAATATAGTTTCTTTATATATATATATATATATATATATATATATATATATATAGGTATGTATTATACACACACACACACACACATATATATACATATATACACACACAGAGAGATATGCCCCTGCTAGGGATAGGGGAGAAATTTGATTCAGTTTTCCTTTGCATTTAAGGCTGTATCTATCAAAATCTGCACTTTCTGAAACAGCAAGAGAAACTAAACATACCCATCTTTTGAAATTTGCATTTATCTGAATTTTGTGACGCAGCTCTCCAACCAATGTTTACAAAAATCCATAATGCACATAAAAATAAGTGTATTTGTGAAAATAACATACAAACATGCATTACTTTAGGAGAAATGGCTTGCAAAAACATGTACATTAGTCAAAACTGCAGACCAAAAATGTGTTTATTAGAAATTCAAGCTAATTGGCTCAAGAATTTCCATGATTAAAAAAAATGCTGATGAAATTTCAGGAGGATTTTTAAAAAATCAAATTGCTGCAGAAATGGGGAGAAAGAACTGGATTTAAAAATGAAAAAATGAGAAGCAAAACGAAGAAGCAAAACTGACAGATCCTTCCATCCCTAGCCACTGCTAAAATAGTCACTTGCTCAGAAAGCATTTGTCAAACATCAGAGGCTGGATGGAAACTTAAATGGAACCACAATGGATCACTACTACATCAGTGTTCCGGGAATAAATGTCATTGCCAAGTACATGTCGTGGGTGTGGCAGGAGAAGAAATGAGGGAAAATGTATCCAGGGAATCTGTATATGGAGAAGCCCCAGCCATCAGACTTAACACACTTGTTTGTCCCAAATTTGCCATGGCACCCTCAATGACCGCCACTGTGTGTGTCATCCGAACGATGGATTTCATCTTGCTGCACAAACAATGTTCCTAACATAGCAACACCGCGGGAGTTTCCAAACCTGTTATTTTCCTGTGTTCTGCATTGCATTAAAGTTGTTCCTTTGGCTGCTCATTCTAATCGACAGAGAGATGGGGGGGGGGGGAATCTACAGAAAAAGGACCTCCCCTCCCCCCCAAACACAAAATCTTCCATCACCTTCAGCCTCCAAACCCTTAAAGAGCATTAAGGACTATGTCTGTGTCTGGGCTGTACCACTTTAGATAGCAGGCAGTGGCTGGAACCCCTCTAGCTCCTCTCCTTCTGTGTCAAGGGGGTGATGATCTCTTTTTAATGACTAGTAGTAAGCACCTTGGAGTGATGATTTCAGAATAGCAGCATATAATATCACTAAATATATAGATGCAGTGAGCTGTAATAGTCACTGATATGTTGCATGAATAAATATTTCTTTTTTTAAAAAATATGTGTCTTAGGGTTGCCAGGTTCATGGCCTGAGACTGATCCTGTATCTTTAGGAGAAGAGGAAGCTGGCCAAGCACACATGTTCTTGCAACACCGTAATGGGAAAAAAGAAAGGTGGAATTCTCCCCCCGCACAACTTTTAAAGATACAGAAGACCTCTTGGTTGCCAGGCCCAGCCTCCTCAACCTGACAACCCTACTCTTGGGACATCCATCTTTCCACCACCACCACACACGCTTTCGCTCCATTTGTTTAATGATTTCTCTCACAAAGTCTTTAAACCATCAAGTTAAAATAAAAATAAACCCTTAAGAGGCCAATCAAGAGACATTGATGGAAGAGTGGTAGCTTCTCCCTCCATTAACTGTGTTTGCCCTGCTTAGGCATCTTAAGGAGGCAAGCCTTTTAAGCGTTGAGATTTCCCAACTTTTAGCTGTTGGCTTAGAACTAACAGCATTTCCCATTGAAGTCAATGAGAACTGGATCAGGTAATGATGATGATGTTGATGTTGCCGTCATTTGAGTGGTAAGCCTGTCATCATATAGCAAAGGGTAAGCATATACGTAGCAAAGCATCTGTGCACCTTGCCTTCGTCGTTGGCACAGGTTGCTAAGTGAAGTCCTTTCATTTGCCATTCCCTCTCAGATTTCAGTTTGGAAGGAAAAGCTTTGTTTAGGCAATAAGAGTTGCCAGATCTCAGGAGGGTTGTGCTGACTGCTGGCCTCCCTGCCTTCTGCCCTACCTCCGGCAAATCTTTACCCTGGGTGCCAGCTAGGGGTGGGAGAAAATTGGATTCAGTTTGCACTTAAATGTGAAATTGCTGGATCTGCTGTTCCCACAATCATATGCAAGCCAAGACATGGCCATCTTTCCATATTTGCACTTCTACAAATTTTGCAATGCAGCTGTCTAGACAACTACTGTGTATAAAAATGCATTACTAGGGTAAAATCAACATATTTCCTCATGAAAATCCACCATCATTTGAGTGCAAATTTCTCCTGATACACACATTTTCGTATGCAATTTTGCCTGATATAAACACTTCTGCAAGCAATTTTCCCCAATGTATTGCACATTTATATTTTATGTTCACTAGTATATGTTGTAGAGTCTCTTGATTTACGTCGAAAATGTGAGTATTTGGAACCTATATTAGCAAAAGCCGGAGTCGACTGAAGGAAAAGACTCACCCAACGCCGACAACCGGAACCTCCCTCCACAACTTTTTCCACTAGTATATGCATATATATATATATATATATATATATATATATATATATATATATATATATATATATATATATACACTTTCTCCCTAATGCACACATTATTTGGTGGGAGAACTGGATCACAACATTTGCTAAGAGCAAGTTTCAAAGGCAAGCAGTGCGTCATATTGTTTGCATATTGTTTTGAAAAATGTGAATTAGGTAGGTCCTCATTAAAATGTGGACTTACCGAATGGGGCAGGCAAAGTCACAGAGGGCTTGGGGGAGTTTATGTTGGAACTGGGACTGCACAGAAAGCCAGTGTCGGGATTTAAGGAGGAGGCACAAAATGCGTGAACTGAGAGGGGCAAATGATTTTTGCAGCACAGAAGTGGATAGATGTGCAGGATGACAACAGAAGACCACAGAGGAGAGGCTGACAGTAGCCTATGCATGAGAGATGATGGGAGCAGTCAGAGAAAACCACCAAGCTTTGCCCTTGCATGCACTGCAGACCAGACTGAGGTGAGGCTCTCTAGGAAATAGATCCCACAATGCCGTTTCTATTGCTGAGCTCTCAGGTTGCCCATTTTCTTTTCTTGGCATAGATCAGGCACGGCAGGCAGGAATTCAAGAGGCACAGCTTTTCCCATCATTGTGCCTCCCTGCCAGGAAATAACTTCAGTTACTGTATTCCTGCCCTTCGTGCAACTATTAAAGGCACAGAAGCAGTAGCAGCAAGAAACAGCCAACAGCATACACAGTCTGATGAAGGAGGTTCTCCTTGAGTCGTCCTTTAAGGCCATCATTTCTGCCACATGCATACCATATGAACTGACAGGACTTAGCACACACTCCCAACCACATCATCAAGCTCTATCTATCCCCAAATCCTATGGGAAGGTCTCACCTACACCATAAACATTATGAGTGTTGGAAGTGGGGCAAGAGCAACTCCTGTTTTGTTCTTTTGTTTAAGCTCCAGAGGGAAGATAGGGCTAGGGTCCTTCAGATGGATAGGCTTTGTTTACCTTTTACCTGTGATGCTCTGACTGGTTTCCTTCTGTGCTAGACTGTGATGCCTTTAGGGAAGCTTACCTGCCCCTCTTCCGTCTGCCCTTCCCATTCCTTTTTCCTCCGGCTGACCAGGAGAGAGGAGACTCCCTTCGTCTCTGCTCTCTCTCCGAGCATGGGGCTAACTCCTACACCTGGGCGTTATGCCTCCAACGTAGCTAGTTAGTTAGAACTAGGTATGCCTTTTCTATCTACTATGTATTTCTATAAATAAAGTAGCTTTTCTTATTTTACTAAGTCTCAAGTCTCAGTGATGCTGATGCAGGGTAAAAGCCTGCTTTCTTAGGCAAACGCACAGACACGCTGGCACACTCGCATTTCAACATCTACTGTTACTCTCTGCTGCTGTGGTGCTGCTTTTAAATGAAATTAAGCAACACAACTACACACAGCGCAACAATGAGCTTCATTACCAGATATCAGCAGTCCCTGAATCTCTCTTCCTCTTCAGCATATGGAATGTTTGTGAACATTCTCTAACATCACTGGTGCTTAGGCATTGGCTACAGGAGGCCGACTAGGACACCCACTTGTCCAGTATGCTTTAAGTTGGATTCCTGCATTGAGCAGGGCATTGGACTCGATGGCCTTATAGGCCCTGTCCAACTCTACTGTTCTATGATTCTATGGCCATATCCGCACCAGGCATTTATTCCACTTTAAACAGGGATGACTTCCCCCAAAGAATCCTCGGAAGTGTAGTTTGTGAAGGGTATGAGAGTTGTTAGGGGACACCTCACAGAGCTCCAGTTCCCAGAATTCTCTGGGAAGAGGGGATGACAAACTACCATTGGAGCTCTGTCAGGGGAATAGGAGTCTCCTAATAATTCTCAGCACCCTTTACCAACTACGTTTCCCAGGATTCTTTGGGGGGAGCCATCACTGTTTAAAGTGGAATAAATGACAGGTGTGGGTCACCCAAGAGCTCAGAGTCCCTGCTCCCCCCAGTCATTGGGCTTATCAGGTCTTCCTTGCAAAGATGGGATGCCCTATCTAAGCTGGTTATCCATTCCCAAATACAGGAGGGCATTCGCATTGGCTCGATTTAATGTCCTGCCTTCTAAACTTTTGGAGAGCAGATACAACAAAATTCCAAGTAACAACAGATGCTGTCCCTGTGATAACGACGAAGTGGAGTCTATCTTACATGTTCTGTTCAATTGTAGATACTATGAAGGGGCCACAAAAGATCTAATCGACCCTATCATGCAATATTTCCTAGGCCACCCCCTTGAGTCTCTTCTGACTGTTTCACTCAAGGGTTCTGATAAGGCAATACTGTGCAAGTGGCAAAATTTTCGAACTTGGCCATTTTGACCAGACCCTGTAAGATTGTGAATGGTAATTAACTGAACTGCTTTTACGGTTTGCCACAGTGTCTGTTTTTAAGTAGTTTTATCCTTTAATACTTAATACTATGCTTTGTACTTGTGGTCGGTTGACTGTGAATAAAGACTGTTGTTTGTTGACTGGTGTGGATGTGGCTTATTATTCATTTTTTTGTCCCATGTCATTTCTCTCTCTCTCTCTCTCTCTGCTTGTGATGCCTTCAGCCTGAGTGATGCTTTTTCCATTGACATGTCATGACAGGATCTGGGAAATCTACTTCCAGACGGCTCTGCTATTGTTGTTGCCTTTTTTTCCCATGCTGAGTTTGGCTTTCTCCTATCCCTTCCTTTCCTACAGAACCATTCTAGGCTTCATAAACTTCCACCTCTTTTTTCTCCGCCTGGAAAACAACAGCTGCTGCCCTACCCATTTCCATGGAGATCCCTTCTCTTCTCCCACCTCTAACTCCAAGCATATGTCAGAGGAAAAGGGAGTCTCTCTCTCTCTCTCTCTCTCTCTCTCTCTCTCTCTCTCTCTCTCTCTCTCACACACACACACACACACACACACACACACACACACACACACTTTATGTGTTTTAGCCAGTGCATTTCTTTAACCAGCCAACCTGCCGCCGTTTGAGAATAAGTGGTTCCATTTTCTCCTGGGACTTCTGGATCCACTTTGCTCTGTGTCAAACAGCTCAGCTGTAAACAGTGACCAGGCACAATGTTTGTGTGCGCAACGAACTTATGGAACTCACTGCCACAGGATGCTGCCAAGGCCTGCAGGATAGATGGTGCTGAAGCATCAGTTCATAAAGGATATATCTATCTAGGCCCCGGGGGCCAAATGTAGCCCTCCAGGCCTCATTTTCTGGCCCTTGGGACTCTCCCATGCCACACCCTTCACTGTCCCTGTGTCATACCCTCTCTGCTTTGCCTGGTTGGAGGGTATCCTTGAACTCTGATCATGCTTCATGCTTGCCTGGATGGAGACAGAGAGAGTGAAATCCACATGTGTTGCCCTGCCCAAATTGCCTCTGGCCCTGCCTGCCACTGCCTTGTGGCCCCTGGAAGATGACCCACATGTAGGGTTTCCGGGCTCAGGGCCTGAAAATGATTCTGTATCTTTAAGAGAAGAGAAAATTCAGCCAAGCGCAGGTTTTCTTGCAACACTGTAATAGGAAAAATCACAAGGTGGAATTCTCCCTCCCCGCTCCACAACTTTTAAAGATACAGAAGACCTCGTGGAGGCCAGGCCTGACAACCAAGAGGTCTTCTGTATCTTTCAAAGTTGTGCAGGGGGAAGGGAGAATTCCACCTTGTAGTTTTTCCCATTACAGTGTTGCAAGAACAGCTGCACTTGGCTGAATTTTCTCTTCTCTTAAAGATATAGGATCAGTCTCAGGCCTTGAGCCTGGCAACCCTACCCAGATGTAAATGTAGTCTTACAGCCAGTGGTGACTGGCACCCATTGGGACTGGTGGGGCAGAAGGCAAGAAGACACCAACAGGAGGCAGACTCAGGCCCAATCACAGGCAGAGTCAATTCATCCTACTTTCTGTTGGCCTGTTGTGTTATCTGTGTGTCTCACAGAAAGAGGTTCTTGTGAGGAAAAGGAAACCTGAAGAAAAAGGGTTAACCAGAGCAAGAGAGAATGCCAGGTCTGTCAAGGCCAGCAGCTGGTTGGCAAGGGCAACAGCTCTGATAAGAGCAGGACTCGCAGCAGCTCTGGTGTGGGGGAATGTTGTATGGAAGGAGAACTGTGTTTGAGAAGTTTAGTGTCAGTAAAAGACTCTTACAAAGTACTTTGCCTGGCCTGGATTATTTCTGTTCGGAACTGCTTCAGAGCCGACTCTCTGGACCGTGCCAACACACGCACCAACACTTTTATCCCCATCTTCCCGCCTGTTACGTTCTGCAAGGGCAACACTGAGATGGGAGAGAAAGCTGACAGGCAGTGCCACCCCCTGAACTGGTTGTAAGTAGGGATGGGTGAGAATTTCGGTTCAGTCCGCATTTCAAGCAGCATTTATCAAATTTGCAATTCCTGAAACAATATGAGAACCGAAACACAGCCATCCTTCGTAATTTGCATTCATGAGAATTTTGGGATGCACTTCGCCAACTAAACAACATTTACAAAAATGCCTATTTTAGGGGAAAGTGTGCATAAAAATGAATACATGTGTGAGAATAACATGCAAAAAGGCATGAAGTGATGAGAAATGGCTTGCAAAAATGTGTCCCTTTGTCAAAACTGCCTACAAAAATGTGTTTATTTGCAGAAATTCACACTAAAATGGTGGAGAATTTTCATGAGGATTGTTTTTAAAAAATTAGCAGATTGCTGCTGAAATGTAGAGAACTGAATTTAACATTGGAAAAATGAGAAACTGAGAGAACCGAAACAGACAGGTCTCTCCATCCCTAGTTGTAAGTAAGAAGGCAGGCCCATGGGGGCCATCTGGCTGCAGACCAGTTGGCAGGGCAGGGCCCCATTTGCCCTATTAGGCTAGCTGCCACTGTCTGCAGCTGAAAATGCAGCTGGGTGGGGAACCTTTTTGGCTCTGGGGTCTTTATCTTTATCTGGCCCCACCCCCTGGGCCAACTTTGACAGGTGGGCAGGACATCCCACCTGTCCGTCACATGAAGTCATGATGTCAAGATTGACAGGTGGGTTGTCCCACCCAGCTACCTAAATCCTTAGTGCATGGTTCTTAAGTGCCTGACAGCGAGTTGAGTGCTGGGCGCTTGGGAACCACAGCGTCAGGTGCTTTGCCAGGCCTATCCTCAATGCTTCCAAAAGTGCTGAGCATAGGACTGGCAAAGCCTCCTTTCTCCCCTCTCCATCAGGGCGAAGAGGGTGAAAAGAAAAGTGTAACACAAATTACATTATAAAAAGATATTATGTTTTATATCACTTTTTCAAAAAGTAGCAAAAGAAGAGCTAAAAATAGAAACTCCATGTTCGGGGGCAGTATACCTCTGATGCCCAAATGCTGGCTACCGCCAATAAACGTGGGGCTATCTCCACCTTACCTTGCCTTGGAGCTTTCTTAAGACATCTGGCTGTCTAGTTTTGCTCAGAGCCAGCACAGCAATTCTTTTTTTTTTATGTTCCTGCATATCCATGGAAATTTTAAGGCTCCAGGGACAGTTAATAATATACTTAGAAATGGTATAAATATAGAGTGGGTTGCAGGAGTGCAGGCAGAGGACTGTGGGTGTGGGGGAGGATGGAGCGGAGAAACAGAGGGTGGAACAAGAGCCAGGCATTCAATATTCAGGTGGGGAGCTCAGAGTTCCATGCTGTGAGCAAATTGGGAATTTCTCTCCGGAAAACCATTTTTAGGGCTTCTGTCTCTCCATGCAGGAATAATGCAAATGGAGGGATTCCTTTGGCTTCCCCTTAGGCAAACACGTCGGGGAAATTTGTTGAAACAGTGTCAAACTACACATCGCAGTTAAGCATGCTGTCGCATTTGTATTTTTAAGTTTGTGTGTTTGTTTTCAGTTGCAGCCACAGGATCCCCTGGTACACAGCCGGCTGAAGGGGAGGGGGTGTTTAAGCCTTTTCTTTTACAGCAAACTCTTCCCCGCCCCACCCACCCCAAAAAAACCACCCTGACAAGTTGCTGTTTGCACCACTAGCACCATCTCTCCAGGAGCAGCTGCCAGCTTTTAGAAGGGAGGATTTTCCTTGTGATGGTTGTGGTGGTGGGGAAGTGCATATATATATGTATGTATGTATGTGTGCATATATGTATATGCATATATATATACGTGTGTGTATATATATATATATATATACACACACACACATGCACAGATGTGCAACACACATTTAACATATATGTTTGTGCTTCAAGTTTGAGGGAACTTTAGACAAAATGGTATGAGGTGGGGGCCCCTCCTAAAATGGTGGGGCCCTGGAGTTCATGGGGAGCTACCATGGCAGCAGAAGTAACGCCGTGCAGTGGCCATTTTCCCCTGACAATCCCCCAGAGGTCGTATCTGCTTCTGGAATATTGTAACTTTACAAAAATGGGATATTGTAGCTTTACAAAAAAGATGTATCACTGAACATTAAAGTCAGGATCATTCAGACCATGGTATTCCTGATTTCTATGTATGGATGTGAAAGTTGGACAGTGAAAAAAGTGGATAAGAGAAAAATCAACTCATTTGAAAGGTGGTGTTGGAGGACAGCTTTGTGCTTACCATGGACTGCAAAAAAGACAAATAATTGGGTGTTAGAACAAATTAAACCAGAACTGTCACTAGAAGCTAAAATGATGAAACTGAGGTTATCCTACTTTGGACACCTAATGAGAAGACATGATTCACTAGAAAAGACAATAATCCTTGGAAAAACAGAAGGGAATAGAAAAAGAGGAAGGCCAAAGAAGCGATGGATTGATTCCATAAAGGAAGCCACAGACCTGAACTTACAAGATCTGAACAGGGTGGTTCACGACAGATGCTCTTGGAGGTCATTGATTCATAGGGTCGCCATAAGTTGTAGTCGACTTGAAAGCACATAACAACAACAACAAAAATGGCAGCTACCATTAAAAAACATGGTGGCTCCATGTCTTCCATCACAATGATTTTAATCATGTCCAGCCTAGGGTGGGGATTTCAAAAAGAAAGATGACAACCACTTGGAGATGGTAAGAGTATTTTGATTTGTTTTGAAAAGAGAGCCCAGGAGAAGGCAGAAATGAGGGGGCAGGTTGGGGCCTAGGGGCCCACATAGATGTTCAATGATGTTTGATGCTGACATGATTCCTGGCCCTAAGACTAGGAATTATTTAAACCCCCTTACTTTGTCACCCGATTTTCACCTCACGTGACATTTGGAGCTAATTTGGTGTCTCCATCTATCCATTTAAAGCAGCATCATACCATGTTAAACAGTCGTGGCCTCCCCCAAAGAATCCTGGAAAATGCAACTTTGTTAAGGGCAGCTAAGGATGCTGAGAGTTGTTGGGAGACCCTTATTCCCCTCACAGAGCTACAATTCTTAGATTTCCCCAAGGAGATGGATTGAATGTTAAACCACAGCTATAGCTCTGTGAGGTGAGGTGAGTCTCCTCTCAGCACCCATAACAAATTAGAGTTCCCAGGATTCTTTGGGGGAATTCAGGACTGTTTCAAGTGGTATGATACTGCTTTAAATGGATAGTGCAGGTGGGGCCATTGGCCAAATATCTGGGAAATGATGAGTGAAAGCCAAAAGAGTGTGGACAAGATTACACAGGGAGGGCCTCCCTCTCACACCCTGGTTCCCTCTGCCCCCAATTCCTTTTTGCTCCCCAACACCTGTAGGCAACTACAACTCCCAGTTTGCATCACTCATGAAGGGAAAGAAGCCAGAGGTTCAGGGGAAACAATTCCTTTTGCATGCAGCTGCTTGCAATTTGTCTTCCAGAGCTGTCTCAGTTCTGAGGTAACTCAGAGCACTGGAGTTGTAATGATGCACCCGGGGAAGCCATACGCCTTGGAAACCAGACCGCCCATCTTTAATAGCTGTTGTCAGTCCATCCAGCTGTTTTCTGGAGGACACGCCACTTGGCATCAGGACCGCTGCAGTCGTTTCTTTTTCCTGCTGCGTGGGCAAGTTCTGCAGCAGTGGTTTCGGAGAGAATGAGCAAGCCTCGGTTTTACAGTCTGATCCTGAGCTGTTTCAGGTTAATGGGGAGGAAGTAAGGATAGAGGAAGAAATTTGATGCTGTTTGCCTTTAAAGGCAAACCCTGCCTAATTTGCACTTTCCAAAACTATACACAAACCAGAACGCAGCCACCCTTTGCAACTCACACGTCTCCCAATTTTGCAGTGCAGCTCTCCAGGCAAATGATGCGTACAAAGAGGCATGCACTAGGGTAAAGTGTGCCCAAACGTACAAGACGTAATGAAAATAGCATCAAAAACCAGAGCTTGGAAAAGTTACTTTTTTGAACTACAGCTCCCATCAGCCCCAGCCAGCATGGCCACTGGCTGGGGCTGATGGGAGTTGTAGTTCAAAAAAGTAACTTTTCCAAGCTCTGCCAAAAACTACATTATATGAAGGGATATTGCTTTGCAAAAATGCTTCTGTGATGCAAAATGGCTTACCCTTTTGTGTATATTAGGAGAAATGTGCATTACAACACCGGCAAATTTCTTGAGGACTTTAAAAACAAAATTGCAACGCGATGTGGAAAGGTGAACTACATGTCTTCAGACTTGAAAGATGAGATCCTGAAATGGACAGATTCACCCATCTCCTTAATTATCGCTCCCATCAATCCAAGCCAGCATGGTCAATGGTTACAGATGATGGGAGTGAATGTCTAGTTGACAGAGTCACCCATACCTACATGGCAGCTCTTGGGAGCTGCTGCAGTTGGGTGAGGTGTTAAGAGCCAGGTCTTCATTACATTTGCTTGGAGGCAAGTCTGTCATTTCAGTCTGATTTGCTTTCAGTTAAGTAGGAGTTCAGATTTAGGCAAACATGGATTCAGTTGGGTATAGTAGTTAGAGTGTCAGACTAGGATCTGGGAGACCAGGACTCAAACCCACACTTGGCCATGAGTCTCACTAGGGTGACCTTGGGCCAGTTGACAGGGGAACAAAGGGGTCTGTGGCCAGAGATGGAGCAGCATAGGCTCCTCGTGTTCTAAGCATCTCTTGACGGGGTGCTTTATTTCCCAAAGGAAGGATGAGGCAGGATGAACAACCAGGCTGGTGAATATGCCGGGGGGGGGGGGCAAGAATGATCCATATCAGGGATTCAGTTCACTGGTGAACCATATCATCAAATCAAGTGCACTACCAGGCCCTCCACAGCTTTGTGATTTCTTTTGCAAATTGCATCTGTCTTCAACTTGAGCCGGGTCATTAGTCCCCCTAGTAGGGGTGGAGGGCTGTAGCTCAATGCTACCACACCTGCTTTGCATGCAGAAGGTCCCAAGATCTATCCCCGGCATCACCAGGTAGAGCCAGAAAGATTCCCTGCTTGAAACCCTGGAGAGTCAGCATAGGTGAGCTTGATGAACCAATGGACTGACATGGTACAAGGCAGCTTCCAATGTTCCCAGTTCACAACAGGCAGCTCTGATTGACAACCTGTCTCTGGAGGCCTCAGGGAGACATCTATGCCCTGATGCACAATTGGGCAGTCTGTAGCCCAGAGCCTGCAGGCAACCTGTGACCTCATTTTATGCATCTCCTAATGCTTTTTGAAGCAACCCCATTTTCCCCTTCCATCTAAATCCCTCTCTTCTGGTTCCTTCCTTCCCTTTTCTTTCCTCTCCAGATTGTGCATGTTTAGCACACTAAAGTCAGAAAGGAATTGCTTTCACTTGCTTTCCAGAACAGTAGTGCCTGAGATGCCAGAGTTGTGTGGCCACACTGGCAGAGCTAATTCAGTGCACCTGCCAGTGTGCCTGCCCAGTGATGAAATCCCTACTGCCTCACCCTCTCCCTTCCTTGTAAGCGGCAGCGACGCCACTGCCAAGAGGTCAGATGCATGGCAGAACCCTCCCAGTCAATGCTGCAGCTTATAACTGGAATTCAGTGGCATTCTTCCATTTAATCCTGGAGGATGTTTGTAGATAGCCATCACAGAATTGTAGAGTTGGAAGGGGGCTATAAGGCCATCCAGTCCAACCCCCTGCTCAATGCAGGAATCCAAGTCAAAGCATCCCCGACAGGTGGCTGTCCAGTTGCCTCTTGAATGCCTCCAGTGTTGGAGAGCCCACTACCTCTCTAGGTAATTGGTTTCATTCTTGTACCACTCTAACAGTTAAGAGGTTTTTCCTGATGTTCAGCCAAAATCTGGCTTCCTGTAACTTCAGCTCATTATTCCGTGTCCTGCACTCTGGGATGATCGAGAAGAGATCCTGGCCCTCCTCTGTGTGACAACCTTTCAAGGACTTGAAGAGTGCTATCATATCTCCCCTCTGTCTTCTCTTCTCAAGGCTAAACACGCCCAGTTCTTTCAGTCTCTCCTTACAGGGCTTTGTTTCATGACTCAGTAGACATTGATAGCCTTTTCCTGTTCCATAAATTTGTTTTAACGTCTCTTAAAACTGTCTATGCTCATGGTCATTGCATTATAGCACTATTCAGGTGTGCTCCCTCACACAGGGTTCGAATTGCATGGTGGAAGGAGGAGAAGGGCCCTGCTATACACACCCTCCAATGCATGGAGGGTAATGGGGATGCAACCAAGGGGGCAGGGCCAAAGAGCTGAGTTCAGTTCCACTTTCATTCTCTCTTCATGTGAGCAATTGAACCACCTGCATAGGGTTTTTTAATGACAGCACATTCCATATCTGAGTTATGGATTATGTAAAGGTATTTTTCCCCAGTCCTGAAACTCCTACAGTCAGTTTCCTTCTGTGATGCTGAGTTAGAAGCCCTGTTCTCACCTTCAAGACTGTGTTGACTGAAGACTTGGTTGGGGAGCAGATCTTCAAAGGTGCAAATGGGACTCTGTATGTGCAGAAGTGTAGGTGCATAGGAACTTCCAAGCAATGAGGAAGCCTGTGCTATCAGGGATCCCAGTCACATGTACAGCTGTACATGCAAAGAACCCAATTTTGACTAACGTACACATTTTTGCAAGCAATGTATCAATATAATGCATTTTATGTTATTTTCACCAAAATATTCTTTTTGTGCACTCTTTCTGCTAATATATGCATTTGTGTAAATATTGAACTTGTCAAGGATTATCAATACCTTGGCACAGTCATTAACCAAAATGGAGACAATAGTCAAGAAATCAGAAGAAGGCTAGGACTGGGGAGGGTAACTGAGAGAACTAGAAAAGGTCCTCAAATGCAAAGATGTATCACTGAACACTAAAGTCAGGATCATCCAGACCGTGGTATTCCCGATCTCTATGTATGGATGTGAACGTTGGACAGTAAAAAAAGCGGACAAGAGAAAAATCAACTCGTTTGAAATGTGGTGTTGGAGGAGAGCTTTGCGGATACCACGGACTGCAAAAAAGACCAATGATTGGGTGTTAGAACAAATTAAACCAGAACTATCACTAGAAGCTAAAATGATGAAACTGAGGTTATCATAGTTTGGACACATAATGAGAAGACTTGATTCACTAGAAAAGACCACAATGCTGGGAAAAACAGAAGGGAGTAGAAAAAGAGAAAGGCCAAACAAGAGATGGATTGATTCCATCAAGGAAGCCACAGACCTGAACTTACAAGATCTGAACAGGGTGGTTCACAACAGGTGCTCTTGGAGGTTGCTGATTCACAGGGTCACCATAAGTCGCAGTCGACTTGGAGGCACATAACAGCAACAAAAATATTGCTTGGTTGGAGAACTACATCACAAAAATTGGATAAGTGCAAATTTTGAAGGATGGCTGCGTTTCAGTTCTCATATTGTTTTGGAAAGTGCAAATTAAGTCTGGCTTTAAACGTGAACTGAATGGAATGCCTGCAACCCTGAAGATGATTTAGACAGTGAAAAGAGAGCTCCGGTATTACAGGAGAAGAAGTCACACTTTGCTGTATCACCCACTTTCTTAGAGACTTACTTGGGGCGTGTCCATGCCGCTGTTTAATCTGCAATCCCACTCCTTTGTGTCCTCACTAATTCAGCCTCATATATATGACATTCCTTGTCACTAAGGATTTTCATGTAGCTACATCCAAATTCTTCATACATTTTATATAAACCTCTACTGTGTCCCTAAACGTAGAACCCACAGAAAGAAGAAAACAGTACTGCAGCTTGTTAGTTAAGGAAGTAAAAGGTTTTTTTTTATTAAAGAGCTTTTGCACTGGCTGCCCATTTCTACAGGGGCAAAGTTCACAGTTCTAGTTTTCGTGTACAAAGCCCTATACACCTTGGGACCAGGATACCTAAAAGACCATCTTACCCCTTATACCAGTGAATCACTGCACTCTGCAGGTGAAGGCCTTCTGCAGATACCATCTTATCAGGAGGTCCATTCTGCACAACATAGGAAACTGACCTTTAGTGTGGCGGCACCTACCCTGTGGAATTACCCCCCTTAAATATTAGACAGGCACCATCTCTGTTATCTTTTTGGCGCCTATTGAAGACCTTCCTCTTTCAACAAGCCTTTTAAGTTGAGACCTTATCCCAGTCTGCTTCTGTGTTGGAATTGCTTTTTAATATGTTTTTAAACCTTCTTTTATTAAAAACAATATGTTTTTAACCTTTAAAAAATGCTTTGAAAGCTTAAAAAAATGTTTTTAAAGATGTTTTATTTTAATGTATTTTAAAGTCTGTTTTTATGATGTTTTCAAGTGTTTTCAGTGCTTTTGTTTGCCGCCCTGAGGTCCTGCTGGGAGGAAGGGTGGGATATAAATCAAATAAATAAATGAATAGATAAAAAGAGTTTTCTTGAGACATGAGAGATGTCTGGGGGGGGGGCAGAATGCTTGTTTATTCCTATCAGGAAAAATCCAGGCTTGCCCTGTCAAACAAGACATGATGCCATTCAGGCAACTGGAAGAGGCATAAACTGTATTTTTTTAAAAAAAGGAAACAGCAGGAAGATGGAGCAGATTTAACCATTTGCCCCCGGTGTGATCGTGGGGCTCACACCTTGAAAAGGATGCTTCCATTGTGAGAATGAAACCTTTCCTTCCCATGCAAACAGCAGGTTGGGACTGCAGCATGGGACAAAAAGGTGAAAGCGTTATATCTACCCCCTGAGTCCTAATCCAGTTGGGGGGGGGCGTTACGTAAGCAGTGCTGTGGTGGGCGCCATCCTTTGTCCTTCACTGCCAGATTCTCTTGCTGGGAGTCAAGGGCTGGTGATTACGAACTCTAAGCCATGCTCAATGCAGATCAGGCCTGGGGTCTTTTCCCACCCCTACGTTTCCCCTAAGGTGAAAAGTCTTAGTGAATGTGAAGAGCCTCCTTAGGAGAAAAGTCTAAGCAATTTTGAGGAAAGGAAAACAAGTTTTGATAAGACCAGCAGCTTTTTTCAGAGGAGGACGGGGCTGTTCTTTGCATCTCTAATACATTCAATGGATTGTTGAGCTCGTTGGTATGGGTGTTTTCTGTCCTCAGATGGCAATTGTAACATTTCTAGACCTCACTGCGCTCCAGCGGAGCTGAGAAGCCAATGGCCGTAGCTCTGTGGCAGAGCATTGAAGACAGAAGGTCCCAGGGTCAATCCCCAGCATCTCCAGGTAGGGCTTGGAGAGGCTCCTGCCTGAAACCCCGGAGAGCCACTGCCAGTCAGTGTAGACAATACTGAGCTAGATGGACCAATGGTCTGACTCAGGATAAGGCAGCTTCCTCTGTTCCTAGCCGTTGGTTGTAACTTTCTCTGATTCATTCATTTGTCGTTGCCCTATACAAAGTCAGACTGTTGTTCCATCAGCTCATTTACCATTTTTCGTACAGAATTTGTTGGCCTGCTCTTCCTTTTTCCAACTGCCAGGGTAGCTTCCAATCCAAAAGAAAAGCTTTTCAAAGATATCGCCAATAAAATATCAATAAAAGCGGCAGATTGACAACAGCCTGGTGTTGTTTATTCCGGCCAGCAGGCAGACATTCTCCAGGGTCTCAGGGTCAAGCTTCTTGTGACATTATTTGAGTGGAAGCAATTAACGTGCTCATTTTTAAAACTGCTGTCATTAGGGATGGGAGAGAAATGTGGTTTGGTACTTAATTTGTACTCCCCAGAACCATATGCAACCTTAAATGCAGCTATCCACCTACATTTGCCCTTCACTGAATTTTGCAGCCCAGTTCTCCAACAAAAGATGTGCTCAAAAAAGCAAGTTAGGGAGGTACATGCATAACAATGCCTAGGTTGGTCAACATAATGTACAAGAATGCATTCCTTTGTGAATTTTATTTATTTTGCAAACGTGTAGATTAGGAGAAATGCACCCTTAAATGGGTGCACTGGAGGCATTCAAGGGGCAGCTGGGCAGCCATCTGTTGGGAATGCTTTGATTTGGATTCCTGCATTGAGCAGGGGGTTGGTCTTGATGGCCTTATAGGCCCCTTCCAACTCTACTATTCTATGATTCCATGAAATGCTGACAATTTTGTGTGTGTGTGAGAGAGAGAGGGCTTTTATCTTAAAAGTTGCAGAGTGATGGCAAATGTGGTGAACTACAGACTGGAAACATGAGAAAATGAGATTGACAGGGTAGGCCATTCCTAGTGGAAGGGGGGCAGGATCAGGGACGCAGTACATGGTGTTTTCCCTCCCCACCCACTGCTCTGCTCACTCCCCCCTTCTCCCCCCAAGAGGCTGCCATTAGCCCTAATAGGGAACCCCCGCGAATCAAACCTTCCTCCACTTGCTTTTTAGCACACAGTGTGGCCCTTAGCTATGGGGTGTTTCTGAGCAATGACATCTTTCATTTGTTTGTTATTTATTTAAGTTAGGGATCAAACTTGGGACTTTCTGCATGGACAAAATCTCTGCTCTCTCAGTGAGCTACAGCCCTGCCCTAGCACCCTTGGGTGAACAACGATCAATGACTCCACTCATGCAAACTGCATGAAAAGAAGGATTTAAGGGACAGAAAGTACTCCAAGGGTTGTTTCCAACTCAGAGTAAACCCACTGAAATTAATGAACTTGTTAGGCATGTATATTAACTTCAGTGGGTCTACTCTGAGTAGGACTAGCGCTGAATATCACCCTGTTACTTTAAAAAAAATCTATTGTTTGGCAATCTATATCCAGTCATTACATGTATATATTTTAGGATATTGATCCAAGCACTCCTGATGTTACCTTATTCTACTACGGGAAGGGTATAGTATTAGATACACACAAGGAAATGGTTGCAACTTTATTAGTATTAGCAAAAACTGAAATTTGCTAATTGCTAAAAATGGAAATTGCTAAAAACTGGAAACAACCCAAACCACCTGTGATTCTGAATTGGTTGAACAGAATATGGGCCACTGTCAACCTGATCGAACTTATATATTATATAAGAGAGAGAAAGTGGACAAATAAATAAGTATATAGAAATAGAAATAGAAAACTGGGCAATTTCAATTTTGTTATGGAACCAAAAATATCAGGAGAACAAATACAAGCTTTTTTCTTTAATTTAACAAACCAAATATATGCCTTTAGGCATTTGAGTTAACAATATAAACCTCTTTTTTTATTTAAACAACTAAATGTATGTTTTCCTTTTTTTAATGTATTTGAGTTGGAATCACATGCTGTATTTTAATCTTTATCTTCATTAATCTTTATCTAATTATTTATCTTCAGTAAAGAATATTAAATGAAAAAAATCTGGTGCTAAGGCATCATCTATGAGGCGAGCTTTAGTGCTGACATTTCTACATGTAAACCTTGTCCTGTATGCACCAGGATTCAACCTAATTTGGCCATATTCATTTCATACCAAGGGATGGGGAAAACAAGGGAACCAGGATGTAACTGAAAGCTGAGGGCCGCAGCACAACAAGGACTTAAATCAAACAATCTGGCAAATAAGGCTATCAGCAAAGAACAGCTCTGGGCATCTGGGTTTCACAGATGAAACTTGCAACTATCTTTGTGTCAGGAAACACTTCAGTTAATCATGAGTGACAATACAGAGCTCTCTCTATGTCTTGTGGGCCTCTTGGCAGGGCGGTTCCCCGTAACTCTACGCCTAGGAGGCAGCATAGATATTAGTTTAAACAGGAAAAGACACGTGCTTCGACCAGCATTGTGTAGAACAGCAGCTCTCAAATATGAAATGTAGGCACAGCTAGTCTGGAAATGTATTGACGTACCTCAGTTATGGCCCCTTCTACACCATCCTCCACCACCACCACCATCATCATCATTATTAATATTATTATTATTATTTATTAGATTTATATCCCACCCTTTCTCCCAGTAGGAGCCCACTCTTTAAAGCACTCTTATACCATTTTCAATTGTCATGGCTTCCCCCAAAGAATCCTGGGAGCTGTCATCTGTGAAGGGTGCTGAAAGTTGTTCAGAGACCCCTATTCCCGTCACAGAGCCAGAATTCTCTGGGAAGAGGGATTGACTGTAAAATGCCTCTTGGCACCCTTAACAAACTACAGTTCCAAGGATTTGTAATTATTTTGTAATTAAC
Source organism: Rhineura floridana (assembly GCF_030035675.1). Lineage (NCBI taxonomy): Eukaryota > Metazoa > Chordata > Lepidosauria > Squamata > Rhineuridae > Rhineura > Rhineura floridana. Next base: position 83,414,629 of record NC_084489.1, on the reverse strand, counting down.
TCACACCTTCTGAAAAACTATGAGAACCAAAAGACAGACATCCTTTGAATTTTGCAAAAATGTGTACATTAATCAACAGCGTGTACAAAAATGTGTAGAAATCCACACTAAAATGTTGAATAATTCTAATGCAATTTGGGGGGGGGGAGTTGCACATTGCTGCAGATAATTGGAGAACTGGATTTAAAATTGGAAAAATGAGAGAACTGAAATTGACAGAACCTTCCATCCCCAGCAGCCAGTGCAAGATTTTGAGCACCAGAGTTATGTGCTGGTGATAGTCCGTCCCCATCAACAGGCTAGCCCACTTTGGCACCAGCACTGAGAACCTCTTCTCCATGGTTGGGGAACCTGTGCAGCCTTCACACAGAAGGTGTTGGACTCCAACTCCCATCTGCCCCTGCCAGCATGGCCATGAACAGGAATTATGGGAATTGTAGTCCAGCAAATTCTAGAGGGTCACACAGGTTTCCTGCCACTGCTCTGCTCCAAAGAATGTCAGCCTCCCTCCACAGATCCTCACTCCCTCCGCCATGATTTCTGACAACCCCAACCAGACATTTACAAGTCTGCAATAGCTGTGGAGAAGAAGGGGACTTGTTCAAGACAGACTAAATGTCTAAAAGCTCTGAAGCAGATGGTTTGTGCTGATGCTCTGTACAAAAGCCAGCTGGTGGGAGGGAGACGGCTGAAGCAATCAGACTCTGCAATTTTCTAAAGAGTTCTCTAATGCTCAAAGTACACATTAAGCGGAGTTCTGCAATACTCTCCATAGTTTGTTTGTTTTTAATGCACAGCATTCCAAGACAGGCTGCAAATCAGTGAAAGAAGGGTAAGCAGCTAAGGAGAGGGTATTTACTTAACCCTCTCCCTTGTCCTTTTTCAGCTTGAAATTGCTTCTCTCCCCAGCTGTTTTTTCATCCATGGTGGGAGATAGGGATGGGGGAGAATTTCAATTTAGTTTGCAATTCAAGCCAAATCTATCAAATTTGCCCTTTCCCCAACAATATGAGAACCAAAATACAGCCATCTATTGAAATTCACACTACTCAAATTTTGCAATGCAGTTTGCCAGCCACCAGTGTTTACAAAAATGCATAAATTAGGAGAAAATGAGCGTAAAAATGAATATATGTGTGAAAATGGCATACAAAAATGCATTATAGGATGAGAAATTGCTTGCAAAAATGTGTACATTTGTCAAAACTGCCCACAAAAATGTGTTTTATTAGGAAAAAATCACAGTAAAATGCTGGAGAATTTTCACAGGGATTTTTTTAGAAAAACAAAAACCTGCAGATTGCTGCAGAAATGTGGAGAACTGAATTTCAGATTGGAAAAATAATAAACTGAGAGGGCCAAAACTGACAGATCTTTCCATCCCTAGTGGGAGATGCAAAGAACATATTGGGACTCTGTAACTTTTTTCTTGTAGGTGAAAAAGCATCTGGGGGAGTTACGAGGGATCCCTTCTATCTCAGCTGTCACTCAGTGGCGACTGAGCACTGCCTCCAACTCCAAGCTACATTGGCACCCTTCCCCACACATATTTAAAAAAGAAGTGGCTATTTACTCTCTGGATGTTATGTCCTGGAACAATCTTCCCCAGCCTGGTGCCTTCCAATTGATGTCAGGCATCAGCTGCCATGGTCCTTGACCATTGACCATGCTGGCGGGGGCTGAGGGGAATCTGTAGTCCAACAACAGCAGAGGTCACCAAGTGTGGGAAGGCTATCCCTGAATCTAGGGTGAGGATGGGGAGCCTGTGGTGCTCCAGATGTTGTACCATAACTCCCATCAGCCCCAGCCCAGTATGGTCAATGATCAGGGAAGATGAGAGGTGTAGTCCAAGAACACGTGGGGGACCACAGGTTGCCCATCCCAGGTCTAGGGGGTGAGCTCTAGCCACTGCTAGAGATGGTTCAGCCATCAAGAGATAACCTGAAAGATTGCCTTACCCCCTATATGCCCAGTCAGTCACTGCGCTCTGCAGTTGAGGGCCTCCTGCAGATACCATCTCACTAGGAGGTCCACTCTGCACAACACAGGAAGCAGACCTTTAGTGTGGTGGCACCTGCCCTTTGGAATTCACTCCAGGTAGGACTGGGAGAGTCCCCCACCTGAAACCCTGGAGAGCTACTGCCAGTCAGTGTAGACAGCACCGAGCTAGATGGACCAATAAACTGACTTGGTACAAGGCAGTTTTGAATGCTTCTGATGGATCTTCTGCTATATGTGGGTTTGCAGGGGACAACAGGCGTTATGTATGTAAACCCAAAGACCAAAGCCACCACTCCCTCCCTCTAATACAGAACTCAAGTGATGAGTGCCTACATAAGTGGAGCCAAAGCAGGAAGAAGAGGGAGATATGTGCATGCTCAGAAGGACCTCAAAGTTTGCAGAAGGACAGCTTTTTTTAAAAAAAACTGGAAAGATAGGAACCAACCTACTGGGAGGAAGGGCGGGATATAAATCTAATAAATTAATTAATAAATAAATGAACCTCTCCCCCTCCAAAAAAAACACCCCAAGGTTAATGAAGACTGAACATACTCAGGGATCACCAAGAGCTGAGGAATGTAGAGTGCACGTTGGCAAACAACAATCAGAAGCTGAAAGGTTGGCATGAGCTGGCTTGCTTGAGCCACTAACAACGTATAGTATTCCAGAGGAAGGCATAATCAGGAACATTCCTGCTGAGGATGAGGATCTATACTGCAACATTCTGTTGCAGGTCCCACTTGTGGAAACTTAATGGCATAGAAGCAGAGGGGCCAGATTCTCCTGTCGCTCTCCTTGGTTAGGACAAGATTTGCCTCTGGCAAAAATGTTCCCTTTGTTGCAACTATTAATGACAGATGTTACTAGCTTAACAGTATTAGCTGTAGACTGGGCAACCCTAAATGGCTTTGACAACTTTGAATATCTCCATTGGAGTAGAGAAACTTGAGAAGCAGAGAAGAAATGCACAGTGGCTGATAAAGACAATATATGCATGTGGCAGACTGAAGCAAAGGAAACTGTTCCCAGTTTCATCAATGCATTTATTAAAATCTTTGCTCTCTTGGAGTTAGTACTTCTAGGCAGTAACGGTGGTGAATCCATTCAGTCAAAACCCATGTGAAGCAATGCTTGAGGGGTTAGGCAGACTGAAAAGAACAGGTGTCACCCCCATCCAGCTCCTATGCTTTCAAGAACTGTGTGTGTCAGGCAGAAAATCAACAGGTGTTGCTTTTCCTTGGAATGAAGGTGGCATGATGGAGAAGTGGCTACCAGTTCAGTTTCTGCCTCGCACAGCCTGTTTGCAGCATGAGAGCTTGGAAAAATACCCATAGCATGCTCTTCAAGAAAGTTCCTTGCTTTACACCCATCCCACCCCATCCCATTCCCTTTACAACATTGTCTCCATTGCTAATGCAAGAGAGAGAGAGAATAATGGGATTGACAACTTTCTTCTTGCAGGGATCTTATTTCAGCTAGCGTGACCAATGGCAGAGATGGCCAGCGCTCCTGTACTTGGAACGTTTCTGTAAAAGGGAGAATTGGCAGCAGCTGCTGCTTCTCTCCTCCTGGCAGTGACAAACTGCGCCTCCCCACATGCCCTCTTCTGCAAAAACTGTTCGTCTTCCTTTGCATCTAGCAAGAACCCCCCCCCTCCTTGCACCTGCTGAAGCTCTCCTTGTCACAGAGTAGTTAAAAGGGCACAAGTTCTGCTGGACCAAACGAAACAAATCACAGTTGGCTGCCTTCATACATATCTGCTCACTTTGTCATCTTATAACCCAAACCTTGCTTGAAAGAGAGCACACAACCTGCCTTCCCTTTGGACTTGGATTCAATGAAATCACCAGCCAAATGATGGACTTTTCCACCGAAATGCGCCGACAATCCCACCCAACGTCATTGGGGCAGAGGGTCTCACTTCAACCCATCACTATGCCAAGAGCACCACAGTCCAGGAGGCTGTTGGCTTTTCCTAAGTGTCAGCACACGCACACATATAGGAAGAGGAGCAGAGAAGAAAACCTTTGCTGCTGTCTTACCGCATTGAGCCCAAGCACGTTGTTCTCCAGAGAGGAGGTGATTCCCGAAAGAATTGCTGTGGCTACCACAGCCCCCAAGCACTGGGCGATAATGTACATGACGGCCCGGAAGATGCTGATCTGGCAGTTGAGAAGGAGGCCCAGGGTCACGGCCGGGTTCAGGTGGGCCCCGCTGATGTGCCCCACGCTTTGGGCCATGGTGGCAATCGCAAGCCCAAAGGCCAGCGAGACCTTCACGTTGTCCTGAACAGGTGCTGTGGTCCTGTTGTCACTGTCCGTGATGGGGAACTGGAAGCCCAGGGCTGAGCCAATGCTGATGAAGATGAAGAGGCTCATGGCGAGAAATTCGGCCACCACCGCTCTCCAGAACATTTTCTTCTTGAATTCGCTAGCCATGCTTCCCTCTTTCCAGTTCCCTTCCCTCCCTCTCTGTTTTTCTCTTTCCACCCTTTTGCCTTCTCTCACCTACCACTTGCCCTCTCAACAGGCTTCCTTGCTGAAGAGCGAGGCGTCTGAGGGAGAAAGGGATCGCTCTGGTTATTTATAGGGCTTTGGGTGGTCTGTAGGAGGGAAGGGGTGTTGTACAAAGGGAGGAAAGAGCATTGACAAGAGATGCTGGCTGCTCGACTGATGCAAGGCACCACTAGTTGCCTGCCAATAATTTTTTTGCTTCCCTTCCTCCACCAGCTTCCCCCGCCTCGACAACTTCCACTCCTCTGTCTTCCTTAGCAAACTCTGATCTGTGCTGCTGAGCCGTTGCTCTGAAATGCTTTTAGAGGCATCATTATTACAAGAGCAATCAGGAGTGCTTGTTGGAGGCGCTGCTAAAATCTTTCCTTCACTCTCCAGGTAGTGAGAGGCAGGATACTGACCAGAATGAAAGCTCATACCAGACTTTTTAATCTCTCTCTCTCTCTCTCTTTCTCTGAACTGAGTCTCTTGACATGCTCATGCACTATTTATTCTCCCTTTCAATGAACGCAGAGGGACAGCAAATTAAATAAATAGGACTGACTTCTAAAACAAAAGTTGTTTTTTTTTAAGTAGTGGAACAACATTGTCAGTTCCAAGTTTACCAACAGTTTTTAACAATAAGGGTTGCCAGTGTCCATTAAGCTCTGTGGGGGCTGCAATCTTTCTAAAAGAGGGACAATATTTGCAGAATAAGTGACTTTCCCTATGCTAAAGAACTGCTAGCACACTTGGGAGTGTCTGCCTGATTCGATCCCAGACATTGCTGTTAGCTTCCGATCCTCATAGAGGCATGACACCCTGTGTATAAAACTCTCTGTAAAATTGTACTAGCTTTATCCAAACTTGTCTGCCTTTCCTTCAAATTCCTCACATAGCTTCCCTGAGCAGAATCTTCCATGATCACCTCCACATTTCACTTAAATGAAAACATGGTGACAACTCTAGCACAAGTTCTTATGCATATCTTTACCTTTCTAATGCTAGAATGACCTGCGGCTGCAATCCTATATATGCACACTTACCTGGGAGTAAGTCCCACAGTGGGGCCTTACTTCTGAGTAGACATTTATAGCCTTGCCCTGTCAGACTCCCAGGGATGTCCAGGCACTGACCAAACCCTTCTCTAACTTCCCTTCCTTAAATTGCTGCGTCATATGTCTTTGGAGCACGGTCCTTATCAGTATTGCCTGCTCAATGGGAAGCTTAACAAGCCTGCATCGGTGTTTGCTGGGTGTTTCCTATCAGAGATGTGCAGAATATATGTATACACAGAGAGAGAGAGAGAGAGAGAGAGAGAGAGAGCATGGCAACACCCTGTGAGTTTTCGTGAAACTCTTGAAATGAGCTCCCAGAAAATGTCCTCCAACTTTGCCTTGACATTTCTGTTCAGGCCAAATTCAGTAGCAACAAATATCTGTGGTTAAGTGGGATGAGAGGAGAGAAAATTAGGTTTATTTCATAGACTGATAGAGTTGGGATGGGCTTAAAACCCATCTCGTCCAAACTCTGGCCAATGTAGGATCTTCACTAGTACAGCATCCCCGACTGATGGTATCTCTTCTGTTCCATCTCTACCAGATGCCCACAGCGAAGAAAAGCAAGCAGGTGGATAAATTGCAGCGCTGTGGATAGCTCTGAGTGAGCAACTTGCTCCAAGAAAGGCAGGAAGAGAACTGAGACCTTGTGAGCCTCCAGTCCACACTTTCCCCAAGCTCCACCCTCTTGGCCTAAAGACTGTGGCTCTTAAAGGACTTGCAGACAAGCTGTTCTTCGCCTTTCTATGGCCTCTCACTTGGTACACGCTTGATTCTGACAAGTCAGTCTGTGAAGGTCTCACCCCAGGTTCTGAAGGCTCAACTTCTGTGGTCTTCAGCCTTGGACTCCCTTGGCTCTGAAACACCAGCATCAGGAACATGGTCTGATGGTAGTACAGCTGCCACAGACTCATCTGGCTCCTCCTTTTCCATTTGAGGCCACGACACCACCCAGCCTTTAATGAAAAACCTGTTATGAAGGAGAGTCTGCCATTTCCCAAGGAAGTCTTAATGCTGTTATACAAATCGATGGTGCAGCCACGTTTGGAATACCGCGTACAGTTCTGGTTGCCTCGCCCGAAAAAGGATATTATAAACGGTCCAGCAACAAAAACTATTGAGGGAGCGACTTCCCTCTAAGGAAAGGCTGCAGCATCGTGGGCCCTTTAGTTTAGAGAAAAGGTGAGTAAGAGGTGACATGAAAGAAGTGCATGCAATTCGGCATGGCATGGAGAACCTAAATTAGGGTTGCCAGGTTCAAGGCCTGAGACTGATCCTGTATCTTTAGGAGAAGAGAAAGTCAGCCAAGTGCAGGTGTTCTTGCAACCCTGTAATGGGAAAAACCACATGGTGGAATTCTCCCTTCCCCCTGCACAACTTTGAAAGATACAGAAGACCTCTTGGTTGACAGGCCCAGCCTCCACGAGGTCTTCTGTATCTTTAAAAGTTGTGCAGGGGGAAGGGAGAATTCCACCTTGTGATTTTTCCCATTACGGTGTTGCAAGAACACCTGCACTTGGCTGACTTTCTCTTCTCCTAAAGATACAGGATCAAGCCTTGAAACTGGCAACCCTAACCTGAATAGAGAAATGTTTTTCTCCCTCTGTCATAACTCTAGAACTCATGAGCATCCAATGAAGCTGAATGATGGAAGATTCAGGGCAGACAAAAGGAAGTCCTTCACACAGCACTTTGCTCCCACAAGATGCAATGATGGCCACCACCTTGGGTGGCTTTAAAAGAGGATGAAACAAATTCAAGGAGGATAAGGCTAGCCATGGCTACTAGCCACATTGGCTATGCTCTGCCTCCATGGTTGGAGATGGTATGCTTTCAAATACCATTTACTGCAGGAGGGGAGAGTGCTGTTGTGCTCACGTCCTGATTGAGGGCTTCCCACCGGCATCCAGTTGCCCACTGTGAGAACAGGTTGCTGGACTAGATGGGCCACTGGCCTGATCCAGCAGGCTCTTCTAATGCTCCTATGTCTTTTGCGGCTTGTTCCTTCAAGAAACCCATAAAAGGGGCAGCAACATGGGATGGGAAGGTATTTTGGTTTGGCTTTACAACCAGATGGTACGGCTAGACTCTCGCTGCCTCTGATGTTCTCTAAAGCCTGACATGAAAAGGAACACACACGCCCTCCAAATTCTCTGCAGTGTACAGGAAACTCAGACAAGGAGATAAATATCTCTAGCTTTGTGCCAGGTGTCTGGGCTGGGTTCTCTTAGTTTGCAGAACCATGAGAGACACAGCTGCTGTTGCAGGAATCTTTCCCTGACCCACATATTTTAGCAGGGCCCATGAAGGGATCTTGCTTAAGGCATCCCCAGACCTGCAGCCAACATTCTGGCTGCTTCAGCTGTGCTCTGATGCATTAATTTAGAAGACGGGCACGCTCATGGGGTGCAGACAGGGATGGACAAATCCATCCATTTCGGGTTGTCACAGCTTCTCATTTTTCCGATCCTAAATTGAGTTCTCCACATTTCTGCAGGAATTTGTATTTTTTAAAAAAAAACAACCTAAAAATTCTTCAGCATTTTAGTGTGAATTTCTCCTCACTTTTGTATGCACTTTTGACAGAGGTACACATTTTTGCAAGCAGTTTTTCCTAATATGATGAATTTTTCTATGCTATTTTCACTAATATATGCATTTATATACACACTTTACCCTAATGTATGCATTTTAGTACACATTGCCTGGTTGGAGAACTGCTCTGCAACATTCAAAGTGTGAATCTCACAGGATGCCTGTGTTTCTGTTCAGATATTGTTTCGGAAAGTGCAAATGCGGTGAGTTTGCCTGAATCAGATTTCTCCCCCATCCCTAGGTGCAGAGGAGTATTGCTCAAGGTATGAGGTACTGTGTGAACCCCCTTCTTTCTTCTTGACTCAGAGCAGAGCAAGAGCGAGATGCCAACTTAATGACAAAACATCGAGCCTTTTTTCAGTCTCTCCAAGTTGGCGCCATGGACTGCTAAGTGAACTGTAATAAACTTGGGTCAGCCTTGTCCATCAGAATGAATGAAGTGCTGTATAAACATCTCCCTTGACACTCATGATATGGAGTATGGTGCACAGGCTTCCTGCATACTTTGTTCTTTTTTTAAAAAAAAAAACCAGCCCAGCCCATCTTGAGTGAGTAAGACATTTCCAAGAAATGGCACAATGAAATCTTAATAAAATCTAGAACAGCATAGCCAGGAACTAACCTAAGACTAGCTTGATTGCAGCTGAATGCATCTGGCTAAGAGTGCAAGGTCTCACAATGCTCCTGAATGATGCTCCAGTTGGCCATTCTTTGCAAGCTTCTTGCTCACCAATGGAGAGCAATTTGAGCTGCGGATAATGTTGATTTGTTATATGATGGTAAGACTATTTTGTGATGGACAGATTCCCCTTATCCAACAAATCTGCACCAGAAATAATTTAGGGAGCTAGAATTATTAGTGCTAAGCCAAAGTGTTCCCCAACTTGTCCATTCTGTAGAAAACAATGTGTGTGTGAGAGAGGGGGGGCTATTTCAGTGCTTAAAGGGATAGAAGCATGGATGAGGTCAAGTATAGGCCAAAACTACCAGTGATGCCAGCAGGGCCAGCTCCAGGAATGCTGGGGCCCTTGGGCATCAGCTTGCCCTGGCCCCCGGTGTGTGCATGTGTGTGTGCGCACGCAACCCCCCACCTACCTGTCTGCTGTCTTTTACCATTGCCCTTAACGAAGATGGCGGCCGCAGTTTCCCTAAGGGGATGACGCCAACGCCTCCGACACCATCTTTGTTGATGGCACACGTGCGTGCTACGCGCGCACATCTCTGCCATCAACTAAGATGGTGGCAGGGGCTTCAGTATCTTAGGGAAACCGCAGCCGCCATCTTCGTTGAGGGCAATGGTAAAAAACAGCAGACAGGTGGGGGGGCGGATCGCGGAAGGGGAGTGGAGGGGCGACTGAGGGGCCCCCTGTAGCTCCAGGGGCCATCGGGCCAGTGCCCCACCTGGCTGCCCTTTAGAACCGGCCCTTGATGCCAGCCACATTCCCAGTTTTTGATTGCTTCCTGACATGATATGACATGCCATTATCAAGAAGCCAAATCAGAGTGAGGGAAGGACCGTCTGCTGTCATTCTGGACCTTTCAGAGAGGGGAAATGGTACCCATCAACATTCAGGGTGCCAACGTTGGTGGGGACAAAAAAATGTAGATTGGGTTGTTTCATCAAATCATCTCACCCCAAAATCCACTTTTGAGTGAAAAAAATTCTGCAAAGCACTTTTGACTCAGCTTCAGCACATTTATGTAGGATTTGCATTTTAAAAAAAAACCCAAACCTACACATTGCAATGTGAGTTGGGTTGGCCAGAATAGTGCGAGGTCTTGAATGTTCATCCAGCCCTCCCACCTGGTGCACACATTCAGAAGAGATCGTCATGCGTTTTATTTGCATAATGTCATTTTAACGGGTATTCTCTCTCTCTTCCTCCCCCCATCTCCAACTTCATGACACAAGAAAAGCAACAAATCCAAAGTGGGATATAGTGAGTCACTCTTGATGGCCTAGGAGATTTAACCCAACCCTTCTTCTCCTCTTTGGAGTCTTCACATGTAAAGAGGAAAGGGATACTCCATCCTAACTCAGCATCCCAGGCAGCTCACACGCGGTCCTTTAACACTACAGTCAGCTTTTTCTCTTCTCTCCGAATTGTGCTTTGCAGGGAGCTTCTTCTCGATTCAACAAAGCCTGTCTTTGTATTTGCTGACCTTTCTGCTTCCTCTGTCAGTCTTCAGAGCACTCCTTTTTCCTCGCTTTTCTTGTTTCCAGCTCCTTCCTCCATGGAAATTGTTCCTTGTTCTTTCTTCTCTGTCTTGCCGGGTTGCCACACCCCATCCCTGTAAACCCTTTTTCTCCTGATTTAGGCAATCCCCCACTTTCCAGCCATCCTGTTCAGTGGCACGGTCTGGGTCTGGAGTGGATTGACTCCTGTTGTAGAGCCCCAACAGGAGACCTCTTCAAGCCTCCCTTGCCTCCTGAGGTGCAGTGGTGACAGAAAGGACTCATGAAGGATGATGTGGTAGCACCTCTGTTCGACCCTAGACTCACCTTTAAATACAGCAGTGTGTAGAAATGCTGGGCGCCATAGGAAATATACATCCTATGGCTTCCACAGTCTCTGCACACTGTCATGCATCCTGTTCTTACAGTGGCCACCCAGATGTCTATGGGAACCCCTATTCCCCTCATACAGCTACAGTTCCCAGAGTTCCCTGGGAAGATGGATTGATCATTAAACCACCCTGGTAAACTGTAGCTCTGTGAGGGGAATAGGGCCCTCCTAACAACTCTCTCAGCACCCTTAGCAAACTACAGCTCTCAGGATTCTTTGAGAGAAGCCAAGTGGGATGGAGCTGCTTTAAATTGATAGTGCTGATGAGGTCTCAGACTACCTCATAGGGTTGTTGTGAGGATAAAGTTGGTAAATTGCCTTTCTGTGGTGCCCTGAGGTGCATGGAGGAAGGGTGGAAAAATTAATAAAATAATTTCTAAAAATCAATCTCTGCCTCCACACACACTCAGTTCTTACACTGACATCCAGGAATGTCTTGCTTAGTTGAACACTGCACATTTCAAACACACACACATTTTTCAGAAGGCAGCTGCCTCTGCTGTCACCAGGGTGACGGGATTCTGCATATATACCAAGCCCACTAGCAAAGCCAACAGCAGAGAGATGGGGATGGTGGAGGAAAGGGCAGGCATGATTCCATTTACAAAATTAAGTTTCCTGGGATGCCAGAGTTGAGATTTCTTTTAAGAATACACCTTTCCCCCCAACCCCCCCAAAAAACATTTCCCTTTGGACATATTATGATCTGAGGAATCTGACTGCTATGACTCCTTAGCGGTCCCTTGAATACTTTTGCAAAACTTTTTTAAAGGGGTTTCCTTAACTGTTTTTTTTAATGCTGACATCCACTTTCTCAACTGAGCTGATCAGGGAAGAAACAATGCAAGCCCTTGGAACACAAAACCCATTCAAATTCAGCTGGCTTGTGTGTGTGTGTGTTTTAATATATGCATATCCTGTTTAGTTTCCCTAAGGTCTGCTATTTGGTGTTTTTGGTTTGGTTTTTAAAGTACATAAGATGCCGCTGGATCCATGTTCCAGTTCAGCTGGAGAAAGTTTAAGGGAAGGATGGTGTTTCTGTGTGGGAGAGAAAGACGTCAACTCATAATGTATCCATTTTTTTACTACTCTGGAATAAAAGTAACAACAGGCACATCTCTGTTAGGGCAAGCTCCTTTTATAAGACCAAGATTGTGATAGTCTGATCCTAAGATCTGATGCAAAATGTTTGTGATTATGTTGGGGCATAGCCCACAACCCTATATCATAACACACAACAGATACAGCAGGTAGATTCAGGGGTGTAGTCATCCAGAGTCTTAAACCCCTAACGTCTTTGGGAGCAGGGTCCCAGCAGGGTCCCTATGTCTCCAGCATCCTACAAGCCAATCAGCATGAAAGGGGAGTGTGCTGGCCACTGAGAAGAGTCTTCTAGCATGCTTCCTTGTCCTTTCCTGCTGATTGGAGCAATCAGAGTGAAAGAAGGTGAGTCAGCCACTCCCCTTTCATGCTCATTGGCTCCAGGGGTCATTAACAAGAACCTCATTCTCAACCCAGCAGCAAAAAAGGGGGGAGGGGTGTGGCTGTGACTATCATGAAGGGACCTACACTTCTGAATTTGCCATTATACTACTGGGCAGATTACAAAGGTCTTGCAGCACAAATAAAGATATAGGACTCCTCCAGAGGACCAGGTTATGAAGCATTCGTCCTAATTTGCTTGCAAAAAGCTTATATGGTGGTTAGACATTTTTTTTAAAGGAGATTTGGTGACAGATTGTGCATACTTGAATTTCCAGGATGTGCTTGAATCCCTGCTGCAAAATACTGGCAGTCTGGAGGTGGCTGCCAAAGTGGGACCTGCAACAAAATGTTACAGTGTAGAGTATTCCTGTTCAGAGGTCAGGGAGCCTGGTAGTGATCTGTGGGGGGAAGGTGATGATGTGCACCTGGCCTCCTATCACCTACATTGATGTGGCTTACTGGGAAAGAGAGTGGGAAGGGCAAGGCAGTGAAAAGGCTTTGTGGAGTGCAAATACAGGGCAAGGCTCTGTGCAGTGCAAATACAGTGGTCAGTGTACCAGATTGGCTCTGCCAGTGCATTTGCACTGCACTGGCCTCAGTGCCACTTCACCCTTCACACTCTCACTCCCAGTAAGCTGCAGCAATGCCAGTGAAGGGAGGTCACTGCCGATCCCTGCCAAATGCTGCTGCAGCCAGCCATGCCCTTTACCATGATACTCCATTCCATTCCCCCTACCCCTATAACAGTCAGTCTGTATTCCAAGCCCACTGACCATGTTCAGTCCTCATTGGGCTGTTTTGGAGGTGTTTCCTCACCCATTAATGTCCCCACCAAAAAATATTTTTATACTTCTGCATACCTTGGGACCTGCCAATGTGTGGATGGTGCACTTTTGGCTGCATCAAGACCCCCCTTGGGAGTCTCCCCTGGGCCAGACACCCTCCTGGGCCATACTCCATTACCAGTCTAGCTTTGCTCTCTCCTTGAGTGTCTTTTCCTGGCCTGAATGTGTCCTGAAACTCTGATAATGTCTCTTGCTTGCCCAGATGGAGGACAGGCAAGAGTGTGCTACAACTATCCTACTGTCCAAAGGTCAATTTTACATCAATTACTCTGCCTACTTTGGCCTCTAGCCTTGCCCACTACTGGCATGTGGCCACTGGAAGGTTGTGGCACTTGGGTTGAAAGAGGTTCCCTGTCCCTGAAACACTGGGAAGGCAGAGGGGAGAAGACCTCTTTCCTTCTTGGACGACTCCTTTAAACTTCTAATTTAGATGGCTACAGTGATGTGCTCAGATTGGAGGAAAGCAGAGGGTGGTGGCTTTTGGATTTTATTAAAGCCCTCCTTCACTTTACCCCCATGATTCAAACCAAGCTTCCACATCTGTGCAGGTGCAAAACTTTCTTCCGATATTATCTTGCTCACAAAACTCTCACCAGCTTCCTCTGTGGCTGCATTGCAATGGAAATCAGATCTGGAGATCCATTACAGAACTTTCATCTGCCTGCTTGGGAGGGAGGCCAAAGGAATTGGATCTTTGCAGAAACCAATACAAACTGACCTGCTCTGCACTCCTGGACTGATGCGTACATTGAAAATTCACTATCCACCAACTTTCGGATTTACCAAACATTCTGACACCATTTTTGGCTCAAAACAATGTTGGACAGTGAAAAAAGCGGACAATCAACTCATTTGAAATGTGGTGCTGGAGGAGAGCTTTGCGCATACCATGGACTGCAAAAAAGACCAATGATTGGGTGTTAGAACAAATTAAACCAGAACTATCACTAGAAGCTAAAGTGATGAAACTGAGGTTATCATACTTTGGACACATAATGAGAAGACATGATTCATTAGTAATGCTGGGAAAAACAGAAGTGAATAGAAAAAGAGGAAGGCCAAACAAGAGATGGATTGATTCTATAAAGGAAGCCACAGACTTGAACTTACAAGATCTGAACAGGGTGGTTCACGACAGATGCTGTTGGAGGTCACTGATTCATACTGTCACCATAAGTTGTAATCGACTTGAACGACAATAAATTTTGAGGGAGAATACATTTAAAGACATGCATTCAAATATGTATTTAAATATGTCCTTAAATGCAATTTTGTGGTTGTTTTAAATGACAGATTAATGTAGAAACAGGGCAGAACAAACAAATGCGAAAGTGACACAACCCAGAGATAGGCCACCTCCAGACATCCTTGTTATTGCCCATTCACAATGATGTGTGCTAATGATGGAACAGCATATGGCAGTTTCCTTGTGTTCCTAACACTGAGGATGCATTGCTGAATTAATAAAGCAGAATGATGTGTGGATGGTCCAGTATAAACCCTCCTCTAATGCACTATTATTGCACCAATGTCATGTTGCACAATACCTCCACTAAAGGGGGGGAAAGAGTCTGGTGGGGGCCCATAGACCTATTTGCCCATCTGTACAGTCTGACACTTAGACCCCCAAAATCTGGGTTGTTCCAGTCATGCCCTCTGACAATGGACAGAGGAAAATGGGAATACATTTTTGTGCACATTTTCACCTAATATATGCATTTTCTACACCTTTTTAGATTGGGGAATTGGGTCACAACATTAGGAGAAGTGCAGATTTTGAAGAATAGCCATGTTTTGATTTGCATGTTGTTTCAGGAAGTTTGAGTCAGGTAGGTGTGCATTAAAGTGGGTGGGTGGGGTGGAAAACTGGGTGAGAGGGGGCATGGAATGGCATATCATGGAGGTGGGCAGGACTGACTGACTAGAACAGTGAATGTTTTGTTGCAGGTCCCATTTCTGCTCTTAATAGTTTTTTTTAATGCATCCCATAATAGGTTTTCACAACCTGCCTGCAATAGCTCAGAATCAAGGCCACCACAGCAGTGCTTTCCGGAATTCAGATGGGCAACATCAAGAATGAATTTATTCCAAAATGGAAACTGGGATGCATTATTGATAATTTCAGATTGCATTTAATGTTCTGTGGGCTTTCTGGTGATATCTCTGGCTTTTTTCAAAGTCCTCAAGTTCCTCTCCATTTTATGAACAAAAGGCACAGCAAAGTGAACTGTGCTCCTGGTAAGGATGGGGGATAAATTCAATTAAGTTCACTAAAGTTCACCTTTAAATAACCTACCTAATTGACACTTTATGAAACACTATGCAAAGAAAAACATAGCCTTCCTTCAAAATGCACACATCCCCAAATTATACAGTGCAGTCCTCCAGCCACATAATGTGCATAAAATGCATTTCCTAGGGTACAGGGTATAAAGATGCATATAGGAGTGAAAATAACATACAAAAATGCACCCTGTTAGTGTAAATTCCTTTGTATATTAGGCAAAATTACATACAAAAATGTGTATATCAGAAGTTCACACTAAACTGCTGATGAATTTTCATGAGGACTTTTTTTAAGGCAAACTGATGTGGGAATGTGGATAATGGAACAGAAGTTTAGAAAAATGAGAAAATTGACAGATTTGCCCCTCCCTAGTTCCTAATGCCCGTGACTTTAACAATGACCTCAAAAAGAGTCAAGGCAGCAGGAGTGGAAACCTGAAAATACTTTCCCATAAGTCTCACTCATGATGCATCACACACACACACACACACACACATTCCAAAGGCTGGATTTCCTATAGCCAATTTTGGAATGGAGTTTGCTTGCATCAAAGCTGGTCCAAAAGACTCTTGTGACATTTAAAGGAACTGACGTTAGGAACTATTTGCCCCTATGCGCAGCACATTAAAATGTCCATGTGCAATTGATTATTGCACAACAATTGAAACCAATAATGTAACTTAGGAACCCACAAAGCTGAAATGTTGAATACTGACATATTTCACTGTTGTAATTTAGAGGCAATTTGGAGCCAGTGTGGTGTAGTGGTTAGATCAGAGTTTCCCAACCTGGTGCCCTCCAGATGTCTTCAAATCCAGCTCCCATCAGCCCCAGCCAGCATAGGCAATGATCAGAGATAAACAAGAAGATAGGAAGCTGCCGTATACTGAGTCAGCTAATTGGTCCAACTAGCTCAATAATGCCTGCACTAACAGGCAGCAGCCCTTCAGGATATCAGACAGGAGGTTTTCCGAGCCCTACTTCGAGATGCAGGATTGAACCCTTGACCTTCTGCATGCAAAATAGTTGCCCTCCCCCCCCCATTTAGCTAGCTCAAGCAGCAGCCCCTGCAGGCCCTCCTGGACAGAGATGGCCTGAACATGGCATCTTGAAGGGAGGAGATAGTCAGCAGGGACGGTCTCTCCCTGGGTGGCCTGGGTTGCATGGCAGCTGAGCTGCCCCAACACCAAGCATGACAAATGGCTGCCAAGATGGGCTCCAGGTTGGTTGTCTTGCAATGGAGGAACGGCCCCACCCCCAGCAGGACCCAGATGTCTTGCAAGAGCCTGGGAGTCTCTCATGGGACTGTGTGGCCTGCTGCAATTTGGCAATAGGGAGGGAGAATCCAAGGTGGCAATGCCTTGATGCCCTGCTCTCGAAGGCAGGGATTCAGAGAGCGGAGGAGGAGGATGGTCCTAGTTAAGCTCTTCCTCTAGTTTGGGGAAGAGGTGTAGCTCAGTGGTAGAGTGCATGAAGAGGACCGAGGTCTGATCCCTGGGACCTCCAGGGAGGGCTGGAAGCCTGCTTGAAACCATGGAGAGATGCTGCCAGTCAGTGTGACCGTGCTTAACTAGGTGGACCAATGGCCTCACTCAGTATAAGGCAGGTCCCTCTGTTCTTGGGGCAGGTACAAGGCAGCAGAAAATCAAAGGGCTGCCAAAGCAGACCAGCTTTAAGAGGGTCAGGCTCCTGACACCCAGCGCATGGGTAAGAGTAATGGGTTAGGAGGGGTGCCTCCAAGTGCCTGGATCCCAAGCCATACAGGGCAGAGGTAGCCGGTGTAGTGCCCTGCAAGTGTTGTGGACCAAAACTCCCAACATCCCTGCCACTGGCCATTAAGGCTAGGGCTGATGGGAGTTGTAGTCCAAAACAACTAGAGAGTACCTACCCTTGATGCTGGGTTTTGAAGTTAGGGTGATAGTTGTTATTAATTCTTTTTTAAAAAAAATAACAGGACTTTTTAACATTCTGGAGCTTTTTTCCCCCTATTTGGTCTCCAACTGGGTTCATAACTGGGAATGGTGGGGTGGGGAAAAGAGCCAATTTCAGTGGAATAATCAATACTATGATTGTTGCAAGGCAGTTCAAACTGGGAGGACTCGCTTGAGGATTTTCTCCTGAATTCGTTTTGTGCTCTAACTGGTTTAGAGCTGAGCTAAGAGACCTTTTCTTGTGTTTTGTTTTCCTGAGTTTCAAAATGCATCTTCTGTTTTCTGCCATTTTCAGCACTTGTTGCAAAGACATCCCCCCCCCAACACCAGGGATGGAAATATCTGTCAATTTCAGTTCTCTCATTTTTCCAGTCTAAAACGCAGCTCTCCACATTTCTGCAGCAGTTTGCAATCTTTTTTAAAAATATATAGCCTCATGAAGATTCTTCAGTAATTAAGGGCAAATTTCTCTTAATAAAACACATTTTTGTAGGCAGTTTTGACTTATATACATTTTGCAAACAATTTTTCATCATATAACGCATTCTTGTATGTTATTTTCACTCATATATTCATTTTTATGCATGCTTTCCCCTAACATATGCATTTTTGTACATTGGCTGGCAAACTGCACTGCAAAATTCAAATAAGTGCGAATTTCGAAGGATGGCCATGTGTTTCAGTTCTCATACTGTTTCAGAAAGTGCAGATTTGAGAGATTTGGCTTGAAATGCAAACTGAATTGAATTCCTTGCCCATCCCTAACCAGGGGGATCATGTGTCAGCTTCTTGGTGCCTCTTGATTTGGTCATCTAGCTTCACTTTTTTTCCCTTTAATGTTGTGCCTTCACACTTCTACGTTTCAACTTGTTCCTTTTCATTTATTAACCCACCACTTCACTAGCCAACATGCATTTCATTGATTACATTTCCCTTTGTTAAAAATGCCTTGGGAAGTTCACATCCTAGTACTACCTATGTGTATAACTTAAATAAATGCCTCCATCTCCTCTATTATCTCCTGTGTCACATTTTAGACTGTACATTCCTTGGGGCAGACACCTATCCTCTTGTACTTTATAAAGTGCATGCATATTGATGTTGCTATATCAGTCGTCGTCATCATTTTAGTCTGTCTAATTGTTTGGGGGGAGAGTTTCACTGAGGGCTGTGTACTAGAGCCGATGGATTTTTGAAACCCAAATGCAATCAGGCCAATTTCATTTGACCCAGCATTCAGCAATCCAGGGCTGTCAAAAGGACGGCAGTCTGACAGCAAGGAGAGAGGAGAGGAGACTCACAGGTAGCTTGCATGCATCCAGATCACATGTTCAAATATGCAGTCTGGAGATAGGGAGAGAAAGAGATGTGCCCTGAATTAGTCCCTTATCTGGCCCCAAATTGGATTGGGGGCCCATGCACAGCCTTAGTCTAACCTTCTCCAGTATGTATTTTTTTAAAAAGTGATATTGTTCTTTGTCGTCTGAATTGAATTATAAGCCCAGTGGCCCAGGTGGTCTTTTTTGTATTACACCTCATTTTTACTCTTTCCACATGCTATTCTTCTTGGCACTGTTGTCTTTCCTTACCCTCACTGTCCTTGCCCTCATTTGCTCACGTTGTCCTATAATCATATGGATTGCGATGATGACCCATGTCATTTTGCCATCAATGCCACAATGCTACTTTTGTGTCTGCAGTGTCATGGATGCTTGCCAGTAAAAATTGCTATAGCCAATCGGATTAAAAGGATGTATGGACCGTGATGGCAAGGAAAAAGGAAAGTGGTGCAGAGAAGAAGAAGCAGAGAGGTATTTTTTCAGGCAGTGGAGCTGCTTTGAACATGCTAGTTTCTAAACAAACATTGCAAAGATGAACTATGTGGGCCACTCCTGACTGATATACATCTACCATCAACTGAACTGACACTCTGGTGTGAAAAAATGGAAATGGATTGCCTTCAAGTTAATCCCGACTTATGGCTACCCTACAAATAGGGTTTTCATGGTAAGCGATATTCAGAGGGGGTTTACCATTGCCTCCCTCTGAGGCTGAGAGGCAGTGACTCACCCAAGGTCACCCAGTGAGCTTCATGGCTGTGTGGGGATTCGAACCGTGGTCCCCCAGGTAACCCTAATTCACTTTGGAGCGTTTCTTACATATTTCAACTTCTCCCCATCTCCATTGACCCAGACTTTCTCTTTTTACCTTAGTCTCCTGCATCTCTGGGGATCCCTATTCATTGGAATCCAGTAATGCATTCCTGGGGTTATAGATACATGATGTGCAATATTCCTTCCACTGACTCCACTAATGAGAACCTGATGACACCAGAAAATGCACCAGCCTGAGCACTTGTTCATTAAATGTGGGACCGGCACAGTCATTGACTCCTGCCAGCAAAGTAATACTGACCAACGGGGGAGTTGCAGAGCAGTGTTCTTCAGCCTTGGTTCCCCAGATATTGTTGGACTACAACTCCCCTCATTCCCAACCAGCTTAGCCAATAGTCAGGGATGATGCCAATGCATCAGGGCCATCCCAAACCATTTTGCATTATTATTATTATTGCTGTTGTTGTTGTTGTTAATCATCATCATCATCATCATCACCACCATCATCCTAACCATTACAGGGTTCATTGATATACTGCTTTTTGGCCCCACGGTCCTCAAATCAGTGAACAACATTCTTAGTAATACAAAAGAAATATACAATTAAAGTGCAATGCAATCAATCAATCAAAACAGTATACAACAGCAACCCAAATCATCATCATCATTACATGCATCCAGTTCTGAATGCCACTTCCACTTCTGCACCCGAGTTAGGAAGCAGTTATTGCGAGAATTTAAAATGATCTATTTCTTTTATTACGTTTTTATGCTCCTCTTCGCCCAAAGAAGAGTCCTTGCCAGTTTATCCTCACAACAACCCCGTGAGCTAGGTAACCTCTGCTCAGTAGGCTGCTGGAGGGGGGGTAGATGAAGGCCTGTAACCAAGGGGAGCAAATGGGACCACATGACAATGAAATGAGGCTGAATGTGGTCGTCGGATAGGGGTGGGGAACCTCCGCCCCAAGGGGTCCCAATTAGTCCACAAGGTCATTTTCCACAAACCACACCCACTTGTCCATCAGCTGACATCACTGGGTGATGTCAGCTGAAGGTGGGAGGAGGACAGGGTTCAATCCTGCTGCAGTATGCTGACAAAGCAGACCAGTTGCAGCCTTTGGGATTGAACCCTCCAATCAGTCCTGCTCAGTTTGGCTGTGTTCATGTGTTCCGCTGCTGGGAACAGGTGCATGCAGCCAAAGCGCAGTGCAAAGCTGTTTGAAAGCCCTTTTGCAAAAAAACCCACGCTGAGCTTTGAAGTCCCGTCGGGACTTCAAAGTACAGTGTCACCCGATGTCACCTGCAAAACTTGGCCTTCCATGGGGAGATAAAGATCTGGCCTGTCAGCCAGAAAAGGTTCCACATCCCTGTTCTAGGGGCACAGATTGCCCATACCTTTAGTACAGCCTTTCCCAACCAGTGTGCCTCCAGATGTTGTTGGACCACAACTCCCATCAGCCTCAGCCAGCATTGCCAATGGGAGGCTGATGGGAGTGTTGGTCCAACAACATCTGGAGGCACACTGGTTGGGAAAGGCTGCTTTAGTAGATAGCAGCCCTTGCCACTGGCATTTAAGTACCTGTTTGGAGATGCCTGCAGTTCCAGCAGAAAGTTAGAGGGAAACTTGCTTTTCCAGCCAACTTTGCCCTTGACTCATGCAGCGCTTGGGGGCAATCTGACCTCACTTCTGCTCTTCCCAACAAGAGACATGATTTAAAAAAAAAAAAAAAGGTACCATTCACCCAGTGGCATTCTTGGAATACTTGAGCATATTTGACCACAGCCAAATAATAGGCAGTCAATTGGCAATAGATGACGGGTCAATTAAGTGGTGTACCAAGCCTCCTTTGATGTGTGGCCAGTTCCTAAGGTCTGGAGATGAGTCCTGTGCAGCACACGCAACCTGAGGTTAAATGGCCTTTTATGAGCGCACAAAGCAATCAGCTCTAACTCCATAATTGAGGTCCCTCTGCATATAATGGGAAGATTGTCCATGGGAAATTGCAATGAAATGATCTCACTGTAATCTGAAAGGCAACACACATAAGAGGATTTAGCGGGGCTGGCATTATCTCGACTGGAGGCCTGGTAGAAGCCATGTATGTAGAAGGCTTAAGTGCCCCATAGAAATATTATTCCAGGAAGGGATTCTTTTTAAATTAAACGCTGGGATGCATGAACATGAGATGACTTACACCAGCTTTCCCCAAGCTGGTGCCCTGCAGATGTTTTGGACTACAATTCCCATCAGCCCCAGCCGGCACAGTACAAGGGCAGAGCACATGCTTTGCATGCAGAAGGCCCCAGGTTCAATACCCAATATCTCTAGGTAGGACTGGGAAAGACCTTTGTCTGGAACCCTGCTGAGTTGCCACCAGCTGGTGTAGACAGTATCATACCAGACCAGCCTTTCCCAACCTTTGGGTCTCCAGATGTTGTTGGACTACAACTCCCATCAGCCTCAGCCACCATGGCCAATGGTCAGGAATTATGGGAACTGTAGTCCAGCAACATCTGGGGACCCAAAGGTTGGGAAAGGCTGTACTAGACGGACCAATGGTCTGACTCATTAGAAGGCAGCACCCTATGGACTTTCTAGCTGTTCCCCAGGTCCAGAAGGAAAGGCTGTATTAAAATATTATTCTCGAACCCAACTAACTACCTTATCCCTGACCAGATTTCCCAAAATTCTTCTGGTATTCTAGACATTGAGTGAATTGCTATGATCAGGGGTGTAGTCATAGACCCCTTACTTTTTAGGGGAGCAGGTCCCAGCCTATTTACAAGCTAATCGTCATGAAAGGGGAGCATGTTACCCACTGAGAAGACTCCTTGTCCTTTCGTGCTGATTGGAGCCAATCAGGATGAAAGGAGGTGAGTTGGCCACTGAGAAAACTCTTCTCAGTAGATAACACACAGCTTCACCTTGCATGATGATTGGCTCTTAGGGATGTCTGTTGTAGTGGACTGTGTACTCAGAGATGAGACAGAGGCCTGACACCAGTGGGTGGCCGGGGGGGGCATGGGCCAATGGCCCCGGGGGCCCTGCCTAGTTCTATAGGCTGGGGCTGGAAGGGTGGAACTCCATGATGCACAATGGCACCAAGTCACAAAGAAAAATTTGTGACTCCAAATCACGCCCCACAACCTGACGCTGATCACAGGATGAGTGCTCCAGCACCATCCCAGACAACACCCTCCCTGCAGCTGGTGTGGGCTTTCATGTTGTCATGTCATGTGGACACACAGCATGCTGATATCAAGATGCAGGAGGCAAGGCAGCAACAGGGGGAGGGTGCCTGAGGGCCCACCCCAATCTCGTGCCAGCCCTGCAGAAAATGAGGGAAAGAAGGGAAAGTGGAAAGGGGGCATGGCTTGAGGGGGTGTGACTGTGGCTTCTGAATTTGCCACTCCACTACAGGCTATGACATTCCAGAAGGTTCTAAGCAGGAAATCCTTACGCCTGCCCTAAGGATGTGAGGTGTACTCCTGCAGGGGAAGGGGTCCAAGAAATCAGGGCTGAATTGCACATCTCGTGCTTTGTTGTGGATTGTGTAAAGGGCAGCATCATTATAGAAACGCTGAACAGATTCAGTTTAGTCCACGGGGCAAGGGTCTGCAAATGGCAGTGGGGAAGGGGGGTCATTGCTATCAGGATAGGTTAAGCATGGGAAGTGTAGTTTGTGAAGGGTGCTGGGTGTTATGAGGAGACTCCTATTCACCTCCCAGAGCTCCAATGGCCAGAGTGGTTTAACAGGCAGCCCCTCTTCCCAGAGAATTCTGGGAATTGGAGCTCTGTGAGAGGAATAATGGTCTCCTAGCAACTCTCAGCACCCTTCACAAACTACACTTCCCAAAATTCTTTGGGGAAAGCCATGGCTGTTTAAAGTGGAATAAATGCCTGGCGTGGATGTGGCCTAGGTCTTTTTATCAATAATTCTCCCCCTCCACATTTCCCCTTGGATGACTGCTGGGAAATAAACGACCCCGATGAAGATTACTGAACAGCATGTCGTGGGTAGGGTAAGCAGGTTTTGATGACCAGATGTGCCCATGATGGGCACACCAGTTCACACGAATGGCAAAAAAAAATCCACCAATCTCTTCTCTTCTGTCACATGCATGTTCTGTCACAAGCAGGGTCTAACAGGTTGCTCAAACTTGCCTCGGCAGCAGTTCTGCAGCCAATTACCTTGGTTCCCTGTATCTTTGGCAGAAACGCAGAGAGATTGTTTTTTTCCACTAGGAGAAAATGTCCTTGAACAATTTCTCCAGTGTCTTTTGAGCACATATGCTTTCCATCAGTATCAGGCATGGAAAGGGAGATTTCCACAGCATTCCCAGTCTATAATCTCCTGTTCATGAATACATATATATATATATTCTTTGATAGAATTTATGTCATCGAATGCAAAAGACCAAGATGTCATATCCAATACATAGGGAAAAAAACTACAACTGACCTACGCACATGCTTCAGAAACCGCAAATCGGCAATCTTGACAAAGTTGCAAAACATTTCAACACTGAGGGCCACAGCCTGTTGGACTTTCTGTAACAGCTATAGAGATAATAGAATCATAGAACAGTAGAGTTGGAAGGGGCCTATAAGGCCATCGAGTCCAACCCCCTGCGCAATGCAGGAATCTAAATCAAAGATGCCAACAGATCCAGCAGCATTGACTAAAAGGGAGAACGGCCTGAACCTGGAAGACAGTACCACCACTACTTAGCTTCTGCAAGTGAAGCCCCTCTGAGCATTCCATCCTCAAAACTCTATAACTGCCACCTTGGTAAGAGCATTTGTATGTTAGCAGATGATGAAGGCAGAAGCCGAAATGTTTTGGTACAGTATGTACTGTATATGCTGTAAACTAGGACCTTTCTACTCCTCTTCGGCTAATTCAGAACATTCTAGAAAACTTAGGCCCAGACCAGACATTTTCATGAAGACATGACCCATGCTGGCCCACACTAAGTCTCATGAAGTACAGATGAAAGTGCTGCATGTAATTAGCCTGGAGAAGAGAAGATGAAAAGGTGCCATGATAGGTGTCTTCAAATAGCTGAAGGGCAGAACCTGGCCAAAGGCAAAGTGGGTGGTGCAATGAATGCAAATTTTACATTTGTACAGGAGGTTAGCTTCTACTAGGTCTGTGCAGGCACACACACACACACACATACCGATCCAGGGCCCCAGATCACCACCACCCAGCCAGGATGCAACCCTGAATTGATTCAGGGGCGGGGCTAATGCTGAATTAGGGTTATATAATGAAGATGCCTGGTGCATACTTCCCTCCCCTTCTGACTCCACTGAGGATTCAATCCTGCGGTGTAGTGCTTTGCAAGCGCCTTCCCTGTGGTGAAGGCGTTTGCAAAGCACCATCCCACAGCCCTGTAGAGGAACACACTGGGAGGTGCCTGACAGCCCCGGATCGCTCCAGGTAGCCCAACCTGCAGTGCTCTTCCCCCAACTCAGCAAAACCCAGATCCCTCCAAATCAGCCCAGTTCGGTTTGGGAATCACCTTGACAGCCCCAGATCGTTCTGGACACCCAGCCCAAAGTGATCTGGAGCTGTCTCAGCCCGATTCAAGCAATGCCCAGATCCCCACAGATCTGCCTGATTTGGTTTGGGCCTGCCCCTACAGAGCCCTAGCCATAAGCCTGCATGGCGGGTGGGTCAAAAGGGAATGAAGGCAAAGCTATGCAGACACATGACATGAATTCTCAAATCCTGAGTTTGGTCTGGGCAGC
Source organism: Rhineura floridana (assembly GCF_030035675.1). Lineage (NCBI taxonomy): Eukaryota > Metazoa > Chordata > Lepidosauria > Squamata > Rhineuridae > Rhineura > Rhineura floridana. The sequence goes on along the minus strand of NC_084489.1, from coordinate 83,389,496 downwards.
AGCAACAGCCCCCAAACCTTGCAATTAAATTTCAGCGACTGTCCTTAGGGCAAAATGGATACATGTGTCATGCTGGGATGTCTGTGCACCGATGGGAGCTGTATTCAAAACCATCTGCAGGGCACCACGTTGGGGAAGGTTGATCCGTATGAATCTCAAATAAGCATGAAGTTGCCTATAACATGACAGAAGGAGCAGCTGTTCCACCATGACCCCAACATGACATGCTGACAAATCATCAGATGGCCTTCCATCAGGCCGCATTCGTTCTGGTAGCTGCAGGTTGCTGACCCCACAAGCTAACCTTTCAAAGGCATGCCCTTTAGAATTAACCGTGCAATTCTCCCCATGCACTCTATTCCCTGGGAAAGTGAGTTAGCCTGCTCCACGAGCTAGAGGTAGCCCCAGCTGATGAAGCGTCAAGGCCCCAGCTGACAAAGCGTCAAGGCGAGTTAAGCAGCAGAGCGAAAGAGGGTAAGTAGCTCCCATTTATTCCATTATTTAATTGAAGTAAAACAGCTCAGAGCAATAACTAATAAGGGCAGCCCAAGGTCACCCTGAGCTAGGAGCCAAATCCTGAAAGAACCTATATCTTAGGAGACAGATCCTAGGAGAAGGAAGCGTATAGAAAGCTAGTTTTCAACACCACCCTAGCAGGAAAGCTTCAGGGGACACTGTAAACAAGGCTAAATTCCAGTCGGAGAGAAGGGGGAAAAGGAAACTCCACCGATACATACAGGGAGAGAGTCAGCTCAGTCCTTGCTAAAAAGGGCAGCTTCAGCCTTCCTGAAACACAACCACAAGCTCTGTTTCCCTAGGTTAAAGAAAGCTCAGGCTGTTCTAGGTGGGAAAACAACAAACACAAAAGACTTGCCCGGAAGGCACAGCCCCTTGCTGAGATTAAAAGCAGCCAAAAGCTTAAACAGCCCCGCCCCTCACTCAGGAAGGAAGCCTGAGAGAATACTAAAGAGTTAAGCCCCAGCTGATAGCCATCAGCCTCAAGTAACACATCATTGGCTGGCAGCAGTAGCTGGGAGGAACCAGCCACACATATAAAGTCAGAGCACCCTAGCGAGGGAGCCTGCTCCACGAGCTAGAGGGAGCCCCAGCTGACCAAGCGTCAAGGCGAGTTCGGCAGCAGGGCGAGTTCGGCAGCAGGGCGAGTTCGGCAGCAGGGCGAGTTCGGCAGCAGGGCGAAGAGGCCAGGGCCCCCCACTCTGCCCATCTGTTCCCTGACCTCAACTAAACCACAGTCTCCAACCCATTGATGTAATAAACCTTAAACAAAACTATGCAGGTAAGAAGCCAGCAGGGGTGTGGGGGCTTTCCAGTGTTTTGCACCGCCTGCAGCATGTACGACTATCTGCCTGTTGGACAGAAGTCGTGGGTATGCTCTCGGTGCAATGAGCTCCTGGCTCTCCGGGAACGACTTCATTTCCTTGAGGCCAAGGTGGCGGACCTGGAAAAGCTGAGAGAGGCAGAGAGGTGTGTGGAGGAGGCCTTCAGGGACGTTATAGCTGTGTCCCACTCCAATGATGATAGCTCTCCTGCTATCATGGAGAACGATGGTCTCGGGGAAGGAGAGCATCCAGCTGAGGAAGAGGGAAACGATCCCTTAGAAGGGACCCATTCCTTGGGGGATGAGCAGCTATCCTCTCGTGCCGAGGATATATCTCCAGGGGGTGGAGGGATCCTTGTAGTGGGTGATTCGATCATTAGGAACATAGACAGTGGGGTGTGTGATGGGCGTGTAGACCGCAAGGTGTTTTGCCTGCCTGGTGCGAAGGTTGCGGATATCGCCCGTCGTTTAGATAGTTTGGTAGACAGTGCTGGGGAGGAGTCAGTGGTCGTGGTGCACGTTGGCACCAACGACATGGGGAAATGCAGCTGTGAGGTCCTGGAAGCAAAATTTAGGTTGCTAGGTAGGATGCTGAAAGCCAGGACCTCCAAGGTGGCTTTCTCTGAAATGCTACCGGTTCCATGCGCAGGACCAGCCAGACAGGCCCAGCTTCGCAGTCTCAATGCGTGGATGAGACGATGGTGTCGGGTGGAAGGGTTTGGATTTGTTAGGCACTGGGGAACATTTTGGGACAAGCCGGGCCTGTACAAAAGGGACGGGCTCCACTTGAACCAGAATGGAACCAGACTGCTGGCACTTAAAATTAAAAAGGTGGCAGAGCAGCTTTTAAACTGACTGAGGGGGAAAACCCGACAGGAGCTGAGAAAGGTCCGGTTTGGAATAAACCTCCCCCCTGGGATAAAAACCAAAGAAATGATGAAATTTTAAAAAGGGGTAGGCCTAGAAGTAGGCATTGTGAGAGCAGGGGCACAGGATATCAATTCAGAAGAGCAAAATTACCACAGGCCTAACCACAAGTGCCAAAGACACTTGAAGAGAGACACTGCTTACAAGTGCCTGTACGCTAATGCTAGGAGCCTGCGAACCAAGATGGGAGAACTGGAGTGCTTGGTCTTAGAGGAGAGCATTGATATAGTGAGCATAACGGAGACCTGGTGGAATGGAGAAAACCAGTGAGATACGGTTATCCCTGGATATAAACTATATCGGAAGGACAGGGAAGGACGTATTGGTGGCGGAGTCGCTCTATACGTGAAAGAAGGCATTGAATCCAGCAAGCTCGAAACCCCAAAAGAGGCAGACTCCTCCACAGAATCGTTGTGGGTGGTGATACCATGCCCCAGGAGGGACTTAATACTGGGAACGATCTATCGTCCCCCTGATCAAAATGCTCAGGGAGACCTTGAGATGAGATATGAAATTGAGGAAGCATCCAAACTAGGAAATGTGGTAGTAATGGGTGACTTCAACTACCCGGACATAGACTGGCTGCATATGTGTTCCAGTCATGACAAAGAAGCAAAGTTTCTAGATATTCTAAATGACTATTCCCTAGACCAGTTGGCCATGGAACCGACCAGAGGGATGGCAACCCTGGACTTAATCCTCAGTGGGGACCGGGACCTGGTGCAAGATGTAAGTGTTGTTGAACCGATTGGGAGCAGTGACCACAGTGCTATTAAATTAAACATACATGTAGCTGGCCAATTGCCAAGAAAATCCAACACAGTCACATTTGACTTCAAAAGAGGAAACTTCACAAAAATGAGGGGATTGGTAAAAAGAAAGCTGAAAAACAAAGTCCAGAGGGTCACATCACTCGAAAATGCTTGGAAGTTGTTTAAAAACACTATATTAGAAGCTCAACTGGAGTGCATACCGCAGATCAGAAAAGGTACCGCCAGGGCCAAGAAGATGCCAGCATGGTTAACGAGCGAAGTCAAGGAAGCTCTTAGAGGCAAAAAGTCTTCCTTCAAAAAATGGAAGTCTTGTCCGAATGAAGAAAATAAAAAAGAACACAAACTCTGGCAAAAGAAATGCAAGAAGACAATAAGGGATGCTAAAAAAGAATTTGAGGAGCACATTGCTAAGAACATAAAAACCAACAACAAAAAATTCTATAAACACATTCAAAGCAGGAGACCATCTAGGGAGACAATTGGACCCTTGGATGATAAGGGAGTCAAAGGCGTACTAAAGAACGATAAGGAGATTGCAGAGAAGCTAAATGAATTATTTGCATCTGTCTTCACAGTGGAAGATATAGGGCAGATCCCTGAACCTGAACTAACATTTGCAGGAAGGGATTCTGAGGAACTGAGACAAATAGTGGTAACGAGAGAGGAAGTTCTAAGCTTAATGGACAATATAAAAACTGACAAATCACCGGGCCCGGATGGCATCCACCCGAGAGTTCTCAAAGAACTCAAAGGTGAAATTGCTGATCTGCTAACTAAAATATGTAACTTGTCCCTCGGGTCCTCCTCCGTGCCTGAGGACTGGAAAGTGGCAAATGTAACGCCAATCTTCAAAAAGGGATCCAGAGGGGATCCCGGAAATTACAGGCCAGTTAGCTTAACTTCTGTCCCTGGAAAACTGGTAGAAAGTATGATTAAAGCTAGATTAACTAAGCACATAGAAGAACAAGCCTTGCTGAAGCAGAGCCAGCATGGCTTCTGCAAGGGAAAGTCCTGTCTCAGTAACCTATTAGAATTCTTTGAGAGTGTCAACAAGCATATAGATAGAGGTGATCCAGTGGACATAGTGTACTTAGACTTTCAAAAAGCGTTTGACAAGGTACCTCACCAAAGGCTTCTGAGGAAGCTTAGCAGTCATGGAATAAGAGGAGAGGTCCTCTTGTGGATAAGAAATTGGTTAAGAAGCAGAAAGCAGAGAGTAGGAATAAACGGACAGTTCTCCCAATGGAGGGCTGTAGAAAGTGGAGTCCCTCAAGGATCAGTATTGGGACCTGTACTTTTCAACTTGTTCATTAATGACCTAGAATTAGGAGTGAGCAGTGAAGTGGCCAAGTTTGCTGATGACACTAAATTGTTCAGGGTTGTTAAAACAAAAAGGGATTGCGAAGAGCTCCAAAAAGACCTCTCCAAACTGAGTGAATGGGCAGAAAAATGGCAAATGCAATTCAATATAAACAAGTGTAAAATTATGCATATTGGAGCAAAAAATCTTAATTTCACATATACGCTCATGGGGTCTGAACTGGCGGTGACCGACCAGGAGAGAGACCTCGGGGTTGTAGTGGACAGCACGATGAAAATGTCGACCCAGTGTGCGGCAGCTGTGAAAAAGGCAAATTCCATGCTAGCGATAATTAGGAAAGGTATTGAAAATAAAACAGCCGATATCATCATGCCGTTGTATAAATCTATGGTGCGGCCGCATTTGGAATACTGTGTACAGTTCTGGTCGCCTCATCTCAAAAAGGATATTATAGAGTTGGAAAAGGTTCAGAAGAGGGCAACCAGAGGATGGAGCAAATCCCTTATGAGGAAAGGTTGCAGTATTTGGGACTTTTTAGTTTAGAGAAAAGGCGGGTCAGAGGAGACATGATAGAAGTGTATAAAATTATGCATGGCATTGAGAAAGTGGATAGAGAAAAGTTCTTCTCCCTCTCTCATAATACTAGAACTTGTGGACATTCAAAGAAGCTGAATGTTGGAAGATTCAGGACAGAGAAAAGGAAGTACTTCTTTACTCAGCACATAGTTAAACTATGGAATTTGCTCCCACAAGATGCAGTAATGGCCACCAGCTTGGATGGCTTTAAAAGAAGATTAGACAAATTCATGGAGGACAGGGCTATCAGTGGCTACTAGCCATGATGGCTGTGCTCTGCCACCCTAGTCAGAGGCAGCATGCTTCTGAAAACCAGTTGCCGGAAGCCTCAGGAGGGGAGAGTGTTCTTGCACTCGGGTCCTGCTTGCGGGCTTCCCCCAGGCACCTGGTTGGCCACTGTGAGAACAGGATGCTGGACTAGATGGGCCACTGGCCTGATCCAGCAGGCTCTTCTTATGTTCTTATGTTCTAACCAGAGCATTGTTTAAAGGAATTGTTACAGGGTGTCCATTTTATTATTCAGATGGTTTGCCAGTGGAAGGCTCCGTACCATGTAGAAGCCCTGACATTTGCAATAAGGCAAAAAATGGTTCAAATTAGGAAGATATAACAGAAAGTGAATACAGCCTTGCAAATGCGTGTGCACAAGTTATTAGCCTAGCAAAATTCTTACTAGCTTGCCCACTCACCAGTAAATACATGAATTAAAAAGCAAATTTGAATTAAAAACTGCTCCTTATGAACCACGCCCTGCTGCAGCAGAATTCTTACCAGAAAAAAGAACAAAAATACAGAGAACCTGACATTACAGTGCATATGGAGAGAGATTTTGTTAAGATGTTTTTCTGAAACACGGATGGTTGTAAGAACCCAAAGAATTACTGTGTAATGTGCCCCTGTGTTCTACTGCTTCTGTTCATTTCACTAAAATTTCATACCTCTAGTCAGGGTTTCAGTGGCTTCCAATCTGCATGTGTGTTCTTGATTAAATTTATTAAATTTTATGTGTTCATTTGTGTCCCCTGGGTGTCCAAAAGCTAGGACTGGGTGTTTGGACACACAACTATGACTTGACTTCAAAATGCCTTGGAGTTAACTCTTGGAGTATTTCTCACTTGGTGATTCCTGCTTCCCATACGATTCTCAAGCGATGCACCAATGAAAGTTGTGTGGTTCTTGCCTCCCCCCACAAAAAAGTACCCCTCAAAAAGTGCGTCTGTGTGGCTCGGGATATGGTGTTTTCTTTTTATGCTTAAGAAAGGAAATTAAATTCTCATCAAAAAGAGTGGAAGACTGGAGAGGATCCAGAGGAAATGTAACTTGTGTTATTTGGGTCCTGTTCAATGGGCAAGGTTCTGATTAACGGTCAGAAGGAACATAGTGGTGTTTGGGGAGAAATCTGTCAAAATGGATAATCCCAGTCCTCAAAGGACCTGAACAATGTCTCAGTGTCAGCTCCCAAAATGCAGGACTATTTCACCATTTGAGGAATAGCTGGCTGCTTCTTTCACGAAGTACATAAAATAAACCCTGATGGATTAGATCAAAGACCCATCTGGTCTCATGCCCTGCTTCTAATTGGAGCCAGACAGATGATTCTGGGAAGCTCACAAGCAGCTCAGAAAAGCAATACCCCTCCCCTGCTCTTTGTCTCCACCCAATGCTAGTCAGTGGTAAACTGCGTCTGAACATGGGGCTCCATTCTTAGCCAACATGGTTATGTCTGTGTAATATCTGAATGATTGCCTGCTTCCCTACATACCCTCTTGTGTGGGTCCCCTTGATAGTTCCACTGCCCTTAGAAGCTTGAGAGACGTTCTCTGTGGTAGCCCCTAAGTTGTAGAATTCCCTCCCCACAGAAGTGCATCTGCCACTCTTCATTATATAGCTTTCACATGCTGAAGACGTACCTCTTTCACCTGGCCTTTGACACCTGAGATGTATATTTTTAGGACCCACCCTAATTTTGTGATTTTCATTTATTTTAAACTGTTTTTAATGTTGTATTTTAAATTATTGTCACTTGCCCCAAGACCTTAGGGTGAAGGTCCCAATGAGTGTCAATTGCAAGCAAGCCTTTATTAGTTCCTACTTCAAAAAGCTAAGGCAAGTTGTGGAAAGTGAGAATTCTGTTACTGCAGAAGAAGAGACAGTGAATCCTGATGATAGCATCCCATCTACATCGTCAGGTAGTTTAGTAGCAGCAGGAGATAAATGTGTAGACACTGAATTCAGTAATTCAAGCAATATCTTTGATGGTGAGAAAGGACAGTCCAATGGTGACAGTGATAGAGAAGCAAAAAACAATATTCAAGCCTGGCTAGATTAGTCTATAATCTTAAAAGAGGGCATGGCCGTGAGGGGATGTGGCTATGAGGGGGCATGGCTGTGACTGTCATGAAGGGACCCCCACACTTCTGACTTTGCCCCCACACTACTGATCAGCCTGTCAAATTCTGTCTTGGGAAGCCCTCAAGCAGCGGATAAAGACAACCGCCCCCCTTTTTTCCCATCATGCTATTATAGTGCCACTTGGCAAAGTAGATCTCCCAACTATTCCTAACCATGAACAAGTAATAGAGAGAGAGAGAAAAACTTGGTGAGCTCAGAATTCCCACTCTTTGCTAAAAGTAGAATGAAATGATTGCCCACAAATAAACCTTGCACACTCAGAGTTCCCAGCCGATTTTCCATTACCATCAGCGGGATGAAGTTTCAGCAGAATCTGAGAGACCATTTGGAGGTTGAGAGAGAGCACAGCTCAAAAGGATTTGGGAGGTTCTAGAAGACAGATAGGAAGAAGGAAAGACTTGTTGAAACTGGGGGGAAAGAAAGCAGTGTGGTTAGGGATGGGCTTTGTATATTTAGCATTATATTGGAATGAGCTAGAAGTGAGAGGGATGCCTTGTTCCGTTCCATTCTCTGTTCCTCTGACTCATTCTTTTGCTGTGCATCCCACAATTCCTGTATTCCTAGGAGAATTTCTAAAATGCATTCAGGAATGGAAGCATGCAGAGTTTGAGCTTTCTTTTCCTTCATTTCCTTTGAATCTCTCTCTTTCTTAGGGATGGGAGAAAAATTTGATTAATTTCCTATTTAGAGACAAACCTATCTATTTCACACTTTCTGAAGCAATAAATGAACCAGAATGTGGCCGCCCTTCCAAATTCACACTTCTCCAAATTTCGAGATGCAGTTCTTGTAAATATGCTTTGCAAAAATCAGGCACAATTGCAGACAAAAATTCTTACTAAAATGTTCATGTAGTAGTGTAGTGGCAAATTCAGAAGTACAGAGTCCCTTTGTGATAGTCACAGCCACACACACCCTTTCTCTACTGCTGAGTTGAGAATGAGATCCTCGTTAATGCCTTCTCCTACAACAGCAGATGTCCTTAGGAGTCGATAAGCATGGAAAGGGGGAGGATTAGCGACTGAAGAGAGTCTTCTCAGTGGCGGACTCACCTCCTTTTACTCCAATCAGCAGGAAAGGACAAGGAAGCATGTTAGAAGACTCTTCTCAGTGGCTAACACCCTCCCCTTTCATGATGATTGGCTTGTATGGTGCTGGAGGCATAGGGACCCTGCTGAGACCCTGCTTCCAAAAATGTAAGGGGTCTAAGACACACACACCCAGACTCCAGACAACTACACCCCTGGTTTTATGAGAACTTTCTTTAAAAACTGATATAGAACTGTTGAGGACTGAATATTGGAAACATGAGAAGCTGAGCAAAACCAAAATTAACAGGTTTGCCCATCCTGACTCTTTCTCTCGACCCCCCTCCCCCTCTGTAGGTTTCCAACCTTGATATGACTATAGGCTTCTTCACATATCACACTGAACTCAGGTACAAGTCAGAACTTGGAAAAGTTACTTTTTTTGAACTACAGCTCCCATCAGCCCCAGCCAGCATGGCCACTGGATTGGGCTGATGGGAGTTGTAGTTCAAAAAAGTAACTTTTCCAAGCTCTGAAGCTGCTGTTACACATGCACAAGTGTTTGTGTGAAAGAGTGCACTCTTGTTGATTTGTGCAGCTCAGCAATTGTGTACACAGATACACAGACTGTACATCTGCTGAACATCACAGTTCCACTGTAGAGCTCACCTATTTGTGTTTACAGGTGCACACTCATTGAATGCACTGTGTGAGCATCCCTTGTAGGTATGATTGTCTCTAGGTTCTGTTTGTGCTCCTGTACATTGGAGTTCAATGCACTCCATGCAAAAAGAATCATGATACAGTTGTATGCAAGGATAGCACCTTCTGGCAGCTAAAGGTAAAGGTGTCCCCGTACTTGTAGCGCGAGTCGTTTCCGACTCTTAGGGTGGCGTCTTGCGATGTTTACTAGGCAGACCATATATATGGGGTGGGATTGCCAATTCCATCCCCGGCCTTTCTTTATCCCCCCAGCATATGCCGGGTACTCATTTTACCGACCACGGATGGATGGAAGGCTGAGTGGACCTCGACCCCTTTTACCGGAGATTCGACTACCTCCTTCCGTTGGAATCGAACTCCGGCTGTGAGCAGAGCTTCGGCTGCGTTACCGCTGCTTACCACTCTGTGCCACGGTCCTAAATGATTCAGGAGGACCCAAAAGCCCTGACAATGAGCCCTCTACCTGCCTGTTTCCTAGGCACCCTCCTGAAATGGGCAAGCCCAGATAATGGCTTAAAATATGCATACAATGTGCTGAAATAATTTACATTTTGCTTAATTTGCTTATTTTGCTTAGCACGAGAGCTAAAAAGTTTTTAAAAGGGGTTGTTTAAAAAATGGGGTTCTGGGGTCCTCCCTTCTGAACAAAGTAGTGTTTTGCATGAGAATGTTGATGTATGTATAAGATTTGCTCTTGCTGCCAAAAAGATTAGAGCCAAACATGTTAAGTCGTAAACTTACTAAATCCTGGCACGTAACTGTATGATGTCTGGTTATAAATGCATTTTATTGTTTTAATGTTTATAGTTCGCTATGCAATGGCTTATGGCTGAAAGCAAATAAAGCAATTGATTGATATAAGATAAGACGTCTAGCCAGTCAGCCAACATTCTGGCTGTTTAAGAGGAAGCTCCTTATATGGTATGGTTAACAACACAACATTCAACTAGTTGTTGACAAAAGGGTTGGTTAGTCATACTTGCCGTCTCTAGGAGAAGGCATAGAAAGACAGCTAGTGCCACTTCAAGCAGGCAGCATAATTGATAAGGCCTTGGGAACACGCCTTCCCTTTGATAAGAAAGTATATAAAAGACCAGGTTTTATAGCACTCAGGACCCCTCAGCTCTGCTGGATTGGGGGGTCGAAGAAAGCAGGACAACCATCCACCTATTCCATCCATGACATCGGATGGGTGATGTATCATGACTTGTATTTCCATGTATTTTGTAACTTTGAATCTATAATATGACTTAGAGTTTAACTCAGTCCTTCATCTATTTTAACTTGTTTTAACAAAGATGTGCCTTCAAAGTCTTATTATATTTTGATGTTAAATGGATATCCAGCAACTTCTTTCGTGCTGATATATATTCCTATCTGTCTGTTTCTGTAATGCTGGCTAAGGCCACCTAGAATGCATTTTATTACATGTAGTGTGCAAGATATGAATAAACAGCATACATTATCAAGACTATTCTGCTGCCTGAAGTATGATTCCCAAATAGAAAATTTCTGGATTCAAGGATTCTTGAGTGGGCTCTACTCTATCCTCCGCCTGCATTGGACGACTGCTGTTGATAACCTGTGCGCTTAGGTGAACTAACGTTCAGCATACAAAGACTCTATGTAGATACAGAGGAAGGGAGAAAGCAAGACCCCCTCGACCCTGTGCATTCACTGGCAAAGGGGCTGGACTTGCCAGTATCACTCCATTTTGAATTTCTGTTAATGTCACATTCCAACAAAGGAGCCCCTTTGGTAGTTCTGTCACCTTGAAAAGTTCAGGGAGGAGGGGGGCCTGGGAGAGGGCATTTTCTGTGGCAGCCCCTAAGCCAGGGATGGGGAACCTTTTTCAACCTAAGGGCCGCATTCCCTTCTAAGAGGCCTTCTGAGGGCCACATGCCAGTGGTGAGTGAGTGGCGGTGACAGCAGCAGTCAGGGCTGGTTCTAAAGGGCGGGCCAGGTGGAGCACTGGCCCGAGGGCCCCTGGAGCTACAGAGTAACAGGGGGATCCTCAGCGGCCCCTCCGCTCCTCTTCCATGATCCACGGTGATCCGCGGGGGCCCCATGCCCTCTACTCACCTGTCTCCTGCCTTTTAGTATTGCCCTTAATGAAGATGGCGGCCATGGTTTCCCTAAAGTACTGAAGCCCCTGCCGCCATCTTAGTTGATGGCAGAGATGCGCACGCGTAGCACGCACACGTGCCATCAACAAAGATGGCGGCGGAGGCTTCATCCCCTCAGGAAAACCGTGGCCGCCATCTTGGTTAATGGCAATAGTAAAAGACAGGAGACAGGTAGGTGTGGGAGGGCCCCGCGCTCACGCACCTGAGTGCAAATGCATGCACACGCTGGGGCCCAGGGCAAGCTGATGTCCAAGGGCCCCGGCATGCCTGGAGCTGGCCCTGGCAGCAGTGTGCAGCAGCACTAGACCACCACCACCTCAGTGGCACCTGGTAGCTCCAACATCAGTGGGGCAATGGAATCTGATCTGGCTTTTAGTCCAAACTTTCAATGAGCTTCCAAGGTGCTGAAGCTGAAGTACCTTGGACAGCTCCTTGAAAGTTCAGACTAAAACCTGGAGTGGATTCCACTGCCCCACTGACATTGGAGGCACCAGCTGCCGTTGATGCCCCCGGAATGCAGTGGCAGGGGAAGTAGCAATGTTGGGCAGCAGCCCAGGTGGAGACACTGGGGGTGTTGATGGGCCCTTCTGACCCTTGGGGACATCAGCAGGTTCCCAAATATGATGCCAGCCCTGCAAACTATGGGTGCTACAAAACTGTACAAAATCCAGAAATTAAAACCAAACCAACCAAACAACAGAGAATTCTGGATGCAATTTCCCCCACTTTCTGGGGAAAGACCAGATAATCTGGAATTCAAACATCTGCGGGGAGGAAATTGGATGAGGAGGATTTTGGAAGCACCTGAGTGAGCTCTGAAAGGGAAACATTTATTCATCTTGCCCACTAACATCAAGACAAGGAGCAAGTGCTGCAGGGAGGTCAGTTCAGGATAAAAATTTTGCGGGAGGGGGAAAACCCTGAGTTCAACAGCAGCAAGAGATAAGTGCCAGCCAATGTTACATTTCAGATATGAAAGACAACAAAAGGATTTCCTTTCTCACACATAAATGATCTGCAATTATAAACATTGTGAAATACCAACTGTCTTTGACTGCAAGTATTCTGGCATCTCAGTTCCTCTGATAACCCCTGAGATGAAAGATTGCATTTCCTATTCCTGATCCCTTCAATCATCCAGACCTCCGAAGCATAAATATTTTTCCTAGGACTAAAATCCCACGCCTTGTGCCCACTTTTTCTTCCAAGACAACAACCCAGGTAAAGCTGCTGGACCTTATAGCCAATTGAGAGTTATTTGTAAATGTGGTGCGGTATATAATAGGCCACATCTGCACTTTATCAGTCATGGCTTCCCCTGAAGCATCCTGGGAATGATAGTTTGTTAAGGGTGCTGAGAGTTGTTATTCTTCTCACAGAGCTACAGCTCTCATAGTGATTTTAACAATCAATCTCTCTTCCCAGGGAACTCTGGGAACTGAAGCTCTGTGAGTGGAATAAGGCTACCCTAACAACTCTCAGCACCCTTAACAAACTACAGTTCCCAAGATTCTTTCAGAGAAGCCACAACTGTTTAAAGTAGTATAATACTGCTTTAAATGTATAGTGCAGAAGGGGCCACATTCATGCAAAAACGTATTAGTGAGAAGGCTATTGCTCAGCGGTAATTTGAGTGCCCAAATTTATAGACTGCTTCACAGCATAAAGCCATCGAAGTGATGTACAAGACAAAAAACAAATAAAATACAAGCTCTAAAACAATAAAATCCAGCTAAGAACAAGGGGAGGCATTCAACGTTAATCCTGCTCAGAGCAGATCCATTGAATTTAATAGTTGTTTATATGAAGGTATGAGGATAGTTAGATGTAAAGAGAGTTGAGCTGAAATATGTCCATACCACTTCATCTCAAGGCCTTCTCTAAATATCTTGATGCTCAATGTTTGCAGAATTACTATTTTTATTATTTGATTTATATCCCGCCCTTCCTCTCAGCAGGAGCCCAGAATGTCTGTATATAGCATCCAATGACTGTTGATATTTTATGTCAATATTTTCCATTTGGCAATGTTTGAGGTGTAGTGCATGTCTGTGCAACTGTTGCTGGAACTCTTGACGCTGTTCAATAGCTAATAGCTTACAGACCTTTTCATGTAGGGCTAAAGCAGCGTTTCCCAACTAGTGGACCACAATTCCCATCTTTCCTGACCATTGGCAATGCTGGCTGAGGCTGATGGGAGTTGTGGTCCAACAACACCTGGTGGCCCACTAGTTGGGAAAGGCTGAGCTAAAGAGATGGGAAGGAAATGGGTCTGCACCTTCTGGTCCCTTTCATGAGGCCATAGGCCCTGTTGGTCCCATACCGGACATCAGCACAAGGTTGGCAGAGAGGAGTAACCATCTCATAAGTTCTTATCTAAACTAGAGTAAATGTGAAAATGTTAAGGTGTAGGGAACCTTTGACCCTTCAGATGTTGCTGAACTACAACTCTCATAATCCTTGGCCATTGGCAGCCAGGGGTTGAATAGTCCCGTAAGGTCTTAATACCAGACCAAAACAGTTCTTTCTTACAATATCATATGAAGGGTCTTAATCAGGTGTAGGGAACCTTTGGACCTCCAGAGGTTGCTGGACTCCACCTCCCAGCAACCCCAACCAACATAGCCAATGGTCAGGGATAATGAGAGTTGCAGTCCAGCAACTTCTGGAAGGCCTCAGGTCCCAACCCTGCCCTACAACAAGTTAGTTGCTGGGATTCTTGCAAAGACTGCTGGACTTGGTGAGCCTTAGTCTGATTCAGCAGGGCACATCTTATGTTTCTAATCACGGATCAGTTCTGTCAACTGTGAACGAGACGCTGAATCTGCATTCTTGGTTTGCAAATTGAAAGCACATTGGTGGGCAATGAGGATTCCAGCAAAACAAAATGTAGACCATGCAAGATGAACCAGCCCACTCCAATTTATCTTAATTGATTTGCAAAGTAGCTGAAGCCTTGGAAAGGATTCTGTTTCTGTCTAGCCATCCAGGTTTTGCAAACACATGTAATGCAACATTAAAGTTGTCCCACATGCATTCATGTGCATAGCACAAAAGCTTCCTAAGGATAATAAGATCATCCTCTGTCCATCAGTCTGGCTTTTCTTGACACTTGTCTGGCGCTTCCTCATTTTGAAGCATCATAGATGCTTCTCCATCAGCCTCCCACCCCACCTATTCCAAATCCAAAGCGTAGCAGCCTTGTGGATTTCAAGGTTACATAAGCATAAACATTGCCAAGTTGTTTAGAACTCTCAGCTATTCTGCTGAATAACCCCAGACAAAGATGCTGAACTTTATTACAACAGTATGTCAGCAAAGCACAAAATGTTCCCATTTCCTAAAGAATGTTGACAGGCATGCTGTTGTAGATCTCATATTTTGGAGCGTAGCTTTAAGTAAGTTGAGCCATGCTTCTCCAAGACAAGACCAAAGGGGCAAAGGAGGACATTTTCTTTCTTCATATCATCATTGCCATCAGGTTAAGGTGAGAGCCTGAGTTTTCTTCCTCTAGATCACAGGGTTGATTCCAGAGCTTGGAAAAGTTACTTTTTGAACTACAACTCCCATCAGCCCAATCCAGTGGCCATGCTGGCTGGGGCTGATGGGAGCTGTAGTTCAAAAAAGTAACTTTCCCAAGCTCTGATTCCCACGTTGACTAATTATGATCCATTCAGAAACCTCATCTCTGGCCCTAAATGGTTTGGGACCAGAGTATTTAAAAAATCACCTGCTCCCACAAAATCCCACATGAGCCCAAACCCCCTCCCAAGATCTTACAGCAAGCAGTGATCTGTGCCCCAAAGGTGGGGATAGGGGGAACGATTTGAGTCAGTTTGCTCTGAAAGGCAAATCTATCAAATCCACACTTTCCAAAATGTATGACAACCGAAATGCGGCCTTCATTCAAAACTCGCGCTTATCTGAATTTTGTGTTTTCCAGCTGAGCAATGTTTACAACAATGCACATATTAAGACAAAGTGTACAAAATCCATATTTCGCCAGTGAACGCACTGGAAAGCATCAGAAAGTGCACACAAAATGCATGCAGTAGGATGGAACAGATGGAATGAGATGCAACAGGATGGAATGGACCTATGACTGAATGCCAGCGAGACTGAAATGGGATGGAATTGTCTGAGCCCATCCCTCATCCAGACTCAAAATAGCATTCAAGGGATGGCCTCACAGAGTTTGGGAATATCTCTAGGCCCTGCTAGTTTCCCAATCTTCTCTGGGATATAAAAACATAAGAGGAGCCCTGCTGGATCAGGCCAATGGAGCATCTAGTCCAGCATCCTGTTCTCACAGTGGCCAACCAGATGCTTATGGGAAACCCACAAGCAGGAACTGACGGCAACGGCAATTCTCCCCTCCTGCAGTTTCCAGCAACTGGTATTCAGCAGTATACAGCCTCTGACACTGCAAGCAGAACATAGCCATTATGATTGGTATCCTTATCCTCCATGAATTTGTCTCCTCTTTTAAAGCCATCCAAATTAGTGGCCCTCCGGCATACAACATGAAGTCAATAATGTTGGCCACATTCACACCATATATTTATTCCAGTATTGTTCCACTTTAAAGTATCACGTGTTCCCCCAAAGAATCCTGGGAAGTGTAGTTTGTGAAGGGTGCTGAAAGGAGACCCCCTATTCTCCTCACAGAGCTACAATTCCCAGAGTTCCCTGGGAAGATGGATTGATTGTTAAACCACTCTGGGAATGGGAGCTCTGTGAGGGGGAGAGGGGTCTCCCAACAACTCCCAGCACCCTTCACAAACTGCAGTTCCCAGGATACTTCAGGAGAACCCATAACTGTTTAAAGTGGAACAATACTGGAATAAATGTATGGTGTGAATGTGACCTTAATCACCCCCTCAACACACTGAGTATGCATTGTAGAGGCCAATTCCTCTAATTTTGCATGTTTGGCCACAGGTTTTGGATTTCCTGGGTGAGGAATCTACCACCCACCCTGCCCTAAGAAAAAACTGAGAAAAAGCTTCTTTTTCTTTTTTTGGGAAAAAGGGCTTTTGAAAATGCCTTATGCAGATCAGAAAATGGAAATTCTTACATCAGGGAAGCTTCCTTTATCCATTAATTGCTATTAGTGAGAAGCATATCAATATATCGAGTTGCATCTAAAAGCTTTGAAAAAGAGAAAAAAACCATGAACACCATTTGCACTGTCGGGGCGAGTGTTTTAATGTCCCTCCCCTGAGATTTATTAGGCTAACACACTGTAGTTTTCCATTATATGTGTTGCTGGTTGGCTGGTCTTCCCTTGTCATGTTTCATACACTTATACACACGCAGATCCATACTGGCGTAATGAAGAATTAGAGGAAGTGGCTGGATGTCTACTGCCTCTAACTTTTCTGGGTGCTCTGTGAAAAGTCGGGATGAAGCTTGTTGTTCATCTGGGCCGTGTAAGGCCCAAGGAACCACCAACTTCGGCAAACGCCAGAGCAGGTAGTGGCTGGTGGCTCCATGTCAATTGGGCAGTGGAATCTGCTCCAGGTTTTAGCCCACGCTTTTTAGGTGCTGAAGTACCTTGGACAGCTCCTTGAAAGTTTGAACTAAATCCTGGAGTGGATTCCACTTCCCTACTGACAATGGAGCCACTAGCTGCCACCGGTCAGAGCAACAATGATGAACCTTGGAATTTTTGCTGAATCACAGTCATGTGAGACACTGCACTTCTTAGATAATGATCAGAGCTTAGAGAGTTCATTTTAACATGGGACTGTTAATGTTAATGTTTAGGCCCTGCTTTAGGGGTTCCCAGGGGCATCTGGTGTTGCAGCGGTGTATTGTCAGCATGTGTGCCAAGCGTGTGCCCACCTAGAGCCCAGTAGTAATAGATCCAGCCGAAAGATTTCCACAGACACAGTTACTGGTTAAGAGTCTTTTACTGACAGGATTTTCTAATAGAGTTACAAACACAAATACTTTCCTAGCTCTCCTAACACCGAACACCCCCACACCTTGCAGTTTCTCTTTCAAGGCTTTTATAGATGTTTCATTCTTGTCAGCTGCATGCTGACCTTGGGCACTCTCTGCACAGTGTTAACCCATTCCTATGTCTTTCTGGAAAACCAGACACATAGACTTCTCAGCAGCCTTCAGTTCCCACCTTTTCCATAAAGACATAAATACATACATTTCATTGCTTTCCACAATTACAATTTGTTCTGCAGTTTTATTTAACACAATCTAGGTACAGTGTTTCACCGTCATCCATGTACCTGTTTGTTTCCTGGCTTATTACTGTGCCAATCTGAAACCTTTCAGGAGGTTTGCCTAGATTTGCTCTTTCAGAGCGTCTTAATGTTACCTGAGACTCTGTTTCCTCTGTGCCTCTCTCATCCGCTCCAGCAAGAGGTTGTTCCTCTTCCTCCTGTTTTA
The DNA here is from genome assembly GCF_030035675.1 of Rhineura floridana. Classification (NCBI taxonomy): domain Eukaryota; kingdom Metazoa; phylum Chordata; class Lepidosauria; order Squamata; family Rhineuridae; genus Rhineura; species Rhineura floridana. The sequence continues at coordinate 83,371,860 of NC_084489.1, read as the reverse complement.
TCTCATGTTCTGTGTTTACATCATGTTCACTTGAATTGCCTAATTCAACATATTCACTGTTGTCCCAATCCTGTTCATTGACTTTTATGCTTCTGCTAAGCACCACCCTGCTCTGATTTGGTATCCAGACACGATAATATGCATTTTGGAATCCCAGTACATTCCCTTTCTGTGCTCTGTGTGCTAGCTTCCCATGCCATTTTCCCTTGGGAACGTGCACCCAGCACTTTGTTCCAAATCTTACAATGTGCTGCAGTTTAGGTTTCTTCCCATTGAGCTTTTCATATGGTGTCATTTGAATTGCCCTATGATACAGCCTGTTTTGGATGTAATTGGCATACAACATGCATTCTCTCCAAAACGCATTTGGTAACTCAGAGTCTCTCAACATGGCTCTAGTTGCATCCTGAAGTGTTCTATTTTTCCTCTCCGCTATCCCATTCTCAAACGGAGAAAACGGTGCAGTGAAATACTGGTCTATTCCTTTCTTTGACAAATACTGCTCTAATGTCTTACCAGTGAACTCTCCCCCCTGGTCAGAGCGTATTCTTTGGATTGTTACACCATGTTGCACTTCAACTTTCTTCACAAACTGTTTCAGTTTCCCCTCTGCTTCGTCTTTTGCATGTAACAGATATACGGTGCAAAACCTGGTATAGTCGTCTACAATCACCAGAAAATACTTGGCACCACCTTGTGACCTTTGAAACGGTCCTGCTAAATCAACATGAATCATTTGATATGGTGCGTTTGTGCTACTCTCTGCCTCCTTACATATGGGAGCAACTGTGGCTTTGGTTTGATTACATACATCGCATTCCACATACTGATTACACTCTTTTAGTGTCACATCCACACTGTTACTGGGTGTTTTCATGATAGTACCAAAACCAGCGTGTCCTAGTTTCCTATGCCATTGATGTATGCATCTGTCATGAGGCTTCTTGTTTGCACTCACAGTAGCACATCCTGTAGTTTTGAATTGCATGTAAAACAGTGAATTCCTAAGATACCCCTTCATACAGAGTTTGTCCCCTCTCTGTATCTCACATGTTCCTTGTCTAAACGTGACAACATATCCCATTGCGTTCAGTTTCTTAACAGACAAGACATTACATTCTAAGCTTGGTACATACAATACATCAGTCATAATGGTATTCAATACACTTAACTTTACAGTACCCTTTCCCAATACCTGTCTGTGCGTGCCATCCGCAAGCACAACATCCTCTTTCGTGGGAAGTGTAGTTTTGAACAAAGTTATGCACCATACTGTGGGTAGCCCCTGAGTCAACAACCCATACAGTACTGTCTCTGCCGCTTTTAGTTTTGCAGTTGTCAGCACTCACCAGCTGCACACATGACAGCTTCCTGCCTCATCCTTTTCGCTTCGCTTCACAGTCTCTTTGTAAATGAGTTGTAGAACCACAAAAATAACAGGCTTTTAGTCCAAACGATCTTGCTTCTGTGTCTTTGAAGTTTGGCTTTCTGCTTTCCCTTTTCTCAGTTCTTTCCCTCCCTTCAGCCATTTCCTTCCGTCTCTCCCACTCTAGGAGCAGCTTGCCCGAGACATACTCGACTGTCAGACCATCATCTGGCATAGCTTCCAACGAGCTCACGATCGGATCCCAAGATGAATTCAATGAAGAGAGTATGATGTACACTTGCTGCAACTGTGTGTGCACCACATGCCTTTCTTGCAGCTCTGCAAACAGCTTCTTTATTTCCAATAGATGGGCAGACATCGTCCTGTCCTCAGTTAGCTTCATCTGATATAGTCTACGTGCTAAGTGAATTTTGCTGCTTGCTGTTTGTCTCACATGCACTTCGTTTAATGCAGTCCATATAAGCCTAGCCGTCGGCTTATCTTGAATAAAAAGCAATTGAGAGTCATCAACAGCCAAGATGATTAACGCCGTCGCTTTCTCATCCATTTGAATCCACGGAGCCGGTTGCGGATCCGCCGGTGGGTCGGTCACAATCACCTGCCATAAATCTTCCTTGATAAGGAACGCTTGCATCCTGAGACGCCAACTGGAATAGTTTCATTCAGTGAGCCTTTCCAAAGGCATCCCGGCTGAAAGTGAAACTGCCATGCTTCTGAACACTGCTAGACACTATTCCTTCTCCGATTTCCACGAATAAGCACTCTTCCTTGGTTCTCTGCTCCTGGGTAGCTTGAGCAGCTCGGCTGGGTTGCTTGGCCCTCTAGGCTGTGTTGCTTGGGCCGATAGGCTGGGTTGCTTGGCCCTCTAGGCTGGGCCCATAACCCCTGTTGCAGCGGTGTATTGTCAGCGTGTGTGCCAAGCGTGTGCCCACCTAGAGCCCAGTAGTAATAGATCCAGCTGAAAGATTTCCACAGACACAGTTACTGGTTAAGAGTCTTTTACTGACAGGATTTTCTAATAGAGTTACAAACACAAATACTTTCCTAGCTCTCCTAACACCGAACACCCCCACACCTTGCAGTTTCTCTTTCAAGGCTTTTATAGATGTTTCGTTCTTGCCAGCTGCATGCTGACCTTGGGCACTTTCTGCACAGTGTTAACCCATTCCTATGTCTTTCTGGAAAACCAGACACATAGACTTCTCAGCAGCCTACATCTGGTTGGCCACTGTGAGCACGATAGACTAGATGGGCTACTGGCATCTTATGTTCTTATATACTTCCTGGTCATCCTTCCAGGAGCAACATGGCTGTCAGTGTTGCAGAGGACCAGAGATATTAATAAGCAGAACGAGGACTGTGGATTTATCTTTGTACAGTAGGATAGCTTTGTCCTGCCTGAAGTCGAGATATCCAGACTCAGACGCAGCTGTGATTTTTTTCTCTTTTTAATATAGTTACAGTTACATCAAAAGCAGTGTACCTCATTAACCTAACTAAGCTTTCTAGGAACTTTTCTCTGACTCACTTTGACTAAGCATAACTCCGCAGCACTGTGACGTTGACTCAGCAATGAACCCCTCCCCTGTGTCCCCTTAAGAAGGCTTGGCTTTCGCGCAAAGCCGTTGGCTCCTCCTCAACGCCTGTTGAATCTCCCACTTCTGCTTCTGGTGCATGTGGGGCGACGGGGGATGGCTCTCAGTGACCCCCTCTGAGAGTGGTGGGCGGTCAGCTTGCTCAACCATGGGGATCTGTGGGGCAGGGAAATGTCAGCTGAAACAGGCGATGCCTCTGCTGCAGATGCAGGCGAGGAGGATGTGTCTAACAGAACAGCCTCCAAAAGGGCAGTCTCTGACAGTTCTGGTTGCACTTTGGGGGGCAGGATCGGGGGGAGTTGAGGTTTCAGTGACTGGGATTTGTGCACTCTGTGGACTATCCTTACTGCTTGTCTCTCCCCCGGCTCATCCTCACAGTCCTCAATGTCAGAGTCTGGCGCCTCAAAACTTTCCCACCCAACCTTGGTCACAACAAGCTTCTTCACATTCACACAGCCCTCTTTACCCTCCATCCAGGTAAGCAAGAAGCATGATCAGAGTTCAAGGACACACTGAAATGGAAATGGACTGCCTTCAAGTCGATTCCGACTTATGGTGACCCTATGAATAGGTTTTTCATGGTAAGCAGTATTCAGAGGGGGTTTACCATTGCCTTCCTCTGAGGCTGAGAGGCAGTGACTGGCCCAAGGTCACCCAGTGAGGTTCATGGCTGTGTGGGGATTCCAACCCTGGTCTCCCAGCTCGTAGTCCAACACCTTAACCACTACACTGATTGATTGTTAAACCACACTGGGAACTCTAGCTCTGTGAGGTAAATGGGGTTTCCTAACGACTCTCAGCACCCATAACAAACTACAGTTCCCAGGATTCTTTGGGGAGGGGAGCCATGACTGTTAAAGAGGTATAATACTGCATTAAATGTTTAGTGCAGATGGGGCCTGAGACTGTTGCTATTTCTGGGTGGGATTCAATCACATGGTGGGAAATTCAGGTTAAGTAATTATAGCTGATTAGGTGGTCTTGTGCCATAAACCCATTTCCCCCAAAAGATTTGAGATAAGGAAAGGGACTGGAAAGTGGGGAGAAACACTTGCTTTGACACAACATCATTAAACCTCCACGCAAATAAATCAGAACAGACGCTCCTTAAAGATCCAACTTCATCCAATCTCCCTGCAAACAAATCAGGACGAATGTTTAATAAACAGGTCTCTCTCTCTCTCGTATGCACACCTGCCAATCCTAGCTTGCAGGCAAGTGCAAAACCTTGTTAGCCCATTTTCCAACTTTATTTAACAGAATTTGCATACCAAATGTAAATGGACTGCCTCCAAGTCGATTCCGACTTATGGCGACCCTATGAATAGAGTTTTAATGGTAAGCGGTATTCAGAGGGGGTTTACCATTGCCCTCCTCTGAGGCTGAGAGGCAGTGACTGGCCCAAGGTCACCCAGTGAGCTTCATGGCTGTGTGGGGATTCGAACCCTGGTCTCCCAGGTTGTAGTTCAACACTTTAACCACTACACCACACTGGCTCTCACATTAGAGTCAGGCAAAAACACTCAAGGAAGGTGCAAAGATAGGCCAGTATGGGGTGTGACTGGGGAGAGGTGGTGTAGCTTAAGGAGAGTCCTGAGGGTCTGGCAGAGGGGTTTGGACAGCTGCAATATGGCCCCCAGGCCTGAGGTTCCCCATCCTTGCTTTACTTCCTAACTTGCTGGGTCACTAAAGTGCAAATCTGAATCCAAGTAAGATCACCCAAATGAACACTTGGCACTTCCTAGTTCTCGTCTTGCCACTCTAACCACTACACGTCATGGCTCTGTGGCAGGGCTAGGTGAGGCCTTTACTGGGTTTGTAGCTCTACCATTTGCCCAGCCAGGACAACTTCTGGCATTTGTAGATTGCCCTTGCAAACTCCATTTTCTAGCTGCAGACAAAGTATAATTCGTCTGCCAGAGGGGAACTCAGCCAAAAAAAAAAAAAGTCCTCTGCCGTGCTATAACTTTCAGGAAACTGTTGCTCTAAAAAGGCAATAAAAGCAGTTTTAAAAAATCCTGTATGGCCTTAATCTTTACCTTGTTCTCGTGTAAAGGTCCTCAGGCTAACAGATGAAAGCTGGGTAGATTGTGAGACACTTTTCAGAGACAAAAGGCAGTATTGAGATGTGCGTTTCTGCTGCCTTTCTGTCGAAACGGGGAAGAAGGGATGGTGGACATTCATTTATTTTTGACAATTTATCTGTGTCCCACCTTTCAGGACACAAATCCTTCCAATGGGGCTCACAAGAAACTTCACATTTAAAAAAGCACAATAAAAACAATATCAGCATATAAAACAGGGCCAGGGAACCTTTTTACAGTGAGAGGGCCATATTCTCTTCAGGGCAACCTTTGGAGGGCCATGTAACAATGGTGGATGGGACCAGAGGCAAATCTGGGAGGAACAAAGGATGTATAGCGGGCTAATCTCTACTTTGGGGGCTGCAAAATTGACGGGCTATCAATCCTTATCACAATTGTTCCTTAGCCAGTGGGTGTCACCAAAAAATTAGCCTTGAGCTAACTGTAGTAATTAAGAAGTGTGTCATGAACATTAACAATAAACTACATTGTGGATCTTATTGTTGGCTTCAGGCCTTGGCTTTCAGCTTCCGCCTTTGGTCAAACAATGCCAGGGAGATCAAAGTCAAATGTCTGGTACCCCTTATTGGTGCCTGACTTAGCGCTTGATGCCTATTGGCATTCCCAGAAAGGATGGGCGCATTTCCCTTAGTTCCTTATGTTGGTGGCATATTTCTTGAGAGGTTTCCTCTTCCATCTGAGTTTGTCCAGTGGAATAGGACCAGGTGACTCACCCGCACGTGGGCTGCCTCTGTTTTCCTGAGAATAACTGGATCTCCAGCGAATGCGTCACTCAGTTTTCCCAACAGACATCTCAAAGAGCTAATTTTTAAATAAACACCACTTTGTAACAAAACAAAAAGAAAAATAGAAAAGAAAGAGGGGACACAGAGAGCTTTTTACAGTAGGGGATGGGAAAGGTAGCAAAAATAGATGCTTGCCCCCTCCTCTTCCTTTTTCCTCTTTCTTCCTGGAGATAAGCACGCATCACACATTACAAATTGATTCTTTAAAAAAAACATTAAAAGAAGTACAAATAGGATTGAAAGTCTTTAACTCTTCCACTGAGTGATAACTTTGTCACTAGAGAGGGAAAGTTGGGTTCACCAAATCTACAGGAAGAATTTGGAGGCTGGAGCCAGCATGTCAATGGCGGAACACCTGCTTTGCATGCAGAAGGTCCCACATTCAATCTCCGGTGTCTCCAGTTTAAAAGATCTCAGTGCAGCTTGGTAGGGCTCCAAAAGTCCTCTGTCTCAGTTCTTGGGAAATTGCTTCCAGCTGAAATAGATGACCTCAGGTGGAGTCTTGAAGGCACTGGGGCTGTTGGGAGTTGTAGTCCAAAACATCTGGAGGGCACCAGGTTAGAGAAGGCTGACTTATACCCTTGTCCCATGGAACCCTGTGGATTGCACTTCTCCAAGGGGAAGATGGGGGGCTAAACAGAGAATTCTAGGCACCCTCTATTGCAATTCCCAGGACTCTTTGAGAGTAGCAAACACACGCAGAGAGAATGAGCCCTTTAGATGTTGGTGGACTCCAACGTCTGCCATCATTGACCATTAGTTATGCTGGCCAGGGCCGATGGGAATTTTAGTTTAAAATACCTGGAGGGCACCTGGTTGGAAAAAGGTTGGCCTGACTCATAGTAAGACTACTTCCTATTGGGCTGCCAAAATATTCTCTAATGTTGAGGTTCACGTCAACAGATGAGTTTTTAAAAATGCCCGCCAAACACGTGCATTGTTTTGGAACTGTTTGGCACCTTTTCATTCTCCTGGTTGCTGCTTCTTCTCAGTACCATTTCCCTTCTCCTTCTTTGCCCTCACTGTCCTTGGTTTCATTTGCCCACACTGCTGCTAAATCTGATTGGCTGTGACGACCCACATGATTCTTTCTTTTTTAAAAAAGCATGCATGATATCATTAGGTCAGATGTAGTGTCTCAGGATACTATCGACAACAACACAGGACTACTCAACAGTGAGGGCAAATGACTTCCGGGAAGGGTGACTTCGCCTGTGCCTGCCTTTGAGACGAGCTCTCGTCTCAGAGGAAGCTTTTTCAGTTTTAAAATCAGTCAGAACGTTTTTTTTTTACTGGTAAAGACTTTCTCCCGGGCAGGGAGAAACGTAGAGATTAACCACAAAAGCCTGTGTTTGTTGGGAGGACTGGATTTCATTAGTTTATGAGAGAAGGTTCAGCCAGCAGTGCCGGACGGACTTCCAAACAAGCTCTAACTGATTAAGCGACACGTTTATCTTTTCTTCAAAGGAAAATGGATTTTAACAGGCAAGCATCCTTCTTTCTATTTTTATCATCTGGTTTAAATTGTTGCAGCAAAAAGAGATTTGTCAATGAATCAGCTATAAAGAATCCCTGGGTGAGTTATAACTCTTCTCTTTCATTCACGAAATTAAGGAGGAAAGAAATTGAAAAAGCTTATCTTTGTTATTATTGCAAAAAGCTGGCCTGGAATTTGTGCATTTTAAAGATATAAACGGATGAGGGATTTCTATTCCGAGGAGAAAAAAAATAAATAAATCTGATTTATGAACTTTTGGAGTATTATGTGTCTGGGACTATTTTTTTTGGTCTATTTCATTTTGACGAATCTGCTTGTTCACGATGCCACTAACTGTTTTGATGCTGTGAACTAAATTTGTTTTGCATTCCTGAACATGTAAGAGATAAGGCAGGCTGTGCTGTCTACACTGTGATGTCATCAGGCTTGGAATATTAACCCAATTGTTGCTGGAATAAGAAGTGGTCTTTTTTTTCTTCCTGGTTTTAAGAATGGCAATCAAGAAAGTGGCTGAGATCCTGGAAGTAATTATGCTTCAGAAAATAATGGATGAGATTGAGATAACGAAACAAACCCTGAGACAGGGTAGACAGGAGATGAAAATTGAATTTGGCAAAATGAAGCAGGAGCTTAAAGAAATAGGGGATCTTGTGAGAGAGGAGGTTGATGAGATCAGAGATACAACTGGACAAGCATTAGAAGATGAAAAAAGAAAAATTAAAGGGAAGATGCAAGCCCTGGAGATTGGAACAAATGTGGAACTGGAAAAAGACTTGGAGTTTATGGATATTAGAGATAAAATTTACTGTTTGGAATTCAACGTTGTCTCTGAAGAAATTAATGAAGATATTAGAGATAAAGCTATCAATGTCTTGGATAAATTTCTGGACTGGAATGATGTGATGGAGCTTGACATAGAAAAAATCTATGGAATTAATTACAGATATGTGACAATGGAAAAACTCTCAAGAGATGTGCCAGTGCATTTCATAAAAAAGAAGAACAGAGATATGACTTTACAACAATATTTCAGCAACACATTCAGAATTGATGGCAAGGAAATATTTGTGATAAAGGAAATTCCCATCAGACTCTTATTATATGACTATGGCTATGACAGCAAGATTATTATGGGATATTGATAATGGAAGAATGGCTACTGAAATTACTGGACTTAACAGGATTATTGAAGATGGAAGATGGAATTAATATTGATAAAGGAAGAATGGCTATTGAAATTATTGGACCTAACAGATTTGATGAGATGGATTAATCGACATGTTTATTTGGAGAAAAATTGATAGATATATTTCTCAAGGAATTGAAACCTCTCTTTGACTTTTTGTGGAAAGAATAAAGTAATGTTTATGAGATTTGATGATTAATTAAGATAACTACTGGAGGAAAGTGATTTTGTAATATAATTTAAGAGACAGGTTTGTTATATATTGTAGACCTATAACTGATCTGTGACAAATCGGAAGTCAACATTTTATTTTATTGTTTAATTATTTTTGTTTTGTTTTGTTTTGTTTTTGAAAATTTGAATAAAAATTAATGATAAAAAAAACAGTGAGGGCAAATGAGGTTGAGGACAGTGAGGGTAAAGAAGAGGGAGGACACTAGTACCAAGAAGGATAGTGCTGAGATAAACTAAATGTGTTTGCAATGAGTGCCAACACACACACAAAAGGGGACGCACTTTTAGACACTCATGGAAAATGAGATGGTGAAAAAAACAAAGTAAGTTATTTCAGCTCAGCTTCATATGTATCCCACTTGATGATGGACTATTCAAAAATGTTTTCAAAACCCCACCCCAAAATATCATAGGAAAACCATATCATTTTTTAAGGAGAGCTGGGTGTGTCCTTTTAGGAATCTGATCATTCCAACCAAGTGAATGTTAATGGCTAACCTTTTCTAGAGCAGAGCGTCTTTAGGAAGTTTGCCAACGGCTGCTGGGAGCCATCTTAACTGAAAATTACAGGGCTGCATTGATGTGCCAGAATTTCTTTAGGGTAACAAATTCTGGATGGACCTAAGTGTTAACAGATGAAGGCAGGACCTATTGAAGGGGTGAAAGCTTGCCTGCAACTAGGGAAAGGGAGGTCTTTTCTGGACTGCCATTTTCAAACAGTGCTTTTCATACGATGATGTTGTGAACCTCAGATACAGCAACCAGCTTGATCTGGCTCCCCAAAAGGTAAGGGGCCTACGACCCACCCCCCAGACCCTGGACGACTACACCCCTGGATGGGAGAGATGTCTATTTGAAATCCTGAAGATCCACTGCCAGTCAGTGTGGACAACACTGAGTTAGATGGACCAACAATCTGACTCAGTATAGTAGAAACTGGAGCAAATGAAATGAATGCTTGGGGGAGAGAAGAGCAAAGAATACAAGAAGCTGAAGACTGGGGAAGGAATTGGAACGACTCCTTTCAAATGCCATCACTGGAATTAAGCCACCTTATTATTAATTATTGCTATTATTAATTTGATATATTACCTGCCCTTCACTTAAGGTCCCAGGACAGATTATAACAATGTAAAATACGACATTCAAAACAGTTTAAAACACATTAGTGTTCAGTACTCAAATCTGCTCATCATTCTTGTGACTTATGAACAAACTGCAGGGGCATTTTAGAGGGGGTGGTGCAGCCAAGGAATCAACAGCTTATTTTCTCTTCATTGTGTTGACAGCCGTGAAATGCTGAACAATGTTCAGAAACATTATTCATTTCCCTGAAAAGCTGACAGGCTCTCAGACACCTCCTCCTGCACCCAAAGATTGAAGGCTGAAAAGACAAGAACTGGACTCTCTCTCTCTCTCTCTCTGTGGCCCTATCTGCACTGTACATTTAAAGCGGCATCGTACCACTTTCAACCATCCTGGCTTCCTCCAAAGAATCCTGGGAACTATAGTGTGTTAAGGGTGCTGGGAGTTGTCAGGAGACCCCTCTTCCCCTCACAGGGCTACAGTTCCCAGAGTTCCCTGGGAAGAGGGTTTGTTTGTTAAACAACTCTGGGCTCCATGTCCTGATTCCATCGTGGATCACAGAGCTCCACCCTCCCAGCCCTAACCTGTAGATCTAGGCAGGGGCCCCTTGGGAGCGGACAGGGGCCTTGGGCCCATGCACCACCTGGCTGTCTACTGGCACGGGGTCTGAACATGGTGGCCTCACACATTGCCAAGAAGGAGGAAATGCCTCAGTAAAATAGAGGGCCAAAGGGGACACAGATTTGTGCAAAATGTGCATGTGGTAATTTAGATGCATAGCTTTATGTTTGTAAATCACTGTTAGAATTTAAACAGAATACATCTCACCATAGCGGGGACGGCTGTGACCAGGTGAGCTGTGTGCCTGCTTAATCTGCTGTCCCGGTGCTAGCAGTTGATAGGAGAAGTTGTTTCCTATCGAGTCAGACCATTGGTCACTCGATTGGCAGTGGCTCACCAAGGTTTCAGGCAGCCCTGCCTGGGTTTGAACCTGGAACCTTCTGTATGCCAAGCAGATGCTCTCCCACTAAGCTGCGGCCCTTTCCGACGCGATGGGCCACTCCAAGGCCCTTGCAGATGCTTCTCCTTAGGGTTCTGCACCTTTAAAGTGGACGTGCACCAGACCACAGCCACTCAAATGGAGGATGTTTTCAACTAGTCCTCTGCAAAATAGGAGACAGAGCTTCCCTAGGGTGGATTTAGGTTCAAAATCAGTGGCCTGATCCAGAGCCCACGGGCAGCCCCTTGCGCAGATAAACCTCCAGTACATAAAAGATTCCCTATTCATTTCAGAGGAAGAAGCCAGTCCAAGACTACAAAAGAATGTGCCAATAAGTTGTTTCCTTTGCTGAACTGAAAGGAAAGATAGAGACAGGAACCACCGTGCATATACGTGGGGGTGGAGGGCAGAAGGAACCTCATGCTTTAATATCAGGGGTGAGGAACCGGTGGCCATCCAGATGTCTCTGGACTAAGGATGGGGTCCACTGCCTAGTTCTGATCCGCTTGTATTCCAATAATCCGTCAGTGAATCTTGATCTGCCTTTTTTTTGTTGTTCTCGCTTGCTTTGGTGCTTGCCGATTCGATCTGCTGTTTTGTGGGGGGTTTGGTGGCAAAAAAATGTAATTTTTAACGTAAATGCTTATGTAAATCCATGGAAGTTAATGGATAACAGCGATTGCAATAACTAAGATAATTACTTAAAATCGGGGGGGGGGAAGCCAGCTGCAGCCCACCACAAGAAATCAGTGAAAAATGGAAATGGACTGCCTTCGAGTCAATTCCGACTTATGGCAACCCTATGAAGAGGGTTTTCATGGTAAGTGGTATTCAGAGGGGGTTTACCATTGCCGTCCTCTGAGGCTGAAAGGCAGTGACTGGCCCAAGGTCACCGAGGGAGCTTCATGGCTGTGTGGGGATTCGAACCCTGGTCTCCCAGGTTGTAGTCCAACACCTTAACCACTACATCACACTGGCTCTTACAAGAAATCAGTACCCGTCCGAAAAGACAGTGGGCTGTCGGATTCAGTCAAAGTCCGGTACTAAGTTCAATTTAGCGGATATTCTTCCCCATCCCTTCTCCAGACTCCTTCTCCAGACTCCAGACCAATCAGTCCTTGGCCATGCTGGGTGGGGCTGATGGGAGTTAAAGTCCCCTTTAGAACCCTGTCCTGAAATGTGTATGGATAGAAAGCTTCAGACTGTCACTTTTCATGAGTTGGGGAGGACACACACATAATATTATTATATTATAAATCATCATCTCATATTAAGGATACAATAACCATCAGTGCATCCATCTTAAGTTAAATATGAAAGTTAACATAAGCCCTCCAGATGATCAAACAGGTGGTATCTACATGAAATTGATGCCTATAAGAAATGTGTTCAAATGATTATTTATTTTCCCTTCCTTTCTTTTTCTTTTTTAAATAATCCTTTCCCTTTTCTCACCCACTTTGTTAAATTTGCAAATAAAAGAATAGTTTAAAAAATGAGGGGGGTGACAGAAACAGAAGCTATAGAGTGAGGCAGAGCAAGTGTGCTCGTCCACCCTACCCCCCTTTATTTTAATGCTTGAAGAGGGCTGTAGAGTTGCCAACTGGACAGACAGACAGACAGACAGACAGACAGATAGATAGATAGATAGATAGATAGATAGATAGATAGATAGATAGATAGATAGATAGATAGATAGATAGATAGATAGATAGATAGATAGATAGATAGATAGATAGATAGATAGATAGATGGGGCGGAGTCTAGAGGAGGTTCTGGGACAGAACTAGGCCATCAGCCCCATGTTTTATAGAGGACAACAGCCATGCCCTTTTCATTTTCTGACAACTGCCTCCAGTCCAATCCAAACAAAACAAAACAGTACACACACACACCCACAAACCCTGCTGTGTTTTGCTTTATTTTTATTTTATTTTGTTGCTGGTTGGTTAGTGGCCATCATTCCCCCCTACTATTGACCCTAAGACCGTACACTGATCGTTTTGGCTCCGAACGTATTCCCAGCCCCTCCGTTCCCCACCTCTCCTTCACGTACACACACAGCCATTGGCTGTAACGGTTGGTAATTTTTTTTTAAAAGAAATAGCTTCTCTTTCACAGCCTTAGCCGCATTCTTTCCAAAGATGAAAGTGATTCCTGTTTGCTCATTGGCTGAGATCTCCAGAGACTTTCCCCTCCTTCCCTCTTCTAGCAATTAACATTTTATTCACAGTTCCAAACATTTCAACCCTCCCCAACGCCTTTCCCCCCTCCTTTACAGCTAGCACAATTCATGCTCTGATTTCTCTCAGGCCTCGCCAACTCTTGACTACAGTGTCACTTAGGACATAACTGGATGGCCATCAGTGCTGCTCCTTTACAGTCCTCTCTTTGAAGAGCTCTCAGAGGACAGTCCTCTATTTGATCGATCTGGTGTAAATTATTATTACGTTCATACCCCGCCTTTCCTCCAAGGAGCTCAAGGTGACATACAAAATTGGGTTCTCCCCCTCCTCATTTTCTCCTCACAACAACCCTGTGCGGTAGGCTAGGCTGAGAGACAGTGACCGGTCCAAGGTCACCCAGGGAGCTTCATGGCTGAGCAGGGATTTGAACCCTGGTCTCCCAAGGTCCCAGTCTAACTCTCTAACCACTACACCACACTGGCTCGCCAATAAAGATTCATAAGAAAGGGAATCAGGGGCTTTGAGGTTGCTCAGCAGCAACTAGCACCTGGACAGCAGATTGAACAGTATTATGGTGAAATGTGTTGCATTTCTATTTAAAATATAGGAATGGTTTCTACCTTTGCATCTATACCTATTAATTAGCACATGCACATTTTATGCAGATCTGTACCATCTTGCTTTTTTGTGTGGTGGTAGTCCATTTCCTCTCCCTTGGTGCTGTGGCCACCCTAGTGCAAAAAAGACAAGGCTTAAGGTCATTGATAGCCTACATCTTTTGGTGTTGTTGCTTGCATTTCATTTGGTACTTAGCTACAGGGATTCTAGAGCACACAAAATACTGTTATCTGTTGTGAAGGATGAACGCCTGTGTGTTTGCCTTGCTGTTCCTCATCTGGAAGCAGTGACAAGGGACAGGACAGGGCACTGTATCTAACATAGGGCTAATTCACGGTCTTGTCAACACAAGGATTTTACCCCTTCTCCCCCCATGCACCCCCTAAATCTGTTCTAGGGGTTCTGGAGCAAATTTGGGAAGGTGCAAGGCACACGTGGGGTGAGTAAAGGGGGGATGTCCCATTGCACAAGCAGAAATCCTTCCAGTGATGGGACATGCTGGTTGAATACTGCCCGGGCCATCAGGACTGGGTGCAGATTTAAGGGTTGTTCTCATGTGTGTGTCTTCTGGTGGACCTCTAAGTGTGTCAGAGTGCCTTAGCTGTGGGTTTACTGGGCAGCAAGCACAGCATGCAGACATTTTCATTTCCCCTGTAATATCTTTCCGGGCCATTGTGGGAAATGTAAATGGCATCCTCAGTGGGGATGTGTGTGGCATTTTTAATTTTCCACAATGTCTTAGAATGACACTACTTCAGGGACATTGTGGGAAATGTAAAGGTTTGCTTGCCACCTTGCTTGCAGCTAAGCCCGCAGCGATTGCAGGGGTGGGGGACAGGTGCATGGCAGGAGACATCCGTGCTGGTGGGCCATGCCAGGTTGCTATGGCCTTGGCAGCTCCTGAAGCAACCTGCTGACCACTAACTAGGAATGTGCTAGAATTCCAATTTGGATTTGGTACCGAATTTTACATTAATTCACTTATTGTCAAAAACTAAGGATCAGATTTTAATGCAGCAAATTTCTGGGGCTATTTTTGAAAACAGACCTTTTTTTAAAAAAAAAGCCTCTAAGACATCAATTGCAAAAATGATAATTTATCCACATTTCCGAACTTACAAGATCTGAACAGGGTGTGGTTCATAACAGATGCCCTTGGAGGACACAGATTCATAGGGTCGCCATCAGTCGTAATTGACTTGAAGGCACATAACAATAACAACAAAGAGGAATATCGACAGATCCTTTAAAAATATTGATATTAATACTGATGTATTAATATCAATATTTTTTTGGAGCGAAAAATAAACATGGATTGGTAAAAGCAGTGACTAGTGGATACAGAGGAACTTGAATCGATGCCAGCCTGTTTGATCAACAAACCACTTGCGAACCTGCACCGGCCGACAGATCCCATCCCTACCACTGACTTCATGTAATTTTGAAGGACAAAGTTTATTTGATGTTTGGTTGTCACATTTGCATCTGCTCCTCTGGGATTCGTCAGAGTGCTGCCACCAGCTGCTTGTCTACTATTCCTACACCAAGGTAGGATTTGCCTTTGGGAAGGGTGCTTAGGAGGGCCTACCCTAGATGCCATGTGATCCTTGACCCAATTTCAGGAGGGCATTTGCCTAATTTCATATGAGTGGCAAGGCAGGGGGAAATTCAAGGAAAGGAGGTAGCAGAAAGAGAGGGGGTGGCTGAAAGCAAGCGTGAGAGAGAAAAGGGGGTGGCAGAAAGTGAGTGTGTGAAAGAGAGGAGTGGCAGACAGAGAGAAAAGGGGGGCAGAGAGTGAGAGAGCGAGTGTAGAGTAGCAGAAAGAAAAAGGAAAAGGCAGCCAAAAAAGAGAGAAAATAGGGTAAGCACACCCACTGTTGGCTCCGGCCTGACACATTTTTGGCTCGGGCTCCACCCTCCCACCACTGACATGTGGCCCCTGACATGTATCCCAGAGGAAATGTGCTTCTTTGACAACAAACGTTTGTCTGCCCCTGGCCTAGGAGACCCTCACACACACACACACACACACACACACACACACAGCATTGTCTGTGTGGAGTCTTCCCAGTCTCACCCAGTACCTTGCACATTGTATCTGTCGACCTGGTAGCCATTGCTCTTCCAGGTAGCCGTGTTATTGAAGGGCTGGTGCTGAGCTTGCAGAACTAATCTTGCAGAACCTACAGCCTTCAAACAAACAAACAAAAATGTATTCTTATTGGTAAACACAGATTGATGAAAGCTTAAAATGATTGACGTAGAAACTGCTGAACAGATGTAATTTACTGAGTTGACCTTTGGCAAATCTTTTTCTTTGTTTAAGTTGCTAGATTGAAAATCAGCATCCAGATATTCACAATAGTGGAAACGGGGGTTTGGAGTGGGTGGAATTCTGTAGCACAGAATCCAGAAGGAGAGCTCTAATCTGCATATGAACTTGAAATAACTAGGTGGTGGCTCATTAATTCTGTTTAAAAGAAAGAAAGAAAGGAATTGTCTTAAATTTTCTTTCATCTTAACTTTTCCTGGGACAGTTCTTTTTATTTGACATAAGAGAAGCTTCCCGGCGGCTATTCCAGTCACATGGAATTCAAATCCAACAAAACAGAGGGTTGACTCAAAGGAATAGCAAGGCAGTAAGTAACCCCTCCTTCTAAGGGAGTTTCATATGAGCACAGCTCCCTGGCACATTGTGGCTGAGCCACTGAAAGCTGAATAATGTCACCAGGGCTGTTTCCTATGCCCTGAGCTTTGAATGCTCAAAAATGTCAGCTCCAGACCAAACTGAGAGTCCCCTGTCTTGCTGCGCTGAAATGCTTCCATAGGCTGGAACAAGAAGTTCCGTCCTTTGCACAATGTCTGTGAAATGGGGGAAGGGGGACTCTCACAATGCTATCAAAGGCTCCATTTTGCGCTACAACGGAATTAATGTCATCTCGTCCAAATTCCTTGTCCGAGAGACATTCTGTGTTCAAAGATGTCACCCTTTAAGGTGGGGGAAGTGAACCTCGGGTGCAAGGGGAATGTGGCCCTCCATGCTTGTCTACCTGGCCCTCGGAACTCTCCCCAGGCTGCTCCCCCTCTCTTCAGGCCACGCCCCTCACCGGTCTGGCTCTGCATCCAACTCAAGAGCTTTTGCCTCCCTGCAATGCTCCCTTCAATCCTGATCATGCCTTTACTTGCCTGATTGAAGGCTAGAGAAGTGTGGTGAGAGTGTGTGTAGAAAACCAGGGTAAACATTTGCATTTGCAGCCCCGCCTGCATTTGCTGCTGGCCCCACCCACCACCGGCATTTGGCCCCCAGAAGGTGATCCAGGCAAGAATGTGGCCCTTGGACTGACGAAAGGTTCCCAACCCCTGCTTTAAGCAATAGAGTTACCTTGGAATTCTGCCTAGAAACAGGACTTTAATATGGGAAAGTGTGGGGCATATTTTCCCCACTACACCTGCACTAGGCTCAAGGATCTGTGAAGCTCTGGATCTAGTGGAGCCAAAGTTGCCAGTGCCCCATTCCAGAAAGCCCTTGTTACCTCGAGCAGGAAAACCTCTGTCTATAGCTTTCTGCCTGCCATGGCAAGCTGGGGCCTCTGGCATGGGGTAGTCCCCCTTCCCCAGTGCTGCTCCTCTCCTTGGCAGATGCCAGAAAAGAGAAGTCTGCATGTCATCCTAACCACCACCAGCAGGGGCAGCCATCACTACATGGAGTTAGAGCCATGCCCTTATATGGAGCAAGACTCATTGAGCAAAAGGAGGGGTAGGCAAATTGGACACTTCTGGTTCTCTCCATTCCTCGTCGTTTTTACAGTTCCGTTCTCCACATTTCCACATCAGTTTCAAGGGGGGAGGAGTCCTCATGCAAATCCATCAGTGAGTTTCTCCTAATATGCGTATGTTGGGGAAGCGATTTTACCCAATATAATTCATTTTTAATGTCATTTTCATGGATATATGCATTTTTATGCATGCTTTACGCCAGTATGTGCATTTTGGAACTCATTGCTTGGCGGGAGGACTGCACTGCAAAATTCAGAGAAGTGCGAATTTGGAAGGACAGCTGTTTTGGTTTAAGTATTGTTTCAGAAAGTGCAGATTAAGCAGGTTCACTTTTATATGTGAACCGAATTGAATTTCTCCCCTGTCCCTAACTCAGTGGAGCTTCTGAGGCAACATGTTTAGGGTTGAGATAATAAACAAACTCTTTCCAGATCCACCACCTAGGGATGGGAAGATCTGGCTGGTTCGGTTCTCTCAGTTTCTCATTTTTCCAATGTTAAATTCAGTTCTCCACATTTCTACAGCGAACTGCAATTTTTTTTAAAAAAAATCTTCATGAAAATTCTCCACCATTTTAGTGCGAATTTCTCCAGAAAGCTACATTTTTGTAGGCAGTTTTGACAAAGGTGCACATTTCTGCAAGCCATTTCTCATCCATTCATGCCTTTTTGCATGCTATTTTCACTCATGTATTCATTTTTATGCACACTTTCCCCTAATGTATGCATTTTTGTAAATGTTTAGTTGGCGAGCTGCATCCCAAAATTGTAATGAATGCCAATTTCAAAGGATGGCTGGGTTTCGGTTCTTATATTGTTTCGGAAATTGTGAATTTGATAAATTCTGCTTGAAATGTGAACTGAATCGAAATTCTCACCCATCCCTACCCCCAGATATGTAGAAGCTTCCTGTTTGGCAGCACCAAAGGGCCAAAGGAAGCTTCCCCAAGCTGGTGCCCTCCAGATGTTGCTGGATTCCAACTCTTATCATATCTGACTATTTGTCATGCTGGCTGGGATTGATGGGGGTTGGAGCCCAACAGCATTTGGAGGGCACCAGGTTGGAGAAGGTGGACCCATGGAATGCCTTTCCAAAGTGTGATGGGATTATATATGAGACCTTCTTGGGAAGAAATCAGATGGTATCCTGAGTTATAAGAACATAAGCAGATCCTGCTGGATCAGGCCAGTGGCCCATCTAGTCCAGCATCCGGTTCTCAAAGTCACTTCATGGGAAGCCTGAGTGCAAGAGCGTTCTCTCCTCCTGTGGTTTCCAGCAACTGGTATTTAGAAGCATACCACCTCCAGCTATGGAGGTAGATCATAGCCATTGTGGCTAGCAGCCATTGATACTCATTCTCCCTGAATTTGTCTAATTCTCTTTTAAAGCCATGCAAGTTGGTGGCCATCACTGCCTCTTGTGAAAGCGAATTCCATAGTTTAATCATGCGCTGTGGGAAGAAGGACTTTCTTTTGTCTGTCCTGAATTTTCCAACATTCGGCTTCATTGGATGTCCACGAGTGTTACGAGAGGGGGAGTTACAATGCTCCACAAATCATGTATGGGGATAGCTACCATTTCAGAGACATATTTATTGCCAGCGGACAACCTGATTTACAAGTGTAGGCTCACAACCTCAAAACAGAAGGGAAACAGATTGTTGAAATGGCAAAAAGGTATTTAGTACTTTATAAACAAAGTCCAGTCATGTTTCCTTAAAAAAAAAGACAAGGGCAATCTACCCACAGGCTCTCAGGAAGAAGAGAGATGTTTTTTACTGTTCCAGGCAAGCTTTCTAGAGAACAGTCAACGAAGCTCACCGGAAATCTTTTGGGAGGGGCTGTTAAAAACATCAGCGCTTCATGATTAGGACTTCCTAAATCAAGTTTTATTGGCATGACATGAAGTGAATGAGGGCAATAAAATAGAGGAAGTACATTGCAGTTCTGTCCCATTCAGCTCCGGCTCGGACAGGCGGAGGTTATGTTTGTGAACCAAAATGTCAACCAGCAGGGATTTTTCTTCCTTCTTAGTTCAATCCAGCCTTTCCCAACCAGTGTGCCTCCAGATGTCGTTGGACCACAATTCCCATCTTACCTGACCATTGGCAATGCTGGCTGAGGCTGATGGGAGTTGTGGTCCAACAACATCTGGAGGCACACTGGTTGGGAAAGGCTGGTTCAATCTCTGGCCTTAAAAGGTGTGAACTGATAATTCAAAGAAAGGCACCTAGCAGTGGGGACTGGAGGCTGCATGTCAGTGGAGAAGTGGAATCCGCTCCAGGTTTTAGTCCGACCTTGCAAGGAGCTGTCCAAGGTGCTTTAGCTGAAGTATGCTGAAGACGCACCTCTTTACCTGGGCCTTTGACAGCTGAGATAAATGTTTTCAGAAACTGCTGTAACCTGCCCTGGGAACTGAGGGTGGGATAATGATGAAGAAGAAGAAATAACAATATAAATTTTGTTATTGTTGTTGATAAGAGTATCAGATTAGAATCTGAGAGACCAGGGTGCAAGCCCCCCTTCAGCAATGAAGTGCACTAGTTGACCATGAGCCAGTCACTGTCTCTCAGCCCAACTTACTTTACGGGGTTGATGTGAGGATAAAATGGGAAGGGGAAGGGCTACAGTATGTGAGCCACCTTGGGCATCGTAGAGGAAAGGTGGGATATAAATGCAATAAATAAATAATAATGTAAAACAATGTTCTCTGTTGACTCTGTGCTTTAAGCTGGATTTCTGCATTGAGCAGGGGGTTGGACTTGATGGCCTTAGAGGCCCCTTCCAGCTCAGCTGTTCTAGGATTCTATAACTCCAGTTTGCACCCTGTTCCATTAGAGATTTATACCTCTGATGCACACAAACCTGCCCATTTTTGGCAGACTGAAGTCCATCTCTGAGCCACCCAAGGCTTCTAGGATCTCCCTTTGACGTCGTCCTTCCAAATCCCACCAGGTTTTACCACCCTGACACATTCATAGTTTGCAGCCTCCACATTCTGTTTATGCCTCTCTCCCCAGAAGGCCAGGTATATATATATATATATTAAAAAATCACTGTTTGGCAGCCGTCACTGTTATTCACAAAGCTCAACCAAAATAAACAGGTCTGATGGGAGGATTATGCTTGTTGGACATAACTCATTGATATCTATTCTCTGCGCATTGTAGCAGCGGCAGGAAGGGACGGCACATGTTTGTCCGGCACATTCTTTTCTTGCATTTTGCAAATGAATGTGTACTTCTCAAAAAGCATGGTAGTGAATGCTTGGTACGTTTACTTGCTGATGATCTGTGCCAAACTAGTTTAAGACAATTTGGAAAGAAGCCCAACACACACACAGACACACACTGAAAATTCCTACATCCCTCCCCCATCTCTTTTTCAGGCTTTGGCTTTGCTGTGGAATGGGAGCCTCGCTTCTTCACACATACTTCAGAAGCTGTCAAGGTTCCCAACCTTGGCAAGAGCCCAGGGCCCTGTTCTCAGCCCACTTGTCAAGTGTTATCAGCAAAACGCTAACTTCCATCCCAGTGACAAAGCCGTCACATCCTTTCTCAACTGCTGAGGCCTCCTGGCCAGTCCCGATCAAACCGACCACATTTCTTAGGATGATTACCCTAAAGCAACATTTCTACATGAACGTGGAGGCTTCTGTTGAGGAGAAACAGCAGAGGGATCCCAAGTGAGGCTGGCACCAAAATACTGCAGTGTAAACTCAGGAAGCTGACTTATTCCTGGTCAGACCATTGGTCCGTCTAGCTCAGTATTGTCTACATTGACCGGCTTTCCAGGGGTTCAGACAGGGAGTCTGTCCCTAACTTACCTGGAGAGGCTGAGGATTGGACCTGGGATGCTCTAACCACTGAGCTACGGTGGATGGTGGAGTGCTTGCTGTTTGGGCTTCCAACCACTCCTTTCCTTTCCCACTCCCACCTGGTTTTCTGTTCCTCACCAACAGTCAGCATTCTGTGGCCACTGAGCATGCTCCGTCCACATTGGGTTGTTTTAGGAGTTTCATCTGTTTCTCCCACCCACTCCCCCGTAGAGTATTCCCAATGGGGGACAAGAAGGAGCAGAGTGGTGGATCTACTGCTAGCTCATGCTGGCCAGGGCAGAAGGTGAGAAATGATTTTTAGATGTGTGTGTGTGTGTGTGTGCGCTATGCCAGCTCCAGGCTGTCATAGCAGAGGGGCCCAGGGACTCTCCCCCACAGGGGATCAATGGGGCTCTGTTTCAGGGCTTTCCACTGGGTACTGTGAGCAGTAGCGTTCCACGCAAGTAGGCAAGGCTGGATCATGACCATGGCAGAGCTTCCCAGCCAGCAGCACTTCTCTCCACACTCCACATCATCCACCACCACTCTGGCTATCAACATGGGTGGGGGGATTAGGATTGTGCTGTTAGGATTTTTTTTTTTCCTGTAAAAGAAAATCTGCTTCTGCAACCCTAGAGGTCAAGGAAGTTCCCACGAGCCTGCTAACATCTCCCTCTGGAGTGTGGGTGGTGCCATTTTGGATAAAGACCAGAAATAGAAGGAACAAAAGTGACATTTCTTAAAAGTGGGGCATCAAAATGCTACAAATCGGTTGGTTGTTAGTTGCTCACCTTACAAAAGTGACTTAGATTAAAACCAATAAAAACAAACACTAACACATTGTTTCAGGCTTTTTAGTTTAGAAAAAAGATGCAACTGGGCAGAAATGATAGTCTAATAAAACAATGCATGGCGTGAAGAAAGCCGATTCTCTTCCTCTCCCGTAAGATTAGAATTTGGGGTCATCCAATGAAAGAGATCGGGGAGGACCTTTGGGGAAAACTTTCTGCTCCTCAAACGGTGTGGGGAACCTTTGGCTCTCCAGTTGTTGCTGAACTACGCCTTCCATCAGCTCCAGCATGCATGGCCAACGGCCAGGGATGATGAGGATTGTAGTTCAGCAACATCTGGAGGGCCAAAGGTTCCCCACGCCTGCCCTAAAATATGCTTTCTTGGACTGGCGGATAATGTTTTGCCGAAGAGCATTTGGCTTGTTGTCTCCATGTCAAACTTCATCCTGGAGAGGGTAGTGGCCTTGGTGCTCAAGGGAAAGTTATGCCGATGGCAAAGCTCTGGAGCAGTGGACAGAGATAGAGCAACAATCCTATACTCACTTCCTCAGGAGTAAGTCCCACTAAACTCAGTGGGGCTTACCTCTTTGTAAACATACATAGGATTATACTTAATCATGCTGAATGCATATGTGCACAAACTGCAAACTAAACCCAATCTTGGACTGAATTACAAGAACATTGGCTATAAGAACATAAGAAGAACCTGCTGGATCAGGCCAGTGGCCCATCTAGACCAGCATCCTGTTCTCACAGTGGCCAACCAGGTGCCTGGGGGAAGCCCGCAAGCAGGACCTGAGTGCAAGAACACTCTCCCCTCCTGAGGCTTCCGGCAACTGGTTTTCAGTAGCATGCTGCCTCTGACTAGGGTGGCAGAGCACAGCCATCATGGCTAGTAGCCATTGATAGCCCTTTAGCTATCGCTAAAGAGACGGCCAAACTCAGTTCACATCCAGCTATATTTGGACCTGTCAAATTTGGCCTTTGAACTGACCAATCCTAAGTTTGGGCGGCATCACTGATCATTCATTGGCAGCAGGTTTGGAGCAGACCTTTGGAAATATTTCTTAATTCACTGCCCCAACTTGAAATGGTGGCCACTCACATAGTTGAAAATGGAAATGGACTGCCTTCAAGTCGATTTCGACTTATGGCGACCCTATGAATAGGGTTTTCACAGTAAGCAATATTCAGAGGGGGTTTACCATTGTCTCCCTCTGAGGCTGAGAAGCAGTGACTGGCCCAAGGTCACCCGGTGAGCTTCATGTCTCTGTGGGGATTCGAACCCTGGTCTCCCAGGTCCTAGTCTAACACCTTAACCGCTACACCACACTCGCTCTCTACTCACTTAGTTAGATGGCTTTAAAATCTATCAAAGGCATAGCTGGCTGGGCTGGACCTCTCTTCCCCACTTCACCAGGGCCATCTGTCCCAACTGCCCTGTGAGGAAGATAAGCAGCAAGAGACAGGGAGTCACGGTTGTCTCCACTCCCTGCTGCTCTCACCTGCTGAGCATCTACTGGGCTTTCAGAACCAACTGCCCCGCAAGAAAGAACAACAGAACCATCTGCTTGGGACGGGGGGGTTGATGATACCAGTGGGGCTGCCTTGAGCCTTTCCTGGTGCCATGGGAGTGATGGGACATTGGAAGATTACAACAAGGTCCTAGAACACCAGGGAACCTGTGGCCCACAGGCCTGATTAGATCCACCAGGATGTCCCATTTGCCCTGCGAGGCCGCTTTGGCTACACCAAGTCCAACTGCCTTTCACTTGATGTCATTTATGATAACGGGTGGGGAGGGAAAAGCAGCAGCTGGGCTAAAAGGTGGTTTGAAAGCCTCATGCATGGTGCTTTGTAAGCTCCGACAATTAGACAATTATTGGGGCTTGCCTAGCACTGCATGCCAAGGCCGCACCCTTTTGGTGCCTGAGTTCGCTTCTCTTCCTCTTCCCTCCTCATCCTTTTTTCCCATTTGTGTCATGTCTTTTCAGACTGTTAAGGCAGGGGTTATATTGCTTTTATTGATCTGCGATCAGTGGCTGCTGGTGACTTCATGTCAGTGGGGCAGTGGAATCCGCTCTGGGTTTTAGTCTGAACTTTCAAGGATCTGTCCAAAGTGCTTTAAAGTTTGGACTAAAACCTGGAGTGGATTCCACTGCCCTACTGACATGGAGCCACCAGCCGCCACTGTCTGTGATATGCTCCGGGAGCCTTTCCAGCTGAAGAGAAGGGTATAATTGCTTTGAATGAACAAGTAAATCGGATAGGCTAACAACTGATGGAGCCTCCATAGTCAAGGGCAGTAAATCTATGAACAGAGATGCTGGGGACAAGCAACTGAGGAAGGATATTGCTTTCATTCCTTTCTCATAAGCCTCCCACTGGTGACCACTGTGAGAAGCAGGATGGCGGGCTTTTTGGTCCTGTGACCTGATCCAGCAGAGCTCTTCATACATTCCTTTGAATCCCACACACAAAAGCGTGCTTCTTCTCCCCCCCCCCCATTTTCAAAT
The DNA here is from genome assembly GCF_030035675.1 of Rhineura floridana. NCBI lineage: Eukaryota > Metazoa > Chordata > Lepidosauria > Squamata > Rhineuridae > Rhineura > Rhineura floridana. The sequence continues at coordinate 83,347,280 of NC_084489.1, read as the reverse complement.
TCCTACACAAAACTCCTGGAGAGCAAATTGCTTCCTTGTTTTGGAGCTCGCAGCTGGATTCTTTCAATGAAAATGAATATATCTATACAAGCTGTTAATATACAGGAAGTCCCATTACACGACAGCCGGCTGGGACCGTCTCTCACAGTTTACCCAGCAAACAGGAAGCTGGTATTGTACTTATCAACAGGAGGGATTGCTCTCTCATGGAGAGGTGCCTCTTGCCAGCATACACCAATGAACAAACTAAAGCAAAAGTAAATGTAGACTAGCCATAATATTAACTCAGAAAACTATAGGCTGCTTGAGCCTTGTGGAGCTCCACACTGAGGAAATGATAGCACAAACAATTTAGATGGTAAATTTGTCCCCCAAAAGATCTCCGAATAACCAGGTATAAAGATATATTTGCAAATTCTCCTTGAGACTGTCCCTGCAGAATCCATCTGACTCGCCTATTAATGCTTCAATTTATGAACATTTGTTTTGGAATTTGGGAATTATTGTCCAAGCATATACAGAGGAGGTTATATCTTGTTTCATGAATTAAATAAAAACATTTCAGCAACAAAATCAACAAGAAAAAAATAGAAACAATCAGAGAAGGAGCAGTACCACTAATAATTAGACACTCCGACTCTGTAAAGTTTTGGTAAATAGGTTTGTATGCAGTGTAAGGCAATCATTCCATCTGCGCAACAATGATCTCCCTCTCTCCTCCCCTGCATGTTCCCTAAATCTCTTCTTGAGGTTCCCCAATCCTTCAGAGCAGGTTTGGGGATGGTATGGGGCACTCATTTGGGGAGAAGTGGGGGGAACCCTATTGCACTAGCACTAATTTTAGCACTAGCGCAAAAACGTTAGTTGAATGCCATACATATTCTTTTCAACCTTAGCACCAAACGTCACATGATGTTATCAACCTGCACAAGCATTTTATGTGCACTTTTTAAAAGCCCTTAAAGTATCAGCAGCAGGCAGCAGATGGGTGAGCAGAAACTGCCAAGGATGGAGCAAAATGCAGGGAGGAGGAGGTTGGGATCTTAAGATGGTGAGTGGAATGTACCAGTTTAGGCTTCAGTCACGTGATGCCATTCCGGAATGTCCCCCCATGTAAACAAACTTCCAGCAGGTTCAAAGCACACATCCTAGCACACCAGGTAGAAAGGTGTGAGCCAGCTCGCCCAGATGCACTACTTTTCTATGTGCAGGGATTAAAAAAAATCTAGGAAAGCATTCATAAATGATTCCCCCACCTGCAGCCTGAGGTGATATACTCTGTTGCGTTCTCTCTGAACTCCCCATCATTCTGCTGCATGTGTAAATCAGGTCCAAGTCTCTCCCCTACACACACATGGATGGCAAACCTGTGGCCCTCCAGATGCTGTTGGACTCCCAACTCCCATCAATCCCAGCCAGCATGGCCAATGGTCAGGGATGACAGGAGTTGCAGTGTGAGATGCAGCTTTACTTTCACTGACGTCAATGGCTATTGCCTCTGATGGCTAAATGGCTTCCAAAGCGAGAGACCACATGCCATCGAACACCAGTTACTTGTGATCAACAGCAGGGGAGGATTTCTGTTCTCATGATCTACTGGTGAACTTCCCAATTGCTTTGCATGCAGAAGGTCCCAGGCTCAGTCCCCAGTATCTCCAGGTAAGTCTGGGAAAGTATCTCCAGGTAAGTCTGCCCCGCCGACCTCGGTCTGCCCTCAACCAGCCCTCACCTGCCTGCCTTCTTACATAGTACCAGTCCAGAAATGGCACTGCCTGTCAGCTTCCTCTTTAATGTGTTGTCCTTGTATAGCACAGCATGGAGACGGATGGGGACTAAACTGGAATTGGTTGCCCCTGCTTGTCATTGGCTCTGGCTCCACCAACCATTGCCTCTGGCTCTGCCTACTGTTGGGCTCCCCTGCCTTCCGCCCCACCAACAGGCACCAGCCACCACTGCTAAGAGACACCCTGTCTGAAACCTTGAAGAGTTCCTACTGGGAGGAAGGGTGGGATAGAAATCAAAAAACAAACGAACAAGTAAGAGCTGACACCGGTCAATGAGCTAGATAGGCCAATGGCCTAGCTCGTTATAAAGCCCTTCCTTCCTTCCTATCTCAGTGACCACCATGGTAAACAAATACTCGATTATATCCAGCAGGGCTCTTCTTACGTGACTTTTGCACGGAAAGGAGCAATGATGTTTCTCCAGTTCCTGGAATTTCTGACATTAACCGGAACAACATACAATAAGACTGCAGCAGAGCACCTTCTATGCTGTTTCACTGGTAACAGACGGCTAAAATTGGTTGCTTGATCAAGCAAACTCTTCGCTACAATCCCAAGGTGTCTTGAAACCAGGACCAGGAAATTCACAAGAGCATTCCTGGGCATGTAGGTACTTTCCTAAGAGTAGCCTGAAGATGTTTGAAAGCTGAAGTTGACAGAAGTGATTCACGGATTAATCCCACAAAAAGGTCTGTGTAGTTATGTGGATCACGAGGTTCCCTGTTCCACCTTCAAAGAAAAGTTACACCTATGAGGAAAGTTACAACATGTGGGGCTTCTTGGAGAAAAGGCAGATAAGAGGAGGCATGATAGAAGTGCATAAAATTAGGCATCATGTGGAGAAAGTTTTAGTCCCTCTCTCGTAATACTAGAACTTATGGACATTAAATGACGCTGAATGTTGGCAGATCCAAGTCATGAGAAAGTACTGATTCTATAGTTAACCTGGAATTTACTCACACAGAAGGCAGTGATGGCCACCAACCTGGATAGATTTAAAAGATTAGACAAATTGATGGAGGATACGGCTATCAGTGGCTACTAGCCATGATGGCTGTGCTCTCCCTCCATGATTGGAGGCGGGATGCTTCCGAAAATCAGTTGCTGGAAACCGTAGGAGGGGAGGATGCTCTTGTGTGCAGGTCCTTGCTTGCAGGCTTCCCATTGGGGCACCTGGTTGGCCACTGTAAGAACAGGATGGTGGACTAGATGCATCACTGGCCTGATCCAGTAAGGCTCTTCCTATGTCCTTAATACAGTCAACAGAAATGCTGAATTCCTTCATTTGCTGCTGCTAGGAGAAATTAATAATAAATAAACAAACAAACAAACAAACAAATAAATAAATAATAATAATACCAGTGTATCTCTTTAGGCCTTTTAAAATTTATATATAAAAATCTGAAGCTACAAGGAGCATTGCTAAAGCCACATACAACATTCCTGGTGAAAATATTTCTCCTAAATATTGTATTTTTGCTTTGATGAATGGGAAAAGGAATTATAGTAAACTGTAGCCAAAGATATCCTGAGAGGCACATTTCACTCCTGATAAACTGAAGGCACACGTGGGGAACCCCTTACCTGCCTGCAGTTCTTTGACCTCCCCCCTCCACAAGCCCAGCCCACCTCCCCCCAACTATTTCACTAAAATAAGAGAATCCAGCCCAAAGGCTACCTTGTCATAGCCCATGACGATTTCAAGCCAAGTTCCACCTAGGAAGAGGAAGTGGGGAGGATCACCAGGAAACAATTATGCACACATTCCCGAGCGCAGTGCTTTTGTGTAAACATCACTGAAAACTGATCAACGAAAGGAGAAACCAGTCCCAGGGTTATGTATTGTTATAGGATTGTGGGTTTGGATGGTATCTCTGAGACCCTTTCTGGTTTATAATTGTGTGCCTGTAAGAGATACAACCTGCAAAGAAAGAACCCTGCTCCACTAGTCAGACTAATTTCCTTTGCAAATCTAACGGAGTGCCTGTTAGGTCTGTCAAGTGCCGCCATTAACAAGTGTAAGGATCTGCCAGAGAGCAATGTAGGCCATTCAGAATTTTCAGGAGAGGCCATCCTCCCCACATCCTAGAGCGAAGGAAGGCTAGTGTGTTTTTACGCTAGTACAGAGAAGTGGAGAACTAGGGAGACACAGAGAGGCTTGCTCTCTGCACCATGGCTTTGGGGTGCCTCCCTGCAAGCCTGATAGAAAAACAAGATCTATTGGACTGGTAACGCTGTGAACCCCTCTATCTTAAGCTCAGGTTGCTAATATGTATAAATAAAAACCATATAGCCTATAAGACACCATAGTTTCTGCTGAACTTCTTTCCACAGAAACTAAACCCCGGATAAGCGCAACAACCCCTGGAATCTCACACCACTCGGAGACTGGGGTGGTGCACAACAATATTTTTATTTTCACTACATGTCAGGAGAACGTATTTCCCAGAATTACTGGGATGCAGAGTCCTCCCAGTCTAGACATTTTAGCCACCACAGAGATTGCCACCCCCTTGGCAAATTCTCTCCCAGCTGTACTGCCTATTAGAACGCCTTACATGAGTGAAGACCATCACAGTTTCCCTCTCGTCGATCCATGTGAATTATGCGTGCCAGCTGGGGCAAGGAAACCTAATAGATTGTGGCCAAGCTGACTTCTAATAACTTTAAACGGATGGGATTGGTTGTTGGGAATTGCCATGGGGATGCTGGCCCTGGAGGAGAAATCTATATGGGGGTAGCCAACATGGTGCCCTCCGGATGAGGTTGGACTCCGATTCACATCAGCCCTGGCCAGCATATGGCCAATGATCAGGGATGATGGGAGCTGTACTTCGGCAACATCTGGAGGGCACCATTTGGGCTACCCCTGATCTACAGCAATAAATCTATTTCAATAACACAATGCATCCTCATGCACATGGAGAAAAGGGGCTGGGGGAAGTTGCTATTTCTTAATAAGAACCTGGATGTACCATAACAGGAAATATAGACTGCAGTTAGGCTAAAGCAGGGGTGGGGAAGATTTTTCAGCCCAAGGGCTGTGCTCCCTTGTGGGCAACCTCCCCAAGGCTGCATGCCAGTGGTGGGCTGGGCCAGAGGCAAAAGTGGGTGGAGCAATGGATGTGACTCTGACTCTCTGTAAAGTAGGCTACGTTCCACTGGCACAAAAGTCAGAGGTGCATACACACAGAGACACACCCCTTTCCATCCTCCATTCAAGGCAAGTAAGAGGCACTAACACAGTTCAAGGGCAGATGCCAGCCAGGCAAAGGGTGCAGAGAAAGTCCGAAGTGTATCTGGTGGGCCCCATCTGGCTCCCAGACCTGAGGTTCCCCACCCTCGGCCAGAGCGAGAATAGGAAGAACCAGTTCACAAGCAGAAGAGGAAAGTGGGAATGAAGAGTCTGCTGATTTGTACCATTTGATACAGAAATGGGAAGTACCCAAATAACCATCTAGGGATTTTCTGCAACCTTCGACTCATGGACGGAACATGTGCCATATACCTGGAGTCGCCAGGAAAAGTCCATAAAGAGGAGGTGTGGACAGCCAATCAGGGAAGGGCAACATATACAGAGTTGGGTCACAAACAACTGCATAAAAAGGGAGGGAGAGATAAGCCTGGGATAAGTCTCTTGGCTTGGACCCTAGAGGACTACTTTGAGAGATTTGCTCTGTTGAATGATGGGTTGGGTTGCTGTGATGATCGATTACCCCCTGGGATCTGGGCTAACAAGTCATCTCTCTATTAGTTACTGCTACTAGTGGAAGGCTGTCTTTGGAAGTGTAAGAAACCTTTTTATTTGCCTTTCCTTTGTACGCTTGTCTGACGTCGGTGGGAGGCACTTTGCAGGCGTCCTCAATAAAGCTTTAGTTCAACTTTGCTACTCAGATGACATCCACACCATACATTCAACACATATTTAAAGCACATGGCTGACACCCCCCCCAAAGATTCCTGGGTGTACCCCTCACAGAGCTACACTTCCCAGCATCCCTATCAAACAGCAGTACTCAAATTCCTTGGGGGAAGCCATGTGCTTTAAAAGTGTGTTAAATGTGCTTTAAATGTATGGTGTGGATGTGACATCAGTGGTTTTGGCTGTACCAGTTTTGTTCATCTGGTGGATGAAAGCTCCTGGACCAAGGAAGTTAAGCTGATAGGAGATTTGTAGGATACCTCCATGTCAGGTCCTGGTACCTTATTGAAATTCCCATAAAATCCTACATCCTACATATTGGCAAGCCAGCCATGCTGAATATAATGTATCAACACAAATGTAAATAGTTAACTAGCTTACAGTGTGTTACTTTCATTGCTTAGAATTGCAACCCAATCATTCTCTTTGTCAAACAATATTGTGGCCTAGACAAGGAAAGGTATCCCTGAGCATAGGAGCAGCCAATATGATATCTGAGGGCACCAGTCTGCCAACCAGTACATCCTACAGTGCTTGAGAAAGGTGTCAGTAAATATCCCCTCAAAAATCTGCAATACACAAAAATCTCTTTGCTCTTCTGGCTCAGTTCCTCTTTGTACTAGCTCAGTTTCCCCGACATTGACCCCCTCTCAACATGAGCGCATTTCACTTGATGCTAGGACTGGTTGCCCACCCTCCCACCTCAAACTCTCATAGAGGGAGCACAGCAATGGCTGATGTAGGTGTTTTTTGCCCCAGTGATGGGGCAGCTGCTGGGGGGAGGGAACGCATGCACCATTTTGAGGCCCTGTTTCTTTTTCTACTCTTTTAGATGTGGCACCCATTGTGCCACTCCTCTACGGCAGCCATTTTTTGTGCCATGCTCCCACGGGAACCATTTTGTTTTATGCCACTCCTCTACGGCAGCCATTTTGTGTTATGTCATGCCTCCATGGCAGCCATTTTGTGGCTGGCACCCACAACAATTTTTAAGCATTCCAGATGGGCCCACAGTCCCTTAGCAGAATTAAGAGAGGGACAATGCTGTTGATTTGGGTCTCTCAGTAGCCTGAAGTCAAAATACCAACAAAAGGAGAAGATACCAGTTCATGAAAATAAGAAAAAGTGTTGGCAGTGATATCCTGGCAGTGTTTTGGAACCATTAAGTTAACTGATGAATGACAGTATCAGAAAGAACAGTTTCTTCTCTCTTTCGCTGTGTATGCTTCTGTTTCCTTGATTTAGAATAAGACTGAAAAAGGTCCAAATGCTAAAATATAAAAGTGGGTGCATTCAGCATTGTTTAGTAGGAGACACAATTGCAGGACGTGGACTGGATTCAGAAATGGAACTTGAGTAGAAGTTGACAGATTTACTGCCCTTTCCCACAGCTTGTTTTGGCTGTCAAGGTTGGCTCTCCATTTTCACACACGGCACACAGCAAAAGCCCAGAATGTGTGCAGCCACTGTTTACACAACCGACGGAGCGCCGAAATCCTGTCATCATCCATCCGATGTCATTCGGTCTTGTTGCACGCGATGAAAGCACACACGCCACCTTCCCAGCTTTCTATTAGGGTGGGAATGGGTTTGGTTTTAGTCAGTGTGGTCAGAGAGGTCACAGGATGGGTTCTGTACCATTCCAGTTGACTGCTGCGCCTTTCCACCTAAGGGCAAAACAAAGGATTTAACTGTGATGGGTTTCCATAATCTCATTGACCCTAGCTTCTTCCTATGAAACTCTCTGGGTGTGAACACTGCTTAAAACAGTGAGAGTCACAGTCCATCACTAACCAAGTCTACTCAGAAAGAAGGATAGATGACTCTGTCCCTTTCAATTTCTCTCAGTTTCTGATTTTCCCAACCTTCAGTTCATCTCATTTGGGATGCCTTTCTTTTTTAAAATAGTCAGCATGAAAATTCTATACACATCGTTGTGCTCATTTTTCCTAATATATGCATTTTTTGTATGCTGTTTTGCCTAATAGACTCATTTTTTGCAAGCAGTGTTCCCTAATATGCTGTTTTGTACATTATTTACTTTTGCAAACACGTTCAGTTTGCAGATTTCAAATGGCAGCTTGTATTTCGGTTCACTTATTGCAAATTTGGTAGGTTCCCATTAAAATGGTAACCTGCCCCTACAGAGAAGGTAGTTCTAAGCAGCCACTACAACTATGAGTAAATGGCGAGGACGTGGGCAGGATGACAGCACCCATGGGGTCAGATGGAGAAGTTTGATGGGCCTGGAGTCTACATATGGAGGGAAATGAAGTTTGTGGGTGGTAAGTTTAGCTTAAGATTATATGACTGAATGAGGCAGGCAATCCCTGTTATTATTATTATTATTATTATTATTATTATTATTATTATTATTATTAGTTTATTTATACCCCGCCTTTTGGCCAAAGGCCCTCAAGGCGGCTTACAAAAAGCACAAATATAAAATACAATATAAAAATGCATCAATAAAACAATACCAAATACAATCTGCAAAAGTTAAATAACAATGCACATAGTAGCTCTTAATGGTGGCTTTATCCGTGGGACAAGTAACTGCATTTTCTGTGTTAAATTCCAGTCTCCTCAAAGCCAGCTGAACTGCATTTGCAACTGTCCTGATTTTCTTGGGCGTCCAGCTGCCCAGGCGAGGCAACAGAGGGCAACCCCACTGCCCCTCCGGGGACTCCAGGGGTGCCTTGCACAGAACTTCCTCCTCCTCCTCCGCTGTCGCTGCCCATGTCGTCCCCCACTTCGGGCAGCATCCGAGTCTAGCTGGGCAGGGTGAAGTCGGTAAATTCAAACTCAGACTCGGAGCCCTGGGTGTCAGCGCCCAGCAGCTCGGCCTCCTCCGCGTCTCAGAAAGTCAGCACCCGAGGGCTGGGCCCGCATGCCTCCACGCCCATGGTGGTCAGGGTGGTATGGCCGTGGACCAGGTACAGGTGGTGACAGCTGACCCTGATCCTCTTTGGGTGTTAGGAGGAGAGCTGTCACCCACCGCTTAGGCACAACGTCAAAGGAACTCCCATTACAATGGGAACTCAACAGCAATCCCTTCCTGCCGGTGGCCTTCAGAAAGTGGGCCGAGATTTGAATCAGCCTGGACTGATTGTTCTCTTAAGGAGTCTTTGACAGTCATGTTTATTTATGGCTGTAACTTCAAAAGAGCTTGAGCGAGGAGCCAAAACTGACTGTCGAAATACACTTGGGAATTATACGGAGAGGTTTAAAAGTGGGGGGAATGGATGAGGGAAATCAATTTTCTTTCAAAAAAAGAAGAAAACCAGCTTTGCTAACAGGACAGTTTGCCACTTGAATTGACTTAAGAGTCAATCTGGGGATGCAACAGCACGACGTGTTTAACGTCTCTTATACAAGCCCTTTTTTATTTGTTTAAAGAAAGACACACAGAAAGCTGGAATCCTCTCCAGGTCTCTGACCTTTCCACTGTAACTACGTACAAAGATGTTGTACACAATACAACTTCTGTATTGTATGTTAATTTGAATTTTCTTCTTTTGTAAATTTGCAAATAAAAGGAATACAGTAACAATCTGTCATGTTCAATTTCTGACACATTGTCAGTTCAGGCAATATTCGGAAAGTCTTCTGTCTATTTTTGTTTTTCCAGCAAGAGAAAAATATTAGTAGCTAGCTAATGTACAAACTGATGTACAAGCTGGTGAAGGGTTGAAGAGTGGGGATTCACATCCCACTGAAAGCAAGGGACAGCATCTGCATTTAGATGCACATTCTGGGTGTACCTTCAATTTCCTAAATTCCTAAAAGCAAGGATAACCAAGGTCCTCTCTAGAGTCACAATGAATGTCTGAAAAGACGAGGCAGAAAAGTGGAAATTGAAGCTCTGCAGTTCCATACCAGCCTTCGCCAACCTGACACCCTCCGGATGTTTTGGACTACAACTCCCATCAGCCCCGGTCAGTACAGCTGATGACTGGAGAGCACCAGGTCATTGGACGCTGATCTATACATATCCTTAGCTAATATTAATAGTCTGGATAGGCAGGCTGCTTGCCTGTTTGGCCTCTTATTACTGTTATGCTGTTTAAAGATATTGTTTGATTCGGTTTTAGAGGAGTAATTTTTAATCAGGGATAGAAAAATCTGTCATTTCCGGTTCTCTGATCCACATTTTTCCAGGCTTAAATTCAGTTCTCCACATTTCTGCAGCAACTTGTGTTTTTTTAAAAAAAATCCTCATGAAAATTCTTCATCAGTTCAGTGCAACATGCAGTTTTGAGTACTATATACATTTATGCAAGCAATTCCTCCTAGGGTTTGCATACGTCACTTTCACTCATGTATCCATTTTTATGCATAGTTTCCACTTGCATTTTTCTAAACTTTTTTTGGTTGGAGAGCCACATCGCAAAGTGCAGATAAGTGCAAAAGTGGATGGATGCGTTTTGGTGCTCATATTGTTCCGGAAAGTAAACATCTGATAGATTCAGCTTTAAATGTGAACTGAATCGAATTTCTCCCCCAGCCCTAGTTCTAATACGTTTTATCAGTTATTCTTTTCATCTCTGTTGGAGGCAAGCGATGGATGCAAATCATAACATTAAAGAAACAAATGTGTCCCTCTCTTTCTTTAAAGGGGTGGGGGGCAATAAAAGGGGCTGAGCCGCTAGGCTGGGTTTGCAGCAGCTATTTTTCAAGATTTGCTCATTCAGTGCATCTATATCCCACACAAGCCACATGTCCCGCAATGGGAGTCCCCGCCACACTCCACTTGTATATAAGCTGATCTCCTCGGGGCCCACCCTCTGCAAGAACTAACAGGTAATATTCATGCAGAGCTATCAGAGCAAAGCAGGTTGTTCACTGTTGCCAGCTCCACAGCAAATCCCCCCCCCAAAAATGTAAACAATAACATGCAGAATGTTACCATGATGGGTGAGAATATTAGGGGCTTTTGACACTGTTTTTCTTATTTTATGGAGCTATGTCCAATGCTACTTTATTTCTTTTCGTTATGGTTCACGGTCGTGACAATAATCTCTGAACTGAATACACTCAATAGCCTTTTTTAAAAAAAGAAAAGAAAAGAAAGGCACTTGGTTGACAGGCTCACGTTATCTCTATATATGGAAGCCAGAATACTCCTCTCCTAAAGATGCATGCTTCAGAGATTTGTTTGCAAACTATTTCCTCTTTTATGATATCTGAGGATGAGGGATGAACGCTTAGCCTAGTGGTTCCTTCAGATAGTCGTTGCTCTGCCACAACAATCACTGTAGTGGTTCGAGAACAGCAGGCCTTATCCGGCCTTTTCTTTTCCTTTTTTAGAGCCAGCATAGTGTAGCGGTTAGAGTGTTGGGAGACCAGGGTTGGAATCCCCACTTAGCCATGAAGCTCGCTGGGTGACCTTGAGCCAGTCACAGTCTCTCAGCCTGACCTACCTCACAGGGTTGTTGTGAGGATAAAATGGAGAGAGAGGAGAACCACATATGCCACCTTGAGCTCCTTGGAGGAAAGGTGGGATATAAATATAAATAAGCAAGCTTAGGACTTGCATTGCCCATGTGGTGGATGCCGTCTGCGCACTCTTTGCAGCAACTGAGTGGCTCACTCGGCTTCATTCTCATGGCCAGACTGCATGTTACTGGGAGGGACTGGGAGGGGCAGGCTGCAAAGGCGGCACAGGCAATGCCCTCGCACCCTCCCTGCACCCAGATAAAAGGCAGCGAGTGGGCATGGGAGAGTGTAAAAGAATTTACCACAGTAGGAAAAATACAAGGAGGAAGAGGAAGGGTTGCTGGCAAGCACATGGTAACAAAGGAGAGTCAAGGACTAAAAGAGGGGGAGAATCTCTGTCCCAGTGAAGCCGCTGGAATAAAATACTAATTGAGAGCAGGAGACCGGGGGTGGGTGGGGCTTGTGGTTATACAAACAAAAGAGACAAGCCACCAGGCAGAGTGAGTCAGCTGCGAGAGGAGCAGCTGTGAAAGAGATAGCCAAGGGAGGGCTCCTGAGGTTATAAACTTCAGCGGCGAGCCCAGAAAATCGGAGGAGTTTTAAGGGCTGCTCATCACAAAAGGGATCCTGGGATGAGAACTTCCCAGGCAGAAGATGGAGTAAAGAACCACCTCTGAGGCCTTGCTGGGAGGTGTTATAGGGAACAGGCTGGTCAGATGCAGAAGAGAAAACTAGGAAGAGGCCCAGAAATGTTCTGGGTATTTCCCCCACCTGTTAGCCATTTGGCAACCGTACACACTGACAAATGTGTGTGTGTGGGGAAGTGGTGGCCCTCAAAGTCAGTGTGATTTTGGACTAGGACCAGAGGGAGGCACAAATCCTTACTTAGTCATGAATCTCATTGCATCAGTCACAATCCCTGAGACTAACCCACCTCACAGGGCTGTTGTGAGGATGAAACGAGTGGATGCTTAAGCTCCTGCAATATAATGAATCGACATAATTAATTCAAATAATTCCCAGTGGGGTGGGCAGGCAGGCAACGTGGTCCTGCAAGGACCTTGGGGGAAGAAACCATACCGGCTCAGATTAAGATGGAAAAGTGGTGGCACAGGTACATCTCCCTATCTGGAACAGCCCTTCTCCATGCTCATGCCCTCCAGAAGTTGTTGGACTCTCCAACAGTAGTAGGGTTGGCAGGTTCATGGCCTGAGACTGATCCTGTATCTTTAGGAAAAGAGAAAGTCAGTCAAGTGCAGGTGTTCTTGCAACTCTGTAATGGGAAAAACCACAAGGTGGAATTCTCCCTGCTCTCTGCACAACTTTGAAAGATACAAGACCTCTTGGAGGCAGGGCCTGGCAACCAAGAGGTCTTCTGTATCTTTACAAGTTGTGCAGGGGGAAGGGAGAATTCCACCTTGTGGTTTTTCCCATTACAGGGTTGCAAGAACACCTGCACTTGGCTGAATTTTCTCTTCTCCTAAAGATGCAGGATCAGTCTCAGGCCATGGACCTGGCAACCCTAAACAGTAGAGGCCTTCAAGAGGCCGCTGGACGGCCACCTGTCGGGTATGCTTTAATTTGGATTCCTGCATTGAGCAGGGGGTTGGACTTGATGGCCTTATAGGCCCCTTCCAACTCTATGATTCTAGAGCTATGCCAGCAGTCAGGGATGATGGGCACTGTAGCCCAACAACATATGAAGGGCACCAGGTTGGGGGAAGCTGATTTACTGATTTATATTTATGTATTTGATTACATTTCTATTCTGCCCTTCCTCCCTAAGGACCCCAGGGTAGCCCATGCCCAGAAACAGTCCTGCATATGCTCAACAGCTGTGGACAAGTATTTGCAGGGTCAGGAAGCATCACAGTCAAAGAAAACAGAAGGTTAAATTTTCCGGTTAGGGTAAACTGTGCCAGGTGGCATCTCACGGTCAGATATGTTTCCCCCTTTGCTCTTCCCCCACCTTACCTAACATTATGCACCCCTGTGGCAATTCCGATTGACTATTCTAGCGGAATGTGCTCTTTGAAAAGAACCTTGGCATTCCACAGATATACATCCAAGCAAAGGGAATGCCAGGAAAGGCAGATCTTTGGAGTTAACAAAATATACCCCTGGCTTTCAGATTTTGGAAAGATCAAAGTTGCAGTCTTCCCTCAAGCAGAGCTAACAGACATTATTTCCTTTGCTGGAGAAAGAAAACAACAGAGAACTGGGACTGTGATATGAGTCTCTCTCTCTCTTCGTTGGGGTGATGGAATACATTAGGCCATATGGCATTGCCCAAACAACTCAAGAAACACACATTCCTTTCGTCTCTTGGACCAAATGTTTGCATAGGTGTCTTGAGATGGGAGTTGCAACGGGTGGACATGTGGCGGCTCTTTCCTTAGTCGTCAGGAGACTGAGGTTGGGAACGGCATGAGAAAGGGAGGTGGGTGGGTCGCCTTCTCCGATTTCAATGACACACGGATATGAGGAAGACAACTATAATTGGTTGTTGTACAAATGGTTGTATTATTTCTGATCAAACAGGTTTTGCAGGCTTTTGGAGTACTTAAAAACCTACCAAATCTGTTTGAGCAGGACAAAGCCAAAATAGGCATAAAAATGGAGTTTAAAAATGTGCTGCAGGCAACAGTTATTTTATCATACAGCTTTCCAGCCTCTGAAAATCGATCACTTGAAAATGATAAAGAATGTAAAGAAAAGGCCTAAGTGGGGGAAATATATGTATGTACTGCCTTCAAAGAGCCAGTGTGGCGTAGTGGTTAAGGTGTTGGACTACGACCTGGGAGACCAGGGTTCGAATCCCCACACAGCCATGAAGCTCACTGGGTGTCCTTGGGCCAGTCACTCCCTCTCAGCCTCAGAGGAAGGCAATGGTAAAACCCCTCTGAACGCCGCTTACCATGAAAACCCTCTTCGTAGGGTCGCCATAAGTCGGAATTGACTTGAAGGCAGTCAATTTACATTTTTTTTACTGTGAATAGGGTTTTCATGAGGCTGAGAGGCAGTGACTGGCCCAAGGTCACCCGGTGAGTTTCATGGCTGTGTGGGGATTCAAACCCTGGTCTCCCAGGTCATAGTCCAACACCTTAATCACTACGCCACACTGGCTCAGTGGGAAAAAACCATTAGGGAGTATTAGTATTATTATTTGATTTATATCCCGCCCTTCCTCCCAACAGGAGCCCAGGGTGGCAAACAAAAGCACTAAAACATTAAAACATCATAAAAACAAACTTTAAAAGATATTAAAACAAAACATCTCTAAAGACGTTACTTAAAAAAAGCCATCAAAACATCTTCTAAGATTAAAAACATTTGAAAAAAGAAAGTTTAAGAACATATTAAAAAGCAATTTCAACACAGATGCAGACTGGGATAGGTCTCAACTTAAAAGGCTTGTTGAAAGAGTATTAGCGACAAAACAGATTGCGATGTTCAAACAAAGGCTTTAATACTGTCTCGAAAAGTCTTTGCGCTCTTTTGAAAATGCACGTAGGCAAAACATAATGCCTTTTGCTAAGCAGTGTGCAATCTAACTGGCATTGTTGAAGACGGAAAGTGAAAAGCTGCCGTTTGCAGTTTCAACCTGCAAGGCTTCCCAGCTACATTTGACAACAAAATAATATACAGTTCAAGGGCATCGTTTTTGCAGCACAGGGTTTGGGGAGGTGGCCAGGCAAGGCTACAGATGGACAAGATCGGCTTTAGTAAGTAAGTGGGTTAGGAAGGGCTGCATCCAGGCCAGCAGGGATGGGAAAGGATCACAGGCAGTAAGCACAGCAGAGTTTCAGCCTCTATTCCTACTAAAAAAAGGGTTGCTATCTTGCATAAGGCCCCATGAATCCATTAAAAAAAGTGGGCAGGGCTGCCAAAGCTTTCCTCACCAGGAACGTGGTGAAAGGGAGAAACGCCAGTTGCTGACCATTGCCTACCAAGCTGCTGTTACAGCCATGAGACCTCTCGCCGCTGAAAAGACGAATAAGCTCGTAGGAAGATATTAAAGCATGCTTTTCTCCCATGGTGTCAAGAGCCCTCCCTATCATTATCCCAGCGCTTGGGGGCCATCTGGTGAAACTGATTGTCAGGAGACTCCTGGCAGACCAAAGAGACCTCTTCCAGTGGCACATAATTTGTGGAACTCGCAGCCACAAGATGTGACGATGGCCATGGGCTTTGATGCCTTTGAAAAGGTATTAGACAATTATTTGGGCCCTTCTCTGGGTGCCTCTTTCACCAGAGGTTTAGTGCAAGGGAAGGGAACATTTTTTCAGCCTGAGGCAGACGGGGCCAAAAGGAAAAGTGGGTGGAGCAACAATGCACATTTTATGTTTGCACTGTAGGCTAGTTCCTACGCACACTTACACACCCCTCTATCCTCCACTCAGGCAAACAAGAGCAATTAGCAGAGCTCAAGGACACATTCCACTCAGTCAACAATACTCAAGGAGGACACACAGCAAGGCAGATGATGTGTGTAGCCTGGGGGCGGGGGGAAGTGTGGTCCGGCAAGAGCCCCAGACATTCAGCCCCCTAGGGTTCAACGGGTGGCTTTTGGAGAAAGGGCTTTTTCTGTGGTGGCACCCAAACTGTAATATTTGCTCTTGAGTTATATTTCCCAGACAACATCATGATGATATTTTAGGTATCTAGCAATGCCCATTTTGATTTATTTATTACATTTACATCCCATCTTTCCTCTTAGGAGCTCATGGTGGCACAATGCGGTCCTCTTCCTCATTTCATCCTCACAATAACCCTGTGAGCTGTTAGGCATATGACAGCTTCTATGGTAAGTTTCTCGCCTTTAATTATTTCTTGGTTGTATTTTCATCTGCCATTTTCATATCTCTTAAGTTTTTTCTTGTCTTTATGGTATTGCAATTTAAGTCAACTTGGGGTGATAAGGCAAGGTTTCAGTCTGCATATTAATGTGAAACTACCCAATTCTCATTTGAAACAATATGCAAATCAAAAGACAGTTCTCCTTTGAAATCTGGCAATGCAGTTCTCCAACCAAAATAAAACTGCAGACAAAAATGCTTATGTGCATTAAAATGCATATATTGGTGAAAATAACATGATATGCATTATAATGCATTATATTAAGGGAAATTGCTTGCAAAAACTGCATACAAAAATATTTATACCAGGAGAAATGTGCACTAAAATACTGATGCATTTTCACTTGGACTTATTTTTAAAATTGTAAACTAATATGGAAATGTAGTAAACTGAGCTGAAGATTGGAAAAACAGAAACCTGAGAGAATCCGAAATCGATATCCCTAATTTCTTGTCTCCAATGATTATTTCTTAGTAGCTTTGGACTCACAAGAAGGACTGTCAAAGGAGGGATGAAATATTCTGCCTAACCTCTACCAGCTCTTACATGCAAAAATCAGGTAAGTAAACATTTTTGCAGTAACTTAGTAAGGCTGAGAATTAGGGACGGGCAAATCTGTCAATTTCAGTTTCTCTCAGTTTCTAATTTTTGGTGAGAATTTCTCCTTAAGTACGCATGTTTGTATACATTTTTGCCTAGCGTACACATTTTTGCAAAGCAATTTCCCCTAAAATAATGCATTTTTGTATTTCTCTTCACCAATATGCACATCTATATGGGCACTAGTATTTGCATTTTTGCACACATTATTTGGCTGGAGGAGTGCATTGCAAAATTTGGACACGTGTGAATTTCGAAGGATGGCTGCGGTTCAGTTCGTGTGCTCTTTTGGAAAGTGCAAATTAGGTAGGTTTGCCTCTAAATTCAATCTCAATTAAAATTCTCCCCGGTCCCTAACTGAAATAGATAGATCAGATAGTGGCCACTCTGTCTCTGGTAGGAAGTAATCACAAGAGTAAAAGGAATAAGATGTGCTTGCTTTTCAAGCCAGCATCAATCCAGGCCTCCATAGACCAGCACGTGACTTTCTGCACCTTGGAATTGACTGCCAACTACATTCCTATGACACATAAAAAGTGTGACTCCTTTGAAAAATTATTCTGATGAAGTAGTGGAGGAGGATCCCCTACCCTACCCCGCAGTGGATTTCACTTACTTGGTCCGGATGCAGTGTTCAAGTGGAGGGATGAGGTCATTTTCCTTTTCTTCAGTGTAAGGCTGTGAAGTATCTGCAGGAATAAATCAGACATCCATTGTCATGACACATGTGCCGACTGAGCATCTGTCATGTTTGGGGAGAAATGTAAAGAAGGGTGGCAGTCTCAGGGGAAGCTTGTTCATCAGTGAGAAGAGACACACAGGAGGGCCGGCAGGCCGGCAGGCTGGAAGAGGGTTTAACCCTGTAAACTGCCCAGAGAGCTTCAGCTATGGGGCAGTATATAAATACAATAAATAAATAAAATAAAATAAACCCCTCCTGCAACTGCTACTTCTCCTTTGTATATCTGCCTCTCAAGACACAAAGACACACTCTGCAAGACATTTCCCCCATTCTGGTGGGCACACAATTCTCATTTTGGAGGGGGGGGGGGCAAACCCTGAAAAGCAAACCTGGAGGCATATGCTGGAAAGAAGTGGCAGGTAGGGAAAGGGTTAAGGTGCTCCCAGCAGTCAATTCATCCCTGAGAATCCACACAGACACAGTGTAGGGATGGGTGGACCCACTATGTGGGTGCGGGGTGTGCGCACCGCACCCGGGTGACACCAACCCTAGTGACGCCACTGAACCCGTCAATTTCTGTTTCTCTGTTTGTCATTTTTCTAATCTTGAATTCAGTTTGCCACAGTTCCGCATCATTTCCTGATTTAAAAAAAACCGCGCAAGAAATATCAGCATTTCAGCGCATATTTTCCCCAATATACACATTTTGCTCCTATGTGGTTTTGCCTAACGTGTGTATTTTTACAAAGCAATTTGCCCTAATATAATGCATTTTTGTATGCTACAGTCACTAGATTGTATGTATGCTGCATTCGCCAATATATGCATTTGTTACACACACTTTCCCCTAATGTATGCAACGTTGTGTGCATTTTTTGGCTGGAAAATCACATTTAAAAATTCGGAGAAGTGTGGATTTCAGTGGAGAGCTGTGTGCAAATTAGGCAGGTTTCCTTAAAATGCAATCCAGATCAAATTTCTCTACCAAGCATATCACATCCCAGTTCCTGCATTAATGTTACAGGGGAAACATGGGGATGGTATTTTAAGCGCAGTTATCTGGGCAACAATTGTCTTCATGCGATGGAGGGACATTTGTGTGCCCTCCTCCGTTTATGAATATATGATGTGGAGCTCCATGCAGAGGCTCTATTTGTGCAATCATGATGCCCCTCATTTTTGTTTTTTAGGGGGAAGAAATGTATGAATCGGGCATCTCTCCAAACAAGTATCTGCCTGGATCATATATTTTCCTTGCTGATTACAGGGATGTAAGCTGTTCCTTCACCATGTGAAAATCGTTGCTGCCCAACAGTGGAGTACTTGTGGCTCCGATGTCAGTGGGGCAGTGAATCTGCTCCAGGTTTTAGCCCGATTTGCCATCAGCCTCCACTACTGCCCAGATAAGGGACAATACAAAAAACAGCATGAAAGATATGTTCCCCTAGCCATACATAATTACTTACTGCAGTGATTGCAACTGATATATTCTAAGCCAGGTGTGGGGACCTTTTGGCCCTCCAAATGTTTCTGAACTATAATTCCCATCAGCCCAAGCAAGCATGGCCAATGGCCAGGTGTGAGGATGCTGCTGATGGTGACGACTGAGGAAGATTGCTATTCATCACCTTCCACACACGTCTCAAGACAATGTACAATATGCAATAAAAACAGCTAAAAAGCAGTTTAAAACAATATAGGAAAAATAGCAGCAGATAAAAAAATAATGCCAAATAGCCACACATGGCAAAGACCAACTCATCCAGCTGGGAAGGCTTGTTGGAACAAAAATGTCTTCAGTTGCTTCCGGAAAGTGCAGATAGTGGGCAAATGTCGCATCTCTTCAGCAATGCTGTTCCACAGAACAGGAGCAGCCACCCTAAATGTCCTGCTCTGAGTTGCGACAGGAGTTGCAGCAACATCTGGAGGGCCAAAGGTTCTCCACACCTGTTTTTAAGTGATCCTCTTTTTCAGAAGCTAGTCTTGCGGCTGAAGCAATCTGATTGTCATAGAATAGTAGAGTTAGAAGGGGCCTCTGAGGCCATCAAGTCCAACCGACTGCTCAATGCAAGAATCCAACTTAAAGCATCCCCGACAGGTGGCTGCCCAGCTGCCTCTTGAAGGCCTCCAGTGTTGGAGAGCCCACCACCTCCCTAGGTAGTTGGCTCCATTGTTGTACCACTCTAACAGTTAGGAAGTTTTGTCTGATGATCAGCTGAAATCTGGTTTCCTGCCACTTGAGCCCATTATTCCATGTCCTGCAATCTGGGACGATCGAGGAGAGATCCTGGCCTTCCTCCGTGTGGCAACTTTTCAGAGTGAGCTTGGAAAAGTTACTTTTTTGAACTACAATTCCCATCAGCCCAATCCAGTGGCTATGCTGGCTGGGGCTGATGGGAGTTGTAGTTTAAAAAAGTAACTTTTCCAAGCTCTCAGTCTTCTCAAGGCTAAACATGCCCAGTTCTTTCGATCTCTCCTCATAGGGCTTTCTTTCCAGTTCCCTGGCTGGTCAGGCTCTGACAGAGTGGCTTTCTGTTAAAAAGCAGGGGTGGGATTTTTTTTTCAGCCCAAGGGCTTTCTGGGGAACCTTCTTGAGGAGGCATGCCATTGGTGGGTTTGGCCAAAGGCAAAAAAGGGGAGCGGCTACAGGCAAAACTGGGTGGAGCTACAGATGCAATTTTTACATTTGTATAGCAGGTTCCATTCCAGCTAGGCCACAGTCAGAGACTTCTAAACACACACTACACAGACACATCTTTCCATCTGCCATCCAGGCAAGCTAGAGGCATTGCCAAAACTCAGGGACACACTCCATCCAGGCAAAAGCACTTGAGGAGAGCGTGGAGCAGGGGTGATGAGGGGTGTGGCTTGGGGAGAGGGGTGTGGCCTGGAAAGCTAAGCTGCATATGGGGCCCTGGGCCTGAGGTTCCTTGTCCCTCCAGCCAATGAAAGCTTTTCCCCTTCTGCTCACTGCTCTGCAAGGGGTTAGTTTTTATCAGGATCATGGCAAGGAAGGGTTAAGCACCGCCTCCCTGCATGCGGCACTCCTGTTGACTATCACTACCCAACCATGCTAGCAGCTGAATTTTTTAAAAAGCTAGATGTGTCTGTGAGCCATACAACAGAGTACCATCTATTCTGGCCCTGAATTTGGCCACTGCAGCCGCCTTCTGGGGATGTGATGGAGGGAGGGAAGTGGCAGGCAGACGGCGCATAGCTGTCGACTGCTGTCGAAAATCAGAAGGAAGGGGGGAAAAATGCCAGCGCTCAGCACCAAATCCCACTCCCCTGGCCCCTAGTTCTCCCCTCGTTGAACGACAGCTCTCGGTTTCAGAACACCCACACGCCTCTCCCTTGCTGGTCCTCTATGAATAGCAGCCCTCAACTTCACGGCAGCCGGTGGCTGTGGGGAGCTAAGATGGTTAGACACGTGGGCGGTCTGGAAAAGGCAAAGCGTTTCCACAGTTCGGATTGCTACAAGACAATACACCAAAGAACAAAGACTGGAAACTTTGGACTTTGCAGGCATTATAATTGCAGGCTGGAAGTGAGAAATTAAAAAAAGCGGGGGTAGACAAAAAGCATTTAAAGTGAAACCTACATTCACCGTAGCTCTTGAAAGGCAACCAGATGCAACTTTCTTCATCCTCTGATCCCCAGTTGTTTGACTGCAATTCCCATCAACCCTGGCCATCGGCTTAGCTGGCTGGGGATGATGGGAGTTGTAGTCCAACAACATCTGGGGACCCAAGGTTGAAGGACAGTAGTTTAGGAGAGGCGATGGATGCTTTCAGTGTTTTTTGGTAAAAAAATAAATAAATGAGGTGGCGGTACTCATATATTGATCAAAGTCCTGCAGGTGCCAACACAAAACGGCGGCTACGGGTTACAAAAGGAGAGGTGAGCACCGTCACAAAAAAAGCCCTCGATGCTATCATGTAACTGCTTCTATTTTGAATGGTATCTAATTGCTATTTAGAAATGTGCATTCTGAAATAGGTCAAAATATGTATTTTAAATACAAGCGTTATAATTAATTAATTAAATTAATTAATATCCTGCTCTTCCTCCCAGCACGAGCCCTTTTGTGCACATTTTTTTAAAAAAAAGTTGTTTGCAGATTAACATGGAAATGGGGCGGGCCAGATTTCTATGTGAACACATGCAAAAGTACACAGACTGTCAACAGAGAGATCAATCCACGCTGAAACATGATAGTAGAAGAGTATTTGTGGAAAGGGTTCGGAAAGGATTTAGATCTGAAATCAGACTTGCAAAACTCTTAAAAAATGACCAGGACTGAGTGCAGCAATCTATCAGGGATTGGTATCCTGTAAAACATCCAGAGGAATATATTTTGAACGGGTAATGCAAACAAGGAAGAATGACACCCATAGTGGCTTGTTCTCCAAATTTTGGCAACTGTCACCATTTCATGGACTCCACAGTTGCATCACAACCCTGATCTTCCAAACCATAGTTTGAAGGGCCTGGGATGAGATCTGTGTTCATGCGCTCCCTCCTCTCAAAATGCTCCCTGCTTAATGGGACACTCCTAGTTGGATGAAACTACAGCTTTGCTGTTAAATCCAAACTGAAAACTGTGGTTGGAGTGAGCCCTTGAAGCCAGGATTGAAAACCAGGATCAAACCATGGTCTCCACCCATGTTTGGAAGGTTCACTTAAACCACAGTTTGCCAGTTCAAATCTAATAACAAACTGTGGTTTAACCAAACATATTAAGCTGAGCATCCAAAGGGGGAAGAGACAGGGAGGAGGGACCTCACAATCACAGAGCACATTCCTACCCTCCCAAACAGGAATGTGACATTTGACAGCATCCTAACCATTTCCACGAAATGCATGATATCAACCACATGCCCAGCCTCAGCTGCACAGCTTCAGTCTGGTTGTTTGTCTCCCTACCAATGCTTAGACGGATCTCGTCTTGCTGATTGGCTAAGCCGTCGTAGTAATAGAGGTCAAACCGTCTCTCTGTTTTCCAGTCTCCGAGCAAATCCTTCCGCAAACAGAAGAGTACGCTGAAATGACTTTCGCTGCACACAACCCAAATTGGAAACTTGGGGGTCTTCACATAGCAACCAACCTGAGCAAAGGGGAACAAAAGTGCACGGATTTAAAAAAGATGTTTAATTCAATGTTAAACATTCAGAACTGCATAATGGCTGAACAAATAAAATTCTAATCTTCCGAGTTGGAGAGAACCCCCCCCCCCCGATAAGCATTTCAAATAAAGGGGAAAGGCCCTTTCAAATCTTACTGCTGTTTCGTAGAGTTCCCTGATGTAACATTTGAAAGCCTGAGCCCTGTTGGCAAGGCCAACTGCGCAAGTCTTTCCCAAAGAATTGTAGGCCTCCCTCCTAGCTTGGGTGGGAAGGACCTGTGTGATTAAGAATATCAGAAGATCCCTGCTACATCAGACCAAAAGCCTATCTAGTCCAGCATCCTGTACTCATAGCAGCCAACCAGATACTCATAATGGAAAGCATACCAGCAAGGACCTGAGCACAACAGGGCTCTCCCCACTTAAGATTCCCAGCAACAGGTATTCAGGGACATACTGCTTCTGACAGTGGAGGTGGAACATAGCTGTTATGGCTGGTAGTTTTGCAGGCCTTTAGCGTTGGAGAGCCCATCACCTCCCTAGGTCATTGGTTCCATTGTCGTACTGCTCTGTTAGAAAGTTTTTCCTGATGTTCAGTTGAAATCTGGCTTCCTCCAGCTTGAGCCCATTATTCCATGCTCTGCACTCTGGGACGATGGAGAAGAGATCCTGGCCCTTCTCTGTGTGGCAATCTTTCAAGTACTTAAAGAGCACTATTATATCTCCCCTGTCTTCTCTTCTCCAGGCTAAACACACCCAGTTCTTTCAGTCTCTCCTCATAAGGCTTTGCCTCTAATCCCCTGATCACCCACCCGTGAACCTGTTCCAGTTTGTCTGCATCCTTAAAGTGCAGTGTCCAGAACTGGACGCAGTACTCAAGATGTGGCCAAGTAGAGAGGAACCAATACTTCATACGATTTGGATTTGCAGCCACATCACACTGATCACTCATATTCAGCTTGTGATCAACAACAGACCCAAGATCCTTCTCGCATGTAGTATTGCTGAGCCATGTATTCCCAAATCTTACAACAGTGCATTTGGTTTCTTTTTTCCTAGGTGTAGAACTTTCTACTTATCCCTGTTAAATTTCATTCTGTTGTGTTCAACAGCAGGGCGGGTTACAACAGTTTAAAATTCAGCGCTAAAAACAGTTAAAACAAATTATAGTCACAGGAACAGGGTGGGTCCTGAACACACACATCTCAGGTGTCAAAGGCCTGGGTAAAGAGGTGCATAAAGTCAGTGTGCCCTCTACTGGGGTAAGGGCACTCAGGAGATGCCCAATGATACCGACTTGTGACACCAGTCATGAATGGAGCTACTGTGTCTGAGACATTATATCATTATACCAGTTGTTTACCGGGCCCAATTCAAGGTGTTGGTGCTGACCTTTAAAGCCCTATACAGTTTCGGCCCAGTTTATCTGAAGGAGCGCCTCCAGCATCACCAATTATGCCGCCTGACGAGATCAGCCACACAAGACCTCCTCTCGGTCCCGCCAGTCAAAACAGCCAGGCTGATGCAGACCAGAGAGAGGGCATTTTCGATTGTTGCCCCCACCCTCTGGAATTCCCTTCCTTTTGACCTTCGGCATGCCCCCTCCCTGATGGGTTTTCACCAGGCCTTGAAGACCTGGCTTTTCAGGCAGGCCTATAGGGTTTTTGGGGTCGATTAGTTTTATGATGTTATTAATTGGAAGGCTGGTTTTATATTAATTATTGACTGTTTTTTGATTTATATATTGTATTATTATGTTATTGTACGTCGCCTAGAGTGGCCGTTAATTCGGCCAGATAGGTGACTCACAAATAATTTTATTATTATTATTATTATTATTATTATTACTACTACAAAGCCACCTGACCTGGTTTCTTCTTAACTGAACAATTAGGTAACCCTATTTTCCCCTTACTGGATGGATATACTGCTTTCTGCCTCCTTACTTTGTTAATTACTATTTTGAAAGCCATTGTTCCATACAATGGTTGGTTGGTTGATTTGTTTCTTGGATAAATTCTTGAGTTATGAACAGAGACACAAAGTTATAAATATGCTGTCAGGAAAAAAAGAGAGCAAAAGGCAGATTTCAATTGGGGGAAGATAAAATCGTAAGGATTTCCTTTCTAACACATGCATATGGGAGCATTTTGAAAACTAAACAAGCAGTTCCCCTCCCTCCTCCAGAAGACACAAATTCTTAAGAATGTCTTTTGAAGTGAAATTAGAAACATACCAAAATATTTCTCCGGAGTACAACCACAAATGCCACCCAATGAAAACATTGGTTCTCAAACTTTCGAGCTTCAAGGAGCCAAAAACACCCCAAAGCCCTCCATAACCAAATACAGAATTCCTGCATTTTACAGAGCAGGGATAAGTAGAAGGTAGATCTGGATCGCCTGGTAGTTTTCAGGTGCTTTGCAGTACGTCGGCAATGATTCCTGACTCCTCAATGTTTAATTATAACTGCAACAAAATGACTCCCCCTCGTCCCAAAAAACAAATTATACTGCTGACATGAAGAATGCTTGGGGTAACGAGGAGTGGATTTGTGTGTGGAAAGATTGTTAGATCAGTTCAGTTCTGGTACTCAGAGCAAATTCCTGGGCTCAGAATTCTTTCATTCTAAGGGTAAGGGCAACAATCTAACTAAATAGATCCTCTAGCGCAAGGATTTCCACTTGCGCAATGGAACCTCTTCTCCCTCTCCTTCTGTGCCTCCATACCCTTAGCAAATCTTCTCCAGGGGATTAGGGGAACCTCCAGAACAGATTTAGGGGGATGCTGGTGGATCTTGGGGTTCTAATAAAAGACAAGATATTCCCCACAATTCTAAAATCTGTCCACCCGTTGTGGAGGATTATAGGAAATGTTGAAGACTGTACAGAGAAGTCACACCAAGTACTGGGCCCCACCGTTGTTCCACATGATCTGAGAGTGATCCTTATTGCCAATCCAATACTCTGATTCAACAACGGTGAGATCTCCAATGTATCCCCCACCCCAAACTCCACAAATGACCACTGGGGTGACATTTTTCCCACCCGTCTTTCCCAGTGAACTACGCTCTTTTTCTACCCCTATGAGTCCCATTGTACCTCAAAACATTAACATTTGCCCTTGCAGGAGAGCCACTGCAGCTATCATTCTGAAATTTGGTGGGCTTCAGCCCCTCGAGGGGATAGCTGTTCCTGAAAATTGCATCCAATTCTGGCAGGAAAAAAAGTTATAGACTTCACTTTTTTTTAATATCAAATTTTAAAGATGGCCTACAGAAAAATCTCTGGATGTATCTGCTTACAATTTGACAGGCTTAACAAACTCTGGAGGGGTTTCTGTGCCTGCAAATTTCATCTACTTCTGTGAAGAGAAAAGTTATGTCTGAATAACAAGTCTCATTGGAAAGACAGAGCAGCTCTGAAACAGATCGGGCTGGTTCCGAAAGCCACAGATACAGATATATGTTGCATCTTGCAGCCGGTGCATATCCATAGTCTATATATTTTCAAAGTTAAAGCCAACTTTGGATAATCAGCTTGGAACATGCTATGGTTGTGCAGAGATGAATGAGGTAACAAAATAGAACACAAAATATGCCTCTCATTTCCTTTGACTGTTTCCCATACCTTCACAGACATCCACTGCTGGGGGAAAATGGCAGCTCCAACATGATCAGAGCCTCACTGCCCTTCTGATCAATGGAGCTCTGACCTTCTCTCATTAATTTTGAGCAGTGGTTTTCATGTTTGGAAAATGTCAACCCTTTAGAAAGGGGCTCCTTCAAAGAGAGACTAATTGCCATCTCCCCAGGAGGGTCTTTATGCTTGTTTGACTTAATTCATGTTTTTCTCCATGATGGTCTATTTAATTCATTTCAACAATAAGGTGACCATGGTCACTTCCAGCATGGAAGTTCTTAACATCCACAGCTATCTTGCCCCTTGTTTAGAGCAGGGTGGCAGCGTTCTTCCTCAAGCTGCTTAAGAGATGATGGTAAGAATGAAGCCCAGGCCTCTTCTCTGCTTTCAATACTTACAACCAGGGCTGTGGAGTCAGAGTCGTGGAGTCGGAAGCAATTGTTGTTGCAGATGTATTGTTTTTATATTGTATCACTGTATTTTATCAATTGTATCTTAACGATTTTGTAAGTCGCCTAGAGTGGCCATTGGCCAGATAGGCGGCAAAGAAATTAAATTTATTTATTTATTTATTTATTATTATTATCATTATCATTATTATTATTATTATTATTATTATTATGGGTGGAGTCGCAGTCAGAGTCGGAGTCGGTAGAAATGTACCGACTCCGACTTCAAAATAAATGTTGATTGACAAATTTTTTAAAATATAAACTCACAATGTCAAAGAAGCTTCCCATGAAGTCAGCCGCAGTTGAGCATTTCACCAGAACTCAAGATGGAAAACATTTTGCGTGTCAGCGTATGACCCAGGACCCGGGGGAAGACAAACGCTGTGACGCCAAGATCAGCGCATATTCAGGCAGCGATAAAAATGCTCCTACGAGAGCTTCCAATTTAAAAAGACATTTACAGCCCTTTCCAGGGCTGTGGAGTCGGAAGCAATTTTGGGTGGAGTCGGACAGTAGAAAAATAGAGGAGTCGAAGGTTCGGCGTACCGACTCCACAGCCCTGCTTACAATACTCCAAGGTGCAACTGGTGGTGGTGGAGGGAATCAGGTTATTCCTTCTTTTTTTTCAGAATAAGAGGAACAGGCTACTGCAAGTCCCTTTGGGTGTCCCAAAGGACTAGCTAGTGCAAAGAGGGCAAATTTTAATAACAACAAGAACAACAATAATAATACACGTGCATTCTATGAAAACACCCCAAACCAATTTAACGATAAAACATGACAATAAAAACATATATAAAGCTGTTTCATATATATATATATAACATAAATTCAAATCCAATGCAAACGCAGGCTGGGATAAAAATCTTCACTTCATACGCATGTTGAAAAAGGAAGGTCTTCAACAGGCACCAAAAAGATAATAGAGACAATGCCTGTCTGACAGGCAATGGGAGGGAGTTCCAAACATTTAACGCATCAGTATAGACCATGGTATTCCCGATCTCTATGTATGGATGTGAAAGTTGGACAGTGAAAAAAGAAATATCAACTCATTTGAAAGGTGGCGTTGGAGGAGAGCTCTGTGCATACCATGGACTGTGAAAAGGACAAATAATTGGGTGTTAGAACAAATTAAACCAGAACTGTCACTAGAAGCTAAAATGGTGAAACTGAGGTTATCATACTTTGGACACATCATGAGAAGACACGATTCACTCGAAAAGACAGTAACGCTGGGAAAAACAGAAGGGAGTAGAAAAAGAGGAAGGCCAAACAAGAGATGGATTGATTCCATCAAGGAAGCACAGACCTGAACTTACAAGATCTGAACAGGGTGGTTCATGACAGATGCTCTTGGAGGTCACTGATTCATAGGGTCGCCATAAGTCGTACTCAACTTGAAGGCACATAACAACAACAACAATAGAACTTCTCCCGGCATCCACAGAGCATATCACACTGATTATTTCAGAAAGCCTTACAAGAAAATGAAGGGTCCTGAAATGTCTCTGATACATTTTCTCTGATCCTTTTTTCATCCCATCTCACTAGAAAAGGAAGGCCACCATTCCCCCACCCCAACGCCTTGGAATGAGGTTCGCTCTGGGGTCTTGTGAATGACATAAAACGGGGGCCAGGCTTCCACCACGTGAACTCCTATTGCCACTTGCAATGACAGCACAAAACACACTAACACAGGGGTGTGGACCCTTTTTCAGCCTGAGGGCCATATTCCCTTCTGGCCAATCTTCTGAGGGCCACATGCAGGCAGTGGGCAGAGATACAGGCAAAAGTGGGTTGAGCAACTGATGTAAATTGTATCTTTGTTCAGTAGGCGAATTCCTACACACACTCACACATCCCTCTTTTTCCTCCATCCAGAAAAGCAAGAGGCATTATCCTTTTTATAATGCAATTTGATTTGGAAAGTTGGCTATTAATATTTATTAATTAATATTTATTAATAGTTTAGAAGTTGGTCTTTCATCATATCAGAAGGAAAAGGAATTTGAATGTTTTGAATGGGTGAAAAATTAACAGTAACCTACTGCAAAAAAGACCATTGTATTTGAGCAAATGCTTTCTGTGTGAAAAACTCTTAAGCATGAGCCTTAATCTAGCATTGCCTTTTATAATGCAACTGTAAAACTTCCTCAATTTACTAGATAATCTTCTATACAAAGCCACCTTTCCCATTAATTATATGCTTAGGGACAGCCAGTGGCAATAACACTGCCACCCCAAATTTTATAATCCACATTCAGCAGAGATATTGGTCTGAATAACTCAGTATAAGAGAGTTCCTCTCCAAGTTTTGCTATTAATATAATGGCTGTCTCCTTACATCTCTCAGCAACTGTTTTCTCCATCAAGCTGGGGTTAATACCCAGTGTTAATACTGATGCCAAGATGTTTGCATATTGCTGATCATATTCATGTGAAAAGCCATCTGGGCCTGAAGGCAAATTTGAACTTAAATTCCTTATTATTTCTTTCACTTCCCTAACTTAGATTACAGCTCCCGATAACCTAAATCTTCACCATCTAATAAATCAAAATGCAGTTTCTCCTTTGCTGTTAAAATCACTTTCTGACTGGGGATATTCCATACATCACTGCTGTCCATCATCCAGGGTAAATTCAACTCAAACCAGAATGCAAACAGGTATTAATTTTGAATGGTATCTCTCACCTGTTCCTTGCCTTAAACAAATGGTTAGCAATATTTTCCCTTCATTTTTTTGGTAATTGTTCAGGGTATGCACATCTGCTAATATCTCTCCCTTCCATCACTTTCTGGCAATGGCCATACTTTCTGACTATTACAAATTCCATGTGGCTTGCTTATACCTTACTGCCAGTCATTCAAATGTGTGCTAAACCAGACTCCCTAGATCAGATTCCCATCAGCTCAAACTCTCAGTTCAATCTTTTGCTAAGTTCATTAATTCAGCTGTCCCAACTGCATTTAGAGTAAATCCAAAGGCCCAGCTCAGTTTGTTGACATCAAAAATCCATCTCAGGTCTATAAATCATATTCCCAGCAACTTTCATCAAATCAAATTCTCGGCTTGGACAAGATTCCCAGCAGAGACCCCAAAAGCCTTAAATCAAGTACTGGTATTTAGTTCCCCTTCTTTTGTGGTTCAAGGCAAAACACGAGATGTAACTTGTCAATGCGACCTGCTGTTCCAGCTGTGCACCCTCTCATGGATCCCTTTTCGGGAAGGGCCATAGCTCACTGGTAGAGTCCATACTTCCCACGTAAAAGGTCTCACGTTCAGTCCTTGGCATCTCCATGTACTAGGTCTGTGAAGGATGTTGTTGTTATGTGCCTCCAAGTAGACTACGACTTATGGCGACCCTATCAATCAGCGACCTCCAAGAGTATCTGTCATGAACCACCCTGTTCAGATCTTGTAAGTTCAGGTCTGTGGCTTCCTTGATGGAATCAATCCATCTTTTGTTTGGCCTTCCTCATTTTCTACTCCCTTCTGTTTTTTCCAGCATTATGGTCTTTTCGAGTGAATCATGTCTTCTCATGATGTGTCGAAAGTATGATAACCAAAGTTTCATCATTTTAACTTCTAGTGACAGTTCTGGTTTAATTTGTTCTAACACCCAACTATTTGTCTTTTTCGCAGTCCATGGTATCTGCAAAGCTCTTCTCCAGCACCACATTTCAAATGAGTTGATTTTTCTCTTATCTGCTTTTTTCACTGTCCAACTTTCACATCCATACACAGAGATCGGAAATACCATGGTCCGAATGATCCTGCGAGCTGCTGTCAGCCAGTGTTTACAATACTAAGCTAGATGGGCCAGCTTTTCTCCTTCTTTCATAATGCCAGAATTTGGGGACATCAAAAGAAGCGGAATATTGGAAGATTCAGGACAGACAAAAGAAAGTACTTCTTCACACAGGGCATGGTTAATCTACGGAAGTGATGGAAAGAACCCCTCTCTGATCTTCTTCAGTGTTGATCCATCCAAGTTTAGTTAAGCACTTTTGAAGTATAGGAGCTCATCAGGACAGCCCAGTAGCTACACCACCATGGAGAAGTCAAACATGCAGACAGCTGTGTAGATCCATATATGCACACACACAAAGAACAGAGCTACATTACCAGAGCACCCAGTTTATTAAGATCAGCTGACAGTCATAGGTGTTTATAAAATAAATTCAGATTGCAAAAGCGCACTGAGTTTCAGTGAACTATCTTCAACCAGCTGAAACATACTCTTTAGTTTTTTAGTTAGAAATGCAAAACAACCTCGCATAGAAGTGATGCCACTGAAACTGCAGGCTTGTAGTAGGAAACCCATCAAAGAAAAGACGTATCCGGCCTCAACCTCTCAATTCCTCTGTGTGAATCTGTCACAGACTTGAAAGCCTCATCCACTCGCCAGAGCAAGGAAGCTCTATCAATCAGCCTGGTGCCCTGTTAAATAGTGTCATCAATTCTGCTCTAAAAAGCAAGCCTCAGAGCCGTGGTCTCCTGCGTTCCCCCTCCACCACGCCACTGGAACCAGCTTCATAACTGTAACACGTGCCTCCAGACTTCTTGCATACTGTCAGCGCTAAAATGCTGTTTGCCACCTCCGGCCGGTAGACTTTCTTGGTTGAAAAAAATAATAATATTAAAGAACAGCCTGTCCAGGTCATTATGTTTACCTGGTAAGAATGACATGGTTGGATTGCTTAGGAGCGAAAGAACATGGGATGCTGCTTTATATCAAGTCAGACCATTGGTCCATCTAGCTCAGTATTGTCCACACTGACCGGCAGAGGCACTCCAGGGTTTCAGACTGGGGACATTCCCAGCCCAATGGTGTGGACTGAATCTGGGATCTTCTGCAAGCAAGGCATATGCTCTACAACTGAGCTACGGGTCTCCTCTCCAACCTGTTTCTAATCCAGGATGGATCTATCAGAGGAGCACAGGCACAGCAGGCAACCCAGTCCTTGATGGAAAAGGCGATCGTTGCAGGGAAGACGTTCTGGGGGGCAAGCAGTGACGCCAAGTGTCCCAAAGAGAGAAAACAACAAGAAGCCTTTTAAGTTGAGACCTATCCCAATCTGCATCTGTGTTAGAATTGCTTGTTAATATGTTTTTTTTAAATGTTTTTAACCCTTTTTAAAAAGATGTTTTTAAAGCTTTAAAAAAAATGTTTTTAATGTTGTTTTGTTTTAATGTATTTTAAGGTCTGTTTTTATGATGTTTTAAAGTGTTTTTAGCGCTTCTGTTTGCCGCCCTGGGCTCCTGCTGGGAGGAAGGGCAGGATACAAATCAAATAATAAATAAATGATGTGGAACGGAGAGTGACTAGCAAAACAGACCTTGGTAGGGCAATAAAATAAAATAAAATAAATTGGTGGCTATCTCAAGGAGAGTGAAGGATTTGTCATTAATAAATCACATTCCCACATGGACAGGCTGCGTTTGAAAATAAATATAAGATTAGTCAGGCTGTTCTATGATTGCTTGCAGATCTGAACAGAAATGAAAGAGCATGAACGGCAATGAAGAGAGCAGATATGATGCAAACAATCAAGAGATCAGAATAAATTTAACAAGCTCAGTCTTGACAAGGAGATCAATCAATGAGAGTGAACTCGCTAGGGCTGGGCACCCGCTCTGGCCAAATCCCAGGGGTGGGTCAAGGCAGCACCAGATAGATGTGGGTGAGGCCAGGTCCACCTAGAGCAATCCAGGGCTTTCAAAAGGGGCCCAACTGCATCTCACCCATCACTATATGTGGTCGCCTTTCTATGCCTGGCTATTATGTGCCTGGTTGCCTCAGCTGAGGTGCAAAAATATGGAAAGGAAGGAAGGAAGGAAGGAAGGAAGGAAGGAAGGAAGGAAGGAAGGAAGGAAGGAAGGAAGGAAGGAAGGAAGGAAGGAAGGAAGGAAGGAACAGATCCTGACCTGGAGAACCATAGATGAGGTTTGATATTTTGCCAGGACAAGTCTTTGGGGTCCATTATGTCTGGATGAGATTTCCAGGCCTCTCTCTTCAGAGAGGCCCAAATGCTGTCTAGTGAACTCAGTCCAATGAAGCTGAATGGTGGAAGATTTAGGACAGACGAAAGGACGAACTTCTTCAACCAGCACAGAGCTAATTCATTCTTTCCCACAAGAGGCAGTGACGACCACCAAATTGGATGACTTTAAAAGAGGATTAAACCAACGCATGGAGGATGATGGGTACTAGTCGTGATAGCTATGTCCTTCCTCCAATGTGAGAAGCAGTATGCCTCTGAATACCAGTCGCTGGGAATCACAAGTGGGGAGAGCCCTGTTGTGCTCATGTGGTGCTTGTGGGGCCCCCATAAGCACCTGGTTGGCCACTGTGAGAACAGGATGCTGAACTAGATGGGCCATTGGCCTGATCCAGCAGCCAGGCTCTTCTGATGTTCTTAGGAGAGACTGGCTTAACCTGTCTAATCAAGCCTTTGTCTAGAGGGGGAAATGTTGACACTACTACTGACCCAGGAAGAGGGCAGCAATGTGGGACTCGGTGGCCTTTTCCACCCAGCGTGGGCACAGCGCCTGCACCCCCACCCTCTTCCGCTCTCCATTAGGCACACGTCAGATTTATTTATGTGCATAATCTTAGGAACTCCAAATGGCTAAGCACCAAATCTTCTAGCAAAGAACCACAGGCCCACACAACAGGACAAATCTTCTGAAATGAAAGGCAAGCGGTCTTTTAGAAAATCCAAAGGGGCATTCCCGCGACTCCCCATGCTCCAGACCGGGGAGCCTGTGGCATTGCAGATGTTGCTGGATGAACTCCAGCTCCCATCTGGCCCAGCAATCATGGCCTACGGTCAGGAATGATGGGGGACAGAGTCCAACAGTCTCTGGAAGGCCTCAGGTTCCCCAGCCTTGCTCTAGAAATTACGTTTAGGACCAACCCATGACTCTCTTGACAGATTTTCCATCCCTGGTTTCAGTTACTGCAAGTCAAGTCAATGCTGACTGGGTCTATTTACTGAAACTCTGGAAAGGAGGTGTGTGCGTGGGCGCACACATGCGTGTAAGCAATATTCCAAAGGTTTGGGTTCACTCTGGCTTCTGGTCACACCACTGTGGAGGCAGATCGCTGAAAAAGGGCATTGCGAAGCTTCCCTCTGATTATGAATCTGTGGTAGAGAGGAGATAGCAGCCACACCCACCCACCCCCCTTCGGAACTGAGCCCTGGAGGAAATAAACCCACTAGAATTTCATTGGCTTTTTTCACGGCCTCCTTCATGAGCTGTGGTGCGCTTGAAGACTTAAAGCTCCAGGATGCAGTGGCAGCCACATGTTCTTGTTCGAAAAAGCCAGCCTCTTTGCATCAGGAGTTTTTCTTAAGGCAGGCAGGCAGGCAAAAACTGACATGCCCTCTGCAGGGATTTCTGCAACTGATTAAGTTACTCACCAGGAACCCAATTTCCCCCAGATGCTGTGTGTTAATAAAAAAATATATATATATGCTAGAATCCCTTTGGAGGGCAACACACAGAATATTCATTTATTTATTCTATTTATAACTTAGACTTGCTTGATGCCTCATAAACAAGTTTGCTCATCATCAGGCACAACAGTGAAAAACATGACAATTATACTTCAAGGGGAAGGGGAAGGCACAATAAATCTTAACATTCCGACCCAGGATAACGCACAGATGCAAAAGACCAACAGAAATCACAGGAGTGAAAGACAACTTTTACATACAGAAGCTGAAACCGCCCGCCATACCAGAGGGGCAGGAACAGCAATTTAACACTGCCCTCCCCCTTGTGCCGGTCTAGGGATGGTTTCGATTGAGCGGAGGGACATGCCAGTGCCCTCTCACCACAGACCTCCTCCTTCCACTCACCCAAAGTGCAGGTGGGTGGAAGAACCACAGGTGAGATTTCTGTCTGTAGCCTTTTGCCCCAGCCACCCTGCGTGGGAGAGCTGCAGGTACAGCGGTGGCCCCATCACTCTGTTCAGCCCCAATGGGCAGCGGTTGGGCTTAGGTTTACCCCTTAAAATATGGTGGTCCTAAAAGGTCTGGCAGAAGAGAAACGCCTGATGCTGACAGGACAACAACATGGGCTCTAGACATGCCTCCCTACGGAGAGCATTTCATAGCCAGGGGGCCACCACTGAAAAGAGCCTCTCTCTCACGGCCATCCTTCGTAGATGACCTTTCGATGCCTGAACTGAATCGGGTTGATTCGGGAGGGTCCAGGCACTGGTTGAGTTTGGTTGGGACAGCCCTGGGTTGACTTGGTCTAGGTCGGGTGGCCCAGAGTGATCCGGGGCTGTCAGGGGGCAGGGCATCAGAAGGGCAAGCAGGCACTGGGTGGGAAAACCTATGAAAAGGCCAAGACCTACCTGACTGTCGGCTGCATCTTCGATTCTGTGGGGTGCAGAGCGCTCCTTTGCAAGCACGGCAGAGATTGTGGCAAAAGCCTATGCTCCAATTATGAGGAATGGCCACAGCTCCTTGGGAGGGCATGTGCTTTTCACTCAAAGCATCCCAGGTTCAGTCCCTGCTGTCTCCAGACAGGGCTGGGAAAGACCCCAAAGAGTTGTTGCCAGTCAGTGTCAACAATACTGAGCTAGATGGACCAATGGTTTGATTTGGGATATGGAAGCTTCCTACGTCCTAGTATTCCTAAGGAATTAATTCTAAAAATTCTCCTTGTCTCCTCCTAGAATTCTGTAGGAGGTGGATGCAGCACAGAGCATAACCACTGAACAGGAAACAAACAGAGTGGGGGAAACACACTCACTCCAAGTCTGAAAGCGTGGTACCCTGTGGCTCAGCTCCACAAAGGTTCTCCCCTTGAACTAGATGGCGGATTGCACCGACACAGCACATCAAAGATGGCCTTTCTACAAAGGGGGAAATGTCAGTTTCACCAGAAATTTACTTCTTTTTATGACAGAGGCATGTGGTGCATACCTGGCAGATGTTGTAGTGCTCAAAGAGGGACAGTAAACCCACGTCGCTGCGGCTGGTGACGCCTTTTAAGACTGTGATGTTGCCATTTCCAGAGTCCAGCTCCATCACATCGTTGAAGACGTTGGACACGGCTTTGCCAGTAAGCAGCAGGTTGACCAGTTCCTGGTTTCAACAGAGTAAGGGGGCTTTAGGAACACACACACTGGGCAGGTAGAAAGAGCCGGCTGGTGCCCGTGTTATGCTTGAAGGACATGGGGTGGAAGTCAAAATGCGGTGCTGCTTCGAGGAGGGTACGGCACTGGGCGGGAAGGCAAGGCTGGGCAGGAAGGATTGGTCAGGCGGGAAAGCCCACGCCCCACATCCCAAGGCATCCACCACTACCTTCTCCTCGGAAGATGCAGCTGGTCCCTCCCATTTTGAGTTTTTCTCCTTCTTTCTGCCCAATACTTGCCTCTCCCTGCTGTGTGACGCTCCACCACCACCCCAACAGCCCCAGACTGCTCTGGGCCACCTGACCTGACCCACAGAGATCCAGGGGTGTCTCAATCTGACTTGAGTGATGCCCGGATCCCCTCCTCCCACAAATTGGCCAATTCGGTTCAGAGCTTGGCCAAGTCCAGTGCACAGCCCCAATGGCCGCCATTTAAAGGCCATCCTCTCTTGCCAGGAATCTGTTAACGGCCCTCCCCAAATTCTCATCCTGGTTCCTGATCCCCCACTGCATCCAATGTTATCTCCCTCCCTCCCCAACATTTCCTGTTTTATCCCTCCCTCTGCCCTTTCCCCCTCCAAATCTACCACCCACAGAAGAGCAGGTAGGGAGCCTGCAACCCTCCAGATGCCATTTGACTACACCTCCCATCATCCCTTTCCATTGGCCACGCTGTCTGAGAATGATGGGAGTTGGAGTCCCACAACATCTGCCAGGCCACCAGCTCTCCATCCTTGCCCTAGAGTCTCCTGCATTCAGAAACAGCCGTGCACTTTTTCCTTTTGGATCATCAGGCATGCCAGCACAAATGTCACATGATTGCCGCTATGCCCATTCATGGGCAGGGCTTGCTGCCCAAGGTGGACACATCTTGCTTGGCAGGAGGTCACATCCAACATGCCAATAAAGCAACCTGGGTTTTAGCCAAAAGCAGCTGGACCCCTGCTTGATTTCTGCAAAAATCATTATCTGTTGGGCCATGCCCCACCATAGGGGTGGAGTAATATGAATGGCTGCCATGTAGGCGACTCCCTGTATTTTCTGTTTCCCAAGGAACCCCATTGCAACCCTGCATGAGTGGTCCATGCTTCTTCCTGGGTGATGATACACAGTTTATTTGCATTCCATCAAAAACAGCACTGTGGCTTATCACGACTTGGTTACTTGACAGCACTGGTATCACACACACACCCCAAGCCCTTGTTTAGGCTATTTACATAAATCATAGAAAAGTAGAGTTGGAAGGGGCCTGTAAG
Organism: Rhineura floridana; assembly: GCF_030035675.1. Lineage (NCBI taxonomy): Eukaryota > Metazoa > Chordata > Lepidosauria > Squamata > Rhineuridae > Rhineura > Rhineura floridana. Next base: position 83,310,358 of record NC_084489.1, on the reverse strand, counting down.
GCCATCAAGTCCAACCCCTGCTCAAGGCAGGAATCCAAATCAAAGCATTCCCGACAGATGGCTGTCCAGCTGCCTCTTGAATGCCTCCAGTGTCGGAGAGCCCACTATCTCTCTAGGCATTGTTGTATGGCTCTAATAGTTAGGAAGTTTTTCCTGATGTCCAGTCGAAATCTGGCTTCCTGCAACTTGAGCCCATTATTCTGTGTCCTGCACTCTTGGACGATCGAGAAGAGATCCCGGACCTCCTCTATGTGACAACCTTTCATGTACTTGAAGAGTGCTATCATATCCCCCCTCAGTCTTCTCTTCTCCAGGCTAAACATGCCCAGTTCTTTCAGTCTCTCCTCATAGGGCTTGGTTTCTAGTCCCCTGATATATAATAAATAATATGTCCACCATGGGTCACCAACATGGTGCCCGTGGACACAACAGTGCGAGGTCTGTCCATGACACTCACGAACCTTGTAAGCTCCCCTACTCACTGCCTCCTTGGTTATGGGTTGAGTGAGGTTATCCTTTTCTCCCTTGAAAATAACGTAAGAGGAAGTTGGGAAAGTGACACTCTGTCTCACTTCCTCTTTCATCTCTTTTGAGGCTGATTCCTTCTTCTAGAACCAAATTTTACCAGATCCCTTGGAAAAGTGGGCGCACATGCGCTTTTTTTCTTTTTGTCTCCTGGGGGAGGGGGGAGAGAAATGACCTAAGGGAGTTTCACCCACAGCACTTGCTCAAAAATCCAACCCCTGACATAAATATACTGGCATATATATATATTGACCCCATCACAGAGACTTTTCCATATTTACCTGTGTACAGTATCCATATGCACCAATCAATCGGTTTGTGATCACATCAAAATCTCCACGAACTCTAGGAGGGAAAAAAATAGTAAGATAGCAACTCTGCAGTTGTACTTTGGACTAACAGAAGTTTCCAAAACGCTTCAAAGGCAGTCCCGCATACAACACTCTCATCCAGTTCTTTGCTTACTGGCCAGGATCAGTAGCATTCAATAACGTGACTGCCGTATCTTGTCATGGGAGAGAAACGCCCTGGAATAAGCATGCACATTACAACTGGTGTGCAATTTCATCTGCTGCCTACTTTAAATCACCCTTACCAAACGTGGTATCCTCCAGATGTTTTAGATGGCAGCTCCTTTCAGCCCCAGCCAGCATGAAGTCCAAAACATATGGGAGCACCAGCTGGTGAAGACTGCCTGAAACTCCTTTATTATTTTGATTTTTGAATTTTTTAAAAGAATGTAAGACTATACATTTGCATTGATTAAGTTAAGACTCCAGAGGAATCTGAGTGCTTTAAGAAGGATTTAACTTTAAAATCCTCCCTCAAAGTAAAATACTAAAATCTCTCTCTCTCTGCCTCTCTTTAAATAAAATCTCATTCCAAAAACAAAACCAGAGAATCAACTTGATTGTTCCTGTCATTGCCAAAATAAAATCTGTATAAAATACTGAGGAAGCTACTGTATTTAAAAAAAGTATTTTGCAGCGATCATGGAAAGAACATTCAAAGAGTTTGTTTCAATAAAAATTATTATTATTACTATTACTACTGCTACCAGTATTTTCAGTGCTAAATCAACAAAGCAGATATAAAATAATATGTCAGCAAAGGGATGATTGCACACTTAACAGGGCTTCAGTGAGAACCATATTTGGCCACTGGCCACTTCTTAGCTTAAGGAACAATCACACCAAGAACATCCCGAAGCTTTGCTCGAAACAAGTGACTGATGCAACCTGCGTCAATTAGGGGCTGTGGGACATCAAGTTTGGACAATAGAAGGAAGTTCTAATTCCATCCTTGGGTGCAAATGGTATGGGAATTTCAAGCTGCACCTAAGCCATTCACAGAGAAGCAACATCTGCACTTCACATCATTTGTGCTAGTGAGAAAGCCATCAAGGATGCAGCTTCACGATTTATAGCTAGCTCAGGGTTGCACAGAAATTCCTCCTTCCACGGCAGTTACCATTACACACAGATAACCTGGTGAAGAGACTACCAGGCACCCCATTGGGACAGTGAAGTGTGAACACAAAGCTCTTGTGGCCACTGGTTCATCTAATGCTGCATGCACACCATATGTTTAAAGCATATTCGAAACATATTATTTTCCCCAAAGAATCCTGGGAACTATATTCACCTCTCACAGAGCTACAATTTCCAGCACCCTTTAGAAAACTACCATTCCCAGGATTCTTTGGGGGAAATAATGTGCTTCGAATGTGTTTTAAATGTATGGTATGTACACAGCCTTATTGAGCGCTATTCTCCAGGGTCCCAGGCAGGACTTCTTCTCCAGCCTTGCTGCTAGAGATTCCTTAGAGGATTCTGCAGAATGAACCTGAAATGCATTCAGGAGCTCTACCAGTGGACAATGGACCTGTCTACTCAAATTATAAGGCAAGAAAGTACATCATAAACCTAGCCCTAGGTCAGCGTATCAGGCATCTGGGGCCAATTCATCAGACAATGGAGTATGATGAATGTCTATATGGACAGGGGTTTCCATAATTCAAAACAGCTCCTTTCCTAATTTATTTGATTTCATTCATTCATTTATTCATTCTTCAGACAGTAACCCTAAAATGGGCATTTTCTGCTGTTGCCCCTTTACTGTGGAATACCCCACCCTTTGTCATGCATGAAGCAGCAGCCATCAGCAGCTTCAGACATTTTGCAAAGATTTTTTTTGTCCAGGCTTTCCCTGACCCGTAAGACTGTACCCTGATCTACGTGTTTGAGAATCTTCCGAATTTCTGTTATTTGATTGTATGTGTTTTTATATCGCTGTTTTACTGGTTTCAGGTTCTGCTTCTGTTTTAACGCTTTAATTAATTGTTTTATAGGCAAAGCTACCTAATTTGCAATTTCCAAAACAATACAAAAACTAAAACGCAGCCATCCTTCGAAATTTGCACTTCCCCAAATACTGCAATGGCAGCCAAGTAACATGTACAAAAAGGCACAGACAAGGGTAGAGTGTGAAAAATTTATATATACACTGGTGAAAATAATACACAAAAATGCATTCTATTTGGGAGAACTCCTTTGCAAAAATGTGTACATGAGGCAAAATTGCATACAAAAATGTCTATATTATTATTATTATTATTATTATTATTATTATTATTGCATTTATATACCATCCCATAGCTGAAGCTCTCTGGGTAGGTTACAACAATTAAAAACATTAAAAACAAATATACAAATTTAAAAACACATTTTAAAAAAGCCATTTAAAAACACATGCTAAAATGCCTGGGAGAAGAGGAAAGTCTTGACCTGGCGCCAAAAAGATAACAGTGTTGGCGCCAGGTGCACCTCGTCAGGGAAATCATTCCATAATTTGGGGACCACCACTGAGAAGGCCCTCTCCTTTGTTGCCAGCCTCTCAGCTTCCCTCGGAGTAAGCACCCGGAGGAGGGCCTTGGATGTTGAGTGCAGTGTACGGGTGGGTTCATGTTGGAAGAGACGGTCCATCAGGTATTGTGGTCCCAAGCCATGTAAGGCTTTATAGGTTAAAAACAGCACCTTGAATCGAGCTCGGAAACATACAGACAGCCAATGCAAGCGGGCCAGAATCGGTTTTATATGTTCAAACTGTCTGGTCCCTGTTACCAATCTGGCCGCTGCATTTTGCACAAGTTGCAGTTTCCAAACCATCTTCAAAGGCAGCCCTACGTAGAGCCCATTGCAGTAATCTAACTTGGAGGTTACCAGAGCATGAACAACTGAAGCCAGGTTATCCCTGTCCAGATAGGGGCATAGCTGGGCCACCAACCAAAGTTGGTAGAAGGCACTCCGTGCCACTGAGGCTACCTGAGCCTCAAGTGACAGAGATGGTTTTAGGAGAACCTCCAAGCTATGAACCTGCTCCTTCAGGGGAAGTGCAACCCCATCCAGGACAGGTTGGATATCCACCATCCGGTCAGAAGAACCACCCACTAACAGCATCTCAGTCTTGTCTGGATTGAGCCTCAGTTTATTAGCCCTCATCCAGTCCATTGTCGCAGCCAGGCACCGGTTCAGCACATTGACAGCCTCACCTGAAGAAGATGAAAAGGAGAAATAGAGCTGCATGTCATCAGCATACTGATGGCAACGCACTCCAAAGCTCCAGATGACCGCACCCGGTTTCATGTAGATGTTGAACAGCATGGGGGACAGAACTGACCCCTGTGGAACCCCATACTGGAGAGTCCAGGGTGCCGAACAATGTTCCCCGAGCACCACCTTCTGGAGCTGACCCACCAAGTAGGAGCAGAACCACTGCAATGCAGTACCTCCCACTCCCAACTCAGCCAGTCTCCCCAGAAGGATACCATGGTCGATGGTATCAAAAGCCGCTGAGAGATCAATCAAGAAGAATCAACAGAGTCACACTCCCCGTCTCTCTCCCAACATAGGTCATCATACAGGGGCAACCAAGGCTGTTTCCGTGCCAAAACCAGGCCTGAAACCCAACTGAGATGGATCCAGATAATCTGTCTCATCCAAGAATGTCTGAAGCTGGCCTGCCACCACTCGTTCAAGCTCCTTGCCCAGGAATGGAACATTTGCTACCGGCCTATAGTTATTAAGATTTTCTGCGTCCAGGGAGAGTCTCTTCAGGAGTGGTCTCACTACCGCCTCTTTCAGGCAGCCATGGACCACTCCCTCTCACAGAGAGGCATTAATCACTTCCCTGGCCCAGCCGGGTGTTCCATCCCTGCTAGCTTTTATTAGCCAAGAAGGGCAAGGATCCAGCACAGAAGTGGTTGCACGAAACTGTCCATGCACCTTGTCAACATCCTCAAGCTGTAGCACCTGAAACTCATCCAAGAAATCGGTTCAAGGCTGTGCTCTGGATATCCCGCTTGATTCACCTGCTATAATACTGGAGTGCTGGCAGATGCTAAAGATTTTATCCTGGAAGTGCCAAGCAAATTCATTACAGCGGGCCTCAGATGGTTCTCTATATTAAGAGAAATCTGCACTAAAACGCTGGTGAATTCTCATGAGGACTTCACAAACTAATATGCTGATGTGGACAACTGAACTGAAGACTGGAAAAATGAGAAACTAAGAGAAACCAAAACTGATAGATTCCCCCATCCCTACGTATGTTTGGGGGAGGGGGCAGAGTGAAGAATGTGGCTCCTTGGCCACTGGTAAACACCTGCCCAGGCCTCCTTCGCCCTCATTCTATGCTCACAATGTCTTTGACGTGTATCTGTCCAAGGTTTCTCTCATTCCTTCTTCCTTTTCCACTCTTCCAGGACTTTCCGTATCGTTTGCAAATAATGTTTCTTGGAGTAAGATCGGAGCCAAAAGGTTGTTCCCCCACAAACCATGTGATTAATTAACAGAAAGTAAAATGCTCCCAATTTTACTTCTGGGGAAAACCCTAACAAGCAAACACAAAACAAACAACCCCCCCCACTTCTACTTTATAATGATATATTTTCCGACTGTCACAGCCACTTTAAAAAGACAGCCAGATGTGTGTGTTTCAAGTGAGGGCCGGCACTCTCGCCACTCCTGCCCATAGGGCGAGGTCATAATCCTCTATAGGTTGCCTCACACCCTTTCTTCATGGCAACAGACTGTTAACATTCACAAAACAGACAATTATGGGGTTGGTAACGGAAATAGAACGTGGGTTGGGAGAGAGGAAAAAAGCTCTCAAATAATTACATGGGAGGCTTCTAGGAAAGGCCAGCATGAGCACATGGATCTCCTAAGGAATGTTCTGTTTTGACATCTGTACATGCCGCCATTAATGGATTTGTGCACAGGCATAAAAGCCACAAGGCCAGACATCCATATCTCCAGCCAGCCTTTTTATGGCTGAAGGCTATTTCTTACTGGATCTTACTTATCCCAATTTCTGCAGCTTTGTGATATTGACAAAGCTAACTTAGCCGCTCCCTGAAACGTCCATGCCAGACCCACAACTGTCTTGTAGGCCAGATGTTTCATTTATTTGCCCAGCACCAGACCTGAAGTGGCTGAGCGGATTATCATTCCCTCTTCCCAGGGGACTCTGGGAAATGTAGCTTTGTGAGGAGAACAGGGGTCTCCTAACAACTCTCAGCACCTTAACAAACTAAAGTTCCCAGGATTCTTTGCCATGACTGCCATGATAGGACACCGCTTTAAATGTAAGGTAGGTGGTGTGGGGGGGGGATTGCACAAATGGGGTTTGTAGATTTTTGCTTGTTTTTATGCTATATTTAATTATTACATTTATCCCACCTTTCCTCCAAAGAGCTCAAGGAGGCGTGCAAATATGATTTTATCCTCATACCAACCCTGTGAGGTAGATTAAGCTGTGTTTTTAACAGTGTTGAAATGATATGATGATGATGTTGTTATGTGTCTTTAAGTCGATTACAACTTATGGCGACCCTATGAATCAGCAACCTCCAAGAGAATCTGTTGTGAACCACCCTGTTCACATCTTGTAAGTTCAGGTCTGTGGCTTCCTTTATGGAATCAATCCATCTCTTGTTTGGCCTTCCTCTTTTTCTACTCCCTTCTGTTTTTCCAAGCATTATTGTCTTTTCTAGTGAATCATGTCTTATATATCCAAAGTATGATAGCCTCAGTTTCATCATTTTAGCTTCTAGTGACAGTTCTGGTTTAATTTGTTCTAACACCCAGTTATTTGTCTTTTTTGCAGTCCATGGTATGTGCAAAGCTCTGATGATGATGATGATGATGATGATGATGATAATAATAATAATAATAATAATAATAGCAGCACTCTAGCTTTGGTCAGAGCCAGCTCTAAACACTTTGCTGCTTGCAATGAAGGACTAGATGTGCTCCCCCCATGCCATAGGCAGAGGCCCACTGGACTGGCAGCTTGGGATCTTATTTCCAAACTGGCAATGGGGGAATGCCCTTGACTTCACCCGAGGGCAGCAAGCTAGTGCTGGCAGTGCAGGACCAGCCATATGGCATACATAGCTCTGTCCTCCAATAGAAGCAGACAGCCACAGGGCTCAAGAGAAATAGCCCGGGGGGCTGCCCCTCCGCTTGTCCCGCATGAGGTGGCTGCCTCACTCTGTCCCTGGCAGTCACTCGCCTGAATTCAGAGAATGAAGGGAAAGGGCTTTAACTAGGGATAGAAGGATTTGCCAGTTTCGGTTCTCTTACTCTCTCACTTTTCCAATCTTTAATTTGGTTCTCTACATTTCTGCAGAAATTTGCAAACTTTTTTAAAAAAATTATTATTTATTTATTTATCACATTTATATACCACCCCATAGCCAAAGCTCTCTGGGCGGTTTACAGCAATTAAAAACAATAAAAACAAATATACAAATTTTATAACACAAAAAACAATTTAAAAACACAATTTAAAAAAAATAAAAAACAATTTAAAAACACATGCTAAAATGCCTGGGAAAAGAGGAAAGTCTTGACCTGGCACCAGAAAGATAACAGTGTTGCCGCCAGGTGCACTTCGTCAGAGAGATCATTCCATAATTTGGGGGGTCACCACTGAGAAGGCCCTCACCCTTGTTGCCAGCCTCCCACTTTACCTCGGAGTAGGCACCCGGAGGAGGACCTTAGATGTTGAGCATAGTGTACAGGTGGATTCATGTCGGGAGAGGCAGTGCATCAGGTACCGTAAAATCCTCAGGAAAACCTTTCAGCATTTTAGGGCAAATTTCTCCTAATAAACACATTTTTGTATGCAGTTTTGACTCAATGTACACGTTTGCAAACATTGTTTCCTGACAACACATTCTTGTATATTGTGTTTACTAATATGTTCATTTTTATGCACACTTTCCCCTGATATATGTATTGTTCTAAACACTGGTTAGCAAACTGTATCACAAAATTAGGGTAAGTGTGAATTTCAAAGGATGGCTGTGTTTCAAGTCTCATGTTGTTTCAGAAAGTGCAAATTTCGTATCGGCTTTCAATACAAACTGAATCAAAATCACCCCCCCATCCCTAGCTGTAGCTCAGTGGTAGAGCATGCGCTTTACATAAAGAAGGTCCCAGGTTCAATACCTGAAATCTCCAGGTAGGATTGGGGGAGAACCCAGCCTGAAACCTTGGAGAACCACAGCCAGTCACATTAGAGAAAATACTGAGCTAGATGGGATCTGTATTCTGACTAGGAATGGGTGAGAAATTGAATTCACTTCACATTTCAAGCCAAATCTATCAAACCTGCACTTTCTGAAACAATATGAGAACTAAAACAGAGCCATTCTTCGAAATTCACACTTATCCAAATTTTGCACTGCAGTTCGCCAACCAAACTATGTTTACAAAAAGAGAAAGTGTGCACGAATGGGTGAAAACAGCACACAACAATTCATTATACCACAAGAAACTGCTTGCAAAAATGCATACGTTACCCAAAGCTGCCTACAAAAATGTGTTTATCTGGAGAAATTTGCACTAAAATGTTGGAGAATTTTCATGAGGATTTTATTTTTTAAATAATCTCAAACTGCTGCAGCAATTTGGAGAAGTGAAGACTGGAAAAGTGAGAAACTGAGAGAATTGAAATGGACCGATCTTTCCGTCTCAAGTTCTGACTCAGTATAGGGCAGCTTCCTATGTAAGAGAAGGCCCTCTGGTGATGACCATAAAATTAAGGCAGGCCAGTGTGAGGGTGTATAAAATTACGCATGGCACTGAGAAAGTGGATAGAGAAAAGTTCTTCTCCCTCTCTCATAATACTAGAACTCGTGGGCATTCAAAGAAGCTGAATGTTGGAAGATTCAGGACAGACAGAAGGAAGTACTTCTTTACTCAGCGCATAGTTAAACTATGGAATTTGCTTCCACAAGATGCAGTAACGGCCACCAGCTTGGATGGCTTTAAAAGAAGATTAGACAAATTCATGGAGGACAGGGCTATCAATGGCTACTAGCCGTGATGGCTGTGCTCTGCCACCCTAGTCAGAGGCAGCATGCTTCTGAAAACCAGTTGCTGGAAGCCTCAGGAGGGGAGAGTATTCTTGCACTCGGGTCCTGCTTGCGGGCTTCCCCCAGGCACCTGGTTGGCCACTGTGAGAACAGGATGCTGGACTAGATGGGCCACTGGCCTGATCCAGCAGGCTCTTCTTATGTTCTTAACACCCACACACGTGACACCTGTCATAATAACAGGCCCTTTGCTAGTTGGTTAACGTTTCTTAGGAGTGCAAGGGTGTGACCATCATTCTGTGTCTCAGAACGACTTTCTTCTGATCTCCCATGTTTGCTTGAACATGCATCCCATGTGGATTAAGCATGTTTTGAATTAAGATACTCATCACAGCGTGGACTCCCAAAAACTCCTGAAACTTTTAAACTTTTCCACCCTGAAATGTTTTTTCTTCTTTTTGAGAGGATGGAGGAAACAATCGCTGATGTTTTTATATTTAATAACAAAAACAAAGCATCAATTTAAAACAAAAGAAAAGAAAAAACCATGGCGAGAAAACAACTCCAAATCTCAGGGACACTGAAGGTCAAGGAGAGGACTGTTTGGGCCATTAAAACCAATCTATTCTAATCCATGGAAAATGTGATTCAGCCTCTAATCCGTCACGTTACGGTGGTCTCAAAACTCGAGTTGCCATGCCTCTCTGTGGCCTCTCTTACCTTCCTGAAAAAAATGTCCAGCTCCCTTTAAAATTGAGGATTTAGAGGCTGGCTCTGCATTCTAAAATGTGCTTGTTCTCCTGCATTTTCATATTGTGTAGGCTAATTCCTGTCTTCAAATTAATGTGGCAAATTGCTGCTTTAGTTGGTTGGGTTGTTTTGGTTGACGGCTCCTTTCTCTTAGCACTTTCAACGTTCTGGATATTTTGTGACTTGATCTTTGCACTCTGAGCTCCTGCTTGCTGCAAGCAAGGCAGGAGTAGTAGCCAGTGGCGGTTGGTGCCCCTTGGGACTGGTAGGGCAGAAGGCAGGGAGACCAACAGCAGGTGGAGCCCAGAGCCAATGACAGGCAGAGCCACCCCTTGATTGGTTGCAAGTAAGAAGACAAGCAGGCGGGGACTGGCTGAGGGAAGAATTTGGTGGGGCACTGTCCCATCTGCCCAGTGGAGGAGCCTCCACTGGTAGTACAGTAGGGCCCCGCTTATACGGCGGGTTCCGTTCCGGACCCTCGCCGTTAAGCGGAAATCGCCGTAAAGCAGAACCCCATTGACTTTAATGGGGCGCGTCGCACAAAAATGACACGAAAATGCCGCAAAAGCGGCTTTAAAAAAGGGGAGGAAAGCCGCCGCATTAGCGGAACACCGGGAAGCGGAGCACCGGGAAGCGGGGCCCTACTGTAGACTAGATCTTCTAAACATACAACAGAATGAGCCTTGAAGCGGCAGAATGAACCACACCAGATCAGTTTAGAGGTTGGTGATCACATTTTTATAACATCGCAGCCCCCCCCCCCAAAAAAAACCAAACTCCTGCATGAAGTCCTGGCCAATGTGCTGGGATGCCAGAGCCACAATTATGGCGCCACCATCACTGGGTGTGCCAATCAATGCTCCCAATAGTGCACTGGTACACCCCTGACCTCGCCACCACACTGTCCAGCCCCAGCCCAGTCCAGGTAAATTGCAGCCATGTGGGAGGGCGGTTTTGCCCTACCACACCGGCAGCCACTAGAAGAACCCCAGGGCTTGGGGGAGGAGCCCATGCTGCACTCTGCCTCTCAGAAAGCAAGACATGGCTGCCATGTGGCTTGGGGTTCCAAATGCTACTGGGCTTCTCATGTCAACCCCGGCTCCTACCAAAGGATAAGGGGAAAAATCAGGGCTTGATTGTCTAGTTTGTGTGGGCTCCCACCTGTGAAATTTGTTTGCCTTATGATGACAGCTGCCCAGCCCTCCTTGGCCTTCTCTTTGCTCCTCCCAAACTATGCCAGCTATGTCAGTTTGCAACCCCTCGCCGTGTCTGTACCAGAAACTCATCGGTACGTATTTTTCCTGATGGGGGGAGGACTCCCAAGGGAAATCTATCTTCTTTCTTTGCCTAATCTGAAGGGGAAGGCTCTGACATCTGTAATTAAAAACATACTGAAGGCAGAACACCCTGATCCTTTAAACAAGGGCTTCCAAACCCATAAGTCATTCTCCTGAGTGATAAGGGATAAATGCATTAAGCTTGCTCAACATAAACAGAAGATAAGAAGTGGGGCAGTTTATTTCGCCTGCTTGCTTCCTCTCAGCTCTCAAGCTAATGGCTTTTTGATTGCTGTGTATGTTTACATTTGCAGAGCTGCCGCTCCACTTTTTACACTGAGAGCATTAAAATCCCCGCTTCAAATAATCTATTAGGGAACAACTCACTAGGGTGGCCTTAGGCAAGCTATTCGCTCTCTCTTTTAGCCCCTGAAACTGCCCCCACCCCAATCTCAAATGCAGAGAAACCTAAAAGAGCCTGGTGGATCAGGCTCATCTAGTCCAGCATCCTGTTCCCACAATGGCCAACCGGAAGCCCCAATGGGAAGCCCGCAGGCAGGGCTTGAGCGCAAGAGCACTCTCCCCAGTTCGGATTCCCAGCAACTGGTATTCACAGACATTCTCCCTCTTACAACAACAGACTCAGAAGCAACAGACGCAGGACTGGCATAAGTACACAAGAAGAGCCTGCTGGATGAGGCCACTCACTCACTGGCGATCACTCGTGGCCGAGTAAGATTGTCTTCCGAGATAATTTGGCTGGAAGATGCCTGTGTGTGAATTTGTTTTATGTGGGGAGATCGGCGCACAACAATCAACACAATCTTGACAGAAAAAGACTTTGATCCAATGGCATGGGTAGCACAACTATTGGAAGTCTTTTATCTGCTGCAGCCTTCATCTGCCTTCACAGCCATTGTAACATACACATTGTTATTCTCCACCTGTTCTGCCGTTGAGGACATTCTTGGATCGTTCTTTGTCTGGTTCCTCTCCCTTGACCTTACCACCATGGGTGACCCTGCTGGGAGCACATGACTCCCGACGGCATCGCTCACAGGGTTCATTGGAACACGCAAGCCCACTCACCACTACAAGGTGACAATCCAGCGAGTGAATGATCACACCAATGACCCATCTAATCCAGTATCCTGTTCTCACATTGGCTAACCAGATGCCCATGGAAAGACCACAAGCAGGACCCGTGTGCAAAGAGCACACTCTCTATTTGTGAGTCCCAGCAACTAGTATTCAGAGGAACACTGCCTCCGTCAGTGGAGATAGAACATAGCCAAGGTGGCTAGTAGCCACTGATAGCCTTCTCCTCCATGATTTTGTCCAATCCTCTTTTAAAGCCATCCAAGTTGGTGCCCATCACTACTTACTGTGGGAGCAGATTCCATGGCTCCGTAGTGAGCTCTGCTAATGGGCAACTGAGCACTGGCAGAGGATCTGCTTTGCACGTGGCAGGTGGCAGGTCCAATCCCCGACATCTCCAGGTAGGGCTGGGGAAGGCTCCCTGCCTGAAACCATGGAGAGCCACTGCCAGTCAGAGCAGACAATGCTGAGCTAGATAGACCAGTGGCCTGACTCAGTATAAGGCCACTTCTTCGGTCCTTGACGTGCTACCTTTGTCCTGAACGCAGTGGGACAGCGCATCGCTGCAGGAGTCTGCAATTTGATGGTGTGGGGGCTTTGGAAGGGAGATCCTCTCCATCCTGCTCCTCCCGCAGAACCAAAATCCCCCAGTCAGAAGCCACTGGCTAGCCCCCTCCTTTGGTCTGATGCCAAGCAGGGTTTTGGTGGAGGTGGGCACAAAGGCTTTGCCACCACGCGCCCCTCACTCCCCCTCCATCTCTTCATCCCTTGGGGAGGAGGGTGGGGGAGAGCCCATGATCAATGGAGCATTGTGACAGGGCCCATGCACACCATGTGCTCACAGCGACTGGTGGGTCAAGTGACCTTGCGGGTCATGAGAAATTGGATCAGCGGCTGTGCGTTCCCCATCCCAAGCTTACTGGGTCATTGTATCCTTGTCCCAGTCTGTGTCTATGTTGGAACTGCGTTTTAAGATGTTTTTAAAGCAGTTTTTTTAAAAAACTTTTTTTCAAGACGTCTTGTCTTAGTACGTTTTCCAGGATGTTTTAACATGTTTTAAAGTCTTTTGTTTTTAAGAGAGTGCTTTTAGTGTTTTAGGATATAAATTTAGTAATAAATAAATAAATAATGTCACAGCTGTGGTACTGTAGAGCATGGATGGGCAACCTCAGGCCCAGGAATTGAATGGCCTCCTGGATCTCGGGACCCTCCCTAGATGGCACACCTGACTGGCCCCAATTCGCACCCTCCTTTGAGCACTGATGCATGGCTGAAATGTGTCCTTGTACCCTGACCCATCCCTCTTGCTTGCCTGAATGGAGGACAGAGAGGAGGGTATGAGTATATGTAGAAGCCCAGCCTATTGTACGAAGGAAAAAAAATGAATTCATTGCTCCACCCAGTTTGGCTTCTGGCCCCGCCCACCACTGGGAAGCACGCCCTGCCCCAAGGTTGCTTAGAAGGGAATGCGGCCCTCCGGCTGAAAGCCGCTGATGAAAGTACGTAAGCTCTTTCAACTTTCAAAAAGCACCACAGATGATGATCAGGAGCGGCAAGAGTAACAAAATAAGAGCCGCCCACATATCTGGGATTAGGGGGAGTTACGTCAGGGCTCAGGTGTGACTGTGAGGTTGAGAGAGGGCTGGTTCACAGTTGCTCTTGGTGGTTTGGACCTACTTTCTCCACTGTGGCTCCGCTTGCCATTCCAGGAAAATACGAAGGAACCTTGTAGAAAAGGAAGAATCACATGGAAAGACCCACACAAGGCTCATAGCTAAGTCACTGAGAGACCTATGTCCCCCCCAACACCAGAGGTGTAGTCATCCAGGGTTGCAGGGTTTTTTAGACCCCTTATGTTTTTGGGAACAGGGTCCCAATGTCTCCAGCATCCTACAAGCCAATCAGCGTGAAAGGGGAGTGTATTAGCCACTGAGAAGAGTCTTCCAACATGCTTCCTTGACCTTTCCTGCTGATTGGAGCCAATCAGAGTGAAAGAAGGTGAGCCAGCCACTAGCTAACACTTTCCTCTTTCATGCTTATTGGCTCATAGGGATGTCTGTTGTTGTGGGAGAAGGCATTAACAAGGATCTCATTCCCATCCATGCAGCAAAAAGGAGGGGGGGGCGTAACTCCTGACGGGATCCTGCACTTCTGAATTTGCCACTACACTACTGCTCAGCACACACACATGATCATGCCTCTCCCTTGTGGTTTTTCCATGTGTGGAGCGGTGTGGGAAGTAGCCATGGGGATGGCGCTCTCACACTGCTAGGGTGAGTGTGAACTGGCTCTTAAGCTTCACTTCTAGCACTCTGCAGCTTAGACAACAAGTACTCAAGGGACTGAGAAACTGATATTGAAAATTTGATATGAATAGCTCCATGGAGTTGACTTCATGTATGCAAGTGAACACACACTGTTTGTTGGAGCAGAATGCATAGTTATTGCATGCAAAGCGTTTGCTACACCACCGAACCACTGACTCTTGTCGGCGATACAGAGGTGCATGAATCCACAAGCACATATGGTTGTTCTCTGCGCATGTGTGCTGCAGGGAGCATGTGCATTGTCCATGTGCTTCTGAAACTGCAAACATGAAGGGAGGGCGGCCCATTTCCGAGAAACCTGGGCCTAAGGAATTCCGTCTGTGATAAGCCAAAGCATACTTCGACACAGCCATGCTGTACATCTCACAAATATATCCTGGGGGCTTAAGAACCAATGCCGTCTTTCAGAAAGAAATGCACATGTACTCACTGATCGATGGATCTTGATAATATCACAGACAAAGTCAGAAGAATGCATCCATATGGACCAGCTTCAAACTGGAAAGGAAAGGAAGAAGAGCGTAATATTGAGCTGTGAGGTGCTTCATGGCAGAACCAAAAATGTATCCATTTACCTTATTTTAAAAATATTTCTCTATGAAATCTCTTTAAAATATTTCACAGGTGGTGGCATTGACCTCATGGAACAGAATCACCCACTATATTATTCTTTTGGCAAACGTTTCAGGCATAGTTTTGCACAAGAGTGTCCAAAACCTATTTCAGTGTCCCACACATCCAGAGTGTTGTGTAAAAGTGTGTCTGATTCCCAAAACTACTTGTCTGGTGTCCAAAACGTATGTTCCTTAAGTTGGCAGCTGCTGTGTAGCTTTTTGCCTTATTCCCATACCTGGAATTGTCAAGACACTTAACCTCATGTGGGCAATGCAAATGCTTTTACCATGGGGGCCCAGCTGTCTCACAGATTGAACCTGGGGCAGGTTGCATGCAAAGCAGGTGTTCTGCCACTGAGCCTCCTCAAAGGAGTGCTCTTAGATCAGGACCTCACTGGGGAGACTCAGTTGGCATCTATGGTATGAAGCGCCTTCCCCCAACTTTAACTGGCATCCCAGCTGCAGCTCCTGGACAGAGAAAGCCTGGCCATGGCTATCCATCCTCTGCTAATGTCCAGAGAAGATTAGTACGGCGTGTTGTACTCCAGGCTGCTTTTGAAGACTATCCAGAAACTTAAGCAGATCAAGAATGTGGCAGCTTAGTTGCTAATAGGAAGAAGCATAGAAGACATCTGGTCAGTATGAAAACTGCTTCAGTGGCTTCCAGCGCGATTCAAAGATCATCCTTACTAGTCTTTACAGCCCTGCCTAGATTAGGACCCAGGCATCTAAAGGATTGCTTGTACCTGCATGAATCTGCCCATACACTGAGCTCCTCTATCGAGATCCATCTCAGGATGCTCCCACCACCAGAGGTCAGGCAGACAATGACCACAGACAGAGCCTTTTCTGTGATGGCACCTTATTTGTAGGGCACTTTGCCCAGACAGGTTGGCCTAGTGCCAACTTGGTTTATATTTAGTTACCTGGTTAAGAGGGATTCCTTTTTTCAACAGGAGGCTTTAGGAGGTTTTTACATTATAAGTGCTTATGCACTTTTGTTATTCAAAAAGTAAAGGTAGCCATGTTGGCCCCATAAGAAAAAATCCCGAAGTCTATATTAGGTCAATACCTTTATTAGGCCAGCCAAAACATCACATTATTTATTACTGTGATTGATTGATTTTCCTGGATTTTATTTGTATTGCATCCCCCCCCATTACATCAGGAACTAGTCTGGATGTCATTTTTGGTGTCCTTGCTCATCCTGTGATTTTATATCTGGAAGATGGGATTCTGAAGAAACAGCTATAGTGGTGAAACCAATCTCTTTGCTACGATAATGATTTAGCTAAGTCTGCTGAGTATTGCCTTTATTATGTTAAGCTTAGGCTAATGTGTTCCATAGAAACTGCTAGCTAAAGATTCTGGGCGATGAGTTGAAGCAGGGGTGGGGGACAGGTCTTTCTCCCTCCCCTGGCTGGAGATAATGTCACCAAGGTGCGGTTCTGCATGTGGAGGAGAGCATAGGTCTCGAAGTGGGCTGGAGAAGACACACCGAGGGCTTCACTTGCTCTCTGTGCTAAATCCAAAGCTATAGGGGTTTTTCCAGAAACCTAATGGGGGGAAAAGATCTATTGGAATCAGGGATGAGGGAGAAAATTGATTCAGTTCGCATTTCAGGCCAAATCTTTCAAATTCTCACTTTCGGAAACAATATAACCGAAATGCAGCCCTCCTTAGAAATGCACACTTCTCCGAATTTTGAGATGCAGCCCTCCAACCAACAAATATTGACTACAATGCATATACTGGAGAAAAGTGTGGGGGGAAAGTGAATATACTAGTGAAAATAACATACAAAAATGCATTATATGAGGGGGAACTGCCTGCAAAAAATGTGTGCGGTCGAAACTGCATACAAAAGATGTGATTACTAGGAGAAATTTGTACCAAAACGCTTAAGAATTTTGTTGAGGATTTTTTTTAAAAAAAACAAAACACAAAAATGGGGGAAACTGGATTTAAGACTGGAAAAAGAAGAAACTAAGAGAACCAAACTGACAGATCCTTCCACCCCAACTGGAGTGTGAATGCTGTGAGCATCTTATGCACAGCCTGTATATATATGTGTACGTGAAACCATGTATCACAAAGACCTGCATTTTAAGAAAGCCACACCCTCAGGTATGAGATTCACACCCTTGAAATCTCTTGCCACTCAGAGAGTGAGGTGCACACAACAGAATTCTTTATCACTTTGTCCTGTATGCCATCATGCAAATTTAACAGAAAGGCGGGCCATAAATACTCTGAACAATCACACGCACAAAACACTTTTGTTATTTTGCTGTGCAAATGGAGCATTGCAGAACTGCGTGAACCGAGCGGAGATTCATACCTGATGAATATTTTGTTGCAGAAACATCAGGAGGTCTTCGTATGTTGTGGCAAAATGCAACATAAGCTGTGAAGTGGGGAAAAAATGTGAGATGTAATTCAGGTACAAATAAAATGTGAGCATGCAGCCAAGGTCCAGGTAACAAACTCCAAACAGATATACATAGGCATGGCTACTGTCAAGTGTGGCAAGGGCAGATTCATGTGGGGAGTGGTTAAGAGCATCAGATGGGAACTGGGAGGCCAGGGTTCAAATCCATGCAGCTCACTGGGTGACCTTGGGCCAGCCATGGTCTCTCAGCCTAACCTGCCTTGCAGGGTTGTTGTGAGGGTAAAATCAGGAGGGGAGAGAACCATGTTTGTACACCACCTTGAGTTCCTTGGAGGAAAGGTAGGATATGAATCGACTTAATAAAATAATACATTTCGTTAGGCACTGGAGTCCTGAGCCACATAACGCTTCATAGCAGAGATGGAGAACCTCAAGGCCAGGAGCCAAACATGCCCCCCTGGCATCATTAGGCTGCCCTCAGGGCCAGTGGAGGCTGGTTCATTAGGGAAGATGGGGCACTGCTCTACCAGCTACAGTCTGCTTTCACCCAGCTCCCTCCTGCCTGCCTTCTTGCCTACAACCAGTCCAGGGGGTGGCACTGGATGTCAGCTTCCTCCTCAATATTGCCCTTGCAGAACTCAGCAGGGAGGAAGATGTGGACAAACTAGAATTATTTGGCTCTGCCTGCCACTGGCTCTGGTGCCACCTACTGTTGACCTCCCAGCCTTCCACCCCACCAGTCCCAATGGTCACCAGCCACCACTGCTTAGGACTCTTCCTAGGCCACACCCTTTCGTCAGGATGCTCTCCTTAGTGGCCCTGCTCTGCACCCTCCCCAAGTCCTTTTGCCAGACTGGAATACATCCTTTTAACTGTGACCGCGGCTCTGTCTTGCCTGGGTAGAGATGCATGTGTGTGTGTTGAGTCCTATGTATCAAGGCCTCTGGCTCTTTGGGGTGGTTAAAAAGAAACGTCACATCTTTTGCCCCACCCACTTTTTGCCTCTGGCTCCACCCACCACTGGGACGTACCCCTTGGAAGGTTTCCTGCAAGACAATGCAGGCCTTGGGCTGGAAAAGTTTCCCCAGCCACGCTTTATAAATTAAAAACAGCCCTCTGAACGTGCTTGGGATCATATAGGCAACCAGCATAGTTGTGCTGAGACAGGTGTTACCTGATTTATTTATTTATTTATTTAATTTCATTTATAAACCGCCCATAGCCAGTGGCTCCCTGGGCGGTGTACAACATACAATAATACAATAAATCAGCAAAATCACTAAATATAAAATACAGATACATAATAACACTAAACAATATTTAAGATAACTAAAGTATTAACACATTAAAATACATAAAAATATATTAAAATGTATTAAAATGTATTAAAATGCCTGGGAGAATAGGAAGGTTTTAGCCTGGCGCCGAAAGGATAACAACGTAGGCGCCAGGTGTACCTCCTCGGGGAGACTGTTCCACAATTCGGGGGCCACCACAGAAAAGGCCCTGGATCTTGTCATTACCCACCAAGCTTCTCGATGACTCGGTACTTGGAGGAGGGCCTTAGATGTCGAACGAAGTGTACGGGTAGGTTCATAGCGGGAGAGGCGTTCCATCAGGTATTGCGGGCCCACGCCGTGTAAGGCTTTATAGGTCAATACCAGCACCTTGAATCTGGCCCGGAAACAAATCGGCAACCAGTGCAAATGGGCCAGAACAGGTGTAATATGTGAGGACCGATTGGTCCTCGTCAATAATCTGGCTGCTGCGTTTTGCACTAGCTGCAGCTTCCGAACCGTTTTCAAGGGCAGCCCCACGTAGAGTGCATTACAGTAATCCAGTCTAGAGGTCACTAGAGCATGAACAACTGAGGCGAGGTCGTCACCGCCAAGATAGGGGCGTAGTTGGGCTACCAAACGAAGATGGTAGAACGCATTCCGAGCCACCGAGGCTACCTGAGCCTCGAGTGACAAGGAAGGATCGAAAAGAACCCCCAAACTACGAACCTGTTCCTTCAGGGGGAGTGTAACCCCATCCAGAACAGGATGAACATCCTCCATCTGTGCGGAAAAGGCACTCACCAACAGCGTCTCAGTCTTGTCTGGATTGAGTTTCAGTTTATTAGCTCCCATCCGGTCCATTATCGCGGCCAGGCAACGGTTCAGCACATCAACAGACTCACCTGAAGAAGATGAAAAGGAGTAATAGAGCTGCGTGTCATCAGCATACTGATGGCAACGCACTCCAAAACTCCGGATGACCGCACCCAGAGGCTTCATGTAGATGTTGAAAAGCATGGGGGACAGAACCGATCCCTGAGTGAGGGACTCCACAATGGAGAGTCCAGGGTATCGAGCAATGTTCCCCAAGCACTACCTTCTGGAGACGATCCGCCAAGTAGGAGCGGAGCCACTGCCAAGCAGTACCCCCAACTCCCAACTCCGCGAGTCTCTCCAGGAGGATACCATGGTCGATGGTATCAAAAGCAGCTGAGAGATCAAGGAGAATCAACAGAGTTACACTCCCCCTGTCCCTCTCCCGACAAAGGTCATCATACAGGGCGACCAAGGCTGTTTCAGTGCCAAAACCGGGCCTAAAACCGGATTGAAACGGATCTAGATAATCGGTTTCATCCAAGAGCGCCTGGAGCTGGCTGGCAACCACCCATTCCAAGACCTTGCCCAGAAATGGGACATTCGCTACCGGTCGATAGTTGTTCAAATTATCTGGGTCCAAGGACGACCTCTTCAAGAGAGGTCTCACTACAGCCTCCTTGAGACAGCGAGGGATAACTCCCTCACTCAAGGAGGCATTAATCACTTCCTTGGCCCAGCCGGCAGTTCCAGCCCGGCTAGCTTTTACTAGCCAAGAGGGGCAAGGGTCCAGTACCGACGTGGTTGCGCGCACCAGTCCAAGCATCTTGTCAACTTCCTCAAGCTGCACCAACTGAAACTCATCCAATAATTGAGGACAAGACTGTGATCTAGGTACCTCAATGGATTCAACTGTCCTAACATTAGAGTCGAGGTCCCTACGGATGCATGCAATTGGAGCACCTACTCCACATGCTCCTCCTCCCTCCTGAGCTCTGCAGCGGCAACGCCGACTCTGATCTGGCCGCTGCTTTCTGCACCCGCTGCAGTCTCTGAGCTGCCTTCAGAGCTGAGCTGCCTGTAGCAATCGACTAACCGGCACGTACTAAGACTTGGTTCAAGCAGGCATGCAGGCCAAAGGGATCAAGGCAATGGCTTTGGGGGAAGAGGCGGGATTTGGGGGAAAGGCATGTATGTGCACAAACGCACAGGAGCACAGGAAGACGCCTTATATCAAGGTAGGGCCATTTCTCAGTCTAGCCCAGTATGGTCAACTCTGACTGGCAGCAGCTCTCCAGGGTCTCAAGCAGAGGACTTTTCCATCACCTAAAAAGTGAAGATGCAAAGCAGGTGCCCTACCGCTGAGCTATGGTCTCTCCCTCCCTTCTCTTTCTCCCCAACAGATGGGAGCCCCCCTCCATTCGCTGCAGTGTCGGTAGGGATCTCACACTTTTTGAGGAAACAGACCATGAAACTCTGTGCCCCCCCAAGGTAGACGTTGATTGAAATGTGCTGCATTTTTTATGATGTCCATTCCCATTCATCACCATCTTGATTTCATCTCTCTTATTGTGTCCTGTTCCCCCCCCACACACACACACATATATCGTCTTCCACTGGGCAGTAAACTTGTTGGAGTGGATGGTGTTTTTGAACCAGATTGTGGCCTCCTCAGCTTGGGGCTAGCTACCCGTTGCATGCAAACATGTAAAATGGAGTCCTGATGTTCGCTTTTTAAAAAGAAAAGCTGTTGTGGAATGCATAGTTTTTTACACTTCCTCCCCTCCCTAACAGCAGGCCTGACAGAATAAAGAAAAGTTCAGGTTCCCTCTCTTTGGGAACTACATGCACACAATTCCGGAGTCTTCAAATAACTGTTAAGTGGATAAACCCAAAGCCTTGCTGAAACTTGCTCTGGCTTCTCTCCATTTACCAGACCCTGACTACACATTTGCCAGTTCCACTCTGCTTGCCCTTAAGGGCTAGCAGCATGCTTTTCTTGTTTGACGGATAGCGGGGATTCTCAGGATGCCAAATGCTGCACCAGATATTGAAAATCCCACACGTACAAAACGAGATTGCAAATTCCACACATACAAAACAGAGGACAGGCAACCCGAACTGCGATATTTATATGATGAGAAATGACAAAAACAAGTTTCAAAAACTAATTAAAAAATGTGCTTAAGCAGTACCGTTTCCAAGATCCCATCCGCTTTGTATTTCCCTGCAGGGGTGAATTGCTGTGTTCCCGTACACCTAAAAAGAACAGACAAACAGAACAGGTGTAGCAGGAAAACAGGAGATGAAAAGCCCCATTCTTTAAGTGTGAGAGTCATCAAAGGATTGTGCCCTTTGGAATCAGCATCAATTAAGGATGTTAACATTTATTTATTTATTTAATTTATTTCTATCCCGCCCTTCTACCCTAAAATAGGGCACTCAGGGCGGCTCACAATAAAAAAAAGACAAAAAACATTAAGAAAAGATAAAAATACATAAAATTAAGAAAATAAAGTTAAGAAATCTAGGAGAGTGATATCAAAAGGGGACTAAAGAGGTAAAACTAAAAAGGGGGGAAGATAAAATCAGTTTCAGGCTCAGCCTTCAGGCCCTCCCAAAGGCCCTCCAGAACAGGATGGTTTTCAAAAGTCTCTGGGACAGCATCAGGGAGGGAGCAGAGAGAGTTTATTGGGGTAGGGTATTCCACAGCAGGCAGGCCACGGCTAAAATGGCTCTGTCCCACATGCTTGCCAGTCTGACATCTTTCACTCCAGGCATGCAAAGCAGACCAGAGGCAGCTGATATTATTATTATTATTATTATTATTATTATTATTATTATTATTATTATTATTATAGCGCCATCAAATGCACATGGTCCTGTACATAAAAACAATAAGAACAAGTCAGAGAATTCTGTCAGAAACGGGAATGGGAGTGGAAATTCCTGCAATTTGCATGTTCGTCCAAGGTCAGGAATGGAAATCGTGCAAGCAAATAGAAGCAGTATTCGCTATCATTGGTTTTTTCGTGTGTAACCCTTACAATGCAAACAATGGCTACTAGCCACGATGGCCATGCTTTGCTCCACGGTCGGAGGCAGGAGGCTTCTGAATACCAGTTGCCGGAAACCCCAGGAGGCGAGAGTTGCTGTTGCACTCAGGTCCTGCTTGTGAGTTTCCCATAATGGGCATCTAGTTGGGAACAGGATTCTGCAATAGTAGGACCACTGCCTGATCCAGGAGGCTCTTCTGATATTCTTATCTTTTGCAACCATACCAGGGGGTGTGTGTTTTTTAAAAAAGTGACAGCAGATGTGGAAGGCACTGATGGCTCTTGGGACTTGTGCTGTGCAGGATGAGCCGCTGTAACCCTTACCTCCCTCACTATGGTCCTGATGATGATCTGTGGCTGCTATTAGCCCTGAAGGGAAAAAATCTGGGCGATTTTCCTTTTGCATCCTGTCATGCTCAAACACTGCAGGGGAAAATCAGGAACAGAGGGCCAGCTGTCTGGGAAGGAAGCTTACCCTCCCTTATCAATCTCCTTATTGGTGAAACGTGTCACAACAAGCTTCTGAAGAGCCCCAATGTTTCTCGGGAAGCAGCGGCTTAAGTGGAAAGAGTGCCTGGAGAGAGGGATTGCTGCTCCGTCTTGTCAAAACCAACGTGTCTTGCACTTACAAGGCAACCGCGGCTCTCTGGCTGCTCCCTGCACGCCACAAAATGCCGGCAAGAGCCAAAGCGAGGCATTTGGTCCTCTTCGCTTCTGATACCTGAAGGCACCTGCCGTTGCGAGATGGGAAAGAGAGAACAAAATGTCACCAGCGGCAAACTCTGCAGGGTGAAGTGAGCTGGCTGTGGAAAGGTCAAACCATTCTACAGGGAAAGGCAGGACGTAGGAAGCTGCCTCGTGCCAAGTAAAACCATCTAGATCTGTACAGCTCGCACTGACCGGCAGTGGCTCTCCTGGGTTTCAGATGGGGGACATCCCCAGCACTACCTGGAGATGCTGCAGAGGATTGAACCTGGGACCTTCTTCCTTAAGCCACAGGTACGTCAGAAGCTGCCTTTAACTGAGTTAGAGCATTGGCCCATTTAATTCAATACTGTCTACACTGACTGGCAGCGGCTCTCCAAGGTTGCAGACAGGGGACGTTCTAAACCAGCCTTTCCCAACTTTTGGGTCCCCAGATGTTGCTGGGCTACCGTTCCCATCATTCCTGGCCATTGGACATGCTGGCTGGGGCTGATGGGAGCTGTAGGTCAGCAACATCCGGGGACCCCCAAGGTTGGGAAAAGTTGTTCTGGTCTCTACACCAAGATGCTGGGGGTTGAACCTGGGATCTTTTGTGTGCAAATTTCTCCCTCTCCCTAATAGTGATTTGCCTGGCCAGGAAAGTGGTGTTCAACCTGCTCTCCGTGGGGTTCTGCCCTCCCTTTAAGGGAGTATGGCCCCCCTTCCAATAGAAGCATTGGGGCCTATAAACTGAGAATTCTCCCACATAGCCTGTGGCCACCTTGAGTCCTCTGGGTAAAGTGGGCCCCCTTCTCCAATCTTGGGGCAATGGCAATTGCCCAGCTTCCTCGGTCTATGGAGCTGGCTCTGCCTCCTGCCCCAGCGGCCAAACTGAGCACAGCATCAGGAGTGTTCATAGCAAGCAGGAAAGAGGCACAGGGAACAGGAACAGGGAAAGGTGAGAGAAATGGACACGGCTTCATCTTCCACTTTAAAGTTATGGCGCAGATCTCCAGGTTGCAACCTACACACACCTACATTCCTCTCCCTTTTTTCTATTTATTATTTTATTTATACCCCGCCCTTTCTCCCAGCAGGAGCCCAGGGCAGCAAACAGAAACACTAAAAACACTTTAAAACATCATAAAAAGACCTTAAAATACATTAAAACAAAACAACATGAAAAACATTTTTAAAAAAGCTTTAAAACATCTTTTTTTAAAAAAAGGGTTAAAAACATATTATTAAAGAAAACATTAAAAGCAATTCTAACACAGACGCAGACTGGGATAGGTCTCAACTTAAAAGGCTTGTTGAAAGAGGAAAGTCTTCAAAAGGCACCGAAAAGATAACAGAGATTCATATCATTAGGAGTCAGCCACAGTAGCTCATGGACCAAGTTCCAGTATCTCAGCATCAGCGCAGAAAAGGCCCTGTCCCTGGGACCCACCTGCCACATTTCTGATAGGGGGCGATATGGAAGAGGATCTCAGAAGACAATCTCAAGATCTGGCCAACCTCATATGGGTGAAGGCGATTCTTAAGATACTCTTGCGTGAGATCATTTAAGGGCTTTAGCCTTCAATTCTAAGCACACGTAACTGGGAGTCAGGATAAGCAAAACTGTCAATTTCAGTTTCTTACTTTTTCCAATCTTAAATTCAGCTGCACGCATTTTCACATCAGTTCACAATTTGTTTTTAAAAAAATCCTTATGAAAATGCATCAGCATTTTAGCATGAATTTCTCCTAACAGACATTTTTGAATGCATTGTTGCCTAATATACACATTTTTGCAAAGCAATTTTCCCTAATGTAATGCATTCTCTGTGTTATTCTCAATAATGTATACATGTGTAGGCACACTTCACCCTAGTATATGCAGTTTTGGACACATGACTTGGCTGGAGAACTGTACTGCAAAATTCGGAGAAATGCAAATTTTGAACAATGGCTGCATTTCAAACTCACATATTGTTTTGAGAAGAACCTATTAGGCATTGAATTTCTTCCTCATCCCCATCTGGGAGTAAATTCAACTGAACATACTGGGACTTACTTCTGAGAAAACATGAAAAGGATTACACTGTTAGCTGTGCAGAAGGGTACATTGCGGCCTATATGCCTCTTCCTTCCCATGCCCCAAGTAAGCTGCATCTGCTGAAATGTTGGGGTTGAGCCACACTCTCCTTTGAGGCTGGGCTAGGGAAGGACAGAGCAGCTTATCCCCTCCCAGGTCAGTCTTGCTGGGACTCCTAGG
This sequence comes from Rhineura floridana, assembly GCF_030035675.1. NCBI lineage: Eukaryota > Metazoa > Chordata > Lepidosauria > Squamata > Rhineuridae > Rhineura > Rhineura floridana. The sequence goes on along the minus strand of NC_084489.1, from coordinate 83,284,896 downwards.
TCTGTTCCATCCTGTTTTGTGCACATTTTTCAAAAGGATGTACAAAAATGTTACATTTAAATTGTACACAATTTTGTATGCCCTCTTTATGCAAAATGTGCCCTTGTAAAAATATAAAATACACACTTTTCAATGCATTCATTCACAGAATGTGCATTTTGTAGGCATCTCTGATGTACAATACATATTTTACGCAGGTTTTTTGTGCACTGAAACTGTGCTGAAAAATCTGGAGAAAGGCATAATCTGACTGGGAGTTGCATTACGATCTGCAAGCAAACTCCCTAGCCTGGACATCCTTGTCTTAATGCCCTCTCCATTGCAGATCTTCAGTTCAAAGCATGGCACACTCCCTTTTTGGGAAGAAGGTTGATTGATTTCTAGGAAGGACAGAAAAGATGGGCCAAATGATGCTAGACAGTGTGATGGCAGCTGTCTGGAAATAGCTGATGGACGGAGACGAGGGAAAGGAAATACTTAGCACAGCACAAAAGTTAAAAGCAGAAGTAATGGGATGATATTAGAAAAGGGCCATTGAAGGCCAAATATTGGGAAACAATCTTGCCCTGGACGGTAAATTCTGTAGCACGTAGAAGATCATTCTTTGGGTGGGGCAAAAGCTACCTCAAGAGGGGGAAAGAACAACCAAGACAACAAATGGGCTTTAGTGACTATGATGGCCTGTTGACGCCTTTTGCCTTCTCCATAATTCCATCAGCTGAGGAGTAGAGCTTTAGATGTACCTCCACCCCATGCCTGGGCTTCAACATTCAACTCAGAATTTAAACTGAGGCGAGGGGGGGGAGATGCTAAAGCTGAAGAACAATTCCATGGTGAAAATGTTCCCAGTTGTTGATGTTACAGGAGTTGTGCCCTCAAGTCACATGAATGGTGGAGCACAGAAGTGAGCCCCAGGTTTACCTACCCTCCCATACTAGGTTTAGGTCAGCCTTTCCCAACCTATGGGTCCCCAGATGTTGCGGGACTACAACTCCCATCGGCCCCAGCCAGCATGGCCAATGGTCAGGAATCATGGGAGTTGTAGCCCAGCGACATCTGACGACCCAAAAGTTGGGAAAGGCTGATTTAGGGTATTTGCTATGTGCTAAGACCTACTCATGTAAAGATCCACACAAGTAGGGCCCCACCTGATGCACTCTTACCAGGTGCGAGGTAGGCTACCCTTCCCCAACCTGGTGCACTCCAGATGTTTTGGATTACAGATCTTATCAACCCCAGCCAACAGCCCACCCCCACCCCCAATGTTGTAGGGCACAAGGAACTGATGCTTGTCCAGCAGACTTCTTGATCTGAGCACCTCCAACACCTGACTCTGTGAGCTTAAATGCCCTCAAGAAGCACCAAGATTAGCTGTCAGTGGTTCAAGATCTTTCTTCCTCTTTATCTATTTGCCCACAAATGTCCCAACGTCCTTCAAAGGAGAAGGAAGAAGGCTTTCATTCCACATTGTACTAAAGTCAGATTAATAGCACCAAAGTCTTTTCGTCCATGTTTGGTGCTTTGCTTTTGATGTTTAGTCTTCTCAAATTAGTAGATATTTTAAGGCTGGTGGTGGCAACGTCGACAAGTCTTATATCCCAGGCTGAGGCTTGCCATTGTCTGAAATTCAAGTGGTGCCTTCATCTAAAATGCCGACGATTCCAATTCAGAACGTACATGGAAATTCTTCTGACTTTTTTCCTTTTGGTTTGGTGGGGGTGGGGACTGACAGTACAGCCCTGATCAACCCTTTTTTGTTTAAATTAATTCCCCTTTGTCTTTCACTGACCTGGTATTAACCTTCCCATGCATCTGTTTCAAACCTGGCCAGCAACTATATTTGATGGAATAAAACAAATAGTCTACCTAGCGTAGCCTTGTCTACACTGACTAGCAGTGGCTCTCCAGAGTTTCAGGCAGGGGTCTCTCCTAGTCCTACCTGGAGGTGCCGGGGATTGAACGTGGGACCTTCTGCATCCAAGACACATGCTCTACCACTGAGCTATGGCCCTGCCGCTTTGGCCTTTTTCATCCCTAAATATAACCTGCTGCAAGAGCCTTGTCAGAGACACTGCCCATCAACACCCCACTTTCCTCCTTTGTGGTTGGTAACTGGAGGAGCTAGGTGGTATTATTCAGTGGGGCAGACTTGGTCCATGAGCTACTGTCGCTGACTCCTAATGATATGAATCTCTACTATCCTTTCGGTGCCTTTTGAAGACTTTCCTCTTTCAACAAGCCTTTTAAGTTGAGACCTAGCCCGGTCTGCGTCTGTGTTAGAATTGCGTTAATTGTGTTAGAATTTGGGATATAAATCAAATAAATAATAAATAAATAAAATACGAATGACCATCCTTTCTCATCCCAAAATTGCTGGCTTAGTTTTTGTTTGTTTTCTCAAAAAATCTCAAATGGGCACTCTTGCAGCCTGATAAATCTATTTATTATTTTATTTATAAAAAATATTTATCTACCCCTATTATTATTATTATTATTATTATTGCTTGCCTTCCACCCAAATGTCCCAGGGCAGATTGCAACAGTTTTAAAATACATCATTAAAAGAAAACAGTTAAAAACTACCTAAAAATCACATCACAAAAATATAGGGTGGGTCTTAAAAATATAAAATATCAAGGCAGTGTATAACAATTTCATAAAAACAGTACAAGAGAAAGGCACAGTAGTTAAAAAAAAATCAATAGAAACACTGACATTGTCTACCTCATGAAAGCTTGCCAGAAGCAAAAGGTTTCCAGTAAGGTTGCATATAACCAGGAAGGGGGCCAAGCGCACTTTGAGGGGCAAGGTGTTCCAGGATGTGAACAAAGCTGCCTTATAAGTCAACACTCCCCGTTCAACCCTGTATTCACCCTGAGGCAAGAATGGCCCCCTCTTTACTGTCTTTTTGTCGACAGGTGAAGACTTATTTATTCCAGCAGGCTTTTGGAGTAGAAGTTGTTTAAGACAGGACTTCTAGAGGCATCCCGTATTGTTTTACTGTTTGATTACATTATTCTTAAATTGGTTTTAGGTATTTTTAGGTGATGTTTAATTGTTTTAATGCTGTAATGAGTTTAATTTTATTTTAAATGTAGATTTTTATATGTCCAAATTATATGTACCCATTTTTAGTTGTAAGCTGGCCTGAGTTCCAGTTTTGGAAGAAGGGCAGGGTATAAATAATAATAATAATAATAATAATAATAGTAATCATCATCATCATCATCATCATCATCATCGTCATATGCAGCACTGTTTCCGTTCTGGGCAATTTGTCTTCTACCCAAAACTATGCTATTAGTCTTGCTGTCCACCACGGCATAATTACGCAACTTACATAATTGGTTACATGAATTTTATATATTACAATGTCATTACATTGCTCCTCTCCAAATGCAAAGAAAAGGCAATGCAAAGGAAGTAGGGGGGGACGTAATCAATTGTGTATTGTTTGCTGACCGAAAGCAACAACAGCGAATACTGGTCATATTCGCTGGACTGATTTCCGTCCTGGACATGGGATGAAAAAGCGAACATTGGCATATTTCCACTTCCGTTTCTGTTTTCATCAGAGTTCTCCAACATCCCTCACCAAGCCAAACCATTGCTCCATCTCGCTTAGCACTGTCTCTTTAACCTAAGCTCCCCAGATGTTGTTGAACTGCAACTCCCATCATCCCCAGTCATTGTAGCCAATGGTCGGGGTTGATGGGAGCTTTAGTCAAACACTGGGGTCAAAGAAGGCTGGTCTGCACTGACAGGCTGTGGCTCTGCAAGGATTCAGGCAGGAGCCTTGCCCTGCGCTACCTGGAGATGCTGGGAGTTGAGCGTGGGACCTTTAGCATGCGCCGCACGTCCCCTGCACTGAGCCTCAGCCCTTCTCCATTTTTAAGTACACACAAAAGCATTTCAGCTGTATACCTGGAGGCATCATAGAAGCTGTCCTGAGGGTGCTTCCAGCTGGAGGATTTCAGGGTGTCAGGCATGCTGTGTGACTTACACTCACAAGCTTCGAGGTGACTATGTGGATCCTGTGCTGATCCCTCTGGTCCAAAGGATCAGCTGCCTCAGGACCCCTCTGACTTCTTCCGTATGTGCCAAAGGTAGGGCTGTGCGCGGCTCCCTCAGTCCAATTGGGGGCCTGATTGGGTATTTCAGAGTGGCTCCTATCTGACTCAGGATGATCTGGGGCTGACCCAACCTGGATCCTGACCCCAAAATGATTCAGGGCCCTTGACCAGTCATGAAGTCAGGAAGGGGGAGAAAGAGATATGCCTCTGCTTTCCCTCCCCCCCCTTTCCTCACTGTATGTTTAATTAGGGTTTTAATTAGGATCGTCCCAGGCCAGATTGGGGCCACGCTGATTAAACACGTGGTTGGGAGGGAAGAAGTAGATAAAGGCAAGCAGCCTCTGAGTTTCCTCCTCTGCTCCGTTTTCTCACTGGCACATTGACCCCGCCTCATGTTGACAGTCCCGGATAGCTCCATGTAGACCCAATGCAACCTATGGTGATCCAGGGCTGCCTCAACGTGATCAGCACAAATGTCAGGTCAACCTGACTTGGCCTAGTTTGGCTCAGGATCCAGGATTCAGCCAGATCCAATACACAGCACTAGTGAAAAGCTTCTGTCCACTCCTATGGGCAAAAGCTACACAGCACAGTAAGCGCCTCTAAGCGCAGCAAAGCAAAACTTTGACACCGAGTGGGTCAGATATCACCAGCAGAGACCTTGCAGAGGATGTGTGTGCGCGTGTGCACAGCAGCACACAGTTCCTGCAAAGGCTCCTTCTGGCTTACCAGCCCTCCCTAGACACACCCGTCCCGTCAAACAAATGCCCGTTTTGCTAATGCAAACAATGAAGAGGTTTAAGCCTCAAGCTTTCCAGGGCAACTTGCATTAGCCCCTCAGTCCATGTGAGCTCTCCAAGTCGGACTTGATCTCCCTTTAATGAGGTCAAGACCAGGAAGACCCCTTTTCCCCTTCCAACAATAGAGGGGATTTTCGTCCACTGTTTTGAAAACACTGCTGACTTACCAAGTATCGCTGTTCCCGTTGCTGTCTCCAAAGATAAGATGTCGCAGGAGGCAGGCTTGAACGACTGCCAGCACCCCGCACGGCCCACCCTAGAGAGAGAGAGAGAGGATCAGAAAGCACGGGATGAAGATAAACAATGGGCACTGTTGAACGCTGGTGAGAATCGTTTTACAGTTTTTACAGCCTAGCGCCCGTTCATTCATGCTCTAGCCAGTCTCCTGCGTCTGTTTTGGTTTTCGGTTGTTTTTCTGGCCGCTGTATAACATCATAGACATTGCAAGTGACTGAAAATGCTGCACTTCTAATTAAAAGTTTGCATCCCTGTACGTTCTCCTGAAGAAGAAGAAATCCTCAGAACATTACATGCAGGCAATGCCAACATCAAGAGCACAGAGTTGTTTTGTTCTGCTGTCAGGGGTGGAACAAGAGTCTGATTTCCCCTGACGGTCAAATGACCTGCGAGCACATGGCCGGAGCAAAAGATTAAAACATTAAAACTGATCACCACAATCCTAAAGTTAGCAGGGGTGGCAAACCCCAGATGTTGTCCGAGTCCTATCAGTTCCAGCCAGCAAGGCCAGTCCTCAGGGCTAACGGGAGCTGAGACACTGAAATATTTGGATCACAATCCTGCTCAGTGCGTTCAGTGAACATATGAAGGGGAACGACTGGACAGAACTGGAGTTACAGATTATCTGCTCTTGTGCCAGAAGTGGGATGGATGCATCAGGAATTCTGTCTGAACGCCGTGTGCCACAACTTCCAGTTCCTTCAGTCGTTTTGTGCCTCTCTCCCTGCCATATTACGAATGCACAAGTGTGCGTTACGACAAAATTAAAAATCAAAAGCAAACAGTTTTTCATGCGGTCATCAGCGCAACTGCGTCAAGGCGCTTTTCGTGCGATGATTTACTGATGTGCATGGCCCACATGTGTGCACTGATACGACACACAGGAAGCTGCCTTATACCGAGTCAGACCTCTGGTCCTTCGAGCTCAGTGCTGTCTACGCTGACTGGCAGGAGCTCCCCAGGACTTCAGACAGGAGTCTCTCTTAGTCCTTTCTGGAAATGCTGGGAATTGGACTTGGGACCTTCTGTGTGCACAAAAAGCAGTCTTGATGTACCAGCCGTTGCAACTAGACTATTTCGCACAGGGTCATTTGCAAGAATGTACATACACTTAAGTAAAACAGAGTGCAAAACAAGGCTGCTATACGCAAATATAAATGGGTGGCCTTGGACTCAGTCCAGTGGAAAGTTCCCTTGCATGCTGCTGGGCTCATGGATGCAGCTCCACTTCAGTGGCGCTGGCCAAAGAGATCTCCCCCGGGAACTGGGCCAAGAGGCTTCGAACGGCAATCTTTTGACTTTTACCTTTTTTTGTATGATGCCGTACTTCAGCCGAGGGATATCGTTAAATATAAAGCTCTGGATTTTCCATTCCTCACTGAAGCAGCCCAGGCTGGAGCCAAACAGAAGGGTTTTTAGGTCCTTAGTTTCAACAGAAAAAGAAGAGATTAAGAATAAAAAGGAAAGGGGAACCTTCTTTTCATTGTGAAAACAAATTCTTCACTCTGGGATGTGCAAGCAAATCCCAATGTTTGCACAAGTACTAAAAAAAACTTTCAGGGGGAGCTTAAGGGGAGGGGGGAATCAAGCAGCCAGCCATACCCTCTTTCATGATACTCCATTCTATTTCTGACAAACCCACCCCAAACAGTCAGTCAGTATTCTGTGCCCACTGAGATTATATTTGCAGCAATTTCTAATCAGGAACAGGAAACACAGTGGCATAATGCCTGAGCGTGTCTAGCCACACTTTTATTTATTTATTTAAAATCCTGTATATAGTTATCTCATCTAACCAGAGAGTCATTTTTTCCTTTTCTTACAATGTTCCTTCAGCAAAAATTGTTGTGTGTCACTGTAACAAAATGAGGCTTTGGCTGCAGATCCACTGGGGCTCAGTCTTCGGTCATCCTCAGGAAGGCTGTGTTAAGGATAATAGTTAGAACAGAAAAAGAACCCACTGCTGCTCAGGGAACAGATAATTAATATAAAGTTGCAAAACTTTCTTTTAAGAGTATTTGCTTACCATTCCCCCATCAACTGATGATTCTGGCTTACTTTTTAAAAATAAATTCCTCTTTTTATTACTAAGTTTGAACACAAATGAAAGGGGTGAGGGAGGGGAGAAATGGGCCCTCCATCAAAATAATCACCGCATGGATTTCTCCTGTTCAGGGTTCCAGCCAGCCAGCCATGCCCTCTCTTACAATACTCCATTCCATTTCTCTGTCCCCTGTATCCCCCCCCCCAACCATCAGTCAGCTTTCTAGGCCCAATGATCATTCTCAGTAATCGTGTGGCTCTTTGTCTTTGAAAGGGAATTTGACAAATTCATGGAGGATCAGAGAATCAGTGTCTCCGAATATCAGTTGCTGGGGAATATCAAGGGAGAAGCCGGTTGCTCTCATGTTCTGCTCGTGGGCTTTCCATAGGCCAGAGATGAAAAGACTTTTTTTTCCCAATGGAGGGTCCTCTTCCCTTGGATGCAATTAGTCAGGATGTGCATGCTAGCCTTGGCCAGAGGCAGAGCCAAAAGTGGACAGTGCCGCCCCCTTTCCCAACTCTCATTTTGCCACCCCTTCTCTCTCTCTCCTCCCCATCCAGCCGGCTGTGGAAGAGGAACAGAGTCCGAATTGTTTGCTGCAAAGGGCTTTTGAAATTAGGCTGAGGACTGCATGCATAAGCATCTCAGCAACTACTGTAGGAGACATGATGTTCAACTACAGACCTTTTGATCTGATCCAGCAGGGCTCTTCTTACACCCACTGCGCTGGATAGATGAGGGTCTGACTCAGTATAAGACAACTGCAATCCTTCATGCTTGGGTATCTCCGAGCATGTGCAGCGGATACTATAGTTAATGGTGTGCCAGCTATGGTGGAAAGCCAAGCTTTGAAGGACCTCCCCTCAAAGAGCTGCGTCAAAGTTGACCACACGGGGTTAGATATGGGGACACTGGTCTGCTTCACTGTTAGTCATTCTATTTAACAGAACAATCTGCATTAATGACATAATAGGCTCCCTTAGACCACTGGGCCACCTAGATCAGTACTGGCTACATTGACTGGCAGTGGGTCTACAGGATCCCAGACAGGGCTCTCTTCCAGTCCTGTCAGGAGATGTCAGGGATTGAACCTCAGACCTTCTGCATGCAACACAGGTGCTCTACCACTGAGCTAGGACCCTTCTGCTATATTAATGACTTTTAAACTCAATGCATTTCTTACTCTTGCAAGACAGTAGTCAATGGGCTTTGATGTCACTTGGACTTCATGTAGAGTCGAAAAGTCAGGGATCTTGTAAATGTCCCTCATGGTTTCTTCATCGTCAACATCAACTAAAGGGGGCAAAGAAATGGCCATTTAATATCCAGAATGTGCACACAGAAATATGTAATTCCATATCATTCACTTTAGCAGCTTTGGCAAGTTAATGTGTTATACTTTCTCTACACTTTATTATTGTTATTATTATTAAATTTTATTTATACCCCGCCTTTCGGCCAAAGGCCCTCAAAGCAGTTTACAAAGAAAAATACTTTCTCTTCTAGTCTTTAAGGATGTGTTCTGTCTATTTATTTATTTATTGAATTTATTAGTCGCCCATCTGGCTCGCTGTCCAGCCACTCTACATATTTGCCGTAGCTCCTGGCTGATGCACACAACTATCACCCTCCAGAGACTGACAAATGCATAAAAATCCCTGCATGAAGAATTTATATTTTCATTACGAGATCCTGGGGTCATAGAGGACAAGTTGACGAAGATGTCCACCCAGCGTGCAGCATCTGCGAAAAGGGTGGGTTCCATGCTAGAGATTATTAGGAAAGGGACTGAAAATAAAACTGCCAATATCATAATGCCATTATGAAAAGCTATGGTGCAGCCGCATTTGGAATACTGTGTACAGTTCTGGTGACATCACCTCAAAAAGAATGTTGTAGAGCTGGAAAAGGTTCAGGAAAGGGCAACCAAAGTGATCAAGGGGATGGAGTGACTCCCCTATGAGGAAAGGCTGCAACCTTCTGCATCTTTAGTCTTGAGAAGAGAAGACTGAGGGGAGATATGATCGCACTCTTCAAGTACTTGAAAGGTTGCCACACAGAGGAGGGCTGGGATCTCTTCTGGATCATCCCAGAGTTCAGGACACAGAATAATGGGCTCAAGAAGCCAGATTTCGGCTGAACATCAGAAAAAACTTCCTAATTGTTAGAGCGGTACAACAATGGAACCAATTTATCTAGGGAGGTGGTGGGCTCCCCAACACTGGAGGCATTCAAGAGGCAGCTGGGCAGCCACTGGTTGGGTATGCTTTAACTTGGATTCCTGCATTGAGCAGGGGGCTGGACTAGATGGCCTAAGAGGCCCCTTCCAACTCTACTATTCTATAATTCTACGAACATTTGGAGCTTTTGAGTTCAGTGAAAAGGTAAAAGGGGACATAGTGAAAATGGAAATGGACTGCCTTCAAGTCAATTCCGACTTAGGGTGCCGCTAGGAATAGGGTTTTCATGGTAAGCGGTATTCAGAAGGGGTTTACCATTGGCTTCCTCTGAGGCTGAGAGGCAGTGACTGGCCCGAGGTCACCCAGTGAGCTTCGTGGTTGTGAGGGGATTCAAACCCTGGTCTCCCAGGTCGTAGTCCAACACTCTAACCACTACGTCACACTGGCTCTCTGTAGGGTCATAGTAGAAGTGTATAAAATAATGCATGATGTGGAGGAAATGGAGAAAGGTTTTTCTTCCTCACACAAAATATTAGAACTTGTGAACATTCAATGAAGCTGAACGTTGGAAGATTCAGGACTGACAAAAGAAAGTATTTCTTCACACGGTGCGTAGTCAAGCTATGAAATTCACCTGGATGCCTTCAAAAGGGGATGAGACAATTTCATGAGGGCTATCGATGGCTACTAGCCACAATGGCTATGTTCTGCTATGTTCTACCCCCATCGGAGGCAGTATGTCTCTGAAAACCACTGCTGGGGAATCACAGATGGGGAGAGTCCTCTTTGCACTCAGGGCCTGTTTGCTGGATTCCCCATGGCACCTGGTTTGCCACTGTGAGATCAGGATGCCGGACTAGATGAACCACTGGCCTGATCCAGCAGGGCTCTTCTGACGTTCTTGTAAAATTCCAGCCAGCCCCCGGAGACAGAGATAGGCAAACATGTGCAATTCACTTCCCCCATAAGCAAACTGGATGAGGACTGAATAGGACATACCTAGTTCCAACGTGTCTTGGCCTAAGCTGCCTGTGCCGGAAGCGGATGCTGGTGTCTTTCTGGACAGAAACAAATGAAGCACACAGATGGATGCAGGTTATCAACGAGGCTGCTATACAGAGACGAGCAGTGCCATTTTAGCACAGGGAACAGTTGTTTGGTCCCCGCTCCACACGGAGAACGGATGGGGAGGACCAAATCTTCCACCCCTGCAAGAAAATTCAGGGAGCAAGGAGGAATTGATGAATCCCTGGGCTCTTACTGGGAGGAAAGGAGGAAATCAAAGAATAAATAAATATATAAAACAAATCTGTCAGTTTCACTTCTGTCCGTTTCTCATTTTTTCCAATCCGAAATTCAGTTCATTGCATATCTGCAACAATTTGTGATTTATTTATTTATTTATTTATTTTTTAAAAATCCTCATGACGTCATCAGCATTTTAATGTGAATTTCTCTTAACCAACACATTTCTTTAAGCAGTTTTGACTAACGTACCCATTTTTTGCAAGCCTCTTGTAATGCAATTTTGTAAGTCACTTTCACTCACGTTACATCCCGTTTAGAATACTGTAACACGCTCTACGTGGGGCTGCCTTTGAAGACTGTTCGGAAACTTAAACTGGTACAAAGAGCTGCAGCCAGAGCGTTAACTGGAGCTGGTTACGGGGACCATACAACTCCCTTGTTACAACAGCTTCACTGGCTGCCAGTCTGTTTCCAGTCACAATTCAAAATGCTGGTTTTGACCTATAAAGCCCTATATGGCCTAGGTCCAGGCTACTTGTCAGACAGTATCTCCCTGTATGAGCCTGCCCGGGCCCTTCAGGAGAGGCCCTTCTCTCAGTCCCAACACCTTTGCAAGCGTGATTGGTGGGGACGTGAGATGGGCCTTCTCGGTGGCTGCTCCTATGTTCTGGAACTCCCTTCCTAGGGAGGCACGAATGGCCCCCTCCTTGCCATCCTTCCATCAGCAAGTAAAGACTTTTTTATTCCGACAGGCTTTTGGCATAGAAGGTGTTTAGGACTGGGCTCTATAAGGTTTGTTTTATTGTTTTATGCTATTATTTTACATTGTTTTTTAGTATTTTAAGTGCCTGTTTCATGGTTTTAAGGTTGCGTATAGTTTAATTGTATTTTAATTTTATGTTTTTGTATGCTTTTAACTACATGTAGTTTTATTTGTAAGCCGCCCTGAGTTCCAGTTTGGAAAAAGGGCGGGGTAAAAATAAAGTTTCATTCACTCATTCATTCACTCACATGTTCATTTTTAGGCACACTTTTCCCCGATATATGCATTTTTGTAAGCGTTGTTTGGTTGGAGAACTGTAGTGCAAAATTTGGGTAAGTACAAATTTCAATCAAATGCAAAGTTGTATCACTGAACACTAAAGTCAGGATCATTCAGATTATGATATTCCCGATCTCTATGTATGGATGTGAAAGTTGGACAGTGAAAAAAGTAGATAAGAGAAGAATCAACTCATTTGAAAGGTGGTGTTGGAGGAGAGCTTTGCGCATACCATGGACTGCGAAAAAGACAAATAATTGGGTGTTAGAACAAATTATACCAGAACTATCACTAGAAGCTAAAATGATGAAACTGAGGTTATCATACTTATGACACATCATAAGAAGACAATAATGCTGGGAAAAACAGAAGGGAGTAGAAAAAGAGGAAGGCCAAACAAGAGATGGATTGATTCCATAAAGGAAGCCACAGACTTGAACTTACAAGATCTGAACAGGGTGGTTCATGACAGATGCTATTGGAGGTCGCTGATTCATAGGGTCGCCATAAGTTGTAATCGACTTGAAGGCACAGAACAACAACAAACAAACAAATTAGATCGTTTCTCATTTCCCCCTCCCCCAGAAGCCCTCATCACAATGACACTAGGAAATTCACTATGTGGTATTCTGGAGTGGGGGAAATGGCAGCTGCCAGCCTCCAGTGGTAGGCAGTCATTCTGCCCCTACCCCCAAATCCCCTCTCTGGGTAGAAAAAACAACTGTCAAAATGCCCCTTCTATTTTGTCGCCTGCAAACGGGTTGGTGAAATAGAGGGAGACAATTTCAGCTCACGCCTTCAGAAACATCTCTTGTCACAAATAGTTGGCGATTATGCTATTTTCACAGCGGGTAAGGCTATCAATGCCTACTAGCCCTGATGGCTACTCTCTGCCTCCATAGTCAGAAACAGTATGCTTCTGAACTTGATGCTGGAAGCTGCATAAGTGGAGAGTGCTCTTGCACTCAGGTCCTGCTTATGGGCTTCCCATAATGGGCACCTGGTTGGCCACAGTGAGAACAGGAAGGTGGACTAGATGGGCTGCTGGCCTGATCCTGCAGCCGAGCTCTGCTTACATTATTAATTCTTATTTGTATTATCATCTAGTTTGTACATTGTGTTGCTCTCCCCATCAGGCTTTTTAAGTGTGCTTGGATCTCCTCCAAAAACTATTCCTGGAATTTCTTTGTCACCTAGGGGTGGGGTAGGGAACCAGCTCCACACCCAGAGGGAATGAGAGCGAAAAGCCACTATCCCGGATTTGGGATTCCAAAAATTCCCAGCTCAAATTAGGCTGCAATGTTATTCTATCAATAACTGCCAACTTACAACATCCTTCCAATTCATACGTTTCCCGTTTTGGCTTTCCAGTGGGAGGTGAGCAAAGCAGGGAACATCCTAGCAGAATTTTTTTGGGGGGGAGGTGCCTCCTGGACCTCTGATAGGCTTTCTGTACCTTAAGAACATAAAGCACTAGTTCACTGGTTTTCACCCAGAAAAGCTATACAGAATTGATTCAACAAAACGTGACTCAATCGGCACAATTACAACATGGAATGAATGTGGCACAATGTGGAAAATGAATCACCGGCATTAGGGATGAGTCAAGGCAGAAGAAATCAGCCAACATGAATGTTTAAAAAGACCGGGCATGTGATAGAACCAAAAGGGGCTATAAGTGAATAAAATGATAGAATATGTAATTGTGGAATTGCAGTGGAATAGGGTCATCTTTTACTAGGATATCTAGCAATGCACTAGGATGGCTATGTACCCTACTTCACAGAGGACAGTCCTCCCTTTGAAGGCATCCTCTGTTTGAAGAGTTCTCCTGTCCAAGTTTGGTTTAGATAAAGAACCAAATGAAGAGACGGTGAAGATCTTGAAGTTGCCCATCAACATTTAGGTATCATGGATCACCTGGTCACAGTCTTCCTGACTATGGTCGGCAGAGACTGACCCGCTGCTGCCTCCTCTCCCATTTCTCTCCAATTGCCAACTCCTTCACCACCTCCTTCTGCCTCCTTCCCTCCACCTGCTCACCTGCCCTGCATTCCTCTTCTTGTCGAGCCAGTGCTCTCGACTTTATCCTGAGAAAGGGATCCTTCCTCAGAGGGAGGCATTTGCGAGCGAGGCGGTCTAGAGAGTGCCTGCATCACTTCAGATTTGCTGCAAGCCTAACAGCTTTTTGCATTTTATCTGAACTGGGAAACTGTGGCTTCCAGACTCTGAATGAGCCAGGACACTAACACACAGTTTGAAGGACTAACAAAATGGGGGACCAAGTTGATTAGACACTCCCTGGTTTAATTGCAGCTTGAGCCAAAGGAGTCTATGTGTGGGTAAAGGCTTGTGTTTAATTCATCTTCATAAGCCAATACCTGCTTATTGCCTGGGAATCCTGCATGCCTTCAGCAGTGATAAAACAATTTTGCTTTCCTGCAGGGTTCAGGCCCAAACATATATGATGTTGAATGTGCATCTGCCACCAAAACCAGGAAATGCATGTCTAATGCTCCCTCTGTTTCACATCACAGAATCATAGAATAGTAAAATTGGAAGGGGCCTCTAAGGCCATCGAGTCCAGCCCCCTGCTCAATGTAGGAATCCAAATCAAAGCATTCCTGACAGATGGCTGTCCAGCTGATTCCTGAATGCCTCCAGGGTTGGGGAGCTCACTACCTCCCTAGGTCATTGGTTCCATTGTCATACCACTCTAACAGTTAGGAAATTTTCCTGATGTTCAACAGAAATCTGGCCTCTGGCAATTTGAGCCCATTATTTCGCATCCTGCACTCTGGGACGATCGAGAAGAGATCTGGCCCTCCTCTGTGTGACTACCCTTCAAGTACTTGAAGTGTGCTATCCTATCTTCCCTCAGTAGTCTCTTTTGAAGGCTAGACATGCCCAGTTCTTTCAGTCTCTCCTCATAGGGTTTTGTTTCCAGTCCCCTGATCATCTTTGTTGCCCTCCTCTGAACTTGTTCCAGTTTGTCTGCATCCTTCTTAAAGTGCAGTGTCCAGAACTGGATGCAGTACTCAAGATGAGGCCTAAACAGTGCCGAATAGAGGGGAACTAGTACTTCATGTGATTTGGAAACTATACTTCTGTTAATGCAGCCTAAAATAGCATTTGCATCTTTTGCAGCCACATTGCACTGTTGGCTCATATTCAGCTTGTGGTCAACAACAATCCCAAGATCCTTCTCGCATGTAGTATTGCTGAGCCAAGTATTCCCTCATCTTATAACTGTGCATTTGGTTTCTTTTTCCTAGGTGTAGAACTTTGCACTTATCCCTGTTAAATTTTATTCTCTTGTTTTCAGCCCAATGCTCCAGCCCATCAAGATCCCTTTGAATTTTGTTTCTATCTTCCAGGGTATTAGCTATCATTGGCTACCACTGGTGGGTAGTAGAAAAATGCATAGGACTGTGATATCATAACAAGGATATATAGTCTCAGGTGCTACATGTGAGCATCCCTTGGGCATAGTTGCTATTTTATTTAGTGGTGGGCATACACTTAGTGCAATGTATAGTGGGGTCATGGCCCCAGGCCAGGAATCCCTACAGGCAGAGTCCTCCTCTGATGGCAGCACCAAAGGGGTGGTAGGTCCACACCTTGGCCTGTAACATGTACAGCCACAATGACCAGAGAATCTGCTCCCATGAACCCTGAGGTGACAGCTCTGCCCCCACACTCCTGATAATTGGTCTACATACTCATCAGAGGACCAGGAAAGCCCTGAAGAGATATTCCCTCAACCTGAAACACCAGAGGCTAGAAGAAGCCAATGTCTACAGAGGAAGCCACCACCCCTGTAACTGGCCAGATGCAGCATTTAGGGGGGTAGGGCTTCTAGTCAATGTCTATCTAGTCCAGGCTATAAACATCTGCATGTTGCTCCTAGCCACTGCTGAGACAACTTGTATGTTCTGCCTCAGCTTCAGGATCACCAACTGTGGTCTTGAAATCCACAGACTGGTCCCTCTCCAAGGTGCTGATCCTGCCTTGTCTTCCTGTCTACCTGGGACTACTGACATCCACCTTGCTTGGGCAATCAACTATCCTTAGTGGACTGGACAATCACCTATACCTAGTGGATCAGTATACATCTAGGCCTCAGGTAAAACTCAAGAAAAGGGGGGGAATGGCCTTCTAAATTTCATCATTCCCATATTAATTGGGCAAATGCAATCTTTCAGCTTCTTTCTTGCCATCACAATCTCTCCAGTCAGCCGAGTGTAGGCATGGGTGAATCTGTCAGTTTTGGGTTCTCTCAAGTTTTTCACTTTTATGTATTTATTTATTTAATTTATATCCTGCCCTTCCTCCAGAAGGAGCCCAGGGTGGCAAACAAAAAAACTAAAAGCACTTTAAAACATCCTAAAAGACTTTAAAACATATTAAAACAAAACATCTTAAAAGTATACTTTTTAAACAAAAAAAGTGCTTTAAAAACATCTTAAAAAGCACAGACTCAGACTGGGATAAGGTCTCTACTTAAGAGGCTTGTTGAAAGAGGAAGGGCTTCAGTGGGCGCCAGAAAGATAACAGAAAGCACCTGTCTAATATTTAAGGGGAGGGAATTCCACAGGGCAGGTGCCACTACACTAAAGGTCTGCTTCCTATGTCGTGAGGAACGGACCTCCTGATGAGATGGCATCTGCAGGAGGCCCTCACCTGCAGAGTGCAGTGATTGACTGGGGATATAAGAGGTAAAACGATCTTTCAGATATTCTGGTCCCAAGTTGCACAGGGCTTTGTACACCAAAACCAGAACCTTGAACCTCTAATCTTAAGTTTGTTTTTCTACATTTCCACATCAGTTTGCAATTTTTCCTCATGAAAATTCACCACCGGGGGGTGGGGGTATCTTAATATAAACATTTTTCCATGCAATTTTCTCAACATACACATTTTTGCAAAGCAATTTCCCTAATACAATGCACTTTTATATGTTATTTTCAGATGAGATATTCATCTTTATGCACACTTTACCCCAGCATATACATTTTTATGCACATTTACTTGGCTGCAGAACTGCACCACAAAATTCAGAGAAGTGCAAATTTCAAAAGATGGCTGTGTTTTGGTTTGCATATTGTTTCGGAAAATGCAAATTAGGTAAGTTTGCCTTTAAATGCAAACTGAACCCAATTTCTCCCCATTCCTGGCTGAGGGTGTCATAGGCTGCAGATGTGCATCTGAGTAAAGTACTATGACTGGGGTACATGTACTGCTTTCAGGTTACCGATGCCAAAGGAAAAACCAAAAGCCAAAAGCCCACCTCCAACAACAATAGGACTTCAGGGGCTGGAGAATATTTGGCAGCGTTTTAAATACTGTTTTCACTTCAACAGTCCCACAATCATAACTATTGTATACATAGCACGCAGCCGGAGAGGGTGGTGGTTCATGCGTGTTGTAAGAAGGAAGCAATCTATCATGGGACAGGAAAAAAATATGCCTCATTATAAGGAAACCATACGGTGCTCCCTGCAAAGCGACAAGCCTTCCCTTTTGATCTCTGTGCATCACAAGCGTTGTGTTTACATGAACAGCAAACCTGATAGAGAAAGTCCTTCTTTTCATACAATAATGCACTCTTCCTCTACAGCTTCCTATTTACAACAGCCCATAGTATAGAACACACACGCAAAAGGGATTTTAATATAAGCAACAGGCACAGGCCACTTCAAAAAAAACCAAACTGCAGCCTTTTACCATCGGAGAAATTAGACTGCATTGTTTGGTCTGTGGGTTTTATGGGTTTTCCATTGCATGATGCCTTCAGAAATTAATCTAGAGCTCCAAAAGGATTTTCCTAAGCTCCAAATATAGTTGGTGGTCTTCAGTGCTAGTCCTACTCACTGAAGGTAATAAACATGACTAACTTAGGTTCATTGCTTTCAATGGGGCTATTCTGGGCAGAGCTCAGCTGAATACAACCCATAGAAGATACTCGCTCTAATTCCCTTTCAAATCCTGCTAAATTTTCATCTGATGGAACTTCCAAATTTGCTTCAAGTGGATAAATTTAGTGGCAACATTTTTCAGCACTTTCTGCCCCTTCTCTCTGGAGAGAGGAGCCTGGACTGTTTCACAAAAGACTACATCAATGAAAGGCTAGATTTGCAATTTTAGCATCAACTGGTTCCTGTCCCTTGGCAGCCTCTCTCTGTCACAGACAAAGGGAGTGGGGAACCTTTTTTCAGCCTGCAGGTCACATTCCATTGTGGGCAACCTTCTGGCAGCCACATGCCAGTGGTGGGCAGAGCCAGGGGCGCCAGTGGGTGGGGCCAGATATAAATGTCAGTGGAGTGTCACATGCCACTCTTCACTTTGTACAGTAGGCTATATTCCAGCCATGAAAGTGTCACGGGTTTCTACACACAAATTGTTGGGAGTAAATCACCAACACATGTTCCAGTGACTGTCAACAGTGGGAGGGGGGTGTAGACAGAAAGGCTATCTATTCTTCCCTCTGCTGACTTCTCGTCTAAAGTGTTTGTTAGTTTTGCGAGATTTCCTCCTCCCCTTCCTCCCTTCTCTTTGTTTTTTCTTCTCAGTTAGTTAGTAAAGGCTTCCTGAATACAAGCTGCACAGTTGCTTCAGCATGTATGACTTTACCTCTTTGTAGTAATAAATTTTATTTTTTCAACTAGCAGTCTTAACAAACTAGTCATTTCTGAGTTCTGCTGCAATATATATACACACACAACCCCCCCAACACAAATAACCCCACCTTGATTCTGGCAAACAAGAGGTACACTCACAGTTCAAGGACACACATTCCAGCCAGGCAGAAGCACTCAAGGCAGGGGCAGAATGGGGCTAGCAAGGGCTGTTGCTTGCAGCTTGTTTATTTTTACTTAACAAGATTCATGTTGTTGTTATGTGCCTTCAAGTCGACTACAACTTATGGCAACCCTATGAATCAGTGACCTCCAGTAGCACCTGTCGTGAACCACCCTGTTCAGATCTTGTAAGTTCAGGTCTGTGGCTTCCTTTATGGAATCAAACCATCTCTTGTTTGGCCTTCCTCTTTTTCTACTCCCTGCTGTTTTTCCCAGCATTATGGTCTTTTCTAGTGAATCATGTCTTCTCATGATGTGTCCAAAGTATGAGGACCTCAGTTTCATCATTTTAGCTTCTAATGGTAGTTCTGGTTTAATTTGTTCTAACACCCAGTTATTGGTCTTTTTTGCAGTCCATGGTATGTGCAAAGCTCTCCTCCAATACCACATTTCAAATGAGTTGGTTTTTCTCTTCTCCGTCTTTTTCACTGTCCAACTTTCACATCCATACATAGAGATTGGGAATGCCATGGTCTGAATGATCCTGACTTTAGTGTTCAGTGATACATCTTTGCATTTGAGGACCTTTTCTAGTTCTCTCACAGCTGCCCTCCCCAGTCCTAGCCTTCTTCTGATTTCTTGACTATTGTCTCCACTTTGGTTAATGACTGTGCCAAGGTATAACAAGATTCATATACTACGTAATTAAAAGAAAAACCAACACCTCTAAGCAGTTTACATAAAACAGGGACTCCCAAACTGAAGTCCGCAGACAACCAGCAGACCGCAAGCTTCAGTCAGGTGCTCCGCAGCGTGTCGGCGAAAACCAGCAGACGCACTGGCTGCTAAGAGTGAGTGCAGCGCATGAAATATTCATATTGCTTTTTAATGGGCTCCTGCTGGGAGGAAGGGCAGGATATAAATCAAATAAACAAATGAAGAAATAATGGTATTTTCCTTGCTTCTTTTATTTGCTATCTTGCATTTTACTATTTAGTATTGTATTTTGCATTGTATTCTATGGAACTGGCATGGTAATACATGGAATACCGTGAAAAATCACACAGCTACAACAGGCAGAAAAGTCACTAAGGGCATAATCCAGCTGCTATTTACACTGAGCTGGATGTGGCACATCTCCAGCTGAGCCGGCCGTGTCCCGGCTCAGGTGGGTTACACCAGCATAAGCCCCTCACCCTGGCTCAGCTGGAGGTCTGAAGGAAAAGTAGGTCAGGGAAGCCCAGCCTGGCATAAGGGGAGCCAGCTGAACCCCTGAAAAAGGGACACCCCGGGGGCATGTCAGAGGAGGGACCGAGGGGGGGACTTATGCGGTATCCAGGTTCCGTTTGGCTCCCTCCCGTGGCAGCCGGTACACAGGGAAAAGGGGTGGCAGAAAGAAACATGAGTTTTCTTTCCTTCCGCTGCGCCCTGCTGGCACAGTCAGCATCCTCCCCTCCACAAGACCTCTAAGCGGCAGGTGCATGTGGCAGCCCCTTCCATCAGCTCCGCCTCCGCTGGCTTCACTCTGGCCGGCCTCTAACAAGTTAGACTGCTCTGCCCATTGTCTGCCAAGACTCTGGGCAATTTTCAATTGGTCCGTGGGGGGGGAGAGTTGGGGAACCACTGACAGAAAACAATAGGAAATAGTCATAGGAAAATACTGATAAAAATCAAACTTTAAAACCAATAGACATAAAAAAATGACCACAAGTTGAATAAAGTCAATAGTTATTTTTAAATCTGCATCATAAAACTACATTCCTGGGAACGCCTCCCAGAACAAAAAGGTTTTAGCAGGCATCAGATACAGCACGACGCAGCTGCCTGCCTAAGATTAATAGGCAGAGTGTCCCAGGGAATAGGTGCTGCTGCCACACTAGAAGATCACTAAATAATCCCAAGGGCCAAGCAGAGAGGGCTGGAGAGCCTCATTAGGCCCTTGTGCCTGACGTTCCTCATGCCTGCCCTAGAGGTAAGAGACTGGACAATGCTCCTCCCTCCCCAATATATCCCTAGTCAAAAATTACTTTTCTGTATAGATTTTAATTATAAGGCACTTTCAGAGCCAGTTCTGGCTGAAAAGCAGGGTGCAAAAGGAATAACGGCATTCTGTTAAAAATGCAACTGGTGCCATAGGACCTTCCACCTTTTTAGGGTGGAAATTGTTCCCTCCCCAGCCCACCTTACCCCAGCACAAATTATTCACTCTAACTCAGCTACCCAGATATTCTTGTGGGGTTTTTCTGCACCATAGGGGTTTTGTATTCTTAAAGCTCCCTGGGTGTCTCAATGCATCATGAGTTTTGTAGTACTAAAGCGGAAGCGACATATATATAAATGTCATTTGATGGCTCTCACAGCTCAGCATGTGAGAAGCCTCGCATTATGGTGAAAACTGTGCCTGGCATTTTGTCCATCATGACCTTTTTTTATGCATGCATACTTTCAGCTGATGTTGCAGACATGAATGTGGGTAGAAAAAGGGCCCTAGGCCATCCCAATGAATTGGAGAATGTGAGCCATTTTCAACAGTCTTGGAAGAAAAGTTACATTTGAACTAGGGATAGAAAGATCCCTCTGTTTCAGTCCTCCCAGTTCCTCACTTTTCCAATCTTAAACACAGTTCTTCACATTTCTGCAGAAATTTGCCATTTAAAAAAAACAAATCCTCATGAAAATTTATCCACATTTTCATGTAAACACATTTTTGTATGCCATTTTGACAATTTTACACATTTTTGCAAGCAGTTCCTCCTAATATAGTTCTTTATTGCATGTCATTTTTCACGAATATATTCATTTTTATATCCCCTCATGAATGCGTTCTTGTAAAGACTGTTTGGCTGGAGGGCTGCATCACAAAATATGGATAAGTGCAAATTTCAAAGGATGGCTGTGTTTCGGTTCTCATATTGTTTCAGAAAGTGCAATTTGAGAAACTTGGGTCTAAATGTAAATCAGATTTCTTCCCCGTCTCTAATTCAAACCAACAAGATGGTACTTTTACATGAGGGAGATCAGGAGATCAAAAATATCCCCTAAAATGGCACAATGTGGTTGGTGTGGCACTGAAGGCACTTGAGTATGCTTGCAATGCTGGTGAGCCCCCAAGCCAAATGCAATCCGCCATCCCTGCATGGCAGCCTCACTGGCAATTCTGTTTTTGTAGTCTCTGGCAGGCATGCTGGTGACTGAGCCTCTGGCGAGCTGCAGACATGATTAATGGGCTTCATTTAGCTTAATGAACTCACCCGTACACTACGCTCAACAGCCAAGGCCCTACTCCAGGTGCCTACTCGGAGGGAAGTTCGGAGGATGGCAACAAGGGAGAGGGCCTTCTCAGTGGTGGCCCCCAAATTATGGAATGATCTCCTTGACGAGGTGTGCCTGGCGCCAACACTCTTATCTTTTCGGCGCCAGGTCAAGACTTTCCTCTTCTCCCAGGCATTTTAGCATGTGTTTTTAAATGGCTTTTTAAAAATGTGTTTTTAAAAAAATTGTTTATTTGTTTTTAATGTTTTTAATTGTTGTAAACCGCCCAGAGAGCTTTGGCTATGGGGCGGTATACAAATGCAATAAATAAATAAATAAATAAAGACAGACATACAGATGTAAGTGGGTCACAAGTTGTGCACGCCTACACCAGAGTGACTCCCTAGACTGAAGAAATGCAACAGAAACAAGGTGGATTTGGGCAAACACCGGCTGCCATTTCAGAACACGGCCATGCTTCAACCTGTTGGAAGATTCAGGACAGACTTCTTCACACAGCACACTGTTAAACTGTGGAATTTGCTCCCACAGAAGGCAGTGATGGCCACCAACTTGGATGGCTGTAAAAGAAAATGAGACAAACTCATGGAGGATAAGGCTATCAATGGCTACTAGTCACAGTGGCTATCTTCTACCTCCACAGTCAGAGACAGTGTGCCTCTGAATGTTAGTTGCTTGGCATCCCAAGTAGGGAAGAGTGCTGCTGCGCTCATGTCCTGCTTGCAGGCTTCGCGGAGGTGTGTGGCTGGCCCTGTGAGAATAGGATGCTGGACTAGATCTTCTTATGGTTCTATGATTCTATGTCCTTATGCAACAAAATTTCACATTTCTAAGTCGCTCTCCCTTCATTATTTGAAAAGGGCCATCACAGAGCTTGGAAAAGTTACTTTTTTAAACTACAACTCCCATCAGCCCCACCCAGCATGGCCACTGGATTGGGCTGATGGGAGTTGTAGTTCAAAAAAGTAACTTTTCCAACCTCTGGATGCTCCTCTAATCTTTGTTTCTCCGGGTTAAACACACACCCTTCCTTCACCCCAAATAGCATCACTCCTCCAACTGATATTTATTTATTGCATTTGTATACCACCCCATAGCCGAAGCTCTCTGGGCGGTTTACAACATGGATATGGAGTAAATTTTTATTCACTGAGAAGAGAATGCTGGACTTGACGGTCCTTTGGCCTCACCCAGCAGGGCTTTTGTCCACTTGAACACTCTTGCTTCAGACACTATTCCCAGGCATATCGTCATCATGACTCACAACCGTCCAGACATCAGGTTCTTCCTTACAAACGTCCTTCCAAAGATGAAACACATGAATGAAAAAGGATGGCATCATGACCTCCGAGAACCAAGTGGAAAAGGAAAGGAAAGGCACAGAGTAATGCACACGGATGCTGCTTGAGAGCTTCCACACACACACACATCCCTCTCCCAGGCCATGCAGGAAGAGGAAATCCAGAATCGCAATGAGAGATGACTCAAACGTCTCTTTCCCCCCGAGCCTCATTATGAAGAGTTGTGCAACCGAAGGCGATGTCTGAACATTATCCTTAGCTCCCTTCGTTCTGTATCCGGCTTGTTTCCAACACCCGCGCTTACTCAGTGGCACAAAGCAATTGTTTCCTCTCTCTTGCTAACTAGGACGGCCGGCATACTCGCAGTTGACAAGAGTGAGGTGTTTAGTCTCTGAAGGAAGGCGCTGGTGGCCCTTTCCCTGCGTCGTTTCCTGCCTGCCATGGTACCAAAGGCAGCACTGACGTCAAGCTGGGGAATGGGAGCCATTGCCCGAAAATGAAGGGCGTGCTGTGGTGGCGCTCTCTTCCATTGCTAGAGCTTGGGAGCGAGAGAAGATGGGGAAAAGGGCCGTACTCAGAGGCCGGGCCCAGACTCAAAGGCACTTCCTTCCAAAGCTGACAGTCACACAGGACTTCCCTTGAAAAATCAATAGCGACAATTCCACCATTAAATACAAGAAGGGTCTGGCTGCTGGATCAGGCCAGTGGCCTATCTAGGCCAGCATCCTGCTCTCACAGTGTACAGCCATATGCCCATAACGGGAAGCCCAGAGCAGAACATGAGTGCAACAGCACTCTCATAAGGACAGCCCCTGCTAGACCAGGCCAAAAGGGGCCCATCTAGTCCAGCATCCTGTTCTCACAATGGCCAACCAGATGCCCAATGGGAAGCCTGAAAGCAAGACCCAAGCGTCAGAGCAGCACTCTCCCCACTTGTGCTCTCCAGCAACTGTTGACAACAAGCCACCTTTATCTGTTACTAGTGCACAGACGGCATGACTAGTAGCCATTGGTATTGATTTATTACGTTATGGCATTTATGCCCCGCCCTTTAGCCAAAAAAGCTCTCAAACCAATATCCCTTGGAGACACTGATAGCTTTATCCTTTGTGAATTAGTCTAAACTCCTTTTAATCACAGATCAAAGTTGAAAGACCACAGAGTGATTCAGAAACAGGCTAGATTTAAATAATAAAAAATATACAAGGCAAATCTTGGGGCCTTCCCCAGCAAATCTTGGTTCAATCCACAGCATCTCCAGGTAGGCCTGAGAGAGACTCCTTTCTGAAACCTTGGAGAGCTAATGCCAGTCAGTGTAGACAATACTGGAGGAAAAAACAGCCTGATTTGGTTTAAGAGAGCTTCCTATGTTCCTAAGCTATCCTGATGCAGGAGACAGAAAATCAGAATTCCAATCTGAAGGCATGACAGTTGGATGCTGCCCTCAAATCTGGAGTCTAAGGCCTGGGCTACTCAGAGTCCGCCTACTGAAATTAATGGATCCAAGTTAATCATGTCCATTAATTTTCATGGCTCTACTCTGATTAGCACTGGATACAACCCATAGATAGCCAAGGCTTGTCTCACAGGATCAGCTTTGACAGAGCAAACTGCTAAGCTTTGCTAGAGTTTTATGCAGAAGAAAAAACTAAGCTGTGGTGTAGATATTAGATAAGCGCTTCTTCAGTCCCCACAGCAAATGCACTTTTCCCAGCAGTGAAACACTTGGGGGAAGTGGTATGTTAACAGTTGTCTCAAAATCTGTTCACAACTTTCACTACCAGTGGGTTAACTTGTTTAGACCCTCACCACATGTAGCAGCTTAGAAAAATCAAGACTGTGGAAAAAAACAGTAAGATGAAAGTTTTATCTGCAAACCCAAACAGGATTTCACTTTACAGGCTGGGATGCCAGCAATGATTCAAAGCATTAGAGAGGAATTAGGGAAACGGGGTTGAAGTTAATCTCACAGTTCTGCTGTAAACCTGGACCAGCTCCCCTAAAGATAATGGATTTAAGAACACCAGATTTCGTCCATAAAATGTTCACGGGAGAAAAGTTCAGTGACTTTACAGTGAATACAGGGGGTGGGGTAGGGAAGGTTTAGTGGGGTCATGGGACAATAGCAGTATAATTAAATGAGCCAGTTACCTCCATCTGGTCTAGCGGCATATTCTTGTTGTTGTTATGTGCCTTCAGGTCAATTATGACTTATGGCGACCCTATGAATCAGTGACCTCCAAGAGCATCTGTCATGACACCCTGTTCAGATCTTGTCAGGTCAGGTCTGTGGCTTCCTTTATGGAATCAATCCATCTCTTATTTGGCCTTCCTCTTTTTCTACTTCCTTCTGTTTTTCCCAGCATTATTGTCTTTTCTAGTGAATCAGTTCTTCTCATTATGCGTCCAAAGTATGATAACCTCAGTTTCATCATTTTAGCTTCTAGTGACAGTTCTGGTTTGATTTGTTCTAACACCCAATTATTTGTCTTTTTCACAGTCCATGGTATCTGCAACGCTGTCCTCCAACACCACATTTCAAATGAGTTTATTTTTCTCTTCTCCGCCTTTTTCACTGTCCAACTTTCACATCCATACATAGAGATCGGGAATATCATGGTCTGAATGATCCTGACTTTAGTGTTCAGTGATACATTTTTGCATTTGAGGACCTTTTCTAGTTCTCTCACAGCTGCCCTCCCCAGTCCTAGCCATCTTCTGATTTCTTCAGTATTGTCTCCATTTTGGTTAATGACTGTGCCGAGGTATTAATAATCCTTGACCAGGTCAGTGTCCTCATTGTCAACTGTAAAGTTGCATAAATCTTCTGTTGTCATTACTTTAGTCTTCTTGACGTTCAGCTGTAGTCCTGCTTTTGCGCTTTCCTCTTTAACTTTCATCAGCATTCATTTCAAATCATTACTGGTTTCTGCTGGTAGTATGGTATCGTCTGCATATCTTACATTATTTATATCTCTCCCTCCAATTTTCACACCTCCTTCATCTTAAAAAAAATGCATGCATGGTGGAATCCCCAGGGTCTCCAGGAAGAGCTGGGAGAGACTCCTTGTCTGGAACCCTGGAGAGCTGCTTCCAGTCAGTGCAGGTAACACTGAACTAGAGGGGCCGATGCTGTGGCTTGGTATAAGGCAGCAACCTGTGTTCCCCTGCCCCCAAAGGGGTGCCCTAGTTTCCCTGACAAGTGCCATTGGAGAGGAGATTCTACCATCCGGGAGAGCCCAGACCCATGAAGGTTGAATGACTGGGCAAGAATATCTGAAAAGGAAATCCCTGCATCAGGGCTTGGATCCCTGGGGATTCTCCGAGGAAGAATCACAGAATCATAAAATCGTAGAGCTGGAAGGGGCCTACAAGGCCATCAAGTCTAACCCCCTGCTCAATGCAGGAATCCTAATTAAAGCACCCCTGACAGATGGCTGTCCAGCTGCCTCTTGATGCCTCCAGTGTTAGACAGCCCACCACTTCCCTAGGTCATTGGTTCCACTGTTGTACCGCTCTAACAGTTGGGACTTTTTTCCTAATGTTTAGTCGAAATCTGGCTTCCTGCAACTTGAGCCCATTATTCCGTGTCCTGCATTCGGGGACGATGGAGAAGAGATCCTGGCCCTCCTCTATGTGACAACCTTTCATGTACTTGAAGAGTGCTATCATATCTCCCCTCAGTCTTCTCTTTTCCAGGCTAGACATGCCCAGTTCTTTCAGTCTCTCCTCACCGGGCTTTGTTTTCAGTCCCCTGATCATCCACACTGCCTTCCTCTGAACCCGTTCCAGTTTGTCTGCATCCTTCTTAAAGTGTGGTGTCCAGAACTGGACACAGTACTCAAGATGAGGCCTCACCAGTGCTGAATAGAGGGGAACCAATAGTTCACGTGATTTGGAAATTATACTTCTGTTAATATAGCCTGATATAGCATTTGCCTTTTTTGCAGCTACATCGCACTGTTGGCTCATGTTTGCTTGTGATCAAAACAATCCCAAGATCCTTCTCACATGTCGTATTGCTGAATCAAGTATCTCCCATCTTATAACAGTGCATTTGGGTTTTTTTTCCCCTAGGTGCAGAACTTTGCACTTGCCCGTTAAATTTCATTCTGTTGTTTTCAGCGCAATGCTCCAGACTATCAGGATCCCTTTGAATTTCATTTCAGTTCCCAAAGAATCCTGGGAAGTGTAGTTAGTGAAGGGTGCTGAGAGTTGCTAGGAGATGTCCTGTTCCCCTCACAGAGCTTCAATCAGAGCAGCTGACTGTTAAACCACTCTGGCCACTGGAGCTCTGTCAGGGGAATAGGAGTCTCCTCTCAGCATCCTTCACAAACTACACTTCCCACGATTCTTTGGGGGAAGACTGTCTCAAGTGAAATAAAGGTCTGGTGTGGATGTGGCCCCGATTAGCCAAGTCAAACAGCTGTGAGTCTGGCTCACTGACAGTTTGTTCTTACTGAACATGCCTGCGCTATCATAGACTCCAATGTTAATATTTTTTAATTAATTAAAAATTAGCCAGGCATTTTTTTAACTTTTAAACTGCAGAAGATGAAGGTCAGAGGATGGGGCAAGGTCAAAAATAGGATTACAGAGACTCTATGAACATGGCTGATTTTTAATTAATTTCAACATATTATGAGAACTCTGAATGGCATGGGGGAGTATTTTCCATTTAACATTGCGGAATGCAAAAAATCGATGCTGACTCTAGTATACAGCCACTCCCGCGGCTGTATAATAAGAGGTGGAACGCACAGAGAAGCTCCTCACACTGGACATCATCAGTCCACCCCAAGAAAGGAGCCACACTCCCAATCAGTTGGGCCGTCTGTGATGTAGTTACGTTCTGGATGCAACCTTTCCTGCTATCGCTGCATGGAGATGGGGATGGGGGGGTGAGGGCTTCACCTGTTGGATTTCTCTGTAACCACAAAAGGAAAGGTAGCGATTTGATGAGGAATAGTCTCCAAAGGCAGCTCCCTGGGAACTACATGCTTTTTTATGAGCCTCCACAGTTCCATTGCACCTGCAGATGTCTTCAAGTAAACTTCACCGGCAGCACTAGTCCCTGCGCCCACCTGATTTTTCACCTCTTCCCAAGTGCCTTGTCACCTGGCGTGACCCTCAGTCTCCAAGCAGGGCTGGAAAGACCTTCCTGCCTGAAGCCCTGGCGAGCCACTGCAAGTCGGTGTGCAGTGACTAGATGGCTCAAGAGTCTGATTCGCTATAAGGCACCTTCCTGTGTCCTTATGGCTGCGCAGGCACCAAAATCTTAAGGCAGAAGAGCAGGCGTGGCCAGCACAAGTCCAGCATAAGCCATATTTCACTTCACTCTCATTTTCTTAACAAAACAAACTGCCGCTGAAAGGGATCCCATGTTGCACTAGCCCTTCCCTTTGCCCTAAAAGCCAGACTCTTCTTTTCTCTAGCCGGCTTTTAAAAGAAAAAGAAATCCAACCCTCCGGCCCCGCCCTCTCCCACTGATGTCTCATGTTCACTGCTAAGCAGACAGTCCTCTTGAAGGAGCATCGTGGTTCTTGCTCTTAATCCGTCACTAGACTGTCGGCAAAAACCCAACAAACTACAAGGTGCCCGAGGCTGATCAGCAACAGGAGCCTTCGAAAATGTCAAACCACAGTTTAAAAAAATATTGGGGAAAAATAGAACAAGAGAAACGGGAATGAAAAGAACAAGAAAAGAATGTCTCGACTGGCCTTCCTGAGGGCAAAGGCAGGTGGGGAGAATGGATGCCCCACGGCTGTAACTGTGGGGCAGGGCCGGAGCTCAGTGGGAGGGCCATGCAGAAGGTCCCAGGTTCAATCCCTGATGGCATCTCTAGGTTGGGCTTGGGAGGGTCTCCTGCCTGAGAAAGCCGCTGCCAGTCAGTGCAGACAATATAGAGGTAGGTGGACCAGTGGCCTGACTCAGTGTAAGGCGGAGTCCTATGCTCCTAAGAGAGTTGCTGCCAGTCAGTGTAGGCAATATAGAGGTAGGTGGACCAGTGGCCTGACTCAGTGTAAGGCGGAGTCCTATGCTCCTAAGAGAGTTGCTGCCAGTCAGTGTAGAAAATATAGAGGTAGGTGGACCAGTGGCCTGACTCAGTGTAAGGCGGAGTCCTATGCTCCTAAGAGAGTTGCTGCCAGTTAGTGCAGACAAGATGGAGCTAGGTGGACCAGTGGCCTGACTCAGTGTAAGGCGCAGTCCTATGCTCCTAAGAGAGTTGCTGCCAGTCAGTGTAGACAATATAGAGGTAGGTGGACCAGTGACCTGACTCAGTGTAAGGCGGAGTCTTGTATTCCTCCCTATGACCCAGAGATGTGTCTAAAGGCAAACTCTAAGAACATCAGAAGAGCCTTGCTGGATCAGGCCAGTGGCTCACCCAGTCCAGCATCCTGGTCTCACAGTGGCCAACCAGATGCACATTACGGGAAGTCTCGAATGGTTACATGCTCTGTGATCCTGCCTCTATTGCCTATTTATTTATTTGTTTGTTTGATTGATTGATTTATATCCTGCCCTTCCTCCCAGCAGGAGCCCAGGGCAGCAAACAAAAGCACTAAAAAAACTTTAAAATATTATAAAAACAGACATTAAAAACACATTAAGACAAAACAACAAGCAAGGCGATTTAAGGAGGAGAGAATGATATGTTAGAGATTTATAAAGGAGCCCATGCTGCAGAGAGATATTTTGTGGGTTTTCCCCCCCTCTTCTCTTGTTCTCATAACATTAGAACTTGGGATCATCCAGTGAAGCTCATTGTGACCTTATCCTAGTCTGTGTCAGTGCTGCAATTGCTTTTTAAGATGTTTTTAAACCTTTTTATTTTTAAAATGTTTTTAAACTTTTTTTTTTAAAGGCTATTTGGAAAGCTTTTAAAAATGTTTTTAGTCTTGCTTTCTAAACTCAAAGCCCTCCCAAACTTCACTCTCTCCTTGCATGGAAGATGTTACAATCCCTTGATCACGCACCAAACCAACTTTGAAGAGGCTACTCCTCTGCTTAAAGGGCAGCAATAGCACATATTTCAGCAGCATTAGTCACCTTTGAGTCAGAGCGTTTTGGCAATACATCTCGGAGTTAGCGAGGGGGGGGGAAGCAAACCACAAACAGAGCAGCAGCAGGGACAATGGCTTTTCGAAGAGTGCCCTCTGATGGTCTTCCAGGCACATGACCCTACGGTAGGCATTCCATCTTAGAAATATAATCGTTCTAATGAAATTTAAGGGGGGGGGAGTGGTTAGATTCTGGTTAAAAGGGGTGACATACAATATTGGTTGTATACAGAGTAAGTGCACTGATTTCAATGGGTCTACTCCGAGGATGACCTAGTTGGGTATAACTCAATATAAAGAGAGTTCATGGTACATGGATTAGGCAATGTACCTTCAAGGAATGAGACAGATTTTCCAATTTAAACGAAAAACCTTTATACCAGCATATCAAACGCTGGCTCAGCCTCTGCCCTTATGCTTCAGGTGAGCTGTTCATGCATTTATCGGTTCATTTATAATATTAGTAGTTGTTTTTAAAAGTTTTTTTTTTAAAAGAGCAACACTGTTCTGGAGATTGCAGTGGGGGAGTTTCTTGGTGATGACATCACAATCACTAGCCAATCAGTGCTGTGCACTGGCCTTAGTGCAGTCTTGCTGAACCATGTCTTCTGAACCCCATACCTAGCTCAACCCTGAAGAGGAAAAGGAACTTTTCAATTGATCGCAGAAGAGGCCATTTCCGGTGCTGCCCCACCAATCTAAAAATGTTACTTTGTCCTTCGTCTTTCTCAAAGTGAAACTTCCAAAAGTCAAATTTGCTTGCGAAACAAACCTGAAAATGAAATTTCCCCAGAAAGATATTTGAAAAGATTTGAAATGTTAAAAGTCATATTTCAACGGGGAATTTTTTCCTTATTTTCAAATGAGTGAGAGAACAACCTTCCTCAACCTGGTGCCTTCCAGATGTTATTGGACTCGGCTCTAGCCAGCATG
This sequence comes from Rhineura floridana, assembly GCF_030035675.1. Lineage (NCBI taxonomy): Eukaryota > Metazoa > Chordata > Lepidosauria > Squamata > Rhineuridae > Rhineura > Rhineura floridana. Next base: position 83,253,904 of record NC_084489.1, on the reverse strand, counting down.
GACAGTGGTCAGGGATAATGGGAGTTCAACATCTGGAGGGTACCTGAAGTCTGAGCAGGAGGTTCTTTTCCAACTGAGAAACAGAAACATTTTTTTTTGTTATCTTACCCTACAAAAACAATAGCACTCTAGTGAAGTATTTTTGCATGCAAGTATGTATAAATAAACATATGTCATCTTAAACAGCTCCCATCATGATCCTACCTCCACTCCATAAATTGAGATTCACTCTTTGCGGGGGATCTCACTTTTCTCCCACTTTCAGCTCCTGTCTGCCTCTGAAAAAAGTTTAAGCGCTGGCTTCTCTCATTCATCTCCACTGTGTAGATGGGTGCAGGTTTCCTTTCTTCAACTTGGCGACGTTCTGGTATCAGTTTGGAAAGCGGGCCCTCTGCACTTTTGGCCGAATGTTTCACTGTTTCATCACCTGCACTGCATGGACCAACCAGGAGCTTGGGTGAACGATACTTGCTTTCATTGAGGGAACCGCTACTGTGCAAAGACAAGAGATTTGCAGATTGCCTGGAAATTCCTGTACACTCTTGGGAGTCTCCCATCGGCACAGTGAAAGAGTTCTTGGTGCTGTTCCCTTCCCTGGGTTGTTCTGTGCTCCTGATTCCAGAGAGTTGTTTTTGATGCCTTCTTTTCAAGGAATCCTACAGTAAATTGTCAATAGAGAATACTGATGGTTACAGTCACGTGTATGTCAGCTAAGAACATAACAGCCTGTTGGATCAGTCCAGCGACCCATTTAATCCAGCATCCAAAATGGAGACATTAACCAAAATGGAGACAATAGTCAAGAAATCAGAAGAAGGCTAGGACTGGGGAGGGCAGCTGTGAGAGAACTAGAAAAGGTCCTCAAATGCAATGATGTATCACTGAACACCAAGGTCAGGATCATTCAGACCATGGTATTCCCAATCTCTATGTATGAATGTGAAAGTTGGACAGTGAAGAAAGCGGGTAAGAGAAAAATCAACTCATTTGAAATGTGGTGCTGGAGGAGAGCTTTGCTCATACCATGGACTACAAAAAAGACCGATATTTGGGTGTTAGAACAAATTAAACCAGAACTATCACTACAAGCTAAAATGATGAAACTGAGGTTATCCTACTTTGGACACATCATGAGAAGACATGATTCACTAGAAAAGACAATAATGTGGGGAAAACAGAAGGGAGTAGAAAAAGAGGAAGGCCAAACAAGAGATGGATTGATTCCATAAAGGAAGCCACAGACCTGAACTTAAATGATTTGAACATGGTGGTTCATGACAGATGCTGTTGGAGGTCACTGATTCATAGGGTTGCCATAAGTCGTAATTGACTTGAAGGCACATAACAACAACAACCTCACAGTGGCCAACCAGTTGCTTATGGGAAGCCCACAAGCAGGACCAGAGTAGACCCTCCCTACTTGTGAGTCCCAGCAACTGGAATTCAGAGAGATGTTGGCTCTGACAGTGGCTACAGCATAGCCATCATGGCTAGTAGCCATTAATAGCTTTATCCTTCATGAATTTCTCTGATCCCCTTGGATGCCCATCACCAGCTTGCTGAGACCTCCTGTTGTGTGGTGGTCAAAATAAGTCAAAAAAAGAACGAAGAACACAAGCAAAGCCTGGCTGCTGGATCAGGCCAGTGGCCCATCTAGTCCAGCATCCTGTTCTCACAGTGGCCAACCAGATGCCCATTATGGGATGTTCACATGCAGTATCTGAGCACAACAGCAGTCTCCCCTCCTGTGGTTCCCAGCAACTGGTATTCAGAAGCATGCTGCCTCTGATCATGAAGGCAGAGCAGAGTCATCATGGCTAGTAGCTGCCACTGATAGCCTCATCCTCAAATGCGAGCAAAGACCCCAAAGGCTTTTTCAAGGGTACTTCTGTTCAACCACCAATTTTGGGGGCATCAGAAGTGCAAGATTCTCACTGTGCTCCGTGGCTGAGAAAAATATTTTGACTTGGGGTAGATTTTCATGGCTAGGGTTCAACAGGAGAAAGGAGGAGGCGAGTCGGTCTCTGATCGGCTGGAGTGCGGAGACAGACAATATATGAGCTGCTGGTGATGTGATACAGCCGCCATCCTCTGTGGCACGCATGCGCATTTCTTTTGCCCCACTACTGTGGGACAAAAGACAGCCAGGGTGACACAGTGGTGAGAATGTTGGACTAGGACATGAGGGACAAAGGGTTTGAATCCCCACTCAGCCATGCAGCTCCCTGGGTGACCTTAGGCCAGTCACTCTCTCTCAGCCTAACCTACTTCACAGGGTTGTTGTGAGGAGCAAATGGACAGGAGATGAACCATGTACATCACCTCAAGCTCCTTAGAGGAAAGGTGAGATATATACAGCCTGGCACCATAATGCCAATAATGTTGGCGCCAGGCGCACTGTGGAGAAAGCCACAAAGCAGCCTAGTGCTCTCCAGATATTGTATGGCCAATGATCATGGATGATGGAAGCCATACTCAAAAGTAAGAGTGCACCATGTTGCGCCATGTTGGTGAAGGGTGCAATAAAGGTTTAGTTTTAAGCTGTTACTTGGGGAAGGGCCGCAGCTCAGTGGCAGAGTATCTGCTTTGTATGCAGGAAGCCCCAAGTTCAATCCCCGGCATCTCCAAGGAGGCCTAGGAGAGACTCCTGTCTCAAACCTTGGAGAGCCACTGCCAGTCAAGTGTACACAACACTGAACTATTATTGATTGATTGATTGATTACATTTATATCCCGCCTTTCTTTTCATGATAGAAACCCAAGGCGGCTTACATATGGTACCCAGGCAGTCTCCCATCCAGGTGCTGACGAGACCTGACCCTGCTTAGCTTTAGCAAGGTGCTGGCCTCATGTGCCTTCAGACCATAGCCTGGGATCAACTAGAAGGACCAATGGCCTGACTCAGTATAAGGCCACTTCCTATAGCCCTACTTTATAATTGTTTATTTGCATTGCTTTATACAATGATGTTTGGATTGATCTTTTTCTGAATGTTGTATATATTTATCAGCATTTGTCATTGTTCTTTGTGGAGGGGGGGTTAGTTGCTGTTCATTTTCGATTTTGTGAGTTCCTTTGAGCACAATCTTTGTGGGGAAGTGGCATATAAAGAAGCAGAGAATGATGGTCTCTCATGGAACCCCAGAAAGTTCCGGAGAACTTTGAGGCAAGTTCCACATTCAAGCGGAACACTAGCTAGACCCCTCGCAGCTCTCTCGTGTGCCAGGGGAGGTTATAAGAGGCTGGGAAAGGGATGTTTGTCTACCGTTGCTGGTCAGAAGGAGCTCCTGATGAGCTTCTGAGGACTCCCAGGACTCCTCTGGAACACGGTTTGAGAAACTTCGACTGCCTTAGAGAGTTAAATAAATTGGAAGCTGAAGGAATCATTTCCTTTTTGTGCACCAAAGAGCCCTAACGTTCCACATTTGCACTGCTGAGTCACTCCCAGAATAATGGCATAGCTCACAACGTTAAGAGCAGCATGTTTACAACACAACTGACCTACCCTAGTCCTTGATTCTTCTCTACAGTGGTGGCAGAGGCCCTTTGAGGTGGGTGGGGCAGAAGGCAGGGAGCCCAAACAGTAAGCAGAGGTCAAGCTAGTGACAGGCAGAGCCAATTAATCCTAGTCTTGCCTTTGTCCTCTTCCCTGCTACGTTCTAAGAGGTACGTTGTAAGTAAGGAGGGAGACAGGTGGGGGCAGGGTGAGGGCAGACTGAGGTTGGTGGGGCAATGCCCCACTTGCCCGAATGGACAAGCCTCCAGTCCTCCTCTGCAAGATGCTTCAGAGCTGAGCTCCCCCAAAAAATGGAACTGGACTGCCTTCAAGTTGATCCCAACTTATGGCGACCCTATGAATAGGGATTTCATGGTAAGCGGTACTCAGAGGGGGTTTACCATTGCCTCCCTCTGAGGCTAGTCCTCCCCAGCTGGCTAGGGCCTGCTCAGCTTGCCACAGCTGCACAAGCCACCCCTTCCTTGGCCGCAGCTGCCAGCTGGGGGGCAACTGGGCTCCTTGGGACTATGCAGCTTGCCCACGGCTGCACAGGTGGCAGGGCACGTAACCCCTGAGGCACTCCCTGTGGGGGTGATTTTTAGCTGGCCTTTGACACCCAGGAGACACGAGCGGGGATTTGAGCTCACAGACTGGACTCCCAGCCAGGCTCTCCTCCCCACTGTGCTATACCAGCTGTTGCTCTCCTAAAAGATCTATAAAAAAAACATGGCCCCTGAACCCCAGGATGAGTCATACCTGATGGCATCATATGCAGAAGCCGCCTTACATCGAGTCAGATTATGGGTCCATCTAGCCCAGCGTAATTCAGAGGAGGTTGTTCTTTAGGTCAAAATGGAGCATTGCCCTGCCTCCCAGCCAGAGTCCACACTCCTCTCTGTCCCCTACACACACACACACACACACACACACACACATCATCATCATCATCATCATCAATCAGATCACTCAGTCAGTCTCTCTGGTGTCCATTTTCAGTCTCTGTCTCTGATGGCCAATCAGGAGCAAGCCTGCACACATATGCATCCAATGAGCAAACACTGTGTGTTGCCAGGTCCCACCCCTGTCTCTGGGGGAAGGCCCAGTTTTTTCCTCCCAAGCAATTCCTTTCCTCATAGGGAAAGTTTATGTAGGGCACTGGGACCTATTGATCTCCCCCCAATTGTTAACATATCAAGAGTCCTTCAGGATGCAACAGTTAGTATAGAGACAGAGCTGTCCTAATCAATAAATCAAACAATCCAGGTACAGCGTTTGCCAATCTTTGTCTGAAAGAGAGAGACATCAAAGCACTCTCACTCTTCATGTTCTCGGGCAGATGACTGTCACCATTACCTTGGAAAGGGCGATGGCTCAATGGTAGAACATCTGCTGGAATCCCCAATGGCATCTCAGATGAGGCTGGGAGTGTCCCATGTCTGAACCCTGCAGAGCCACTGCCGGTCAGTGTCAACAATATTGAGCTAGATGGACCCAATGGCCTGACTCAATATAAGGTAGCTTCCTATGCTCTTAACATATCATCCCTTCCACAGGTAGATGACCCGGTACTGATGTCTTTTAACTCAGACTGGGGTACATCGCCTTCTGCCGTCTCTTGGTAACTCTTTTCAATATCCATTTTTTAAAATGTAAGTATTTCAAATTGCAAAAGTTGCCTGGGGTTCCCTCTCAGAAAGATGATTTAGAAACACAATAAATAATATATATCAGACTGAATGTTTAGGATGAACCTCTTGAGGGCTGGCCGTGGAGTCAGCCACCATTGTGCCTCTGGTGAAGAGGTCGCCAGGCCTGGCTCGGAGTTGCTCCCTCATGGTAGTTCTGGTGTTCAGAGACAGCTCAAGTGTTTGCAAGTCCTCATAGCGATGGGTCGGCCTTTTCTCTCCGTCAGAAGGTGAGCTGCTCTCGAATGCTGTCCCAGTCTTGCTTTGTCCACTGTTCTTGTACAGATGCTGCTTGGACAAGCCAGCTGGACGAATTATTTCCTCATCAATCTCATAGCTGAAATGACACAGATGCCACCGCAGATTGAAAGAATTATGGACTGACTAGCAAATCATCTGCCTAACAAACTGACTGTCTGTAAACAAACGTGCAATTACCAAAGTTTTAACACAAAGTGACTTTTATGACATATTTTAAAGAAAACCTGAGGTAACTTAGAATTAAATAAACATGAACTCTGACTATTGTCATCATGATCAACTATTTGCATAGCTTCTGTTCTGATCCAAGTTTGCCACATGCAGCGCTGTTTCCACTCCGCTGCAGTTTGGCTTCCAACAAAAACTATGTTGTTATTATAGTATTCCACACCATTCATTTCAGTGGAAACGAAAAACAATGCAAATAGGGGGTGGGGGTGAGTCAACAGACACATTTCGTTTGCAGATGGAAAACAACAACAGTAACTACCAATTGTATTTGTTGGGTTGATTGCCATTCCAGACATGAGATTACTAAGCAAGCATCAGCAATTTACATTCCCTTTTCTATTTCTCTCCGAATTTATTTTAGCCTTATTAACAGGGCTATCTTATCATGCCTAATCAGAAGTAAGCCCTGTTGCTCAGCTCCTGATAGAGGGGGAGGCACCCAGCAGCAGGCGGGAGAGTGAGCAAGCGAGTGGGCAGAGGTGGTGGGGGCAGTGAGCGAGGCACCAAGGAGCAATGGCTACTGGTTGGGCCTGGCCTTTGGTTGGTCGCTTGGTGGGTTCAGGAGGAAGGAGACCTGGAGTCCTGTGGATGGATGTGTTTGGTGGGGAGGGGAGGGTTAGTGACCTGGAGGGGAGGGGAGGCGCAGGGCTGGTGGCCCGTGGGAGGGAGGGGGAAGGTCTGGCCACCCAGAGAGGGGAGAGCTGGCTAAGTGACCTGTGGGGTGAGGGAGGGGGGAGTGCTGGTGACCCCTGGGGGGAAGGGAGGGATGGTGGGCACTGGTGACTCATGGGGGGAAGGAGGGTGCTGGCAACCCAGGGGACGGAGGGAGGGGAGCACTGGTGACCCAAGGGGAGGGGAAGCTCTGTCGACCTGTGTAGGAGGGAGGAGCAGCACTGGTGACTCATGTGCAGGGAGCAAGGTGGGAGTGCTGGTAACCTGTGGGGGGAGGGGAAGATCTGGCAACCCATGGGGGGGAGAGAGAGTGGCTGTACTGAGAGGTGTACTATGCTCCATGGAAGCTCAAGGCAAAAAAAACCCCTCTCGAATGGGATGGGGCTGAGTTTGTAGAAGAGGAAGCTGTTGATGCAGAATTCACCGGGAACATTCATTTAATTTGACAGAAGGGGGGGGTCTATAGAGTTTGATTGCACTTCTCAAATTAATTTGCAGAGTACAATTCCCTCACTGTTTTCAATGAAGCACTCTTTGTGCTTCTGAATATTATGGCTTTACAACACTAGCATTCAAGGTTCGCTGAGGTTCAGGGTTGGGAATTTTAAATTACATCTCAGCCTGACCTGGAGCGCTGCTTTAACAAATGCAGAACATAAGAAAACCCGAGTTGCTGCATCAAGCCACTAGCCCAACTAGTCCCCCATCCTGTTCGCACAACTGTGCCAAACGGATGCCCCAAAGGGAAGCCCGAAAGCAGGAGCGGAGGCGCAACAGCACTCTCCCCATTTGTGATTACCAGGAACTGGTATCCAGAGGAAGTAGAACATAGCCACTGTGGCTGGTAGCCACTGACAGCTTCATCCTCCATGAATTTGTCCACAGGCAGTATGTCTAACTTGAATGCCTTTATTTATAAAGGACTACAGCATTTTGCAACCTGCAAGGCTAATCCTTTCCACAGGCATTTTTAGCTGGAAAAGAAACGCACATTTAAAATGACTTAAATTTCAAATGAGATAAAGCAAAGTTTAGAGAGCCTCGTTCAGAAATAGCAAAAAAGCTTGGCCTGGAAGAGAGCATAGCCTGGGGAAAGTCCTGAGGACCAGACAGAGAGGACTGGAGGGCCAGATTTGGATGGCAGGCCTCAGGTTCCCCACCCTGGTCTAATTTCTTCGTTTAGGTCAACACTCTGCACCCTCCTGAAGTGCTTTCGCCTGGCTGGAACGTGTCCTTCAACTGTGATAATGCCTCTGGTTTGCAGAAATACAAGATGGAGCAGTGTGTGTGCGTGTGCATTTAAGAGTGTGTGTGCGTCCATGCGTTTGGGTGTGCATACAGAAAACTCTGACCTTTCTACCGTAGAAAGGTAAGAGTCACATCCATAGCTGCCCCCCTCGGTTGCTTCTCGCCCTGCACACCACTGGCATTTTGTCTGTCTGTCTGCCCCTGTGCACTGTATGCATCACCCCACATCCACACACACGTAGAAACTCCCAAACACACACACACACACACACACACGGACTCTCAAACAGCCCCCCCCATAAATCGTCAAGTGTCTCTTCTTCTCTCCCCCCCCGCCCAAATAAGTCACCAAGCTTCCTCCTCTCCTCCCCTTCAGACCTTCTCCTGTAAGGAGGAGGGAGGCGGTCGGCTGAGGGGGTCGGCTGAGGCGAGTGATGCAGGTACAGTGGGGAGTGGCTGGGGCACCGCCTCAGCAACCACCCTGCACTCCCGCTGCTTCCCTCCTGTTGCCTTCCACCTCTGAGGCTGCCGGTGAGGTGGGGGCAGCAGCAACAGCAGAGCAAGACCCTGGGCTGTCCTGACTCTTCCTCCTTGGCTCGCCCAGGCCACCTCGCTCTCCCACCTTGCTTGCTCACCCACCTGCCATCCTCACCTGCTTCAGGCCCTTGCTACACTTACCTCACACCGAGTGTCTCCCCAACCCCACTGAATTCTGCTGTCACACTGCATGACGCTGTGATGGCTTACAAAAACACTATAAGTACTAGGAGCTTTGCCCCTGCGTGCTTTGCATGCTAACCCCCCCCCCACACACACACACAGAGGGATTCCCAAACATACACACACACACCAGGCACTCCCAAACACGTACACAGGCACTCCCAAACATATACACACACAACTCCCAAAACGTCCCCACCCACCCACAGGCAACTCACAAAACAGCCCTCCAGCACTCACCACTGCCCTGTTTAGGCCATTTATTGACCATAGTATTCCCAATCTCTATGTACGGATGTGAAAGTTGGACAGTGAAAAAGGCGGATAAGAGAAAAATCAACTCCTTTGAAATGTGGTGCAGGAGGAGAGCTTTGCACATACCATGGACAGCAAAAAAGACAAATAATTGGGAGTTAGAACAAATAAAACCAGAGCTGTCACTAGAAGCTAAAATGATGAAACTGAGGTTATCCTACTTTGGACACATCATGAGAAGACAGGATTCACTCGAAAAGACAATAATGCTGGGAAAAACAGAAGAGAGTAGAAAAAGAGGAAGGCCAAACAAGAGACGGATTGATTCCATCAAGGAAGCCACAGAACTGAACTTACAATATCTAAACAGGATGGTTCACGACATGCTATTGGAGGTCGCTGATTGATAGGGTCTCCATAAGTCGTAATCAATTTGAAGGCACATAACAACAAGAACAAATTAAACCAACACTATAATTAGAAGCTAAAATGATGAAACTGAGGCTATCATACTTTGGACATATAATGAGAAGACAGGATTCACTAGAAAAGACAATAATGCTGGGAAAAACAGAAGGGAGTAGAAAAAGAAGAAGGCCAAACAAGAGATGGATTGATTCCATAAAGGAAGCCACAGAACTGAACTTACAAGATCTGAACAGTCTGCCCGCCGCCCAACACTCACAAACCCACCCACCCTGACACCCTCTCACTGCCCCGCCTGCTTGCTCACTCACACATCCTGACGCCCACTCGCACGCACACACGCTCGCACACTCGCCCGCCTGCCATCCTTGCTTCTTCCCTCACTCCCTCTCCTCCACTGCCTGCCATCGTGCCCCGTCCCCTTGTGTGACGGCTTAGAAAAATATTACATCGTTATTATATATAGATATAAATATTTGTATACCACTATTAATTTTTTTAAAAATCAAAGCAGTTTACAGCAATCACACATACGCACAGCCCCAGGAAGGATGCTCACCAGGGAATGTTGCACATGAGCTGAAAAAAATCCCCTATCCTTGAGTCAGACCATGAACATTAATGTGTAAGTAGTAACTATATTGGCCAAGGATAGATGATTGCAACCCAGAGCTTTAAGACTAAAGTGCATGCATACCTGTAGGTCTCGATTTTGTTTCTTTCAGGCACTGTCTGCCTACAGACATCTTCATCGGAGAGATAATTCTTAAGTACAGAGTTCTCTGTACCTCTGGGCTGGGAGAGCTTCTTCTGTGGGGCTAATGGGCTCCCCTTAATACCTTTGGTGTTGTTCGAATGGTCAAGAAAATAACTGGTGATGATTTCGAGAAGGGTTTTCAGTGGACTCTCCTTTGCCTGCAACAGAATACCTGAGTTAGTTGCCCTCAGGCTTACACTCTAAAAGACAGGACACAAAAGGGAAATGGCTGTGGAGGGAGGAGGAAATGAGCAAGCTTGGGTTCAATTTCTTATCTGCACGTTGTTCTAATGGAAAAGTTCAAAGGTAGGATGCGGCAAAAGATGCTAGTCTCTCAGCTGCACCAATGGAACTGCTGTGCTACTTAAATCCTTACTCAGTCCACACACAATCTCTTCTCTCTGTCTAGGCTACCCTGGGTGGGGAAAATCACACATTTCTGAAATTGCTACCTTGAACTTTAAACTTCTACAATTGAACCTAAACCTGGTTTTCTAGACCCCTAGAAACCTCCCTGCTTTGCCTTGTAAAAAAGATTGCCTCACCTCTCATACACCCAACTGATCACCACACTCTGCAGGAGAGGGTATCCTGCAGATACCATCACATCAAGAGGAAACAGGCCTTTAAGGTGGTGGCACCTCCCCTTCAAAACTCCCTCCCATTACAAATCAGACAGGCTCCATTTCTACTGTCTTTTTGGCACCTATTGAAGACCTTCCTTTTTTCAATAGCCTTTTAAGTGGAGAACTTTATTCACAGTCTGTATCTGTATTAAGAACATAAGAAGACCCTGCTGGATCAGGACAATGGTCCATCTAGTCCAGCATCCTGTTCTCACAGTGGCCAACCACATACCTGCGAGAAGCCTACAAGCAGGACCTAAGAGCAACAGCACTCACCCCTCCTGCGGTTTCCAGCAATTGGTATTCAGGGGCACATTGCTGGCCATGGAAGAAAAGCATAGTCATCGTGGTTACTAGCCATTGATAGCATTTTCCTCCATGAATTTGTCTGATCCACTTTTAAAGCCATCCAAGTTGGTGGCTGTCACTGCCTCTTGTGGGAGCGAATTTGATAGTTTAACTATGTGTTGCATGAAGTACTTTCTTTTGTCTGTCCTGAATTCAACTTCACTGGATTTCCGTGAGTTCTAGTGTTATGCTAGTATTGGATTTGAAATTGTTTTTACAAATTATTTTTAATGGTTTTTTTATATCACATTATTTTTAATTGTTTATATATGCATGTAATTGGTTTTATGTATAGAATGTTTTTTAAAAATATATTGTTATTGTTGATGCTTTCCCCATGCAGGCGCTTTGAAATAGTTTATGGGAAGCGATTCATAAATGGAATCAAATAAATAAATAAAACTACTGCCCTTGCTTTTCAAAATGATCTGGAGCACTAGTACAAAGGATTTTTTTTTCACCTTGTTTTGTTTGCACAAAGATTGGAGGTGCAAAACATTGCGAAGCTCATTTCTGTTGTTGATGCTGAGAGCTGTACGAGGAAACTCTTCATCCATCACGACAATTGTCCTTTTCAAACCCTGTGTGCGGAAGAGAGGCCAATGACATTGTGCAGAAAAGGTCAGCTGGGGAAAGAGGGGAGGAACAATTGCCCTTTAAGTTGTCTCCTTTTGCTCCTGTGCAAGCCCTGTGGAGCTCTGCAAAGTTGCTCGGAAAATGGGAACACTCTTTAAGGATTATGCTGGCAACAGAAGTTGCCTTCTCCGCAGCCTCAACATTTGCCTAAAACCAGTACTCTTCAAATCGTTCGCAAGAGCAGGACATTGGTGGTGATCTTTTCAGAAGCAGAGGTCATGAACTCCTTGACCTGGGCACCTCTTCTACCTGATAAGACTCAAAAGACTACATTTACAACACAGGCAATCGATGTGGTGCGCTCCAGGTATAGCTGATCACCCCTCCTCCGTGACCAACGCTCATCACAACTACACAAATGGTTGTTAGTTCAGCATCTCTCATGGCTGCTGTTTAGTGAAGCTGAGTGGCTTTCTTGTATGGGTTGTGTTAGGTTTCACATTAAAGAACAAACTGACTTTGCTGAAGTCAAGTTGTAGCCTCTGTAATGGATCATGATCCTCAGCAAGGCAGCAGGGCAGCTGTATCCTGAGTAAAGAAAGGGATTGTATTTCACTGAGACAGAGAAAGAACCTGTTTTTACAAGGTTCCCAGTAAAACCATTTGTCCAGACTTCAATTATTTTAAACCATTTCTGTAAAGTTTTGTTTAAACTGGATGTGTGTGTCAAGTGCCTTCAAGTCCATTACGACTTAGGGTGACCCTATGAATCAGCAACCTCCAATAGCATCTGTTGTTTAAGCTTATCTTTTTGTTGTTGTGAGTTGCAGTTTACTTAATGAACTTGTAAGCTGCCCTATGTTTGGTTTTATGATTTGTATATTATTGTTTCATTTTATGCATGGCCTGATTTTATGTACACTGCTAAGAAATGCAAATGATTCAGTAGTACATAAATGTCTTTAAGAAACAAAGAAATAAAATATGAAATGGTGGCTGAAAGTACACGGGGGGGGCATGCAAATAAATACATAAATAAACAAGCACATAAATAAATAGCCCTGGCTTAAATTAGATATGTGGAATGGATACTGGTCACAAGTGGAGAAATAAACTTTTTAAAAAAGTAAACCCTAATATTGAGAATTCTCTTTTGTTTTGATGTGACTTCGCAGCTTTTCATGGATCAGATACTATAGTCACAAAGTGAGAGGCTACAGCTGACTTTTAATAGCATTTCTTAGCTGGGGAGGTCTATTGCCTTCCACCTACCCACCCACCCAAATTTAACTAGAAAAGTCACTAATGCATCTGCATTCGGGTGGGGGGTACATTTCATCTTCAGTGTCTATTCAGTACAGCCTCCTCTCAATAATATTTGGACAGAGTTTTCCTAACAAGCTGGGTAAACGCTACAGCCTCTGATATTTAGGCATCACCGTGAGGCGTCTCTTGCTGGCGCATCTCGCACATCACAGACGCTCCGTGACACCTGCCTTCTGCAGGAGGGCGGGGTCTGGGAGCGCGAGGGGCGAATCTGCTTCCGTCGTCACTGTAACCAGAGTGCATTGTGGGATATGTAGTCCCGGGCGGAGAAAGGCGCTTGTTGCAGCCTGGATGAAAGAGCAGGAAGGCTTGCAACGCATCCATCTTCCCCAAGATCCGGGGGAAACAGTAGAGGTGATTTAGGCTCTCTGGTTAATAAAACGCAGTGCTCCTTCCCTTCCCCCCCCCGGGACCCTAACCACATGCATTACTCTAACCAACTATAAAGGTCTCCTTTTTTTTTTTTTACCTTTTTGCTGAGAAATTCTCTCACCAAGGATGCAGCCACCTCTTCCAGGAAGGAGGATTCCATTCTGTTCCTCCCAGAGCATGCAAAGGGGAGTGTGCTGGCTGGTTATGAGAAAAGGGAGGGCGAGAGAGACTTTTTCCCTGGCTCGCTGATTGCCTGGCCCCTTCCTCACAGCCATGAACTCCCTGCGGCGCTTCCAGGCCCTCGGCTCCGCTTGCAGCCTGCCGTACCCCGTTGGCAGTCTGTTGCGTTGCCGTGGCTGTGTGTTGCTGTGGCGATCGGAATCCTCGGGAGGGAATGCTCGGCGCCCCCTCCTGGTGTGCTGGAGCCAGGCCGCTGGGAGGCTGGAATGGAAGCCGCCTTGTGCAAGCGCGCATGTGGGTGCGGTGCGAGGCATTCCATGCGTCCGTGCGCCAGAGTAACCCAGCCGCATGCTAGGAAGGGGATTGAGGGTGCTGGCCTACGACCTGGGAGACCAGGGTTCGAATCGCCCCACAGCCATGAGGCTCACTGGGTGACCTTGGGCCAGTCACTGCGTCTCAGCCTCAGAGGAAGGCAATGGTAAACCTCCTCTGAATACCACTTACCATGAAAACCCTGTTCATAGGGTCGCCATAAGTCGAGATCAACTTGAAGGCAGTCCATTTCATGTCATCCTCCAGATTTTGGTTTTTTTAAAAAATGATAGAGTCAGCAATGCCAATCAGATGCCTTTTTGGCTTTTCCTTCAGTGGATTCAAGTCAGCAATGTTCTTTGAGTAGCACTCCTTTTCAACAAATTATGGTTATGCAAACACCAAGTTAAGGTTATGCAAAACCAATCAGTTTTGGCTTCCATTTGTTTCTTATTTCTCAAGTGTTATGCTCAGTTCTCCACATTTGCAATAATATAAAAAAAGTCCTCATGAAAACTGATCAGCATTTTTGCGTGTTCTAATACGCGCATTTTCGGAGGGCACTTTCCCCTGCTACAACACATTTTCGCATATTATTTTTCCCCAGTAATATAGGCACGTTTATACCCATATGCATTTTTGTACACATTAGTGGGCTGGAGAACTGCCTTGTGACCTTCAGAGAAGCGGTGAAGCTGTTTTTCAGCTCGCTTATTGTTTCAGAACACCTGTTTCACAACAAAAATGCTCACCTTTCAATGAGAACGAATGTCTCTCCCAGCCCTGATAGAAATGCGCTTTCTTGCTTCCCTGCAGATGTGGCTCGGGTCTGCATCAAGATCTCATTTATTTATATGCATTTATAGCCTGCCCTTCACCACGGGATCCCAGGATGGGTCACATACACCTCATTGCAAAAGGGTAACCATGTGCTACACAATACTAATGGTCAATAGTCTGTGCAGTAACTAGGCTGTAAAGTAGCAGAATCGGCAGCAGAGACAGCAACAGCTCTGCCATGCGAGGGATAGTCTGATCTTGTCCACTCCCACAGGCCTGTGCAAACAGGCGCATCTTGACCTGACTTTGAAATGTGTGCAATAATGAGGCCAAACACACCAGTGGGATGGGGCATTCCACAACCTGGGGGCCACCACAGAGAAGGCCTCCTCATGTGCACAGCCCTGTCTTTTTTACCATCTGTGTCACTCCACCAATCTAACTCGATTCAGGTGCGCTTAGATAACAACGGCACCTTATCATCCAAAGTCCCAGTCCACAAAGGGGTGAAACAAGGCTGCCTTCTGGCTCCCTTTTTATTCAACTTTTTCATCAACGATATGGTAATGGCTCTATCATCGCCTACTTCCCCCCCCCCCTCGGCAGGCAATAAAAAGATTTCCATCTTACTATATGCCGATGACGCGGCCTTATGCTCTCTAACAAAAATTGGCCTTAAAAGAATGATCCTAAAATTAGAGGAATATTGCCACTCCCAGAACTTAAAGATTAACCATTCCAAGTCTAAAATTATGGTTTGTGGCAAATTCATGAAAACTAAGAACTACTGGTCACTAAATGGGGCCCCTATAGAGCAAGTTTCCACCTTTAAATATCTTGGAATTCATTTATCCAACAGACTCTCTTGGGCTCCACAGCTAAAGGTAGCGATTCTAGCCGGTTCCCAAGCTTTAGGCCTTGCCAAAAGGTTTTTTTTCACTCAAGGAGGACAACTCATCCTCCCCATGATTAAAATATTAAAAACCAAAATACTCCCAAAAATTTTATATGGAGTAGAACTGTAGGGAACAACTGCTAGAACCAAACTGGAGCCAACACAAAATATATTCATGAGACAAGTGTTAGGGCTCCCCAAGGGGACTCCTTCTGCCCACCTCAGGGCGGAGTTAGGCTTACCCTCATTAGCAGCACGTATCGATTTAGCCTATATACGCCATTGGCTTAAAATCTCTAATATGGAGGATTCAGCCTTGATCAAGCAATGCTGGCTTGAACAATTACAGGCGGGTGGTTGGGCAACAGAGTGCCAGGTAATACTTTCCAAATATGATCTCCCCCAAGCCACACTTAAGGGACTTAGCAGAGCCGCCCTCCGTAACTGGATTTTTGATAGTGATGCCAGCCAAGACAGGATGTCCATAGTAACAGCCCCTTTTTCACCTTGGTACCCTCTTTTCAAACTTAACCATTTCATATCCAACTATCTTGTCTTGTTCGATAGAGCCACAATCAGGAAAGCATTTACAGCTCTCCGTTTTCAAGCTATGCCTACTGCCTACTTAGAGGGACGATACAACGGCACTCCATTGGTCCAACGCCAATGTATTTATGGATGTAAAGCCGTAGAGGAGCTAGCTCATTATCTGCTTCACTGCCCACTTTACGAAGATCCTAGATGAAAGTTTTTAAAAAAAAAATTAGATTTTTTAGCGCCTTATACTGATTGTGAGATGATTAACTTGCTCCTTTCTGACAATTTTAATCTAATGACTCTTGCAGTCGCAAATTTCGCGCTCGCCGCCCAAAAATTGAGAGCGGCTTTTGCCAAAGAATCCCTGTTCGATATAGCTAATTGATGTTTCTTATTATGTTATGAATATCTGTATTAATAGAGCTAATTGTTGTTTCTTTTATACTATTTAATATGTGCGTAAGGCCTATGGCTAAAAGTCACAATAAAGATACTATACTATACTGAGTCATTCATGGGGAATCTATGCCCTTACACCAACCACAGCTGTCCCCTACGATTCCTAGTGTACCCACCTTAAGATGGTTACGTCTACCCTATCGGGAGAACCGCTACAGCTAGTGTTCTGAAATTTGACAGGCTTCGTCTCCTCAGAAGAGATAGCCATGTCTCCCACTTGCAAATCTAAGGGAGAAGGGAATTGCAGCCATTTTTAGATCTCCATTATAGTGAATGGGAAGAGAGCAGAGCTTAGTTTTTAAACAAATCTTAATTCAGTCCCAAATGGCAAGCTGACCTCAACAAAGCCATCCCCTATTCTGCAAGGACCTGGGGAATTAGCATCCAAGTACCATTTGCAAATATAGCGTTGTCCTTGATTTTCATGTAATACTTAATGTTTGTGAGAAAGAAATACTTCAAACACTCCACAGCCCTTCAGATCAAGGGAAAAACAAATCTAGAAGCTTTCTTGGAAGACCTGCACTTACATTGTCAATGGGATGGAGCACCTCAAGCCAAGGGGCCAAATACAACCCTCCAGACCTCTCTCTCTGGTCCTTGGGACTCTCCCTGGCCCACACCTCCTCCTCAGTGTCACAATCCTCATTGGCCCTACTTTTCACTATCCTTGAGTGGTTTTGCCTGCCTACAATGCATCCTTGAACTCTGATAAGGTTTCTTGCTTGCCTAGGTAAAGAATAGGAACCAGAGCATAGGTCCACCTAGCTCAGGATTGTCTACACTGACTGGCAGCATCTCTCTGTGGTTTCTGGCAGGATTCTTTCTCAGGCCTACTTGGGAATGCTGGGATTGAACTTGGGGCCTTGTTTTATTATTTATTTATTTATTAGATTTATACTCTGCCCTTCCTCTCAGTAAGAACCCAGGGTGGCAAAAAAAAACGCACTAAAAACACTCTAAAACATCTTAAAAACATATTTTAAAACATTAAAACATCTTTAAAAACATATTTTTTAAAAAAGCTTTTAAAACAACTTAAAAAGCAATTCCCACACAGAAGCAGACTGGGGTAAGGTCTCTACTTAAAAGGCTTGTTGAAAGAGGAAGGTCTTCAATAGGCACTGAAAAGATAACAGAGATGGTGCCTGTCTAATATTTAAGGGGAGGGAATTCCACAGGGTAGGTGCTGCCACACTAAAGGTCCATTGCCTATACTGTGTAGAACGGACCTCCTGATAAGATGGTATCTGCAGGAAGCCCTCATCTGCAAAGCACAGTGATCGACTGGGTATATAAGGGATGAGACGATCTTTCAGGTATCCTGGTCCCAAGCTGTATAGGGCTTTGTACAACAAAACTAGAAGCTTGAACTTGGCCCGGTAGCTAATGGGCAGCCAGTGTTTGAGCAGCGGGGTAACATGTTAGCGACACCCTGCCCCAGTGAGTCGTTGCGTTGCTGAATTTTGCACCAGTTGCAGCTTCCGGACCAACCTCAAGGGCAGCCCCGCACAGAGTACATTACAATAATCCAGCCTAGAGGTTAGAAACGCATGGACAACAGTGGTTAGGCTATCCTGTTCCAGAAATGGCCCCAGCTGTCTTACCAGCCAAAGCTGGTAGAGGGCATTCCTAGCCACTGATGGGTCCAGGAGCACCCCCAGGCTACGGACCTGCTTTTTCAGAGGGAGTACAACCCAATCCAAAGCAGGGAACTGACCAGTTATCCGAACTCGGGAACCATCAACTCACAGCGCCTCTGTCTTGCTAGGATTCAGACTCAGTTTATTGACCCTCATCCAGCCCACCGCCGAGTCCAGGCAGCGGTCCAGGGCTTGCACGGCTCTCCCAAATCAGACCTTCTGCAGTTGGGGCAAATGCTCTGCCACTGAGCTACATCCCTTCCCCAAGATAGATAATAGAGCCTATTGTACAAAGGTACTGTTTGCATTAATTGCTCTGCCCACTTTTGCCTCTGGCCTGTTCCACCACTGGTATGTGACCTCTGAAGGCTGCCCAGAAGGAAATGCAGCCCTTGAGCCAAAAATGGTTTCCCATCCCTTAGGACGAATGGATAAAATAGCATGCATCCTTTCAAAACTCTGTGCTCTCAATCCAGCCCACTAAATACTAATTAACCACTAGGGGGCAGCATTAGCACACAACTGAATCTTACGGAACACAAACAGGCCAGGGATATAGAATCATAGAAGGTGGATAGGCAGAGGATGTGGTGACTTTGGGTCTCCAGTTGTTGGCCTGTCATGTGGAACGATGAGTAGGGATGTTTTGGTAATCCCATCTGAATAGTGGGCTCCAGATTGCCCAAGGGGCAAGCATCCCATTTATTTGTTTATTTGATTGATCGATCGATCGATTGGCCACAACTGTCTTACTAGCCAAAATTGGTAAAAGTCACCCCTAGCCACTGAGATCACCTGGGCCTCTAGTGACAAAGGTGGATCCAGGAGCACCCCCATACTACAGACCTGCTCATTCAGAGGGAGTATGATACCATCCAAAGCAGGCAACTGACCAATTATATGAACTCGGGAACCACTAACCCACAGCATCTCCAACTTGCTAGGATTCAGAATCAGTTTATTGACCCTCATCCAGCCCACCGCCGAGTCCAGGCAGCAGTCCAGCGCTTGCACAGCCTCTCCCGATTCAGATGTTACAGAGAAATAGAGCCGGGTATCATCAGTGTACGGCTGACACCTCACCCCAAATCTCCTGATAACCACTCCCAAGGGCTTCATATAGATGTTAAACAGCATGAGGGACAAGATAGTACCCTGTGGCACTCCACAACACAACTGCCAGGGGGCTGAAAGAAAATCGCCCAATGCTGTTCTCTAAAAATGACCTTGGTGATAGGATTGGAACCACTGTAAAACAGTGCCTCCAATACCCATCTTAACAAGTCGGCTCAGAAGGATACCATAGTCAATGGTATCAAAAGCCGCTGAGAGATCAAGTAAGAGTAACAGGGTCGCACTCCCCCTGTCCTTCTCCCAATCAGGGCAACC
The DNA here is from genome assembly GCF_030035675.1 of Rhineura floridana. Classification (NCBI taxonomy): domain Eukaryota; kingdom Metazoa; phylum Chordata; class Lepidosauria; order Squamata; family Rhineuridae; genus Rhineura; species Rhineura floridana. Next base: position 83,234,710 of record NC_084489.1, on the reverse strand, counting down.
AAGGCCGATTCAGTCCCATAACCAGGCCTGAACCCAGACTGGAACAGGTCAAGATAATCTGTTTCATCCAAGAGACTTGGATGCAGACTTGGGATTAGGGAGACGGAAAGCAGAGAGGCCAATGGTAGGTGGACCTTGAGCAGATAATAAGCGGAGGCAGAGCCAATGACAGAGAGGTACCATTCTGGGAATGCACAGCACTCTGGTCCAGGAGAGACACCTAAGTGGAGTCACTGCCAGCAAAATGAAGGGTTTCTTCTCCTCATTGTTTGTCCAGGAAGCAGGTCCGACATTCAGGCTGTCTTTCAAACGGCCCTGGGATGGAAGTTTGGGATCTCCTTAACCGTCCATTTCCAAAACGGGCAGCATTGTCAAAGCATTGATGTGTCAAACCTGGAGTCAAAGCTTCAGCCCCAGAGGAGTGCTGATATCTCCTCCTCTGGAAGAGAATAAAAGGCTGGCCATTCAGTCGAGGCTGTTCTCCCTAGTCTGGTCTGGGGTGTTCTCCCAGTCTTCTACAGATGGAAAGGGTCTCCAGAGAAAGGCCTACAGTGACGATCTCAGCTGCCTGGCAGTGGACGTGGAGGAAAATCTGGTTTGATTTGCATTGTAACTCACCCTTCCTGAAACATACATGACCTGAAAGACAACTGGCTGAAAAACCCTGAGGTGACTCAGAAGGAGGGGGAAGAACATGGGAACACCTGCTTGGATCAGGGCCTTCCTGGGAAACTGTAAGAGCCAGAACCTCCAGCTCCTATATAAGCTCCCCGTGTGAGCTGTTTTATCGCTGACATGACAGCTCTCGCATCTGAGCTCCAACCATCCTGAGGGATATGCAGTGAAACCTCGGATGAAAGTGCCTCTCCTACCTTCCACCCTGGTCAGCACGGGCGGCAGGACTTCAGATGCAGTGGCACCACCTCTGCATTCAGCCTCACTACTCCCAGATGGGATTTGGGGAAGGGTCATAGCTCAGTGGCAAGAGGTTTCAGGTTCAATCCCGGCATCCCCAAGTAGGGCTGGGAGAGACTTCCTGCCTGAAACCCTGGACAGCCACTGCCGGTCAGTGTAGGAAATACAGAGCTAGATGGACCAAAAGATCTGACTCCGCCTAAGCCAGCTTCCTGTATTCCCTAAATCATGTATGAATGTCTCTTGTTCTTTTTACTAGTGTACTGGATGTGGCATCCGTGGGATATGCATTCAGCAATTTATATTGCATTGTTGGCGTTGCAGGTGATCATCTCTTTAATGAAATGAGTTCTCTTTAAAGATAACTGTTTCTCTAAGGGAGATACAGTGAGATGGCAAGAGGATGCAGTGATGTGACTTGGGAGTCTTGATTTGGTGGCTCTCACCGTAAGGTTGGAGGAATAATAGAATCATAGAACAGTAGAGTTGGAAGGGTCCTGTAAGGCCATCGAGCCCAACCCCCTGCTCAATGCAGGAATCCACCTTAAGGAGGAGAGTTATGCTTGGTCTGCATTGTTACGGGAGCTAACTTAATTTGAACCTCTTGGACTAGTATAGGGATCACAATGTAGTTATCCTTCAGATTTCACACTTCTCTGAATTCTGCAGTTCTCAGCTTGGTAAACATACCGAAATGTGTGTTTAAGGATAAAGATACATATGGTATGATAAAATATGCCCACCAGGAAGCTTCTTTCCATTAACTGGGCAACTGTCTGGGACCTACGGGCAAACACCAAAGATGACAGGGGAATAGGGATGGATGAATCTGTTCATTTGAGTTTCTTTTATTCATTCAGTTCTCCACCAGCGGAAGCTGTTGGCTCCATGTCAGTAGGGCAGTGAATCCGCTCGGATTTTAGTCCAAACTTTTGAGGAGCTGTCCAAGGTGTTAAAGCCTAAAGTTGAAAGTTCGGTCTAAAACCCAGAGCAGATTTCTTACCCCACTGAAATCAGAGCCACCAGTCTCTGCTGGCTTAGATGGACCAATGGTCAGTATAAGACACTGTGAGGGGATCCAGGTAGATGGGAATGGCTTGTGACAGGAGGACACAGCAAGCACCCAGCAGGTGTTTAAAGGGCAGTGTGTGGGAATGCCTGAGCCAGGTCCTGGCAGGGAGAAGGAAGAGGAACGGCACAGCAGTGACTGTGGAAGAACACAGAAGGAGCAAAGAAACCAGGAAGGTTTGGAGGGCGAGGAGAGATTTACAAGGGAAGAAGGTGGAGAAAGTAGGGGGGGAAGTGAATTTGTGCTGCCTCCAGGAGGACAAAGAGAAGGGCAAAGAGGAAGAGTAGCAGGATGGAAGGGTCTGGGGCCTGTCAACTCCAGTGGCAAGCCAGAACGAGGGACTGGGGTGAAAAGGCAAAACAGGAAGAGAAACTGGACAAGGTGAGTCAGGAGAAGAAATGGTATAAGGGAAGAGAGGGCCGGAAAGATATAGGAAACGAGAGACTGAGAAAGAGGGAGAAAAGACAGGAGAGAAAACATTGTATGTAAAACAAAATAAACAGAGCGGTGGCCCGTGATGAAAAGGGGCAACCAAACTCTTTCAGTAAGTTCCCCATGAGCAGGGCTGGCGCCAAAGGGCGGCCAGGTCGGGCCCTGGCCAAGGGCCCCTGAAGGGCCTCTCATTAGGGTGGGAGAGTAGTGCTGCCCTTCTGCGATCTGCAGCAGGATCCCTGCTGCAGATCGCAGGGAGGGAGCTTCCAGGCCGCCTGCCCATTCGCTTGCTCCACCTATCTCTCTCCTGCCTTCACTGCTGCGCGTGCTGTATGCGCAGGGCTACCATCAACCAAGATGGTGGCAGAGGCTTCTTTAAGGGGCTGATGCCCCTACTGCCAACTTGGTTGATGGCAGCCCTGTGCTTGCAGCGGCAAAGACAGGAGAGAGGTAGGTGGAACAGGCAGGAGCTGCACACCCGGGGCAGGCTGACGCCCAAGAGTCCAGTCATGCCTGGCACCGGCCCTGCCCATGAGATGGTGCTTTGAGAACAAGAGACCACCAGGGGTTCTGAGGATCCCCGAGGAACCCCTGGGACCAGAGACAGGGAAAAGGCTGACAGGAAGCTTCCTCTGTTGAGTTCTTCCCACCAACAGTGGCTTCTGTCTCCTCCAGATTCAGCCACAGATGATTAGCTATCCTCTGCCACATTCCAAATGCTGTCCATTTAGACATGGGTGAAAACAGCTCTTGGAGAAGAATTGTCTGCCCTAAACAGAGAGATTAAATCCCAGCTGAAGTGGTCATTTCCACAACGCAGCCTCCGGATGGGATATGAACTCTTCAAGTGACTCAAAATGAAAATTAAAAGCAAAACAAAGTCCCCAGTTCAGGGCCATTCAAGCAATGCAGCTTCTACCTTGGAAACAAGAAAGCAAGCTGGATCTCAGAAAGCAAAATACATCTGATCCAGGAAGAAGTGAAACCATAAGGAGGAACCATCATCATTTACTGCCCACCTTCCACCCAAAGGTCTCGGGATGAGTTACAACAATTTTGAAATATAGCATTAAAAATATTTAAAACCAACCTAAAATCACAAAGTAGGGTGGGTCCTAAAAATATGTCTCAGGCGTCAAAGGCCAGGGTAAAGAGGTGTGTCTTCAGCATTCACCTAAAACTGTAGGTGGGGAGGGAGTTCCACAACTTAGGGGCCACCACAGAGAATGTCCTCTCCTGGTCCACCACCACCCCAAGCTTCAAAGGGCCCCAGAACTTCCTTTGCTGATTTCAACACCCAAAAGGGTCTGTGGGGAGGGAGATGGCCTTTCAGATATTTGGGAGTATAGTGTACCTAAGTAGTGTAGGGCTTTAAACACTAGCATAAGCACCTTTAATAGGGTCCGGAAACAACCTGGCAACCAAGTGGCCTAAAATATCAGCTTCTGATCATCTCCCAGTTGCCTTTTGTTGTTGTTGTTATGTGCCTTCAAGTAGATTACGATTTATGGTGACCCTATGAATCAGCCAACTCCAGTAGCATCTGTCATGAACCACCCTGTTCAGATCTTGTAAGTTCAGGTCTGTGGCTTCCTTTATGAAATCAATCCATCTCTTGTTTGGCCTTCCTCTTTTTCTACTCCCTTCTGTTTTTCCCACCATTATTATCTTTTCTAATGAATCATGTCTTCTCATGATGTGTCCAAAGTATGATAACCTCAGTTTCATCATTTTAGCTTCTAATGGTAGTTCTGGTTTAATTTGTTCTAACACCCAATTATTTATCTTTTTCGTGGAAAGCATCCTTGCTTGGAATGTGCATAGACTAAACAGCTCCAGCTGCTGCTGCTATTATTATTGATGTTGTTGTTTAGCTGCTTGTTACCCAAAGGTGGTCTCCGAGAGGCTATGTCACCAGTCCTTAATGCATATGCAAAACATAACACACAGTTCTCCAAGCTCAGTTGTGGCCAGAAGGTGATTATACAAGATGGGATCCTGGTGAACAATTTCTCAAGAAAGTCTCAAGGCTCGCAAGGTCCAAGCTCGTTGGAAGGACTGTGTGCCAAACCCACCAGTAGTGGTGGGGAGCTCAAGCAGGGGGTCTTAATGTGGCTCTGCAAAGCCTCACCATCTGGCTCTCACAATCCTCCCTGGCCTTGCACAGCAGCCCAAGGATTTATGCCTGGCTAGAATGCGTCCTTCAGCTCTGATAATGCCCCTTGGGATTATTGGGATAGAGAGGAGTGTGTAACTGTGTGCAGAAACTAGCCTACTGTAAAAAAAAGTAAAATTAGCATTCCTTGTTCTTCCAGTTTGGCCTCTGGCTCCAACCGCCACTGGTATGTGGCCCTTGGAAGGTTTCCCAGAAGTGAATGAGGCCCTCAAGCTGAAAAAAAGCCTTGAGCTACACAGCAGTGGAAAGTAATCTGCCGCCTTCCAGACATTGTTGGACTCCAACTCCCATCAGCCTTAGCCAGTGTCGCCAGTGGGAAGGGATGATGGGAGCCGTAGTTCAGCAACCTCTGCTGAGCATCAACAAGAAGAGCAACATGGAGCTTGGATTCATGTGGATCTGAGCTCCTTTGGAGAGGACAGGTGGGATAAAATAATAATTAATAATAATTAATAATAGATTAATGTGGCTGCCATTCAGACGGGATACCAATATTTATTTATTTATTTATTTAAGTATATATAAACCACCAATTCATAGACTGTAACATGGCAATGTACTACAAAATATACAGTGAAAGCAATTTTTAAAAAATGTTCATTAAAATGACTGGCTGATCAGAAAATTTAAACAGTTACACAGCCCTGGCTACATAGAAAAGGTTTTCAAGAGGTGGCTGATATTAAAGGCAAGGCAATCTCTGCTGGAAGAGTGTTCCTGTATCATGAGACCAGCGACACTAAATGCCCAACTTCCAGCAGAGGACAGTCAACCCTCTGTAAAGCACAAGGGACTACTAACAGCGCTCCTCCGGATGATCTCAGTGATCGAGCTGGGATATAAGGGGCTCAGGCTGTCAATTAACAGTATGAGGTCTGGGGTTGGCAATCCAGCCTGTAGCAGAGCTGGTGTTTTCCCCCAGTTCCCAAACGTCTAAATGCCGAAATACCCTACAAGGAACTCTGTGCAAACATTCTGCGAAGGGCTACAAACAACTGGTGTTCTTTTGACATTATCCTTTTATTAAGCATCTGCATCTGGTGCTTAAGATCAAATAACATCACTGCAAAATGTTCTTTTTGTTCAGTCCTTTTCAGATTTACCCAGCTAATGTCTTGCCCTTGATTGCGATATTTATGCACATGTAATTAGTGGGGTTGAAGTCCTGAGGCTAGAGGTTTTATGCCCTCTCTTCTGAGCCCTGTTCAAGTGTTCCACTCCACCTCTTTATATTTGGAGTGCTCTATCCCCTTCCTTGCAGCAATGGAACTCTATGTAAAGCAATTACGTGTTCTCGTTTCCATTGTACCAGCTCACAATTGCATCTTTTTTCCCCCTTTGTCTTCTCACCAGAGGTTGATGCATATTGGTGGATTTGTTTTGAGCAGGGATCTTCTGGGCAAAACCTGTTTTAGGATTTTAATATTGCTTAAACAGACCCCAAACACAGTAGGAATAGCTCTGCAGCAGCACAGAAGATCACAGGAAGTCAACACTGCAGGGAGCAGTAGACGAATCTGCCTCTTTCAGATCCTCATTTTCCCAGTCTTAAGTTTGGGTCTCCACTTTTCCATAGAAGTTTGTGATATTTTTTTTAATAATAGCAAAAAAAAAATTCTTCAGAAAATTCCTAAGCATTGTAATGCAAATTTCTCCTAATATACACCTTTTTGTATGCAGTTTTGAATAATATGCACATATCTTCCTAAGCATTTTTAAATGTTATTTTCACTACTATATGCATTCTGTGACAGCCAGTGTGGCATAGTGGTTAGAGTGTTGGACTACAACCTGAGAGACCAGGATTCAAATCCCCACACAGCCATGAAGCTCACTGGGTGACCTTGGGCCAGTCACTGCCTCTCAGCCTCATGAAAACCATATTCATAGGGTCGCCATAAGTCGGAATCGACTAGAAGGCAATACATTTACATTTTTTACCCATTATTTGACTGGAGAACTACACTGCAAAATTAAGGGAACTGAGAATTTCTGTTCACATATTGGTTTGAGGAGTGTGAATTTAGGTAGTTTCTCATTAAAATGTGATCAGAATCAAATTTCTCCCTGGTCACTAGCTGCGGGGACATGCCATGGGTTTTCTGAAATAGTATGTTCTCACTGGGGGTTAACCTGGGGTCCAAATCTGCACTCCTGTAACCCAGACAGCCAGTTGGGGAGATGAAACCTGGCCAACTGATCAGGACTGCATATTCAAGACTATGAGTTGTCTCCAGATAAGTTCTACTCAGAGTAGACTCATTGAAATAAATGGACACAGCTAACTTAGGGTCATTCATTTTAATGAGTCAAATTTAGTTAGAGATAACACATCTGAAACAAATTAAGTTTGGTAGGAAAATATGAATTACTTGTATAATTAATCAAAGCTTGGCAATGAATGTAACAAAATAGCAGTCTTTGTTCTTCAGAAAGATGTCTCTCACCTGACACTGCAAGAGTTTGAGTCCTGGCAAAGAGAGAATAAAAAGCCAGATTAAAAAGCAAGTTAACCAGAAAATCTTTGAGATGGAAAAATACGCCACTCACATGCATATTGAAATCCTCACTGCATTCATAATGGTCCTTGCGTCCCTTCTGATGTCTAAGGCTTGGTGTAATTGCCCTTAAACAGAGGCAGAAGCTAAATTCCCCCCACATCTGCATCTCTGTATTACTTGGAGAATTTCTTTCTTCCAAAGTTTTGGTAGTATTTTTAAATTAAAATATAGATATGAGAAATTAACATTTACACGTTGCAGACTTTGTAGTTACAGGAAGAACAGACTTTTAACAACAGCCTGATATATCTAGAATTATTATTCCAATAAACAATAAAGCTCATCGATGGCAACATAAATTATCTGTCAATTTGTCCACTATAGCCAATTCTATAAATTTTTAGTAGCCATTCTGAAACAGATAGAGATCTGAGTATTTTCCCAAGATCTAGCTCATTCTGTTTTGGTAGCTATTAGTACATTCATGACCTGTAATTTCTGGATGTTAAGGACACGGACCTCAGTTACTCTGAAGACAACCAAAAAAGACCCAGCAAAACAGTTTGCAATTTATGGCCCAAAATTGGTTTCCAATATTTTAAAAAATATTTTGGCACTCCCACCACATGTGAAGTAAGTTTACCCAAGGGGCATTGCATTTCCAGCATATAAATGTGTGTGTTTTTGCAAAACAAATGAATTAATCAGGCTGGAGTTACGCACGGTATACCAGCTTGTATCTCCTTACTGGGAGACTTAAGGAAATTTATAGGCTGGGAAATGTTCGACCATTTTCATTATGAAAGGGAGTTCCCACCCTGTCCCATTGGGCTTTAAATCTGTGGCTCTTTTCCCCTCTTTCTTTCAAAAGCTGCATATTAAAGTATAACATTTCTCCTGTTCATAAGTTTTCAAAGTGCACACACTGAACCAAATTATTTCCCTACAAAGCTCTGTATTTGCAGACTCTAGGTTTGCACAAAGCCAGATTGGGTTGAGACAGTCTCAAACCACCCACAGTTGGGTCAGACCATCAAGAGTGACCCTGAGCGACAGTAAGGCAGTGGGGGAGATCCTCACTTGTAGTTGTGAGTGGCCTTGCGTGTTCCAATGAACCCTGTGAGCGATGCCATCAGGAGTCATGTACTCCCAGCAGGGTCACCCATGGCGGTAAGGTCAAGGGAGAGGAACCAGACAAAGAACGTTCCAAGAAAGTCCTCAACGGCAGAACAGGCGGAGGATAACAATGCATATGTTACAATAGCTGTGAAGGCGGATGAAGGCTGCAGCAGATAAAGGACTTCCAATCGTCGTGGTACCCATGCCATTGGATCAAAGCCTTTCTATGTCAAGATTGTGTGCTGATCGTTGTGCGCCGATCTCCCCACATAAAACAAATTCACACACAGGCGTCTTCCAACCAAATTATCTTGGAAGACACACTTTATGCACACTTTCCCTTCCATATGCATTTTTGTAACCTTTGGGTGGTGAACTGCAACTCAAAATTTGGAGAAGTGCAAATTTCAAAGGATGGCTGTGTTTTGGTTCTCGTAGATTCAGCTTGAAATGCAAACTGAATCAAAATTCTTGCCCATTCCTAGTAAGGAGGAATGACACCCCATACAGGGATGCTTGAGTATGTATGATTGATTCAAAAGGGGACTTGCCTTCATCAAGCTCTAGCTCTGCCTTTTGCTCATCAGGATCCCAAAGAAGGGGCCGAGAGACCCAGCCTGCCACCTCTTCCATTTGGGAGCTGATTGCCCTGGAGATCCCAGGTAGGAGGGGTGGAAATAACCAGCATTAAGGTAGGAGTCCAGGCCCAATGGACCTATGTCTTCAGGTTCTTTTCAGCGCTCCCTTCCTCAGATAGGCCAATAGATCAGTATTAATGGAATGGGTGGGGACTAGAGTTCATAGGGAGCACTCCTGCCTGGCTCAGGAGACAAGTGCCCTGTTGGCCAAGGTGGGATTCTGTGACCTAGAAAGAGCCCTATGGTGGGCTACCTTCCTCCTCCTTGAAGCTTCTGGTTTTTTTAGGGGGGAGGCCTCCTCCTCTCTCCCATGCTGCTATCAACTTTCCCCATCATCACTTTGGTTCCACCCCCGTTCCCTCCCTTCGCCACCACTTTTTCCACCACAGTGCCACCCGCCTCAGTTCCTATGACCCGTGACTCTCCTCTGCTGGCAGCTGAGAGTGCATCGTGCCACACTGAACTGTCTATACATTTTTTCTAATAGCAGGTCAGTCCACCGCCCCCGCCCCCCCGGGAAGGAAAGAGCCAGTTTCCTTAGCACCACGTTAGTTTGGTGGGATCCAGGAGTCCAAAAGAGCACTGGTGGCTGGAACTGAGGATTCCCCATCTTCCTTTAATTTTCTCTGCCTCCTTTTCCATGCTGGAGAGAGCCAGTAAAGATTCCTGTTTTCCCCCCCCACCCTTTAGTAGATTCTCAAGGTAGGAAGCCTTACACTGTCTGACCACTTTAAATATGGTGGCATCCAACAAGAGCATCTGTAAAAGTATAATGCTAGCCCCGCTCTAAAGTGGGGACAAATTTGCCCCACCCGGATAGTGAGGAAGCTTTGAGAGACTTCCTTCCCCAAGGGATTGGGTAGAGTGGCATTTCTTTTGCCATTCAGGCCAATCATGGAAGGGCAGACAGCTGGGCGTTGCAGTGCCTGCCTTCTGACACTCAGCAGTGTGGGCTATGCTAGTTGTCCATTCGGGCCTGAGTAGGAATTTAGGGGAGAGTGTCCTTGACTGACCTTTGGGTTACCCATTTTCAAACTACTCTGGAATTCTAATTGGCTTTATGGGAATGTGAGGTGTGTTTTTTTTCACTGACCACTGCTGTTTTTTCCTTGATTGGCGGGCAGGTGAGTGGATTCTCAGAATGTCAAGGAAAAGCACTCTGAAGCATGATTGGGTTAAGGACATTCTCCAATAAAAATGGAGGAGACGTTCTATTCAGTTAGCATTTAAAGGTGAACTTACCAAATTTCCACTTTCCAAAACAATACACAAACCAAAATACAGCCATACTTCAAAGTTTATACTTCCCTGGATTTTGAAATGCAGTTTTCCAGGCAAGTCACCCATACAAAAATGCATACACTAGGGTAAAGTGTGCAAAAAATGCATATATATGCATATAAAATGCAGCTCCTTTTTTGAACTACAACTCCCATCAGCCCAAACCAGTGGGCATGTTGGCTGGGGCTGACGGGAGTTGTAGTTCAAAAAAGTAACTGGCTCTGATAAAATGCATGCAATAGTGAAACTAACACCAAAATTGTGCATATTAGGGGAAATTGCATACAGACATGCATACTGGGAGAAATTTGCACTAAAAGGCTCATGCAATTTTTGTGAAGACTTTTCAAAAACAAATAAATTGCACACTGATAGGAAATGTAGAAAACTGAATTTAAGATTGAGGGGGGGAAATAAGAAACTGAGGGAAATGGAAATTGACAGATTCTCCCATTCCTACTCTCCAACCACTTAATTTTATCATCTATCTGTTTATTTATCAAATTTATATCTCACCCTTCCTCCCAGGAGGAGCCCACTTTACATAGCCACCCAGCTTGGTGGATCACTGGTGGGTGCTTTTCTGGCCTGTCATGAGCACCCTGCTGAACTCTGGGTGGCGAGGGCAGGGTCCACACTTCAGGTACACATACCCAAGGCTCACGTAGTGGGGTTTCCCATCCTTTGCTTTAGAGCTGGGGACTGCTAGTGTGAACATGCCCAGAGGACCGGAGAAGCTTGTCCCTACCAGACTTATCTAGATCCCACCTGCTTGCGCTTTCATAATTTGGCTGCAGGTCTTCCATTTATTATATAATAAATGTAACCTTTGCTCCCACGCTTGCAATGACGACCCATGAGGCAAACTGATGGTTAAAAGGTTATATTTATTAGTATAACAAAATGGAAGATTTGCAAACCAAATTCAGAAAGTACGACCGGGTGAGGATTTTGTCTCGTTCTGGTAGGGAAGCATCTCCCCAGTCCCCTGGGCATGTTATCAGCCTCAGTCTGTGACTGCACAGTCAAAGACTGGGAGAAAATGACTGCCTCCTTGCTAAGGGAGTCTTGGGGATGTGAACCCAACACTTGCACCCGAGTCCTGCTGTCCAGCATTCACCTAAATGTGCATGTCACTCCTAAAGGGCATCCCTCTCCCAATGACCCACCACACTGAAGGCAATGGCTGGTGCCTACATAGTGTCCTTAACCCAAAAATGTCTCAGTGTACCTGACGTTTATGATCGTAATGCCCTCACCTGCCTGTGCTAAGTGCCAGACCAAATATACAATCCGTGCCACTCCCAGAGAGCCAACCAGAATTTTCCCAGCAGTGTAGATTGGGCAAAAAAGAGAGAGCCTAAAAGGCACTCAAGGAACCCTCCCGTCTAATTCCTACTCAGCCTCTGAAATAGGCAACTTGAAAAGCCCACAATGCATTAGGGAGGGAAGGTGCAGCAGAACAAGAAGGTCATCTGCAGGAGTGGCTCTGGCCATCCCCCGAGTTGACGAGGCTCATTTAACGTCCACACGAAATCGAGCCTTCAGTGTCATCAGCCCAGTTCTCTGGAATGCTCTGCCAACAGAGATTCGGCAGGAGCCTTCGGTTTTAACCTTTAAGTGCCTGCAGAAAAGCTTTTTTCCACCAGGCTTATGCAGGCAGTTAAGGAGATGGCTTTTTGCAGTAGTTGACCTTTGTTTTTACTGTGTTTTTAAATTGTTTTCACTGTATGGTTTTTATGCTTTGTAAACCGCTTTGATTTTTTAAAAAATGAGTCCCTCTTCCATCGCTGCTCCACTCCAGCCCCATCCCTTTGGGAGTGAATCTCCCAAGAACTCATCACAAAAAGGGAAAGGTAGAGGCAAACAAGCCTCCCCCCCCCCCACGAGCAGTGAAGGCATGATATCCAATGCTATGTCTCTTGAGTCTTCTTTCTGGGGGTGCGGGCAATCTCTCAGCTGTTGTCTCATATCAACAGTCAAGATATGCTAAGCAGCTGAAGATGAAATTAGGCTTCTATGTGGTTGACAAGAGACCTATAACTTCATCGCTGGTCTTATTATAGCATCGAGTCTATGTTGACTGGTTTGTTTTAAAGTACCATTGCCGTCTCGCACAGCCATCTATCACGTTTGACAGCATCTCTGCTTAGGGGAGAGAAATCTGTTAGCGAAGCAAGTTTCATAGAGAAATAAGCTTTGTTAACAAGGTTTAAAGTGTTCCCCCTCCCCACTCCTGACTTCCAAAATGCAGTTTCTATAATTTCTTCTCCTATGCAAACGTAAAAAATTGAAATTGATTTCTTTAAGATTTTTGGTCTTGGCACAGTGAGTTGCTCTTTGGCAGACCTGGGATCATATACCATTTTTGCCACAAACTCTTAATGTGTCCCAGCCGCTTAATTTTTTTGGTGGGGGAAGGTCTATCCCACAAGGAGTTGAATGGATGAATTCAGTTAAGCCAAGGTAGACAACCTATGGCCATCCAAATGTCACCAGACTCTAAATCCCACAATCCCTGACTAATTGCCATGCTGGCTGAGGCTGATGGGAGTTGGAGTCCAACATTCTTTGAAGAGCCACTGATACCCTATGCCCAGGTTAGAGTGAATCCACTGGCATTTTTTGGTAGACTTTCTGCTTGTTGCTGTGATTCTTGCAAAGGATGCTAAATTAGGTGGACCTTGATATGACCCATCAAGGCACTTTTTACTCTTGCTTGAAGACATGGACTGGCTGGACACTTAGGGTTGCATCCAACCAAGGTTTAGTCACAGTAGAGCCACTGAAATTAATGGACCTGAGTTACTCATGTCTATTAATTTCAGTGGATCTACCCTGAATACGATTAATGTTGAATACAACCTTTAAGCCTTTCTCTTATATCTGCATTATACTGTTGCGCGCCACCCCAATCTGCTCTTCAGGCAGGCTTTTGGGGTGGGTTAGGTTTTTACTGTTATGGTTTTAAATTTTAACGTTTTAATGTATTGTTTTTTATCTTGTACGTCGCCCAGAGTGGCTGGACAACCAGCCAGATGGGCGACTAATAAATTTAATAAATAAATAAATAAAATAAAATAAAATCTCCAAGCAGTGAGAGATCTCTTGGGGTCCCTGCTCTTGCCCAAGGTTTGGTTTCCTTGGAAAGAAGGTCAGCGGAGACTGTGGTGTCTTTTAGGAAATATGTTTTTTATTTACACATGTTCCAACCTGAGCTTAAGATGGAAGGGTTTAAAGCATTACTAGTCCAATAGATCTTGCTTTTCCATCAGGCTTATAAGAGGCATCCTGAAGCCATAATGCAAGGATCAGGGCTCTCTTCATGTCTCCAGCTCCCAGCCTTTCCTCAGACTCAGCTAAAAACACAATCCTCTCTTTTGGCCCCAGGAGGGGGGGGTGCTCTCATGAAGAGTTTCTATAACCATAGGATCTCCCTGGCCCATTTGCCAGTTAATGGGCACTTGACAGACCCATTAGCCCATCTGGCTATTCTATTAATTTAACAAAGGAGACTCATCTGACCAGCGGAATAGCTTTCTTAGCTGCAGAGCCCACCTCCAGGTGCAGGGTTCCAAATCAGAGGCTGGAAGGGGACTAATAGAAATCATCTATCTCAACCCCCAAACCCAGAACAATGCAAATAAATCATTTAGGAGCCACTTTGGCAATTAAGAACATAAGAACATAAGAAGAGCCTGCTGGACCAGGCCAGTGGCCCATCTAGTCCAGCATCCTGTTCTCACAGTGGCCAACCAGGTGCCTGGGGGAAGCCCGCAAGCAGGACCCGAGTGCAAGAACACTCTCCCCTCCTGAGGCTTCCGGCAACTGGTTTTCAGAAGCATGCTGCCTCTGACTAGGGTGGCAGAGCACAGCAATTAAGCAATCTATAAATCAATAAATAGTATAGGGACATAGAAAGCTGCATCATACCAGTTCAGATCATTGGTCCATCTAGCTCAGTATTGTCTACACTGACAGGCAGCAGCTCTCCAGGGTTTCAGACAGGGCCTCTCCCAGCCCTACCTGGAGATGCCGAAGATTGAGGCTGGGACCTTCTGCATGCAAAGCAGATGCTCTACCGCTGTGCTAGGGCCTTTCAACAAATAGTAACAATAACAATAATAGGTTATGTATTTGGGCTCCTGCTTTGTAAATACACAATGCTTGGACCTCAGAGATTCAGAACGAGAGTGAGAGAGAGCGCAAAAGACTGGTGCCTTCTCCACCCTTGTCCTACCTGAGAAATGACCTCATCCTCTGGAGCTATTGTTCCTTGCCCTTTTTTTCAGTGCTTTTATCAAAGCTCTCCACTTCTGTAGTTTGCAGAATCGCAGGAACGTGCTGCTAGAGGGGAGAACTCTTCACATGCTGCCTTTTGAATGAGGAGCTGTGTTTATTTGACACAGCCCTCTGACTCTTTTTAAAATCTCAAAGAGAGAGAGAAAAATGGACATGGACTGCCTCCAAGTCGATCCCGACTTATGGCGACCCTACAAATAGGGTTTTCATGGTAAGCGGGATTCAGAGGAGGTTTACCATTGCCTCCCTCTGAGGCTAGTCCTCCCCAGCTGGCTAGGGCCTGCTCAGCTTTCTTGTGCGCAACTGCCGGCTGGGGGGCAACTGGGCTCCTTGGGACTATGCAGCTTGCCCACGGCTGCACAGGTGGCAGGGCACGTAGCCCCTGAGCCACTCACTGTGGGGGTGATCTTCAGCTGGCCCTTGACACCCAGGAGACACAAGCGGGGATTTGAACTCACAGACTCTGGACCAGAGTTTGGAAAAGTTACTATTTTTGAACTACAACTCCCATCAGCCTCAGCCAGCATGGCCACTGGATTGGGCTGATGGGAGTTGTAGTTCAAAAAAGTAACTTTTCCAAGCTCTGCTCTGGACTCCCAGCCAGGCTGTCCTCCCCACTGTGCTATAGAGAAGGCAACACCAAAGGTCTCTTCCCACCAGTAGCTAATAGAGGCCAGACAAGAAAACTCTGCCCAGCTGCCGGAGGAACCGAGGACATGCAGCTTTGAAACCACAGCTGTTCCAAGATCCACTTGCTGTATTGCTGGTTTTCCTCCTCTCTGGGAATATGGGGAAAGGTCAGAGGGTAAGCTAGAAGCCCAGTGGGGGCTGGCACCCATATGGACTGGTAGGGCGGAAGGCAGAGACGCCAACGGTAGGTGGAGTCAGAGCCAACGGTAGGTGGAGTCAGAGCCAACGGTAGGTGGAGTCAGAGCCAATGATAGGTGGAGCCAGAGCCAATGTGAATTAATTCTAGCCAACCAATTCTAGTTTTGTCCCCTGCCTCCTCCCTGCTGAGTTACACATGGCAAAACAGAGACTGAGGAGGAGGGGACAGAGAGCCAGGGCTACCCCTGGCACTGATTATAGATAAAGAGGCAGGCCAGAAGGGATGTGGCTGAGGGCAGACTGAGGTTAGTGGGGTAGTGCCCCATTCACCCTAGCAGACTAGCTCCCAGTGAGAAGGCCTCTCCAGTTGTCCCTCTAAGATGTACGAGCCCCAGTAGTGTAGTGGCAAATTCAGAAGTGCAGGGTCCCTTCATGTTAGTCACGGCCATGCCCCCCCTTTTCACGTTAACATTAACAATTGGATATCATTGTTAATGCCTTCTCCCACAAGAACAGACAACAGCATGAAAGGGGAGAGTGTTAGCTGCTGAGAAGAATCTTCTCAGTGGCCGACTCCCGTCCCTTCACTCTGATTGGCTCCAGTCAGCTGGAAAGGACATGGACAGATGTTGGAAGACTCTTCTCAGTGGCTAACACACTCCCCTTTCATGCTGATTGACCTGTAGTATGTTGGAGACATTGGGACCCTTCTCCCCAAAATGTAAGGGGTCTAAGTTCCCTGAGAGCCTGGACCACTACACCCCGATGATCCCTTCCCTTCCCCAGCCCCATAGTTCTAGTGAGCAAAGCCAGTCACCTGGTACAATGAAAGGGAAAAGACACCCCAAGCTCACAAGCCCTAAGAGGTTCAGCATGTGGTACACCAGGGTGGGAAACTGATGGTCTTCAGGCCGGATGCTGGCCCTGAAATGTCCCCATCTGTACTGCAGCATCCACTCCTCAGCCTGCCCTCCTTCTCCATAATTAGGTTCCGGGGTGGGTATTTATTTTGGCTCCGTTAGAATGTTATTTTCAAGCCTAATTATGGAAGGGGGTCCAGGGTGATCTTTCTGAAAAGTGGATCTGGAGACGGAAGGGTTAACCTTCCAGGAAGTTGGGGGGGGGGACAATTACTCTAGAAATCTATTTTTTTAAAAAAAAAATCAGTCCTTTTTCAGGGTGTGTTAGGAGAATGTGTCTGGGTTTTTGGAGGGGGCTGATGACACTCGCTTAGACCACACCTACTTAGACACACCTACTTAGACCATACCCATGTTTGTCTTTGCCACACCCACCATTAGTATACAGGTCCCTGAGGGTTGGTCAAGAGGAAATGCAGTGCTTGGGGCAGCGAAAATCCTCCACCCCATAGCTATGTCCAGGGGTGTAGTCGTCCAGCGTTTCAGGGGGTCTTAGACCCCTTACCTTTTTGGGATCAGGTTCCCAGCAGGGTCCCTATGTCTCCAGAATCCTCTGAGCCAATCAGCATGAAAG
This sequence comes from Rhineura floridana, assembly GCF_030035675.1. Classification (NCBI taxonomy): domain Eukaryota; kingdom Metazoa; phylum Chordata; class Lepidosauria; order Squamata; family Rhineuridae; genus Rhineura; species Rhineura floridana. Next base: position 83,217,955 of record NC_084489.1, on the reverse strand, counting down.
GGGAGTGTGTTCGCCACTGAGAAGAGTCTTCTAACATGCACTCTTGTCCTTTGCTGCTGATTGGAGCCAATCAAAGTAAAAGGCGTGTGTTAGCCACTGAGAAGACTCTTTTCAGTAGCTAACACTCTCCCCTTTCACACTTATTGGCTCCTAGGGGTGTCTGTTGTTGTGACAGAAGGCATTAACAAGGATCTCATTCTCAATCCAGCAGCAAAAAAGGAGGGAAGTGGTGTGGCTGTGACTATCATGAAGGGACCCTGCACTTCTGAATTTGCCACTACAGTACTGGCTATGTCCCTCCTTCTTGATGGCCACCACCCAATGAAAACCTTAGCATGAGCTAAACCTGTGAGTATTGGCATGTGAGCAAATCTACCCTACCCAGTGCCTTGAAGGGTGGCAGCCCCTGCACTTCCCACTATAAACGGGCAGGAAATTCTTCAAGAGGCCACATGGGCCACAACTGAGGCACCCAAGCAGGACACGGAATAATGGGCTCAGGTTGCAGGAAGCCAGATTTCGACTGGACATCAGGAAAAACTTCCTAACTGTTAGAGCCATACGACAATGGAACCAATGACCTATAGAGGTAGTGGGCTCTCCGACACTGGAGGCATTCAAGAGGCAGCTGGACAGCCATCTGTCGGGAATGCTTTGATTTGGATTCCTGCCTTGAGCAGGGGGTTGGACTTGATGGCCTTATAGGCCCCTTCCAGCTCTACTATTCTAAGCTGTTGATTTCCAGCTGCCGGGGTCAGCTGCAAGGGGGCTGGACTTGATTTATTTATTTATTTAATTTATATACCGCCCTAAGCCCAAGGGCTCTCTGGGCGGTGTACATAATAATAAAACAATCAGAGAATATATAAATACAATAATACAATGGAATCAAACAAAAATAATCAAAATAGCAGCAAAATACATCAATAAATATTAATAGTACACATTAAAATGTACTATTTAAATGTAAAACGAAGAATGAGTGGCGACTCTCACCAACCCAGCCCAGCCCTCATCACCCAGTAGTAAACCAGGTGCATGTGTGCAGGGGGTGGTGGCTCACCTTGATCTGGTACATGCTCTCTGCTTCAGCCCGGCTCTTGGCAGCAATGTCTTCATACTGTGCTTTGACCTCAGCAATGATGCCATCCAAGTCCAGGCTGCGGTTGTTATCCATGGACAAGACCACAGAAGTGTCATTGATCTGAGACTGCATTACATGCAGCTCCTCATCATACAGCTGCCTCAGGATGTTGATCTCGTCAGTCAGGCATTCCAGACGGGACTCCAGCTCAATCTTGTTCATGTAGGCCTCATCCACATCCTTCTTCAAAAGGACAAAATCATTCTCCTTCTCAGTACGATGGTTGATTTCATCTTCATACTTAGTCTTGAATTCTTCTACAAGGCCTTGCATGTTGGCCAACTCAGCATCCAGCCTTGCTCTCTCCTGCCCCAAGCAGTCCAGCTGCCGGCACAGGTTGTTGATGTAGGCCTCAAACATACTGTCCATGTTGCTTCGGGTGGTTTTCTGATTCTGCAGGAGACTCCATTTGGTATCCAGCATTTTATTCTGCTGCTCTAGGAAGCGAACCTTGTCAATCAAGTTGGCGAACTTGTTGTTGAGAGTCTTGATCTCCTCTTTTTCTTTGGTCCTCACTTGCTGGATGGTGGGGTCGATCTCCAAGTTGAGCGGCGCCAGCAGGCTCTTGTTCACACTGACGGCCGTGATGCCCCCCCATGCCGCCGCCGACGGAGGACCCTCGGAAGCTGCTGGTGCTGCCGCCGCCTCCAAACCTGCTGCCCCCATAGCCGGAGGAGGCGTAAGAGGTGCTGACTCGAGAGGCGGTGACGGGGCCCGCCGTATAGGAGCGGCTACTGAAGGTGCGGACGGGACCTGAAGAAGTGGTTCGGAAGGAGGATTTCTTCATCATGTTACTTTAGGGGTTTTTTTTCGCCCTCTCTACGGGAGACAAGGCCCCTTCCAACTCTACTATTCTATGACTCTATGATTCTATGAACTCTGACCCTTTCTGAAAGCCCAGACCATTTCTGCTCTGTGAATGGCTTGCGTGGAATTTGTGCGTGGAACCCATCAGGCACTCCCATTCTCTTAATTCATTGTTAACATGGTTTTGCTACAGTTGGAAGGTCCCTAGAAGTGCACTTCATGCTTTGTATTTTTCAAACTGCCAATCAGTGTCATTTGCTACACAACTGGGAATGCACATGCAAAGCCCTTTGTGAGGGTGTTGTGACTCTTTTTTCTAGAGGCAATGTATCACTGGATCTGGCTGAGATCATTCCATTTGGCAAGTAACACAAACCTCCTTTGGAGAAAAGTCTTATTTTAGCTCACAACAGGTTTGCATGCTTTTTATGGCATGTGCTTAATAGTCTACGAGGTGTGTTCGTGTGTGTCGTCTCTGTTTGTGTGTTTTTCCCCACTGCCTATTGAAAGGTTACTGTGGTGTTGTTTTTTATCGACAGTATTTGTTTTACCACCCATTAATAGTAAGTTCTCTGGGCAATATACTTAAAAAATGGAATATAAAGGTAAGCACCAGTTAAAATAACAGAATTAAACTACAATGTGTTCAAGGTCTAAAAAGCACTTGACTATGTGCTTTTAAAAATCCAGGAAATTAAAAAGGTCTTCACCTGGTGCCCAAAAGACCATAAAGTAGACACAATAGGGGTGCCAACACTGAAAAGGCCTTCTCCTTAGTCGGTTTCACCTCATTTGGCAGGGAAAGCAACAGAAGGCCCTTTGAAGCTTATCTTTGGGTCTAGGCGGGTATATATGGGAGGAGGAAGCAGCCTTCAGGTAACCTAGCCTTAGTCCTTTTAGAGCAGGGGTGGGGAACCTCCGGCCCGCAGGCCAGATTCAGTCCAGCACAGGCGCTCAATTTGGCCCATGAGGCCATTATGTAACCCTGGGTGTGGGGAACCTTTTTTTTTTAACCGCAGGCTGTATTCCTATAGGGGCAACCTTTGGGAGGCGGAGGCAGATGCCCGTGGTGGGCAAGGCCAAGGGCAAAAGTGGGTGGAGCAACAAATGTAAACCTTGCCTTTATGCAGCAGGCCAGTTTCTACTCAGACACCCCTCTCCATCCTCCGTCCAGGCCATCGAGGGGCATTCTCAGAGTACAAGGCCACTGTCCAGCCAAAATACTGAAGGAGGGTTCAAAGCAGGACTGAAGAGGCTATGATGTGCCCTGGCTAGAGTCCTGAGGGCTGGTTAGTCCTGGAGGGCCACATTTGGGCCCCAGGACTGAGGTTCCCTACCCCTAGGACGGCCACTTTCTCTCTCCTTACTCCGGTATCCCAGAGAGTCCAGATGACATTGGCCCTCACCATCACACTCCCATCGTTTCCCTGCTCTGTCTTCTACAAATGCTCGTTGGTGGTAACTCTTCAGGTTCAGCCAATGTTACACGGCAATCTATGCCAGGGCCTTATAGGGGTGGGGGAAGGATTCCTTTGAGCCACTTTTCTCAGCAGACTGACCCAACACAACACTCCTAAACTTGCGTGTTTATCAGAATGCAACTCCCCGTCAGGTGATGCGGTTCTTCAGATTTTGCCGTGCCTTTCACACAAAAAAGAGGGGAAATACAGATTTTACCTAAAAGACGCATGCAAAATGTGCATCATATTGATGAATGCGTTGGAAAGTGTGCATTTTACGTCAAAAGGTGTGTGCGCCATGCAAACAGTGCACTTAAAAAATGTGTGCCATGCAAACAGTGTGAAGGCAAAAGGCATGCAAAATGCACAGGACAAAGTGGCATGCAAAGGACAGGACAGCCTGGATGGAGTGCCAGAATTAGCTGCTGCTCAACTCACCCCTGTTGCATGACACAATTCTAAAATCGGCCATGCCTCTTCAAGGATATCCGTGCTCATCCAGTTTGAAAATCTTGCTAAAATCTGCCATCTGTGGGTGAACATCACTGGGCGCTTTCAAGTATGCTTGCTAGGGTAGTACAAGAAATGAAGTGCTTTGGATTCTGCTACATTTTGGATTCTGCTAGATTTTGCTTTCATCGGTTATAGAGGACCCACCTTCCTCTTCCTCTTTTTATTTATTTATTATTACCTGTAGATCCCACCTTTTCTCCAAGGAGCTCAGAGTGGCGTACGTGGCTCTCCCTCTCCCCAGTTTGGCCTCACCCCAACCCTGGGAATAGGGATATAAGGAGGAAATGGCCTCCATCCCAGCCTATGTTTGTTGCAATCAGCACTGTTTACATTCCATTACAGTTCAGCTTCTCCTAAAACCTATGTTGTTTATCCACTATGGCCAAAACATAATTAATAATGGGTTGTAGTCAACTAACTCTTATTCAGAGTAGACCCATTGAAATGAATAAGCATGAGTAACTTGGGGCTATTCATTTCAGTGGGTCTACCCTGGGAAGGGATGTGCTGGAATTCCACCCAAATTGGATTTTCCATTAATTAGCTTATTCGCTATCATAACGGATCAGATTTTTATGCAGTGATTTTCCGCGGCCCTTTTTGGAAATTGATTTTTTTAAAAAAATCTGTCTAAAATATTATTTTTATCAACCTTTCCTTTAAATATATTGATATTTCCTTTTCAAATATTGATATTAATATCAATATTTTCTCTGAGGGGGACAAAAATGGACTGTTAAAAGCAGCAACTAGCTGACAAAGAATGAAATCAATCAATCAAATCGCTACCAGTTTATTAGGTTGACAGATTGCTTTCATACCCGTATCGATCCAACGGATCCAGTCCTTAACTCTGAGTAAAAGTTCGTTGGCGACAACTCTATGTAATTAATTTCAATAGAAGGGAAACCTCAAAACCAATGCAGAAAATAATGTCGTTATTTACATAATGTTTGCAGAGAAAAAAGGCAACGATTGTGGATCCCGCTTGTATTAGCTTGTGTGATTTCTGTCCCTGACCTCAGATGAACTTGTGAATTGTGGCAATTGCGGCTCCGTCTCTGCTTCCAATGGAATTCTCTGACATCTTTGCCTGTGAGGTAGATTAGGCTGAGAGACAGTGACTGGCCAAAGGTCCCCCAGTAGGCTTCATTGCTGAGTTACGATTTGAATCTTGGTTTGCAAGCTCCTAATCCAAAACTCTAATCACTGTGCATTACTGGCTCTTTTCACTATTGTTTCATCAGCTGAATATTTGCACAATGGCAAACATCCTGTTGAAGCTCCCCTTTCAAAACTCCAGGGGGAAATTAAAAGGGGGTTACAATTTTCTAAAAATGCCTCTCTTCTACGTAGCCTGGGAGTATTGTTGTTACTGAAATGGAGCCAGAGTTGTGCAAAGATGACCCTGCGAAATGGAAAACTTCCATCTGTGAGGAAAGCACCCTCATCAAATGTCTCTTCAGCTACCCTTTCCCCACATCTTTTGGCCCAGTCACATTTTACATTCATATTGAGATGCGCAAGGAGAACTGCATAACCTTATTAAAAAAAACCCAGACATTTTGTTGCTGATGCTAAATTGGTTACAGTGGCACCCATTTTGCTCTAGCCCCATAAAACACACCGGCCATCAATGGGGTGAGGGGAGGAGGGGGATGATCTTTCCTTTTTGGCAAGCAAAAGGTTGAGGCAATCAATTCACTATACAGGCAAGGACCCTTGTGAGACCTGCAAAGGGGAATGAGAGTGATACCAGCAAGGCTGGCCCCCTTGCCAGTGAATGCACAGGGTCGAGGGTTCTTGCTTTCGCCCTTTCTCCTTGTCTACATAGAGTCCTTGTATGTCGAACTTTAGTTCACCTAAGCTCACAGGTTATCAACAGCAGTGGTCCGATGCAGGCAGAGGATGGATGAGATGAAGAAGATACTTGAGTCTTGGGAGGTACCAGAAAATTTCTCTTTTGGAGTCAGACTTCAGACAGCAGAATATATGCTATTTATTCATATCTTGCACCCTACAAGTAATAAAATGCATTCTAGGTGGCCTTGGCCATCATTGCAGAAACAGAAAAACAGAAATATGTATCCCCATGAAAGAAGTTGCTGGATATCCATTTAACATCAAAGTATAAGACTTTGAAGGCACATCTTAGTTAAAACAAGTTATAATAGGTGAAGGACTGGGTTCAACTCTTGTCATATCACAGAGCCAAAGTGCAAAGCACATGGAAATACATGTCATGATACATCACCCATCAGATGTCATGGATGGAAAGGGGCGAGGGGAGGAGGGGGATGATCTTTCCCTTTTGGCAAGCAAAAGGTTGAGGCAATCAAATTACTATACAGGTGAGGAGCCTTGTGGGACCAGCAAAATGGAATATGAGGTAAAGCCAAAAAAAAACCACAGCTCATCTCTCACTTGATGTTTTGTTCTTTAATGTCAAAAATAAGGTCACATATTCTGAGGAAGACTTCAGCTCTGCATTGTTCAAATACATGTGGGTATAAAGTGGGTAGAGCTAGTGGGCACGTGGGGGCCAGCCCAACCCCATTGTCCCCCTGATGCCATCCTCAATCTTCCCCCATTGTGCAAGAAGATCTAAAGGCATCTTCTAACCATGTTTGTCTGAATGTGCTTAGTCTCCCCGTAATTGTGAACCCTCCAGGGCCGGCGTCAAGGCTCAGCATGATTAAGCATCTGCTGTGGGCCCACACCCTGATTAAAGGGCCCAGTGACCAACTTGATGGCCAGCGACTTGGATGGTTTTAAAAGAAGATATTTTGAGGAGGATAAGGCTACCAGTGCTTACTAGTCATGATGGCTATCCTGTGTCAGAAGCAATATGCCTCTGAATATCAGTTGTTGACGATCACAAGTGGGGAGAGTTGCTCTTGCACTCAGGTCCTGCTTGTGGGCTTTCTGGAGGCACCTGGTTGGCCACTGTGAGAACAGGACCCTGGACTGGATGGGCCACTGCCCTGATCCAGCAGGCTCTTCTGATGTTCTTATGACCTTGGATCTACTGCAATGAGAGGAGGTCATCTCACCATGGGAGGACAGCCCAGGAAAGATGTTTTGCCTCAGGGAAGTTTTAAATCTAGAGCCGACACTGGCTCCCAGTTTCGGGGAGGCATCTAAGTGCGTTCAGCATCTCCTTCGAGGTGAACATTAACAAGCTCCTTTCCAGGCCTTTCCAACATCTTTGAACCCTTTTATTAATAGGCGGACAGTTGCTTGGCAGAGAGAAAGAATGTTTGAGTGACGAAACCAGAGCTTGGAAAAGTTACTTTTTTGAACTACAACTCCCATCAGCCCCAGCCAGCATGCTGGGGCTGATGGGAGTTGTAGTTCAAAAAAGTAACTTTTCCAAGCCATGCCCCTCCCCGTTCCCTCTGCTAAGTAGCTGGCCAGTGGGGTTGTAGCTCCTGCTTTAGCTGCTGCTTTTGCCTGGGCTCCTGGATATTCTTCATCACAGGTTCCAAATATTTGCAGCCCCACCTTTTGTAAAGCTGAAAACTTTGGGGAAGAGCCATAGCTCAGTGGTGGAGCATCTGCCTTGCATGCAGAAGGTCCCAGGTTCAATCCCCGGCATCTCCAGGTAGGGCTGGGATAGAGACTCCCTGTCTGAAATCCTGGAGTCCCGCAGCCAGTCAGTGTAGACAATACAATAGATGGACCAGTGGTCTGACTCTGCATGAGGCATGTTCCTTCCTAGTTCTTTTGCAAAACTCCTGTGCGTTATGTCCGCCCACCACCACCGATTTCATTCTATTGCTGATTTGTATACTGCTTTTCTGTCTTTCTGTACTCAAGGCACTTTGCAACCCATAGAAATGAGAAAATATCCAACAAAATCCTGTCACCATTGTGTAGGCAAAAATATTGGTGGATAGTATCTTTATCAGCACAGAGTATGTTGGAGAGCGGAGATGACTGGCCAAGGCATCACTTTTTCTTTTTGACTTGAGTTGATTTGCTAAAGTGCGCCTGCCTTTTCTACATAACAGTGGGCACATTTAAAATAAAATTGAAAATGCTGATATCAGCATACCATCCATATGCCGTGTGTTCAGTGGAGCCTTGAGTTGTAGACATATTGCTGTTCCAGAGCTTGGAAAAGTTACTTTTTTTGAACTACAACTCCCATCAGCCCAATCCAGTGGCCATGCTGGCTGGGGCTCATGGGAGTTGTAGTTCAAAAAAGTAACTTTTCCAAGCTCTGCACGGTCTGCCTTTGCTAATTGGTTAAGTGGGATGGGTGCCTCTACTATGAATCTTGTATGTGCCCTTCCCGGTGGACAGTTCCTGCTCGAAATGATTTCTCTCTCCCTTTTTTGGTTAATGGTGTAATTTATTTCCCTATAATGCAGAAAACAATGCACAAGGCATTCCATCTTCTTGGTCCTTCTCATTCCAAAACATCACAAATGGCGACCGTTGTTACAATACGGCAAGGCCCTGGAGCCCGCTGAACTACAGTTCCCACCCCACACCTCTTCTTATGTGACTCCTTATGCATTCCAGAGGTGTTGTGCAAAGAACAAGGACAGCTGTTGAGATACAAAATTAACTAAAGCTACTGCATAAATGCTATCTTCTCCTTGGCAGGCTTCCCTTAGGCACCACACTGAATCCCATTGTTCGTTAGAAGGAGCCTTAGTTTTTCAGGGTCAGTAAGACACTTGCACGCAGACACACACAAAACCAGCAGATTCCCAAACCCCTCCTGCAAAGGGGAGAGAGGAAAAAGTCTTTTAAAACAAGGCTTGAATCTAGAGAGAGAAGAAGAAGAAGGGGGGCCAGGGAGACCAGAGCTCCAACACGTGTCCTATGCTCTCCAGGAACACATCGAAGGGCTCCAGGGACAGAACCGGGGAGAGGGTCTGGGTGCAAAACCTTGAGACCAAGAGATTCCTTCCTGGTTTTGGATCAGAGCTCCTCCACATAGCTGCAGCTGTATTCAATTGCCCACTCAGGGCCTAGGAGAGGTAATCTTTTTTACCTTTCACTATTTATAGCAATAGTGTCCTTTGATCTCTTTCGTTTAAAGTTATGAATGGGTTAGGATATTAATGATTAATGCTGCCACGCACCCAAGTAATTCTGCAATGCTCTTCTATTCTTTCTCTCAATAAAATCAAGTTTTGCATTATTTTGGTTTGGACCTGCATTTCTTGGGTTAAATATATATACACCATTTAGGCACATTTCAGGGCAAAGCGCTTGTTCTTATCCCTAGCAAAAGATCCCCCTCCTCGCAAGGAGGTGTGTTTCATGGGACATGGGGGTGGCAAGTTCACACACTCAGGTTCCCAAGAGCTCTTGTTGTAACGTCGTCGCACTATAGAGCATTTCTCAGTTGAGCAAATAATCTAGAAATGGCTTTTTAATGTTTCTACCAAGGAATGAACATTCTGTTCCCAGTCTTGGGTTGTTGAAATAGCTTTGCAGAATCTTTCTCCTTGATTTAAAAGCAGTGCCTTTTGTACAGCATTCCTAGACACTCAGAGGTTCCAGAAGTTCCTTGATGAGAATATAAGTTGTAGTGTATCTTCTGGCTTCCAGACCTGGTTGTCCACCAAACAGCCTCCATGTATAAGGTTCAGATGCCTGTTAATGTCTCAGAACACCTGGCTTCTTCCTTTCACTATTTTTGTTACCATTACTTGTATGTACGGGTGAATGTTCCATATCAGCTTGTCTTAGTTTCTCATTTTTGAAGTCTTAAATTCAGTTCTTTGGTTCTCTACAATTCTACATCCGTTTGCATTTTTTTAAAAAAAAGTCCTCACAAAAACTTGTCACATTTCTCCTTATATACATATTTTTTGTTGGCAATTTTGCCTAATAGAGACATTTTTGCAAGCAATTTCCCTAATATAATGATTTGGTAACACAATTCTCACTAATACAAGCATTTTTTGACACACGCTTTCCTACAATAAGGATTTGTATGCCTTTTCTAGCTAGAGAACGGCATTGCAAAATTCAGAGAGGTGCCAATTTCAAAAGGATTATACAGCCACAAGAGTGGCTGTATAACTGTGTTTCAGGAAGTGCAAAGTCGGCATGAAGAACTGAATTTCTCCCCCACCCCTCCCCCTCCCCTACCCATGGAATCTCCAGTAAATTTGAAAATATGAAAGAAGATACCTTTCACAAGATGAACAAGAGGAGCTACTATATTACAGAAGCCAAATCAATAAACTCATAGTAAGGGCTTGTATCTAATAACAAATATAAAGCTTCACTGCTTGGCACCTTATTTGAAATTAATCCACTAAATTCCCTGACGGTGAAATCGCTGGGAGTGTGTTTGACTTTGCACAGGGCTCATCTTGTCTCACAGCAGTAATGGCTGGTGGCTCCCTGACAGTGGGGCAGTGGAATCCACTCCGAGTTTTAGTCCGAACTTTCAAGAAGTTGTCCAGGGTGCAACCAGTCAGTGTCTTATTAGCAGAGGGTCAGCAACCTTTTGGGCCAGTGGGCACGTTTGGAATTTTGAGAAAATGCCATGGGCGCCAGTTGAAAAACAGCTGCCGTGGAGCTAGCAAGAAAAACAAAATGGCGCAACTGTCACATCTGAAACAGCAGGAAAAGAGTCAGGGCCACAAAAGACTGCATGCGTGCCCTCCCATCAGCTATCGCATCAATGGGGGGAAAGGCACCCATATTAGCCTCCGGTGTGCTCACTCACAGACAGAAGCTAGGGTGAGCATCCAATGCTGGCATCCAATGAAATGCGGACATGTCTAAGAGTGGTGTATCCAATGTGGGAGAGGCTGAGGGTATGCAAATAAGAACTGAGCAGGAAGAGCAAACATTCTCTTGTGTGTTGTGGATTTTGAGGGGATATTTGCTAACACCTGTTGCGGGTGGCCTATGAGGGGATGGCAGACACACTGGCACCTACAGGGGCCCTGTTGGCTACCCGCATGAAAAGACCTGGATTTACATGTTGTTTACCCATGGCAGTTTGTATTGCTCAAGGAACAATCATTTTTTCAACCTGGGAAAACCACATTAATCCCAGTATTAAGAACATTAAGACTCTCTGTTATGACAATTACATTTGCGTGCAAAGGCAGATGGTACAGCCCATGCCAGTCTATATCAGCTTTCACCAACCTGGCACCCTCCAGGTATTTTAGACTACAGCTCACACCAGCCCCAGTCACCCCATCCGGGCTGCGGAGCACCAGGGAGGCAAAGGCTGAAGTCTTATCGACTGAGAACAGACAGAGGGGACGGCAGAGCTTGCTCCTCTGTGGAAAAAGTCTCTCTTGACAAGAAATCAGAGCAGTGGCGGCTGGTGGCTCCATGTCAATGCAGGAGTGGAATCCACTCCAGGTTTTAGTCCATACTTTCAGGGAGCTGTCCAATGTGCTGAAGTTGCCCCACTGACATGGAGCCAGCAGCCACCATTGCATCAGAGAAGACTTCAAGCGTTACTTTCTCCCCCTTCATGAGTGAGTTTTATACTTCCAGGTAGACTTTGTTATTGAGTGCCATTCATGCAGCCCCCCCTCCTGATAGAATCATAGAATTGGAAGGGTCCTATAAGGCCATCAAGTCCAACCCACTTCTCAATGCAGGAATCCAAATTAAAGCATACCCGACAGGTGGCTGTCCAGCTGCCTCCAGTGCCAACCACTTCCCTAGGTCATTGGTTCCATTGTCATACCATGTTAACAGTTAGGAGGTTTTTCCTGATGTTCAGCCAAAATCTGGCATCCTGCAACTTGAGCCCATTATTCCGAGTCCTGCACTCCGGGATGATCGAGAAGAGACTCTGACCTTCCTCTGTGTGGCAACCTTTCAAGAACTTGAAGAGTGCTATCCTATCTCCCCTCAGTCTTCTCTTCTCAAGATTAAACATGCCCAGTTCTTTCAGTCTGTCCTCATAAGGCTTTGTTTCCAGTCCCCTGATCATCCTCATTACCCTTCTTTGAACCTGTTCCAGTTTGTCTGAATCCTTCTTAAAGTGCGGTGTCCAGAACTGGATGCAGTACTCAAGATGAGGCCTAACCAGTGCCGAATAGAGGGGAACCAATACTTCACGCGATTTGGAAACTATACTTCTGTTAATGCAGCCTAAAATAGCATTTGCCTTTTTTGCAGCCACATTGCACTGTTGGCTCATATTCAGCTTGCGATCAACAACAATCCCAAGATTACATACTGAGGTGGTGGTCTCCCATTCCTGAGCATGCATGGGCTCTTAGTTTCACAGCCAAAGTCCTGCCTCCACTGCCACCAGCCAGTCAGCTGGCTTTGTGACATCCTTCTGCCCTCCACTGGTCCATTGGCCACCACCTGGCCTACTGTCATGATTTTGAGATAATGAATGATTTTTGTTGGAGGGGAGGGATGGGGGGAAAGGTTTGGGTTACGTGTGTATAAGCCAAGGGGCGGAGAACCTTTTTTAGTCCAAGGGCCTCATTCCTTCTTGCCCAACCCTCATGTCGACATAGGGGGGACTACATGCCAGTACTGTGGGCATGGCCAAAATGAGCATGGCCACTCCCACACAAACCACACACGTACATAAGCCACTCATCACCACACATATAAGTGCAAGAGAGGACTTGGTGAGCCAGACAGGGCTTCATGCAGCCTTCAGTCTGATGTTTTTCTGTTCCTGCTCCAGGCTCTAACCCTGTGCTTGCCAGCCTCTTTGGGCACATTTGCAAACTGGAGGAACTGTTGTGGGCAACACACACACACACAGCACAATCAAACATGCACCGCAATCTATTGTATTGGCTGCAACAGAATGCTTCTTTCAAGCCTAATTTCAGGGAGGGGGTAAAAGGACTCTGTGGAACCCAGGAAGTACCTCTGCTGGCCCATGTGAGCCCATGGGCACCTTTTTGGCAACCCCCACTCTAATGCTTTCTCAGCTCTTTGTCGCAGTTCCATTATCCTCCTCCACTTAAAAATAGTTTACAAATCCTGTTGGGTCTGGGGAAGTGCCCGAGTTAATAGCCATATTTTTTAAAGGATTCTGAGCCCTGCTGTAGAGGAACAATAAAACCTAATCTCTGGGGGAATTTCAAACACTGTATTTTTTATTTTTTTAAAAAAAATAGGAACTTTTTATAAATGGAGCTGAACATTAAAACTTAATGCCTATGGCAATAGGCAAGAGATTGCAAAAGGTGATTATTACAACCAGCTGTTTCATTTCCATCTCACGGGAGGCTGTCTGTGATGGATGCCCTGTTGAAGTGCTCCACAAAGTTGTTGCCTTTGTGAGACCCGGCAGTAAATCTGCATTGTCTGTGTAATCAACTGCCTTCCATTGTCTTCTCTTCACAACCTTAACATGGACGTCTTAGGCAGATTGGGGAGAATCGTAACTGTGGAGTTTGACAATGCTCTATAGAAGGATAATGATGAACATTTACATTTGGGAGGTATCGCTGGATGTCGGAAACTCGAAAACAAGCTGGAGAGTAAAGAATCCAGATTTATCTCGTTCGGATTTATGCTGAGCAAAACCTGCATGCGGGAACAGTGCAGAGTCCACAATAAAACAATGATGGTTTTAATTTATCTCCTGCCCTTCACCCTGAGTCCTCAGGGCAGGTTACACCAGTTTAAAATACATCCTTAAAACAATTCAAAACAGCTTAAAATCACAAACACCACAAAAATAAGGTGGATCCTAAAAATATACATCGTAGGTGTCAAAGGCCAGGGGAAAGAGGTGTGTCTTCAGCATTCACCAAAAACTGCACAGATGCAAGATGCTCTTGCAGATGTGGGGAAGGGAGTTCCACAACTTAGGGGCTGCCACAGAGAATGCCTTCTCCTGAGCCACCACCACCCCTAGGCTTCTGATAGCGGTGAAACTACCAAGAGTGGCCCTTCTCCTGCTCTCAACATCCTAGAGGGTCTGTAGGGAAGGAGATGGTCTCTCAGATATTTGGGGCATAAGTCATTTAGGGCTTTAAACATTAACATGAGCATCTTGAATTGGGCCCAGAAATGAACTAGCAACCAATGCAGCTGTTTTAAAAGAGGGGTCATATGAGATCTAACCCCAGCCAGTAATCTGGCTGCTGCATTTTGGGCCAGTTGAAGTTTCCAAGGCACCTTCAAGGGTATCTCCATGGAAATGGACTGCCTTCAAGTTGATCCTGACATATGGCGGCCCTATGAATAGGGATTTCATGGTAAGCGGTACTCAGAGGGGGTTTACCATTGCCTCCCTCTGAGGCTAGTCCTCCCCAGCTGGCTAGGGCCTGCTCAGCTTGCCACAGCTGCACAAGCCACCCCTTCCTTGTCCACAACTGCCAGCTGGGGGGCAACTGGGCTCCTTGGGACTATGCCGCTTGCCTACGGCTGCACAGGTGGCAGGGCACGTAACCCCTGAGCCACTCACTGTGGGGGTGATCTTTAGCTGGCCCTTGACACCCAGGAGACACGAGCGGGGATTTGAACTCACGGACTCTGGACTCCCAGCCAGGCTCTCCTCCCCACTGTGCTGTACCAGCTGACCTCCATGTGGAGCATATTGCAATGATCACATCTGGAAGTTACCAGAGCATAGAGTACAGTGGCCAAGTCATCCCTGTCCAAAAAGGGGCAGTAGCCAGAGCTGAAACAAGGCTATCCTAGTCCTACCTACCAAGGCCACCTGAGTCTCCAGTGACAGCGTTGAATCCAGGATCACCCCTAAGCCACAGACCTGTTCCTTCCAAGGGAGTGCAACCCCATCCAGAACAGGTCATCATCCCAGCTCCAGGACATGAGGCACATAACACCTCTGTCTTTTCAGGATTCAGGCTCAATTATACTCTTCGGTTTCCCGAGCACATGTACCAGATGTGCAGAAGCCTATTCCTTTTCAGGGGGATTGTTCAGGACAATTTCCTGGTGGTTTGTGGCCTAGTATAGAAGAAAAGATGAGGAGAGGAAGAGAATCAACAGAATTCATAGGCAACACTGATGTGCCATGAAGCCAACTGTGGATCTCATTTGCCCCCACCCCCACCCTTGGGTTTCTGTTCAACTGCGGGGGAAGGTGGGATTCTTATGTACATGCAAAATATCCCAGGTTCAATCCCTGGCACCTCCAGTTAAATGGAGCGGGTTGCAGATGACAGCAGAGAAGTAGGCAGTTTTTGGGTTCAGAGTGCCACATTACCATGCTAACAATGCACATGAAATGGCAGAGGGCCTCTTTCACCCAGGGGTGCCGCACAGCTCCAGGACTTTTTTCAGGGTAGGAGTAATGGCTGTCATCTGCTGGAGGGCCAGGGTAATTGATGCCCCCCCTTGCTTCGGTAAGTGAATGAGCTGATAAGGAGGCTTTCAAGTTTGTCACAGGTTAGCACAGAGGAATTCAGAGGATAAGGAAAACAATCAAGCAGAGGCCGGACACTTCTTTCCATTTCTTTGATGGGATTCCTACTACCAGCCGTTTGAATGTTAGCACGTCTTTGTGAGATTGTTTCCATCTCTGATCAAAAGCAAAAGGGTTGCTTTTCATCTGGTGGAAGATCATTGGTTAAAACTCAGTGTGTTTTCCAATGTTGAACCTATGCAGTCAGAAATAAGCTGCACTCCACTCCACCCCTGGGATCCTATGCATAGGATTGCAGTCATGTTGCTCCTACTGAAGTGGGTACTATATGGTATATGTACGGCTACTCTGGGGCTGCACTATTGGGGGGGGTGTGATCGTGAATCAAACAGCTGACTCTCCTTGGGGATGAGGCCAGGAAGGCTAGCATGAGGACATCCCTGCACTTCAAAGTATTCCCCGGCACCTCTGCTTGTGCCACCGGCATCAGGTATAACAGAGAGAAGCCTGGTGAGGTTTCAAGGGCACCCTGTTGCTTGAAGAGGAACTGAGCCCATTTTACAGACTGTCACCATGTGAATGTCTGGTCAGTCCTCTCCTCGCTCAGCTTCTGCGCTGGCTTCCTCCACTTCTCATTCTTCACAAGGAAGCCGGACCTGTGAAACAGCCAGCATCAGCCCCTGGGAAGTTGCCTGTGAGAGAATGTGGCCCTCAGGCTGCAAAAAGCTCCTCACCTCTGCTTTAAAGGGTTGGTTTGGGTTGCCCTTCCTCAAGCAGTACAGGGACCCTAACCAATCCTTAAAAACAGGGATAGGGGACCTTTTCCATCACGAGTGCCATCCATCATGGGCAATCTTCCGGCGACTCCTTGCTGGCGGTGGGAGGGACCAGAGCTAATAGTGGCATGTGTCCAAAGGCAAAAAGTAGGTGGGGACAGTGGTGAAAGTGGGTGGAGCAACAGATGCGACTGTTACCGTTGCCCAGTATATGGCATACAGATCACATGAAAGCTAGAGGTTTCTGGACACAAATACACACATCTTCTCTCTCTCCATTATTACATCGAGGCAAGCAAGAGGCGTTGTCACAGGTGGAGAGCAGGGCTGGTATGGGGCATGGGCTGGCGAGAGTTCCAAGGGCTGCATAGGGTTCCAAGGGCCGCAGAGAGTTTGAAGGGCCTGAGATTCCACACTCCTGATTTAGAGATCCTTCCCTGTGAACAAAGTGAGTTGTGAAAATGGGAAGTGATGACTGAGAAAACAAGACCTGAAATGGGGTTTTCTTCATTAATTCCCACCGGAGGCTTTGTTTGTTTGTTTGTTTGTTTGGAAGGGGAAGTCATCTTTTTAATATGCCTTTTCGATGTGTAACAGAGATTAGAATTGGACACCACCTGTCTGTTAGAAATGGGGAGCCTGGCATCTGCAGTAATTGTCATCGGTAGGAGCAGCGTTGATAACTTGCTGCGGTCATCAGAGCTGAAATAATATCTGTCATGTTTGTTCCGTTTAGCATTACTCGTGTTATTGCCCTGTAGCAATTGTGTGTGTGTGTGTCTCTGCTTATTCAAACTGCAAGGGCAGTTTGTCTGCAATCTTTTCATACTATAACCTCCCCGCTTTCATCCCCCCAAATGCCTAGCAACTGTTAGGCAACTTCTGAACAAACCTTTACTACATCTGTGTTGCACATCCTGTTTTAGTGGTTAAAAGGAGAGCAATAAAATGTTATGTATACTCTGCAGTATTTTCTTTTTTAAAAATAAATAAACTAAATTCAGATTTTGTAAAAAGGAAAGCCCAACCCTGGTAATACAATGTGCATTTGCGCTGTTTTCTTATTACAAAGAGTTATTTCATTTAGGGTAGTCAAAGGGATGGGCAAGCTGTAGATCAGGGGTGAAGGATAGGATGTGGCCAGCAAGCTAGATCCTGAGCTCCCACACCTTTTGCAGACCATTTTGAGAAGTGGGCAGGGCCGTCCACCTGCCAGCTACCTGGCATCACTGGAACATCAGATTTTTTCCTTTGCAGTGCCTCTTGAGTTCAAGCAGGGCTGCACAGTGGATTCAAGCCACTCAGCAGGACTTCACATTAGTCTTGATCAGCAGCTGATCAGCCCCATCCCTGTAAAGTAATACAGTAGACAGTACCAACAAAACAGGGCCGCCTTGGTGGTGGCCTCAAATCTGTGGAATTTGCTTCCGAGTGGAAACAGACAAGTCTCATACCTATACATTTTACATGGCCATTAAGGAATAATTTGAAATGGGCTGCTGACATGGTAGAGCTTTTGTAGTCCGTTTGCTTTGTATGTCTATGACCATACTGGGCTCACTAATTTTCAGGGTTCGGGAGGTTTTAAAGTTTTGAACTGTGTTGGCATTGTTATCATATACTACATTTTCCACCTTGTGAGACATTGCTCCTAAAAAGTGGGTTAAAAATCTATTCAATACATAAAAATAAATCTGGATGATACTTGTCAGGAGTATTTTGACACCAGTTTGTATTAGTCTCTTTTGTGTGTGTTAAAACAAGCCAAGGATCCTTTTCTGAAAGAAAGAACAAGCAAGTAAACATAGAAAATGGTAAACCTGGGAACTGAGGCATGGACTGGATTGTAAGCAGAGCTCCTCTGGAGGCTCTATTCTGTTGTTTTCAGTGAATTAAAAACCGATTCCATTATATTGCATCTTTGCACCCAGAGGGGTCTACCTGATAGCAAACAATCTAAAAATGGAAGCTGGTTTATTTATTTTTTTCTTCAGTCAAGGACTCAGAGGCTTATAACACCAGGGACAAAAATTAAACCAAAGCAGCTAGTTGGGCAAAGGGCCATATGGCCCGAGCGCGTAAAAGCGCCAAATGTAACTTGAACCAAGATTGCGGGGAGCGGAGAGGGAAGATACTGGAAGACATAGCGCTTTGCAAAACTAAATCTGTATTCACTTACTCCCAGAAAGGGATGTTCAGCAACCACAAGATTTGCCTTGCATCTGTAGGGTTTGGAAGCAGTTCGGTCTATTTCAGATCCACTCAGTCTGTCTTCTTCCACATCAATTTGTTATTTGGATCTAAATGTGATTTGTGAAATCCAAAAAGAATTGGGGAGATGATGTGCATTTATCTTTTTGGGGAAACCACAGCTACTTGGAGGGTTGGAGACTTCCCAGCTTGATCCGCCTTGGCAATGGCAGAATCTGACTTAGGAGCATGAGACTCTGTCCTGAATCATCCTGATTAGGAACATAGGCAGCTGCCTTATACAGAGTCAGACCATTGGTCCATCTAGCTCAGTATTGTCTACACTGACTGGCAGCGGCTCTCCAGGGTTGCAGGCAAGACTCCCTCCCAGCCCTACCTGGAGATGCCAGGGATTGAACCTGGGACTTACTGCATGCAACGCAAATGCCCTACCACTGACCTATGGCCCTTCCTTGTTATTTGGGGTACACAGAGAGCCAATGCACAGCCCTCATCCAAAGACCCTGCTTTTTAGTTCAAGATTGGCTCCAGGTCATTTATGGCTTGACCTTTACGATGATTTATGAAACAGAAAACAAAATTTGATATAATACCTGGAATTGTTTAGGGGAGGAGGGTAAACGTGTTCTTGTTATTGTTTTTCAAGTACTTTGGCATTCACAGTGTATTGTATGCTTGTTTTGGGGGAAATAACACATATATTTTTAAAAAAGATTGGCTCCGAAGGTGACTTACAATGAACATGTGAACCAAGGTATAATACAACTAGGGAAACATTTTCAGTGTCAGATTAAGACCTCTGATACTCCCAGGAATTCAGTGGTGTGCAAGAGGCTAATTATATTATTTTTCAGCTGGTAATTGTAAATTGGTTTTATGCCAGTGATGCTTTTATGCCGGCTTGATGTGATGTTTTTTGGTATTTATGATGAGAAAAAGAAAGGGGGGACCCCAAAATGCTAGAAAAATATGTTTCATTTATAATCCAAGCCCAACGCGTTTCAGCCTGTGTGTATTTAGGCCTTTGTCAGGGGAACAACAGCTGGTGTGAAGTGTCTTTCCGTGAGCAAAGCTGCTTTCATTAGTACAACCACCACTTGGTCACGGTCACACCAGCTGTGAGGAATAGTGGCAGCAAAAAGTAGGATAGAAATCCACCAGGGATGATGATGAGAATGGACCCATGAATGATCAACAGTGAGATTAAAACAAGGTGGGATTTAGTCTGTCCCTGGTTCCAGGGTCTTCCCTCCAGAAGGAATCACAAATGGTCTTAGGAGCTTGCTGACTGCTGGTGAAGATGCCAGTCCAGTGAAGTAGCCCTTCTATTGAACTGCAGTATGCACCCCTCACCTGGAGCACTGTGTCTCACCTGGAGCACTGTTGGATTAACAGCATGGCCAGGCTCGATAGGGAACAGTTGGACACATTTGTTCCTGGGCCAAATTCAAGGTGTTACTGCTGGTACTTCAAGCCCTTGACAGCTTGGGACCAGCCTACTTGAAGGATCACTTGACTAGCAGAATGGACACTTTTTTTTTACAAGTGCTGCTTGACATTCTTTCTGAACGTGTAAGGAATTGATCCTTCAGTGTGGCAGCACCTACACTTTGTGGGGAAGAGCAGGAACTCAGTGGTAGCTTTGCATGCAAAAGGCCACAGGTTTAGTCCCCTCGGAAACAAAGGAGAGCCACTGCCAGTTACCATAGACGATGCTGAGCTAGATCAGCCAATGGTCTGACTCAGTATAAGGCAGCTTCCTCTGTTCCTGTGGAACTCCCTGCCCATTGATATTAGGCAAGTGCCTCCCCCAGACATGTAAAATATATTCTAAGACATAGTTTTATTTTATAATGTATAGTTTAAGTGTGGATTTTGGGGGAAAAAATAGGCTAACTTGTTTTTTAACATCTGATTTTATTAGTAATTTTAATATATATATATATATATATATATATATATATATATATATATATATATATATGTTATGCAAACTGCTTAGAGGTTTTAATGATCAAGTGGTATATGGAAAAAAATGAAATGGACTGCCTTCAAGTTGATCCCAACTTATGGAGACCCTATGAATAGGGTTTTCATGGTAAGTGGTATTCAGTGGTGGTTTACCATTGCCTCCCTCTGAGGCTGAGAGGCAGTGACTGGCCCAAGGTCACCCAGTGAGCTTCATGGCTGTGTAGGGATTTGAACCCTGGTCTCCCAGATCATAGTCCAGCACCTTAACCACTACACCACAATAAACATTGTTAAATATTTGGGGTTTTTTAAAAAGAAAATTAGAGCTGGAGGGAGGCTTGTATGCTATAATCATCTTCATTGCCCTTCTCTAAACCCATTCAAATTTGCACATATTTTTCTTAAACTCTGGTACCCAGTGAGTTTGGGTGCTCCCAGCCCTGCTGAAAGCAGCCAGAATGACTCCTCATTTTCCATCATTGAACAGACCTGGGAATCTGTAATAGTTCACAGAAAACAAACAGAGCTGGGTTGTGTGTGCATGTGTCTGTGTGTGTGTGTGTAGGGATTTGCACATCACAGTGCAGCCTGGGTCTCTCTGACCCACAGTGCATTCACCCTTCATTAAGCAATCTGCATCCCTCTCTCTTTTTCCCCCAAACAAACAGGTGCTCAGTTTCTGAAAAGCCTCCAAAAGGTCTGACTTTCAACAAGCAGATGCTAAGCTAAAAGCCAATTATGGTGCCCGACTCCATGGATTCGCCCTCTTCGGTTTTGTCTTCAACAAGTTCATGTTTTCAGCAATTGAGGCCTCTGGGTCACCCACCCGGTGGAAGCATCTTGCTGTCAAATGAGGCACCTGGTTGTTAAGGCTCTGATTAAAAAGTAAAATAAAACAAAATAATGTTTAAAGGCTAGGACTGGGGAGGGCAGCTAAGAGAGAACTAGAAAACAGGGCCAGCGCCAGGCATGCCGGGGCCCTTGAGCACCAGCCCACTCCGGGGCCCAGCACATGCACTCACACATGCACGTTCCACCTACCTACCTTTCCCTTGGTGAATGCTGCCCACATTGTGTGTGCGTGCCTGCCTGCCATCAGCCAAGATGGTGGCTGAGGCTTCTGTAAGGGGCAGATGCCTCTGCCACCATCTTGGTTAATGGCACTCATGCGTGCTATGCTTGCGCATCCCTGCCATCAACCAAAATGGCGACAGGGGCATCAACCCCTTAGGGAAACCTCAGCCGCCATCTTAGTTGATGGCAGGCTTGCGCCCACAGTGCAACCATCATTTACGTCAAGGGAGAGGTAGGTGGGGCATGCAGGTGGGCATTGCAGGCCTGCGGAACAGTAGAGGGTGTGCCTGGGAGCTCCCCCTCATGATCCGTGACAGGGTCAGGAGCCGATGCTGCCACAGATCGTGGAAGGGAGGAGGGGACCTTCAGGGGCCCTTAGCCAGGGCCTGACCTGGCCACTCTCTGGAGCCAGCCCTGCTAGAAAAGGTCCTCAAATGCAAAGATGGATCACTGAACACTAAAGTCAGGATCATTCAGACCATGGTATTCCCGATCTCTATGTATGGATGTGAAAGTTGGACAGTGAAAAAAGCGGATAAGAAAAAAATCAACTCATTTGAAATGTGGTGTTGGAGGAGAGATTTGCGCATACCATGGACTGTGAAAAAGACCAATAATTGGGTGTTAGAACAAATTAAACCAGAACTTTCACTAGAAGCTAAAATGATGAAACTGAGGTCATCATACCGTGGACACATAATGAGAAGACATGATTCACTAGAAAAGACAATAATGTGGGGAAAACAGCAGGGAGTAGAAAAAGAGGAAGGCCAAACAAGAGATGGATTGATTCCATAAAGAAAGCCACAGACCTGAACTTACAAGGTCTGGACGGGGTGGTTCATGACAGATGCTGTTGGAGGTCGCTGATTCATACGGTTGCCATAAGTCATAATCGACTTAAAGGGACATAACAACAAAATGTCTACGCTGGACGTGGAGTGGGGGGAGGAACTGAGAAGAAGATTAGAAGTGGAAGAGAAAGCACTGTGTTAATTCCTGGATTTCACATATCCGTGCCACACATATAAAGAAGGAAAACCAAAGGAGCTATAATGGAGGGGAGGAGGGGAGATGGATTTGAGCAACAGAGCTAGGCACAAACACGGAAAGCAAAGCCTAATGGCTGGGAGGGATGGAACAGGCAGGCGTGGGCTAGCAAGAGCTCTGTCTCTGAGTGACCTGAACTAAAAGCTGATTCACACATCCTTGAACATCTCCAGTTTCCTGCTCCGTTGATTGAACAATGTTCAAATGAGTCCCTCGCCTGCACTGAGGGGTGGGCCAGGATTGCATCAGCTGACCACATCCTCCCCACACCAAAACATACAGAAATTTAAAACAAGAATTATAAATAAAAGCACATACCATCAGTAAAATGTAAAACTCTTCAATTTAAAACAAAATAGAGAAATTTAAAATAAGAATCATAGATTAAAAACACATGCAATTCATAAAATCTAAAAAAAAAAAAAAAGCAGATTCCAGCAAGGCAAAGTGAGGCAAAGTAGAATTTATGCTGCAAAAGGCAAGGAAGCAAATAGGCTAGCCACCCTGCATAGTTCCGATTGGAGCCCAGGCTGGAGTCACATCATCCGCACTATACACTTAAAGCACATTTATAACACTTTAACAGTCATGGCTTCCCCCTAGGAATCCTGGGAACTGTAGTTCATCCCTCACAGAGCTATCATTTCCAGCATCTTTAGCAAACTACAGTCCCCAGGATTCTTTTGACTGTTAAAATTGGTGCAAGAGTCCTTTCAACGCACAGTGTGGATATGTCCTCTTGAGTCAGACAAGTTAGGCTTGGACCAACAGCCAGCAAACCCCAACTGAGCCTTAAGTAGGCCTTCAGTTTACTTTCAGTAACCCACACCCGATGAGTGGAGCATTTCTTTTAATCCAGATGGTTTTAGGAGCTGTGGATTCCGGCAGCCTGAGGGAGGCCAGAGTTCCAGTAGGGCCTCCAAACTGGAGTCCTCAGAGTCTGAAGACAGTAATGCAACCTCTTCAGGTCAGAGAGGAGCTGGCATCACAGGCTTCTCTGGTGCTGGAACATGCAAGGAGCCATGCACATCTGAGGAGGCAGGGACGTCACCAGCTGGTTCACAGGACATGTTTTTCTCCTGGTCAGATATACTGTCTGGGTCATCATGACGCAATCATAGTTCCCCTTGTGTTCCCCTAGGTGTATATACACCTAGAGAAGGAAGACCTAGCCTTCATCATGTGCACACTATGTACATCCAAACTAGATGACTATAATGCGCTCTATGTGGTGCTGTCTGTGAAGATGACCTGGAACTTCACTGGGTACAGAAAGTGCTTTCTTATGTGCCTGCTGGACAGGCAGAACATGTTGCACTGATTCTGTACTGGTCACCGTATTGTATTGTATGGTTAATTAGAGGAAGATGGGGAAGTTCTGGCCCTCTGTGTCATTGGCCTCCAACATCCATGAGCCCCAGCCATCAAGGCCAATTATCAGGGATGATAGTTGTAGTCAGCAACATCTGGAAGATGCCATGTTGGTGCCTTTGGGTTGTCAAGGCACAAACTGAACCTAAACTGCTTTGACGTCAGCTCAGCTGTTCCCTAAAGAAGACACAACATTTGTTGTTTTGTGAGGAATCCTGTTCTTTGGTGGTTTTCTGCTGAGAAGATCTCTTGACTCTCTTCCTGCAACTGCACTTCCCAAGCTCTCTTGCTGAGGAAGGCCGCTAGGACAGGTAAGCCACTGTAGTGAATGTCACGTGCTCTTAAGGCAGCAATACTATATACTGTGGGAAGGAGATAGAGACTGGAGGCTTGGAGGCCAAATGCAACCCTCCAGGCCTCACCAGGTGACGCTTGGGACCTTCCCACCACACCCACACCCTCTCTCCCCAGTCCATGCCACGCCCTGACCCAAATTCGCACCCTCCTTGACTGTCTCTGCCTGGCTGGAATGTGTGTGTGACCTCAAATAATGACTCTTCCTTGTTTGGATGAAGGACAGAGAAGAGTGTGAGTGAGTGTATGTAGAAACTAGCCTATTGCATAAAGGTAACATTTACATTCATTGCTCCACCCACTTTTGCCTCTGGCTCCTCCCACCACTGGCATGTGGCCTCCAGAATGTTGCACAGAAGAGTATGTGGCTCTTAAGCTAAAAAGGCCTCTGACTCCTGCTATACACATTTCCCTGAGTGCAAGTCCCACTAAACTCAGTGGAACTTACTTTCAAGTAAACGTGTGCAAGATCCGGCTGGAAATGCTGGGGAACATTAGTGGAGCATGATCAATGTTGTAGCCATGACTTGCTTCACCGTCTAGCCCTATGCATTTCTACTCAGAAGGAAGTTCCATTAAGTTCAACAAGGCTTACTCCCAGGTAGATATGCATACGATTGTAGCCTTACTGATTACAATCAGTACTACAATCAAACTATTGATTGTAGCCTTATTGATTACTTGAATTGGTTATGTGTGATTCCTGACGCTCCCCAATAAACCAATTTCAAATGGTACGAGTCTCCATCAGGGCTTGAAAGACAGAGTATAAATTGAGAATATATAGATAAATAGATGTTGCATAGTGATCTCAGTTTCTTCCAACTGATATTCAGCTCCCAAGGGGATTTGCGGGGGGCAGTAAAGCCGTCTGAGGGTCCAACTGACTTCAGTATCAGAAATCTCAAATCACCACAGGGACCACAGTTTCTCCGACCAGTACTATCAATTGGAGAAGACATTTGGTAGTTCATAATCCATCTCCCTCAAAAGTTGCTCCAGGCAGCTGAGATGAACTGTAGGCAGATGTAATTTTGGGAAGCGGAGATGCCGTGAATATTCATCTCCTACCCAGCGAAGTTAGCACTGAGACTCAATTAAAAATTGGGCTGGGGGGGCAAGTGGGATGTTCACATAGCTCTCTTAACCTCTCACCTTCTGCAAGGCCCTTGGGACATATTTCTAATTTGATATATACATGGGCTCTGTTTTCACTTACGAAATTTAAAATAGCTGGAATACTGGAATCAGTACCACTACGTAGTGGAAAGTATTCCATGGGGAAAGCAATCCTACCTTCCTAGCAAAGGGCGATCCGGAGTGTAGCCACCACCACATCCAGGACCCCATTATGGGTTTTCCACTCCCCCCTCTTTTTAAAATTATTATTATTATTATTATTATTATTATTACCACCACTTAATGCAGAAATGGGCTACGAAGCAGTTTACTGTAAAAAGCAGTTTACACAAACATTAACAATGTAAACATCCATATTTAAAATTGGCAAGAAAACAATCCCATTAAAACATTAGAGCAATTAAAAAGTCTCAGTAGAGATTGAAGCCCTCGTTATCCTACAGCCTCCAGCTGCTCTTCCTGGAAGCTTAGGATTGCTCCCTTAAAGTATCTATTTTTTTAATTATTTAATTTTTAATTTTTCCCAGTTTCAGAGCATGAGTCTTTCACAGCATTCCCTGGAGATGCCAGGAATTGAACTTGAGACATTGCCTTTCCTCAAATTGTGTCCCTCCAGATCTGGCTGGATCCAAATCCCAATCAGCATGGCCAAAGTTCTGGAGGAATGATGGGAGTTGGAAACCAGCAACATCTGGAAGGCCACAGGTTCCCCATCTCTGATATGAGGTACCAAAAAGATTTCTGTTGTACATCATTTCTAGACGAGAACATAAGCAGCAGGAAATACTTTCAAAGAACACTGTTGATTTATTTATTTTTTTAAAACCACCATAGTTCTTTGTAAGTCCTTGAAAATGCTTGCAATTTTTGTTTAGATTGAGATGAATGGAAAGGGTTAGCAGACACCTACAGTCTACAATTCAAGGAGAGCCGCATAAATGTTTTGAAAGACACTTCATGGCCCATCCTTCAAGAGTCAGGTGATGTTTCGAAGGAAGAAAGAGAATAGCCCAGGCAACCTTCACAGAAGAGTATGTTCCACTTGGTTTCAAGTGTGATCATCTGCATTATGGGAGCCCTCTTGGGATTTCTAACTGGGTATGCATTATTTCACTTTAAACCCTTGAACAAGAATGTACTCTTAAAGTGTTCACGTGCAGAAATAGTTCCATCCTGCCATAACCCACAACGCGGAGACCTTGCAGTGTGCAGGGAAGGACTCTGATGAGAATATTTGAGGAAATATTATGGGATATTCATCGTTGGTTCCAGTTGATTTTTTGTTGTTGTTTTTGTATGAACATATGAAACTGTATTTTACAGAGCCAGCCCATTGATCCATCTAGGCCAGAATTCTCTAGTATAATTAGCAGTGGCTCTGTCATGGTCTCAGGCTGTCCAATTCCATGGGTACTTGAGGCCTGCAAGGCATGGTGTCAGTGTCCAAAAAAGGCAAGTCAAAGTTAGACTGAACTGAACCCTAGACAGCTTCAATTGGCTCTGCCGGCTGAATGATTTTTTCCATCCTGAGGCAACAACAGGATGTTGTCTCAGCAGGGAACGAGCCAATGGAAACCTTATTTGGCTGGCAAGACCTAAAGGTGGTAGGCACTCCCTCCCTGGAGAACTGGCTCAGTGGTTAAAGGGCCCTTGCCTTGTTCTGCAGACTTTGGCTTATTTAAAAGTTGTGCAGGGGGAAGGGAGAATTCCACCTTGTGGTTTTTCCCATTCCAGTGTTGCAAGAACACCTGCACTTGGCTGACTGTCTCTTCTCTTAAAGATACAGGATCAGTCTCAGGCCCTGAGCCTGGCAACCCTAAGTCTGCCTCATCTTGTCTCCATGTGGGCTTTTAAAGACAAAGCCATATAGATCCTTGAAAATCTGCACACAGTTTTTAAATAGGAAAATTGTGGAAGGGGAGAGCAGTTACAAGGTGGTCCGAGTTGTGAGTGCTTACAAGGTCCTCCTCCTCCTCTAGTAATTTCAACTGCCTAAGAGTGGCTAACTATTAAACAATTCAACAGTTGTAATGGCTGTGCTGTTGTTATGGGCTTGTTTTATTGCACATTTTAATGGCGGATGTTTATTTTATTGTTTTGTTGGAATTGTGTCATTGTGCATTTTAATGGTGTTTATTTTCTTGTAGCTGGTTTTATACTTGTAAACCACTTAGAAACCACTTTGGCATGTAAGCAATAGATGGATGGATGGATGGATGGATCAACAGTGCATGTAAAATATGTACAGTTCTCCCTAAGACTGTAAGTGAAATGCATGCAAAATAAGTCAAATCCCCACTGAGAGTCTTGGCCCACAATCAAGACTTGTTGCTCCCAGCAAGGCTTGCTACATTGATTTCAATGCACACAGGGGCAGGAGCCCAACAGAAGTTACCTTTTAATACAGAGAAGCAGGCAGACCCTAGGGCCACTTCATATGGAAATCCACACTGGCCCAGGCAGATACAATCACATGCACCTGCTTTTGGAATCAGGACTTGATGGATTTTTCCTCCCTTCCCTATCTTCATGTGAGATGGCCCTGAATAAGATACTGATCACCTGGTTCCTGGTCCTTTTTAGTGGGAGATTCCAGGAGCAGAACCTGAGACTTACTGCTTGCAAAGCATGTGCTTTGCTTCTGAACAATGGCTCCCTCTCTTCCCTCTCATGGGCACGTGCAAAAGAAAAGGAGTGCAGTCTCTTTGCATGTTCCTGGGAACCAAATTGTTTTTGTCCGGCATGGTTTTAAACATCTGTCTTGCCCAATTAAGTGGAAGTGAAATATTGTCTCCCTTGCCACTGCCTTGAGAGATCTCTCCTTGATGCTGTTTTGTCAAGGGTCATTGCTTCTATGCGCTTCCTTGCCTCGAGTGCATTTCAGTCTCCCTAGGTGAGAAATGGCTATTGGGCTGCTTTTGCTGTTGGCGTCAGGGATACTGAATTGTCAGCTCTACTGCTGTTTTGACTACTAGGATGCAGTGGGAGTTCAAAAGCAATTTGCTCCCACAAGAATTCACTCCCGTGGGAGGCAGTGACGGCCACCAGCTTGCATGGCTTTACAAGAGGGTTAGTCAGATTCATGGAGGATAAGGCTATCGACGGTACTAGCCACAATGTCCATGTTCTACCTCCTCTGTCGGGGCATGCCAGTTGCTGGGAATCATCAAGTGGGGAAAGTGCTCTTGCACCCAGATCCTGCTTGTGGGCTTCCCATTAGGGCATCTGGTTGGCCCCTGTGAGAGCAGGATGCTGGACTAGATGGGCAATTTGGCCTGATCCAGCAGGGCTCTTCTGATGTTCTTCTGTTCTGTCTTAGTTTACTTTGAAGTTTTTTTTAATTATTAAAAAAAATCTGCATTAGGCAAAACTAGGGTTGCCAGGTTCAGGGTCTGAGACTGATCCTGTATCTTTAGGAGAATAGAAAGTCAACCAAGTGCAGGTGTTCTTGCAACCCTGTAATGGGAAAAACCACAAGGTGGAATTCTCCCTTCCCCCTGCACAAGAAGACCTCTTGGTTGCCAGGCCCAGCCTCCAAGAGGTCTTCTGTATCTTTAAAAGTTGTGCAAGGGGAAGGGAGAATTCCACCTTGTGGTTTTTCCCATTACAGGGTTGCAAGAACACCTGCACTTGGCTGACTTTCTCTTCTCCTAAAGATACAGGATCAGTCTCAGGCCATGAACCTGGCAACCCTAGGCAAAACAGTAGCAGGTACGCAGAGAAATGGACATTGAAGAGTGCTTGTTTGCGCTTGAATGAATGCTAGACTCAGTAACTGTAGTTATTGTTGTGTTCTTTCAGTGTATTTGTCCCGTGACCCATAAGGAGACTAGAAGTGACTTTAAAAAATGTTAAAAGCATAAAATGTAACATAAAATCGGAAAAAGGAACAAGGGCATACAATAACTTGTAAAAGAAACCCAATAAAATTGTAGCAAAACGTCAGCCACAAAAGCATACCATCAATAGGTAGCAAAATCATACTAATCCATCAAATGCCCTGGAGAAGAAACAAGTTTTCACCTGGCACTGCAAGGATATTAATGCTGGCACTGGGTGGGTCTCACTGGAGAGCATTCCACCAGTGGGGAGCTACCCCTGAAAAGGCCCTCTCACTTGTTGCCACCCTCCACACTTCTTTCCGACGAGGCATTCAGAGCAGGACCTCTGATGTGTTGGAAGTGGGGCAAGAGCAACTCCTGTTTGGGTTCTTTTGTTTGTATTCCAGAAGGGAGATAGAGTTAGGGTCCTCCAGATGGCTAGACTTGCCTACCTTTACCCAGAGCTTGGAAAAGTTACTTTTTTGAACTACAACTCCCACCAGCCCAATCCAGTGGCCATGCTGGCTGGGGCTGATGGGAGTTGTAGTTCAAAAAAGTAACTTTTCCAAGCTCTGCCTTTACCTGTGCTGTTCTCTGCCTAACTTCCTTCTGTTGTAAACTCATATGCTCAGGGAAGCTGACCTGCCCCTCCTTCCTTTGTCTTCTTCTCTGACTGTGAGAGGAGACATCTCTGTTTTTGCTCTCTCTCCTGAGCCATGAGGGCAATACCCACGTCTGGATGTTGTGCCTCCAACTTAGTTAGAACTAGGTATGCCTTTCCTATCTCCTATGTATTTCTATAAATAAAGTACAGGTGGGCCCCGCTTATATGGCAGGTTCCGTTCCGGACTGCCGCCGTAAAGCAAAAATCGCCGTAAAGCGGAACCCATTGAGTATAATGGGGCGCGTCGCACAAAAATGCCACAAAAATGCCGCAAAAGCGCAAAAACGGCTTTAAAAAGGGGAATTTCCCCTAATTGAAAGCCGCCGCATTAGCGGAACGCCAGAATGCGAAGTGCCGGTAAGTGGGGCCCTACTATAGCTTTTCTTATTTTGCTACATCTTAAGTCTCAGTGATCTAAATGCAGGGTAAAAGCTTGCTACTTAGGTAAATTCACACACTGGCGCACACGCATCTCAGACTGCTGATGATCTCTGCATATACCAATTTCCATAACAAGATGAAGGTGGAAGGGTCTGGGTAGGTTCATATAGGGAGAGGCACTCTGAAATATATTGGGATCCAGAACCACACAGAGTTTCAAATGTCAAAACCAGACGTTTGAGTCGGGCTCAGAAACATACAGGCAGCCATGGCAGCCGTGCCAGGATTGGGGTTATATGGTCAGCTTGCTTTGAGCCTTTCAGTTTATACATTCAGCAGAATTCAAAGGTAAAGAAGCCACCCACCATGGGTTAGGATTCCTGCTCGCTTTTCCCATCTGGGACCAGTAAGGGAAGGCCCCCAGGGGACTAGATGGGGCATGTCATCAGAACATAGGAAACTGTCTTATCCTGAGTCAGACCATTGGTCCATCTAGCTCAGTAATGTCTACATTGGCTGGGAGTGGCTGTGCAGGGTTTCAGGCAGGGGTCTCTCCCAGCCCTACCTGGAGATGCCAGGATTGAAGCCAGGACCTTCTGCATGCAAAGCAGATGTTCCACCGCTGAGCTACAGCCCTACCCTATGTCTGGGATAACTGCTCTGGATTTATTCTATATTAAGGGCTGTAGGGTACAGTATATGTACATGTTTTTTGGCTGAGGAGCCGCTCCTCCTGCCTCCAGGCATGTCATCACTTCCTGCAAAACTATGGATCAGCTACTTCCCATCACCACAAAAAGATCGGCGTAGCGTTGAGGCACCAGCATGGTTTTTAGCAGACTGACAAGCTGCTGATATTTTATGGTACTTTAGTGACGACTGTTTTATATATTTATTTGGTGCGACCTGCCTTGGAGCCTTGTGACAAAGACTGGGTTATAAGTTTCAGAAATAAACTACACAACCAAACAACGCTGCAGGCTTGTGTTTGTTGAAAAATGCCATGCACACTGCCAACAAGTGTATGCTCAGTGTCGGCTAAGGAGCACCAGTGTGGAGGGAGTCTGGAGATGGAATTCATCAAAACGTCAGGAATCCTATGTTAAAAATCCCCCCACTGTTGGATCAATGTATTTATTTGGACAAACTCTGGCAGTTTTCAAGGGAGGCCTTTGAAAACATTGCTTTTATGCACTGATTAAGCAGAGGGCTACTGCACCATCATGATAGTTTTGGAGGCTGGTCCTTTACAGGGAATGGGGCATGGCCACCAACCTCAGTCTGCCCTCAGCTATCCCATCCTGCCAACTTTCTTATAACCATCCCATGGGCTGGCCCTGACAGCTTCCTTCTAGCAGTAGCATAGTGGCAAATTCAGCAGTGCAGCGTCCCTTCATGTTAGTCACAGCCATTGTTGTTATATGCCTTCAAGTCGATTACGACTTATGGCGACCCTATGAATCAGCGACCTCCAAGAGCATCTGTCATGAACCACCCTGTTCAGATCTTGTAAGTTCAGGTCTGTGGCTTCCTTTATGGAATCAATCCACCTCTTGTTTGGCCTTCCTCTTTTTCTACTTCCTTCTGTTTTTCCCAGCATTATGGTCTTTTCTAGTGAATCCTGTCTTCTCATGAGGTGTCCAAAGTAGGATAACCTCAGTTTCATCATTTTAGCTTCTAGTGACAGTTCTGGTTTAATTTGTTCTAACACACAATTATTTGTCTTTTTCACAGTCCATGGAATCCACAAAGCTCTCCTCCAACACCACATTTCAAATGAGTTGATTTTTCACTTATCCACTTTTTTCACTGTCCAACCTTCACATCCATACATAGAGATCAGAAATACCATGGTCTGAATGATCCTGACTTGAGTGTTCAATGATATATCTTTGCATTTGATGACCTTTTCTAGTTCTCTCATAGCTGCCGTCCCCAGTCCTAGCCTTCTTCTGATTTCTTGACTATTGTCTCCATTTTGTTTAATGACTGTGCCAAGGTATTGATAATCCTTGACAAGTTCAATGTCCTCATTGTCAACTTTAAAGTTACATAAATTTTCTTTTGTCATTACTTTAGTCTTTTTGACGTTCAGCTGTAGTGCTGCATTTGTGCTTTCCTCTTTAACTTTCATCATCATTCATTTCTAATCATTACTGGTTTCTGCTAGTAGTGTAGTGCTGTCTGCATATCTTAAATTATTGATATATTTCCCTCCAATTTTCACACCTCTTTCATCTTGGTCCAATCCCACTTCCTGTATGATATGTTCTGCATATAGATTAAACAAATAGGGTGATAAAATACACCTGTCTCACACCCTTTCTGATGGAAACCTGTTGGCTTCTCCATCAGTTTCACAGTCGTCACCACCCCTTTTTTTGCTTTGAGAATGAGATCCTTGTTAACATCTTCTCCCACAACAACAGACATTCCTAGGATCCAACAAGCATGGCAGGGGAGAGTGTTAGCTACTGGAAAGAGTTTTCTCTGTGGCTGACTCACCTCCTTTCACTCTGCTTCCAATCAGCAGGAAAGGGCAAGGAAGTATGTTGGAAGACACTTCTCAGTGGCTAACACGCTCCTTTTTCATGCTGATTGGCTCATGAGATGCTAGAGACATAGGGACCCTGCTGGGACCCCGCTCCCAAAAAAGTAAAGAGTCTAAGACACACACACCTGAGACCCTGGACCACTACACCACTGCTCCTTAGTCTCAGTGTTTACCCTTGAGCAACTCAGTAGGGAGAAGGATGGGGCCAAACAAAAGTTTGTTGGCTCTGACTGTCATTGGTTCTGGCTCTTGTGAGCCTCCCTGTCTTTCACCCTACTAGCCACAAGGGGCACCAGCCACCACTGTGTAATAGTATCCCCGGCAGAAGTGGAAGCCAGGCCTATTCATGGTGGGTAGTAAGATACATTTTGTATCGGCTCTAAGAGTGAGGGCTTATCCACAAGGGAGCCTAACTTCGTACCAAAGAAGCTGTATTTACCATTGCAATAGCTTTTCAAGGTCCACACTTCTTGCCCAATGGTAGCTTCTAATCCATTGTTTTCCTTTCACACAAGTAGGTGTTCCTCTGGAAAGGTTTAGTATCGCTGTTTCCTTGCGGCCCCGCCCCCCAATTTTACATGTTTTCTCCCTCCAGAGTATCCATATTGCTAATGGAGAAGGGGAGGGGTTTTTTTTCAGTTTTATTGTTTCTTGTCAATTGCACACCTCTCCCAGCTGAAGCAGGAGAGCCTTGGGGTGCAATTGACACAAAACTATATGAAACTGATTAGAGGGGGAAGTGAGTGAAAGCCAAAGTAAGCTGTGGCTGCCACAGCTTTTGTGGGCAGCAGAGAGGGAGGGAGCTGGCGGTGGGGCATAACAGAGCCCGCCCATTAAAAAAAAATGAAGCAAAGCACCCACATGGAGCAGCGCAGCCCTTTTCGCATTATAACTTGATTGGGTTGATACAGATTTAAAGGGGAAAACTGTATTCTAGCTTCTGCTTGCCAGTGTCATGTGAACCATGCGAATTACAAAGGGATGCAAGTAGCACCAGACACACACTAAATCGCCATGTGGATGAGCCCTGATTTGATATGATCAGCTTTAGATGGAAATGTCCCTTAAGGTAGAGACTCACTCACTGTTCTGCTGGTTCCAGTGTATCTCCATCTCTCTTTTTTGAGAATGGGGGCACAAGATGCTAGACAAACCCCATCCCCTTTTTACTGTAAAACTTGGTGGGAGCAGCTCAAGTGCATTTTTAAAAAAACCAGCTTCAGACAGATTTCGCAACTGATCGGCAGATCAATCTGTTCCCCCTCCAGGTGTGGCCAACAGAAACGTTTTGCTGTAGGTGACTAGTATGCTCACAGCCTTAGAAATGACATTTTTTGCCATAAGATTTTCCATAGTTGTTCTTATAATGGAACAGGCAACCAGCTTTCCCCCATAAGAATGAGTAAACAGCAAAGAATTACATGGAGACATCATCCCCCAGTGGCATTTCCTTTTAAAAAAAATGAATTGCCTAAATTCATTCTTTTGATGTGCTGTAATGAAGGCTTTGTGTGTCCAGCACATTCGCTTTAGAACTCATCTGTATTTATTGACGCTAAATAATGTGAAACTCTGAACACAGTAGCATGTTCCTCTTTGATAGCCCTTGTTTTTCTAAGTAAATAAAATTAATTAAATCTCTATAAAATTCAGAGTAATCCTAGCTGAATTACTAAAAGCCTTTCTTGGATGGATTTGGAAGGCAAGCAAACACTAAGTAATCAAGATGGAGATTAGCAATGAATTGTGTGTCTCTTTTGCAGGGGTTCAACTTTCACACCAGTAAGAGACAATCAGGTGCTTGGAAAGCTGGAATGAGATCTGCTGTCCCTTCCTAACTGTTCTGCAAATTCATGTACTGAATTGATAGTGAATCCAGACAAGATGGAGATGTTATGCTTGCCAAGTTCTTGAGTTCAGGAAGTGGAGAAGCAGGCTGACTTTGAAGGGATTGCATTCCCCTGGGAATGGCAAGCTCATAGTCTAGGGGTGTTCCTGGATCCAGCGTGGTCACTTGGGTGGCTAGGAAAGCCTCCTTCCAGCTCCAGCTGGTTCACCGGCTCCAGCCCTTCCTGGAGAGCAATGAATTGGAAATAGTAATCCATCCTCCAGTAACCTGTGGGGCTTTCCTTGAAGATAGTTCTGAAGTTGCAGCTAGAAGGTTGGCAGTCTGATCTGGGAGGGGTTGCAGTTTTCTCAAATGAACAGGTTTGTAGCATGGGAATACTCCTCAATTCCAACTTATCACTGCAGTCCCAGATGTAGTCAGTGTAGGCTGATGAACCAGCTATTGTTGTTCCTAGGCAGGGATAGCCTGGCTTCAGTTATCCATGCTCTGGTGACCTCCGATCTGGACTACTGTAATGCAATCTACATGGGGCTGCCCTTGAAGATGGTTCAGAATCTGCTGCTAGTGCAGAATGTGGTTGCTACGTTGGTGAGTGGGACAGCTCAATAGAACCATGTGCCACCGGTCTGGAAAGTGCTGCATTGTCTATCAGTAAGTTACTGGGCTCACTTCAAGGTAGTAGTACTTGTGTACAAAGCCCTAAACGGCTTGGGACCCCAACTACCTAAAAGCGTACCTCCATCAATATCAAGCATCTTGGGCCCTACATTTGGCAGGGGAGCTCCTATTGATGGTGGTGCCCAGTCGGCACAGACTCATGGCAGGGCCTTCTCAGTGGCAATTCCCCATTTGTGGAATGCCCTCCCTGGTGAGGTGTGCCTGTCTCCCTCATTATTAACATTCTGGAGGAATTTAACAACCTTCCTGCTCACCCAGGCCTTTGATGGTTGAAAGTTACTCGTTCCACCCAACTTTTTATTTTTAGCAGTGAGGGAATGTGACTTTTTAAAGAAATGTTTTTAGATGTTCTTAATATTTTAAAATATTTTAAATATGTTTTTATTTTGCTTTTTCATTTCATTGTTTTACTACCTTGTTGTTTGTTGCCCTGGACTCCTTTGGGAGGAAGGGCAGGCGAGAAATGTGGTGGCAGCGGTGGTGGCGATGAATGTAGCATCCAGAGTATTGACGGGCACAACCAGCAGATCTCCTGTTACACCAGTTTTCAGAGAGCTGCGCTGGTTGACTATTCCCTTCCAGGCTCAATTCAAGCCCTTGACTTTGACATGCCAAGCCCAAAATAACATGGGTCTCAAATACCTGAAGGACCTCCTTCTGCCATACAAGCCATCCTGGGAGTTAAGATAAGCAGAGAAGGCCTTGTTGACAATCCCACTGACCTTGGAGAATCATGAGGCACTGGCAGGTGAAAGAGCCTTCTTTGTGGTGGCACCAGCAGAGGCAGATCCATTAGGGTGAATGGGGCACTGCCCACCAACTTCAGTCTGCCCTCGCCTGTCTTACTGATAACAACAGGTGGTTTTGCTGTCATTGGCCCTGGCTCCATGTTCTCTAGGTCTCCCTGCCTTCTACCCTACTGGTCCCAAAGGGCACCAGCCATGACTAGGTGGCCCTTAGGCTCTGGAACTCTCTCCCTTTAGATGTGCACCAGGTGCCAACTCTGTATAAGTTTAGAAGGCATGCTCAGGCACACCTGTTCAACCAAGCATTTGGAAATGGTTTACCTTTCTGCTTATTAATTTATGTTATCTATGGTTTTAGTGGCTTTATTTATTCATTTCAAACCATTTAGATGCTGCTGAACTACAATAAGTGGTGCACAGCAAATGTAACAAATATTGCAAAGATAACAATCAGTTAAAAATCTGTAATATCAGTTTGATTGTTTTGATGCTTTAAAAAAAATGAATTATGACATCATTCTTGTCTATTTTGTAACCCATCCTAGGTTCTTTCAGGAAGTATGGATTAAGTAGGTTCCCACTAAAATGCAAACAGAACTGAATTTCTCCTCCTGCCGCTATCAGAGATGCTTTGGTTTCATTTCATTTGGGGAGAATGAAATGAATTGGAGGAAGGGTTAAGGCACAATGCCATCAGGTGGCCCACTTTTGCCTGTGCAGTTTGAAATCAAACCATGTGGGCAAAAGAAGCATGTGCAGTACTTCCTAAGTACTGGCTATCAGCTTACTGATGGCACTTGGGAAGCCTGGTCCACAGCGCTTTCCAAGCAGTAACCACCACCTGATAGTTGGCACGTCCAAGGGGCTTTGCGGGCACCTCCAATCAGCTGATAGCAGGTGCCTGCAAAGCCCTTGCATCCAAGCCCTGCCTTTACCTGCCCCGGCCCTCATATGACATCAGGTGTAGAGTAGGTGGGTGTAGCTTGGCAGCCACAGCCTCAGGGGCCTCACAGGCCTGAGGTGCTCAACCCCTTGGTGAAGCCCAAGCTTTCATGGGAAAGATGGTGTTTTTAAGGAAGGAGGTGAAGGAAGAGGGGGAGATGGCCTTGTTTCAGCATTACATGGTGGGGTGGTGGGAGAGTTTCTGGCCTAGGGGGCAGTAAGAGAGAACTGGCCCAGTTTATTGAAATGAATGCTGATACCAAAGGAGGTAGTCACCCCTCCTGCAGAAGCAGGTGCCCATTGGGACTGGTAGGGCAGAAGGCAGAGACGGAGCTAGAGTCAGTGACAGGCAGAGCCAACTAGTTCTGGTTTTGTCCCCATCCTCTTCCCAGTTGAGTTCTACAAGGGCAGCCAGGGCCACCCCCTTGGACTGGTCGTAAAATATTAGGCAGGTGCGGGCTGGCTGAGGACAAACAGAATTTGGTGGGCATTGCCCCACTAGCTCAAATGGGCCAGCCTCCATTGCACCCCTCCAAACCACTTAGTGCATAGTTGGGAGATCTAGATTAAAACTGCTATTTTATACCAGTCTGCAGGATAGGGATACATAACCAAAACGAATGATCATGATCAAGCGCTGGGGGATGCTTAACCCCACCAAAATTGATGGGTTTAAAGATGCATAACTCTGTGCTTTGCTTTTCCTTGTGCTTCTACAAAGTCCACAAATTGAATGTTTTCCCCATTATTAAGCAATAATTCCCCATTTGTTTGCTCCTAGAGATTGCAATCCATTTTTGAAAAGACCAAATAATAATAATATCCCACCCCAGGTTCAGCACACTAGAAAATACATCTGGACACCGTGTGGATGCTAATGGCACCAGCGAGAAATCTTGTCTCTTAGTGTTTATGAAAGTACTGCAAGGGCTTTGAATGCAGAGGAACAGCTTCAGGTTGTATTGCCATTGTTAATGCCAAACGAGTCGATAACCAAGTGCCTGTTTATTAAGAGGTATATCTGTGCATAAAGCAAGAATGGCCTCTGTTTAGGGGATTCCAAGGTTGAGGTCACACTGCACCTCAGCATGTGGGTTGGGCACAAGGCAAAGCATACGAGAAGGGCTTGGATTTATGCATGCATCCTTGCCATGCTCAGAACGTATAAGAGGAAATGGGCCATCCCTCCATCAATGCAAACAGGAGTTAGCCTCGTTGTAGAAGCATTCAGTCTGCCAACAGATTGCATTCAGGCGGCTTGTTTATGTAAGCCCCAGGAACAGTATGGGAATGCCTAGGAACCAGGAATGGGGGAGAAATTCAATTCAGTTCACATTTAAAGCCAAATCTATCAAATTTGCAGTTTCCAAAACAATACTGTTTTAAAAATGTTTTAATTCCTTGTTTTTGTTTTATCAATAATTTTACTTTTTTGTGTGCCCTTCCCCCACAGCAGGAGTCGATAACCTCCGGACTGTTCGAAATAACTCCACCAGCTGGTGGAGAATGCAAAGCAAGCTGTGAAAGGAGCCTTCTTCACAGCCTGCACAGTCACAACATAGGCGAACTCTCAGGTGCAGGGGTGATTCAAGGTTTTTTTGTGAGTGAAGGGGCCAAATGTCCTCTAATGAGCTCCATCTACCTTCTTGGGCCCTGGTGGTGGCAGCAGCAATACTCCAAGTAAGCACCAGGGGGTGCTATTTGAATTCTCCCCAATGCACTGATGGAACACCTCTCTGGGACATTGTGGGGAATTTCAATGGTGGCGCATGGCAATGGTTCAGAGCACCAGCTGCTGGACCAATGTTTTTAAATGGGGGCATGCTCAGGATAGGTGTTAATGGTGGGCTCTGCTGGGGTGCCGGGTCCCTGGAAGTTGCCTGCAAATGCTGCATGATGACCCCAGGCCTTCTCAGGTGATCAGGAGTGTTGAAGTGCTAAGGAAATAACTTGAATGGAAATACAGGAGGCCAAAAGCAAAATCTGGTATTTTTTCAGCAACTAAGAAAAGCAGTTGTCTTAATCCACAGTGGTGTTAGTAATCCACTCGTTCCTTCTCCCAACTACCAGCACTCTGAGAACAAGTAGCCCTGGGAAATGCAGTTTTCCCAGGTCTACTGCTCCCCTCCCCAACAGTATCCCATTCCCTTTCTCCCACAGAACTTGATGAGAATCACAGCACTATTCCCCCTCCCTCCTGTGTTTACAGAGTGTCCCTGAAATCTTGGGAAATTGGCTGTTCTAAGAGATGTCAGGGGTTTTTTTCAAGAAAAACTCTGCAATAAGGGCAAGAAAACAAAACAAACAAAAAACAGCAAACCTTGTCTTGGCATCTGAGTTCTTTCACTCCCACCCACAATAGTGCTTTCCCCCAATCCCTCCAAAATGATTAAGAACTTTCACCATGATTTTTATCTTTTAAAATGCTTTCTGGGTTGCCAGCACTTAGGCAGGGTGGCGGCAGTAATATCCACCCCCCAGGTCATTGATCTCCTGCTTTATTTCTTACCTCTATCCACGTTGCGAGTCCCGTTAGTTAAAGAGCCTTGCCGCTTCTCTGTGTGATCTTCGGCTCTGACAGTCCTTGCCATAAATATCTTACAGCAGCATTCAGAATGCATCCCAGGCTGTGGGGAATCAGGGAGAGAGGAAATGTAGAGGTGGTAGAAATGTAAATTTGTGCCCGATGGTGACTTTGAAAAGTCCTTGGAATTCCATTATTGCTTTTTTAGAAGAAAGAAAGAAAATGCAGATCTGAATAAAGGATGCTATGCACCTTTGGATTCAGGCACCTTGGGAACTGGCATAATCGTTAAGAGAATAAGCCATCTTTCCCAACCTGGTGCTCTCCAGATATTGCTGGACTCCATCTCCCATCAGCCCCAGTACAAGTTGAACCCTGGTCTTAGGTCAAAGCTTATGCTCCCAAACACAGAA
This sequence comes from Rhineura floridana, assembly GCF_030035675.1. NCBI lineage: Eukaryota > Metazoa > Chordata > Lepidosauria > Squamata > Rhineuridae > Rhineura > Rhineura floridana. The sequence goes on along the minus strand of NC_084489.1, from coordinate 83,178,192 downwards.
ATTGCACTTGTATAGTGGAAATGGTTAGGCCCCGGGTGACAAATATGGGCCTGGCCCTCCAGGTCTTCGTACAGTAGGCTGGTTTCTATAGGCACTCACACACCCCTCTGTTTCTTCCATCCAGGCAAGCAAGAGGTGTGATCAGAGTTCAAGGAAGGGCAGGGAGAGGGTGTGACCGGAGAGGGGGTGTGGATGGAGGACAGTTTGAAGAGCCAGATAAAAAGAATTGGAGAGCTACACTTGGCTCCCAGGCCTGAGTTTCCCCACCCCTGCAGTAGATTTTAAATTGCCCAGAACAGGGACATCTCTTCCTGACTTTAAGTTGCTCTGAAAAGCACCTGATGCTATGTACTGTAAATTAAAATGTTATGCCAAGGTGACCTGTGACTCAGATGAAGCCCGGCAAAACCAGGATCTAGCATTAAAGCAAGAAGAGGCAGCTCAAATGGAAGTATTGATTTGGGTAAAAGAAAAACAACCACCATAGTTCAGTGACAGAGCATCTGCTTTGCATACTTAAGGTCCTAAGGTTGCCAGGCCCAGCCTCCAAGAGGTCTTCTGTATCTTTAAAAGCTGTGCAGGGGGAAGGGAGAATTCCACCTTGTGGTTTTTCCCATTACAGGGTTGCAAGAACACCTGCACTTGGCTGACTTTCTCTTCTCCTAAAGATACAGGATCAGTCTCAGGCCCTGAACCTGGCAACCCTGCCATCTCCAAGTAGGGCTGTGATAGATCCTTGTCTAAAACCTTGGAGAGCAGTATAAAATATTTATTTATTGCATTTATATACCGCCCCATAGCCAAAGCTCTCTGGGCGGTTTACAACAATTTAAAACATTAAAAACAAATATACAAATTTTAAAAAACACATTTTTAAAAAGCCATTTAAAAACACATGCTAAAATGCCTGGGAGAAGAGGAAAGTCTTCACCTGGCGCAGAAAAGATAATAGTGTTGGCGCCAGGCGCACCTCGTCAAAAAATTCACTCCATAATTTGGGGGCCACCACTGAGAAGGCCCTCTCCCTTGTTGCCATTCTCCCAGCTTCCCTCGGAGTAGGCACCTGGAGGAGGGCCTTCGATGTTGAGCGTAGTCTACGGGTGAGTTCATGTCTGGAAAGGTGTTCCATCAGGTATTGTGGTCTTCCTCAACCTAATGCCTTGCAGATGTTTTGGACTGCAATTCACATCAGCCCCAGCCAAAGTGAGTAAATAGTCAAGGTTGATGAGAGTTGCAGTCCAAAACATACGGAGGGTACCGCCTTGATGAAGGCTGGTATGGACAGTATTGAGTGCGATGTAGCAATGGTCTGACTTGCTCTCTGACACCTTCCTATTTTCCTATCTTGGTCTCCCATTTATTTAAATCTATGCTAAATATTTCAGAATTTAAATAGGTTATTATTTACGGCTTACAGGTTTTTTTTAAAAAAAGTATTGCACATAACTGTGTGGGTATGATATTATGACACACCCATTCCATACAAACAAAACTATGCTTAGAATAAATGAACGAAACACAAAATTAAGAACTGGCTAGTTCAACAAAGAGAAGGGAGATTCGGAACAAATTATTTCATTAGTTAGGGGGGAAATGATCAATTTAGCAAGAGTAGCAGCAGTTTGGAACATATCATTCTCCTAATCACAAAAACAAACACTACAAATTCTGTCAACAGCCAGAGAGGGAACAATTTGGAACACATCATTCTCCAAAGCACAACAGCACATCTATGCCTCAAACATAGTGAAACTTTTGGAAACTCTTGCCATTTCTCAGCAAGGCCAACTATAATTTTATGAATGAAGTAAACTTGCTTTTAGTTGTAGGACTGGGTGCTCTGGAGACAGAACATTCCTGTAGTCAGAACTGAACCCACAACGCTTTGCTGAGCCAAGTTACTCCCATGTTCCAGTGGATGCATTGTTATGCAAAATCTTATTGCCTGACTGCATTCCATCATGATGAGCCACCTTGACAAGATCGGAACTCTGACTTCTTTTCAGCAAGAAAAATGAGGGGGGGGTACTGAAATGAATCAGAGGGCTTCACGCTTTTGATCAGCATGCAAGGGAGGCTATTGCAGCCTCTCTCAGCACCTACACCTTGAATTATAGAAAGTTAAGATGGGGAGGAAAGATGACTCACGAGCTCGGGTCTAATGAGAACTGTTAAATGCACATCTTATTTTCTTCCTGCTGCAAACGAAAGGAGCTGTATCAAATAGCCTCATAAACATCTGATGAAATGTTGATTGATTTCTCCCCCCCCCCGCCCCAGCACTTCTGCCTCCATCCCAAACATCTTCTGCTTCCTGTGTGCAACCAAAGCTTTTGTGTACCCCCATTCACTGCAGCCGACAGGGTGGCTTCTCCGTGCTCATTCCTTTGGATGCACACAATTGCGTCCCCCTCCCCCAATGGCACCCCGGAAGCAGTATGCCCCTGAATGCCATTTGCTGGAAATCACAGGTGGGGAGAGTGCTGTTGTGCTCCTGGCCCCCTTTCAGGCTTTCCGTGGGCATCTGGTTGGCCACTGTGAGAAGAGGATACTGGAATAGATGGGCCACTGGCCTCATCCAGCAGAAATACCAGTCACTGGAGAACAGCATGGGGAGAGTTCTCTTGCACTCAGCTCCTGCTTGCAGGCTTCTTTTAGGTATCAGGTTGGCCACTGTGAGAAGAGGATGCTGGACTAGATGGGTCATTGGCCTGATCCATCAGGGGTCTTCTTAGGTTCTTCTGTCAAGACATTGTGGGACAAGGGACCCATGGCTGTATCCAGCACTAATGATACTCAGAGTAGACCCACTGAAATTAATGAACTAGGTGACCCATGTTCATTAATTTTGATTGGTCTACTCTGAGTAGGACACAACCCTGTGTCCTGGCCAATCCCATTGGATCCAGACTGAAACTCACTGGTATGTTTCTCTCCATTGCATTTCATGTGAAATCTCAACTTAGAGCATTTCATAGATCAACTTCCAGATTATACAGGACTCTGCATCTCTACAGAGCATAACTAGCCATGAAGAACCCTTTAAATAGGCTCAGGGCAGGCTTTCTATTTGCGTGGGGAAGGTTTCTCTGAATGGGACTGCTTGAGCAACCGGGCACTCCTACAGACAGATTGAAAAGCTGCTGCTAGGGCCGCTGCGCATCAGCCGGCACATCCTTGGTGACAGTGACAGCACTTTAGTCAGATCGTCCTCTGCCTCTGGTTGAGCCTCTGATTCCTCCTCCTTGGGAGGAGGGGTCGAGTGGTGACTCAGGCAACAAGGCAGGGCTGAGGGGCAGGACAGGGGCAGGCTCAGTGTCAGACTGTGCTTCTGCTGTTGCAGATGGATCTGCTGGGTAGAGTTGTCACCATCTAAACTGCTGAAGCCTTCTCCTGTTTCAGCCACCTCCCATTGCAGTCCCTTTCTAGGACCCCATTCCTCCTCCTCCTCCTCCTCCTCCTGTTCCCTCTGCCAGGAGTCCTTCATGGGGCCCATGACACTGAGCTTGCACATGAAAAGTCCCATAACTGTGGGTAATATCTGACTTAGGAAACAGACTGGTATAAGTCACACAGAAACAAGGTGAAGAATCACAGGGACTTTTCTGTGGTGGCCCCATATCTGTGCAATTTGATCCCCCAAGAAGTGTTTATGACCTGATTTTCAAGATTTTTTTTTTAAAAAAAACACTCAAGGCTTTATTTCACTTCAGTTAGTGTTTTGTTAATTATTATCCCCTGGTGTGCCTCGTTGTTTATGATTAGGAGATAACAACAATGTTGGCTTTTTGTCTGTTAACTAGAATCCTGATGCTAATACCCCATGTCAGCTCACGCTTGCAGGTGGTGGCACAAAACAGCACAGAAACAACTAGCACAAACCTTTGGCAAAGGTTCAGAGGGGATATCAGATTTTAGGATTCATAGTTAATGCTTCCTAACTTGAGTTCATAGCAGGTTCCACCAAATGCATGGGGGGTGGTCGATAATTACAGCTCCTTCAATCTGCTCAACAATTAGCAACAGTTTTCCAAAGGGAGATACAGTGGTTTGCTGTTTGCAGAGCTGCTTATCACATGGGTTTTTAAGTGCTCCCATCCCATCTGCTCACATTTTGAACTTTTCTTATTTATCCCAAAATCCAAGGGGTTCTGCAGCTTCTGCTGATATGAGGCTTTGGATTCGTTGCCACCTGTCTCTGCATGATTGGATGGGAAGTAAACGCAGAACAGTTAAACATATTTGAATGCCTCAATAATGGATATGGAATGTAAATTGTTAACAGTTGGCAACACAGGAGAACTTCCCTGAACTCCTGTTGAGATACTGGCTGATGCACCAAAATATTCCAAAAAAGCAGCATAATGGTTAACAAACGGGTTACCTTCAATGAGTTACTTGTATGTGTTAAGTGGGGCACAGCCCAGGAGTGAGGCGTTTGTTTTTTCCCCCTGAAATACAAAAGGTTAGGCATCATCATGATCCTCATGCCATCCTAAAGTGACTCAGCCCACACTGAGCTGTCCTAAGCTGTTGTCACAGCGTGAAATTGTCCACTAATACGACTCAAGGCCAGCACACAAATACTTTAGACTGGGTTAGGGAACAAGATGTGGCCAGTGAGCTGGATCCTTACCTCCCCACCCTAGTGGGCTAATGTTGTCAGGCGGATGGGTCTGCCCATCTGTCAGTCACCTGACATCACAATGACACCAGCTGATCTATTTTCATTAGCCCACACTGAGTTTGAAATTCAGCTGTGTGGGTGAGGCACAGAGCCTTCCAGGCACCAATGCTCAGCTGACTGTTGGTGCTTGCAAAGCCCCGTGCCATTTCAAGCTCTGATGATCCTGGTGGCACTTGCTAAGGCACCGGCCTCTGGAAGCAGCTGATTGTCACCAAGGTCTGGAGGTTGCAGCTAGTGCAGAGTGTAGCTGCTAGGCTAGCAAGTGTGGCAGCCCAATAGGGCCACGTGCCACCGGTCTTGAAAACGCTGCACTGGTTGCCAGTGAGGTGATGTCAGGTATAGGGCAGATGGGTGTGGCTGGCATGAAATGGTCTGGTGGGCTGTGAGTCTAACGAGGCCGATGAGACAGAGGTTTTCCAACGCTCACTTTAGCAATCATGATTTGCACATTTAGCTCTCTTTAACTTTGGCTTCTGAGGAAGGAGGTCCATATATATCTCACTCGGCAAAGAAAGGGATATTACATATCTGTTGAAACAGAGAAGCATTGATTTTCAGTTGCTACCAGTACTTGGAAAATTCATTTTTAAAAGGAATTAATTCCAATTCAAGTTCACCCCCTCCAAAAAGAAACAAATACTGTTCCAATTCAATACCATTCATGAACCTGGTCTTCAGCATTTGTTTTCCAGCCTTCAGAATTTTACAAGCTGCTCTGCTCAACTATAATATTGGCTGTATACTATAGCCAGCATGGACTTTTCACATTCCACCATGTTAAATTGAAAATACCCCCGTGACATTCTGCTGTTTCCCATAAGCTCATTACAATACAAAACCTTATGAAACTTATAGTCCTGGACTCAGAAACCCTTGCTTAACAACCCTCTAAATTTTCATGGTGATACACAAAACAGAGAGAATTCAGAGTTCAAAGAGTAAAACAATAGAAAAAAAAATCCAGACCCCTGCTGGACTTTTTTTCTGTCAGTGGTCTCATAATTTGTTGAAATTAATTAAAAATCAGCCATGTTCACAGAGTACATGTAATCTTGTTACTGATCTTGCCCCATACTGACCTTCATCTCTGCAGTTTAAAAGTTAAAAGAAATGCCTGGCTGATTTTTAATTAATTTAAGAAATTTAACATTGGAATCTATGATAGCACAGGCATGCTCAGTAAGAACCAACTGTCAGCATTCTGAAAGCCAGACTCACAGCTTTTTGGCTTGGTTAATCAGGAGGACACACCCACACCAGACATGTATTCCACTTTAAACAGTCATGGCTTCCCCCCAAAGAATCCTGGGAAGTGTAGTTTGTGAAAGGTGCTGAAAGCTGTTAGGAGACTCCTATTTCCCTGACAGAGCACTAGCAGCCAGAGTGGTTTAACAGTCAGCCCCTCTTCTGGCAATTGCAGTACACCCCATTGAACTCAGTAAGCATGCAAATGATCAAACCTGCCCTCCTCTTCCCCTCCCCTCTCCCCTCTCCCCTCCCCCCTCCCCCTCTCCTCCCTTCTTCCTCTCCTCCCCCTCTTCCTTCTTGCTCCTCCCTTGCCCCCTCCAGCCAGTTTCCCCTGTTCAACTTCAGCTTGCAGGCCTGGTCCTGCTGGGCCCTCACATGTCTGAATGCTCCCTTGGCAAGATCAAAATAAGAAACCTCAAGGAAAGGTGGGAGCATTTGATGCTGACAGTGCTCACACGTGGAACTTTCTCTCCCCTCCCCCCATCTTGCCTTGAAGTGTTCCACTAACTCAATTCAATTTGAGGTTTCAAAAGGCACTTGTCATTTCAGAACACCTTTCTCCAAATTAACTCACAAATCTCTTGGTACCTCTAACTGAAGTTAATTTGAGGGGCAGCCTTAACTGAGTCAGCATTTAATAGCTTTTTAAAGCCTGCAAAACATTTGATTTGGTTGCTGGTACAATAGATTGATGTGTTAAATGGAAGATGCTTAAAGTTTTTAAAATGATCCATCATCCCAGAGAGTGAAAGAAGTTAGACTCTTGACATTTCAAACTTTAGGGCTAAATTACATGTTACGTTAAATCACTCCCCTCCCACGCACCCACCCACCCACTTCCTGTCACTGCAGCTGTTGCCCTGAAGGTGCTGTTTACCCCAAACAGTGCCTTCAGGGACAAACAGCAGTTAGGATGGGACATTTTGGCATTGTGGATAGTAAGTATAGTACTGAATTGGGAGACTGAGATGGAGGGTTCAGATCTCCAGGGCCCAATGAATCCTCGAGTAATGAAGGAACTGGCTGAAGAACTCTCGGAACCGCTGTCTATTATCTTTGCAAAATCATGGAGGTGAAGTGCCAGATGACTGGAGGGAGGGCTAATGTTGTCCCTGTCTTCAAAAAGGGAAAAAGGAGGAACCTGGAAACTACAGACCAGTCAGCCTGACATCAGTCCCTGGGAAAAGTCTGGAGCAGGTTATAATCTATAAGCACCTTGAAAGCAATGCAGTGATTACTAGAAGCCAACATGGATTTGTCAAGAACAAATCTTGCCAGACTAATCTCATTTGTTTGATCGGTTAATTTCCGTGGTATACTGGGAATGCTGTGGACATAATATATCTCGACTTCAGCAAAGCATTTGACAAAGTGCCACATGATATTCTGATTAGCAAGCTAGCTAAAGGTGGGCTGGATGGAACAAATATCAGGTGAAGCAACAGTTGGCTACAGAATCATACTTAAAGAGTGCTGATGAATGGCTCCTTCTCAAAGTGCGGGGAGGTAACAAGTGGGGTACCGCAGGGCTTGGTCTTGGGCCCAGTGCTCTTCAACATTTTTATTAAATCCTTGGATGAGGAGGTGCAGGGAATGTTTATCAGATTTGCAGATGATACAAAATTGGGAGGGATAGCTAATACCCTAGAAGACAGACATAAAATTCAAAACGGTCATTATGGGCTAGAGAATTGGCCTGAAAACAACAGAATGAAATTTAACAGGAATGAGTGTAAAGTTCTATACCTAGGAAAAAGAAACCAAGTGCACCATTATAAGATTATAATGCAATACTACATGCAATACTACATGTGAGAAGGATATTGGGATTGTTGCTGATCACAAGCTGAATATGAGCCAACAGTGTGATGAGGCTGCAAATAAGGCAGTTGCAATTTTTGACTGCATTAAAGTACAGTTTCCAAAATGTGTGAAGTACTAGTCCCCCTCTATTTGGCACTGGTTACGCCTGACCTTGAGTACTGCATCCAGTTTGGGACACCACACTTTAAGAAGGATGCAGACAAACTGGAATGGATTCAGAGAAAGACAACAGTGATGATCAGGGGACTGGAAACAAAGCCCTACGAGGAGAAACTGAAAGAATTGGGCATGTTTAGCCTTGAGAAGACTGAGGGGAGATATGATTGCAGTCTTCAAATATTTGAAAGCTTGTCACACAGTGGAGGACCAGGATCTCTTCTTGATCATCCCAGGATGCAGGACACGGAATAATGGGCTCAAGTTATAGGAAGCCAGGTTTCAACTGAACATCAGAAAATACTTCATAACTCTTAGAGCAGTACAACAAGGCAGCCAATGACCTAGGGAGGTGGGCTCTCTAACACTGGAGGCATTCAAGAGGCAGCTAGACAGCCACATGTCGGAGATGATTTAAAATGGATTCCTGCATTGAGCAGGTGGTTGGACTTGATGGCCTTATAGGCCCCTTCCAACTCTACAATTCTAATGGGTACAAAAAAGCTTACTTAAGAAAAATGTGTGCAAAAATGCACATATTCCTGAAAATAATATACAAAACATCATTAGGGAAAGTATACATATTAGGGAAAATATGCTTTGCAAAAATGTGTATATTAGGCAAAATGTATTTATTTATTTAGTTAGTTAGTTAGTTGCCACGTGCCTAGTGGTCTATAGATGACTTACAACACATTTTAAAAACATACAATATACAAAATAAAATTTAAAACCCAAATAAAAAGGATTAAGACAGCATACCAAAGGCCTGAGTGAAAAGGAAGGTGTATGTTAGGAAACAAATTGCACTAAAATGCGGATGAAGGTCCTTAAAAAAAATTAAAGGACCTTTTCATGAGGTCCTTTAAAAAAACTTGATTTGGAAATGTGGGGAACTGAATTTAAGACTAGAAAAATGAGAACTCCAGAGGAAGTGGAACTGATGGGTTTGTCCATCCCTAGTTTTTAGAGTTAAGACTTTCCTTCCATTATTGTGATAGAAAATGATTGAACCAGAACAAGCAACATTTTTGCAGAAGCCCCGCCCTCAACACCAGTTAGCAAGGGCTTTAAGGTCTGCGAGGGAGGGTGCAGATGGGGGAGAAATTCAGTTTGTATTTAAAACCGAATTTATCAAATTTGCACTTTCCAAATGAGAACCGAAACACAGGTCATCCTTCAAAATTCCCACTGATCTGAATTTTGCAATGCAGTTCTCCAACCAGGCAATGCTTACAAAAATGCATATATTAGGGGAAAGTGTGCACAAAATGAATATATTGGTGAAAATAACATACAAAAATGCATTATATTAGGATAAACTGCTTGCAAGAATGTGCACATTAGTCAAAACTGTATACAAAAATGTGTTTATCAGGAGAAATTCACACTAAAATGCTGAAGAATTTTCGTGAGGTTTTTTTTTAAAAAAAATTGCTGCAGAAATGGGGAGAACCAAATTTAAGACTGGACAAATGAGAGAACCGAAATCGACAGATCCTTCCATCCCTAGCTGGGGTGTGGGTGTTGCTCTTAATTTATTTATTTTATTATTTATTTATTTAATTTGATTTATATACCGCCCTAAGCCCAAGGGCTCTCTGGGCGGTGTACATAAAATAAAGCAATCAGGAATATATAAATACAATAATACAATAAAATCAAGCCAACAAAGGTAAACAAAATAATCAAACAGGAGCAAAATACAACAATACATATAATATTAATCCCATCATCTGTTAGGTGGTGATGCAGACTAGGTCCTTCCCCACGGTAGCCATCCCTCCCCCAACTGTGGGACTCCCTCCCCATGGAATTGCATTTGTTTCACACACTGGCACCTTTTCGCCAACAGATAAAAACTCACTTCTTTGCTCAAAACCTTTGGGGACGGCTGATTGTGAGACTGATGCTTTTGCTTCTGCTTGCTGGAATGTATATTTTTTATTACCATTGTTCAATGGTGGTTTTTAATGCTTTCTTTTCTTATTATGTTGGATTGCATGCATGCTGCCCCAGGCTTCCTTTGGGAGGAAAGGCACAGGGGAAAAAAATATAACAAGCAAACAAACAATCACGGCAACTTGTTCTGCATGTTTTTCAGCGATGCTGTTCTTCTCTGGAGATATTTTTCCCTTCCCAAGTCTAACAGAGCTAACCATTTCTCCAGCTTCTCCGCTAGACCCATCTTGCGCCATGCTAGCTGGTTGGTTCTTTTGACACCCTCCTTTGGTTTTACGATGGCACATAAAACACACAGGAGCAAAGATTTTATTGGCTGCTGAGTCAGCAAGCATGCCTTGTGGCAGGAATTCTGGGTAACTTGTACCATTTTATTGCCACAGCCAAGGCTTGATTACATTTCCGCCTAAGCACCCAGGATGCTTTAGAATGCAGAGTTGTCCAATTACTGCGGCTGTTCTTTTGAAAGGAGTTAGGCTGTTTGATCAAAGAAGAGCTGCTTGGGGTTCATGGTTAAGGATCACATGATATTCATAATCATGATGTCGATGCTGGTGATGGTTTATACGTTGTCATTGATGCAAATGGTGCTTTACTGCACAGATTTATATTATGAAAAATATAGGTCTCTGTCCCAAGAAACGTACAATCAAAATATGACACTGTGAAAGAAAATAGGTGGAGAGGAGGGATGAATGAGAAGGGGAGATCACAAAATCATAGAATAGTAGAGTTGGAAGGGGCCTATAAGGCCATCAAGTCCAACCCCCTGCTCAATGCAGGAATCCAAATCAAAGATCCATCAGGATGAATGTGATTGTCCAGATTTATATCATGAAAAATACAGGTCTCTGCCTCATGGAACTCTGCCAATTTGGATGGTTTTTAAAAAGGTCAGACAAATTCATGGAGGACAAGTCTACCAATGGCTTCTAACCCCGATGGATATATTCTCCCTCCCCTGTCAGAGGCAGGATGCTTCTTATGTACTGACAGTATATTATGTTCTTAACATTTTAACCTCCAATCTAAATATTGCATTGTGAGAGAAAGGAGAGAGGGAAAAGGGAAAAGAAGAGGACGGCCATAAGGATGGATATGCTTATGGGCTATCAGAAACTGAAACTGTTTCAGCTTGCCATGGCTTGTTTTGGGTCAGAGTTAAGCTGGGAATTGACGTGACTTGGGCCATGTCTAGCCATGGGAATGACCAGTTTCTGGCCCATTATGTGTAGCAGAGCCAGAATAGAACATGATGGATGGGGACTAGAACTCAGCCCCTCAGAATGATAGCTTACTGACTTCCAAACCCAAACACAGGCTGCTGGACAGAGTACCATTTGTACTGTTCAGACAAATAAAAAATTGTCGGCTGGGTGGTCAGCTCAATGGACCAATCCTCTATTTGCAGTTAAAACGAGGCAGCCATCTCGCACACAACAAATAGAGAGGCAGACTTGGCAACGGATAAGTCTGTCCTTACCATCTTCTTGAGTTCCTGAGCAGACATTTCTTTCTTTAGAAAAGCATGTCTAGACCACCTTGACAATAACATCATAAAATGTTATAAGCAATGCTTAAGCAAATATCGAAGGGAAAAGGTAGCAAATATTGTAGCTCAGAGGTAGCGCGCCTGCATTGCATGCAGAAAATCTAAGGCTCCGTTCCTGACATCACCAGGTAGGGCTGGGAATACTGTATATTCCCATCTGAAACTGTGGAGAGTTTGTGCCCATCAGTGCCTACTAAGCTAAATGGACCAGTGGTCTAATTCAGTAGAAGGCAACTTTCTACGCTCATATTGTTAAAAAGGGGGAAATGAAAACTGAAAGCATGGGGTGACTCTTCCCTCATTGCTCACACACACAGCTGCTCTCCTGGATGGGGAAAAAAATGAATCAGTTCTCATTTAAAGCCAGATTTGTCACATCCACACTTTCCAAAAACATAAGAATCGGACCACAGCCATCCTTTCAAATTTGCACTTATCTGAAATATGCAATGCACTTCTCCGACAAAGCCATATTTGCAAAAATGCACATATAAGGGGGAAATGTGCATAAAAATTAATATATTAGTGAAAACAATGAAACAAAAATGCATTACATTAGGAGAAATTGCTTGCAAAAATGCATTACTGTGTGAAAAATTGTGTGCATTAGTCAAAAATGTATACAAAAATGTGTTCAACAGGATAAATTCTCACTAAAATGCTGGAGAATTTTCATGAGGATTGATTTTTTAAAAACAAAATTAAAAAAAGCAAATCACTGCAGAAATGTTAAGCAAATTTAAGGCTGGAAAAATGAGAAACAGAGAGAACTAAAATGGTCAGATCCTTCCGTCGCTACTTGACACCAAGTCTTGGATTTAACCTGCTGGCAGCAGCTGACTTTCCGCTTCATTTCATTCCCTGTTCTTTGCTGTATGAAGAAGACCATCACTCCCTATTCCTGAAGTCCCTCATGATCTTACGTTGCCCTTCTAACGTCATGAAAGGCAAAATAGATGCCTCTAATTCCCTGGATCCCATCTCTTCTGTGCACCTTTTAAAGGCAAGATCGCTGTTGCATGGTTTATTTTTCAGACTTCTACTAAGGGAGGCTCTCCTTGCAAAATGTGAATCTTGAGAGTGAATGGTGGTATAGTGGTTAGGCTGTAGGATAAAGACCTGGGAGACCAGAGTTCAAATCTCCACTCAGAGTGACCTTGAATGAATAACTAGCTTTCATTCTAACCTATTGAACTGGTATATATCACCTTGAGTTCCTTCGGGGAAAGGTGTGCATGACTTCAGCTAGCAGTCCCAAAAGACAAAGAGAGCCTCCTTGGTGAGCAGATGGTTGGTTACCTGGAGTTGCTGAATAATCCTTCCTCTTAATTCAAGGATGGGGAACCTGCCCTCCAATTGTTTTTTTGAACTACAGCTCTCATCTGCCCCTGCCAGCATGGCCAATGGTCAGAGATAATGGGAGATGTAGTCCAGCAACATCGGGAAGGTGCCAGGCTAGAGAAGGCTGGTGCAGAAAATGCCAACCAAAATTACTAGGAGCTGGAATAACTTTTACACAGTGCAATACTTAAGGCTGTGGTGGATAATTCCATAACATAATTGTGTACTGTGTGACACAGTCATAGGGCTTATCCACATGGGAGCATTCCTTTGTAGCGAATCCACTGCTTTTACCATAGTAATAGATTTGCAAGGTCCATATTTCATGTTCAATGGTAGCGTCAAATCCATTGTTTTCCATTCACACAAGTGAATCCTCTGGGAAGGATGAGTGTTGCTGTTTCCTTGTGGCCCTGCCCTCTAATTTTACGTTTTTACTCCCTCCAGTTGCTCATTTACTGGGCATGTGCAAATATTTTTGACCTGAGCAGTATTTCTACTCCTTCCTCCCCCCCTTCCTAAAGTTTGGCGGTTGAAAAGAAGTGGGGTCATCTGCCCACCTTTTCTCCACTGCCCCTTTCTTTCTCTGAGTTCATTTTTCCCCACTGGAAAAACAAATCAACATAATATCGATATTTTTTTTAAAAAAAATAGATCAATATCAATATTTTCTGAAAATATCAATACTAATACTGATATTTTCTCAAAATATCAATATCAATATTTTCTCATTTTTTTTTTAAATCCACTTTAGATTTTTTAGGAAACAAAAGGAGTGAAGGAAGTTTGCTCGGGGAGAAAGGGAGGACAGAAGGGAAGGCTGCAGAAAACTGTGAAGTGGGGAGGACAGAGCAGTCAGAAGTTCATAGAATCATAGAATAGTAGAGTCAGAAGGGGCCTATAAGGCCATCAAGTCCAACCCCCTGCTCAATGCAGGAATCCAAATCAAAGCATTCCCGACAGATGGCTGCACAGCTGCCTCTTGAATGCCTCCAGTGCAGAGCTTGGAAAATTTTCTTTTTTGAACTACAACTCCCATCAGCCCAATCCATTGGCCAAGCTGGCTGGGGCTGATGGGAGTTGTAGTTCAAAAAAGTAACTTTTCCAAGCTCTGCTCCAGTGTCAGAGAGCCCACTACCTCTCTAAGTAATTGGTTCCATTGTCATATGGCTCTAACAGTTAGGAAGTTTTTCCTGATGTCCAGTCGAAATCTGGCTTCTAGATAAACCACCGGAAACAAAATGGAATTCATGGGAGGGTTAGTGGGCAGAGAAAGGAGAACAGCTGAAAGTGATGATTCACTCGATCACTAAAAACCATTGAAGTAAACCATCTTCAAAGACATGTGGAGCAGAGTGGAGCGGTATTGTTCTAAACTTTTCGTATTCTCAGTGGATTAGTACAGATTTACAGGGGGGAAACTGCATGATAGCTTCTGTTTGCCAGTAAAGTCATGTGAACCATGCAAATTAGAAGGGGATGGAAGTAGCACCAAACACACTAAACTGCTGTGCAGATGAGCCCATAGGTTCCTGTGCCTGTCCTGAACTTATTGTTTATTGACATTATTGTATGGTCTTGAGTCCAAGTGTTACCAGAGATGGTTAAAACAAAGTTTTCTCTGTCTGTTTCTCGTTTTGAAAACCTCAGTCATACCCATCTGTAGTCAGTGTTGCCCTAAACCAAAGGTGGGGGTCCCTTTTCAGCTTGATAGTCACATTTCCTCATGGGCTACCTTCATGGGGGCCACATGCCAGGTATGGGAAGGGCCAGTGGTAAAAGTGGGCAGGGCAACAGATGTGACTCTTTACCTTTGTACAGCAGGCTATATTCTAGTAACAAAAAAGCCAGAGGTTTCTACGCATACAAACATTCCCTTCTCTGACCTCCATCCAAGCAAGCCACAGGCATCATCACAGTTCAAAGACACATTCTAGCCAAGCAAAAACATTTAAGGAGGGTGCAAGGCAGGGCCAACTAGGTGGGCTACAGGAGAAGAAGCAGGTGAGTCCAAGGGCCAGAGAGAGAGGCCTGAGGGGGCACACTTGGCCCCTGGGCCTAAGGTTCCCAACCCTTGCCCAAAATGATAAGGCCCTATCCGCACATTTAAAGGAGTATTATGCCACTTTAGACACTCAAGGCATCCCCCAAAGGATCCTGGGAACAATAGTTTGTAAAGGGTGCTGAGAGTTATTAGGATAACCCCTATTCCCCTCAGAGAGCTACAGTTCCCAGAGTTCCTTGGGGAAAGGGATTGATGATGAAACTGCTCTGGGAATTGGTGCTGTGGGAATAGTACCAGGGCAGCTCACCACTCTCAGCACTCTTAACAAAGTGTAGCCCCCAAGATTCTATGGGGGAAGCCACGGCTCTTTCAAGTGGTACGATACAGCGTTAAATGTATGGTGCCAATGGGGTGTAATAAACAGAAAAATGAAGCCCCTCTTTTCCAAAGGATTTATGAACAGTCCTGTGCTGTATGAAAGAACATCCATATGTCCCCCCTCAAAGTGTGTGTGGGTGATAAATACTCCAGCTCAATTTGATACAGGTCTCGGCGCGTGCATCTTTTTCTCTTGGCAGAGGTGTCAGTCACGGCTAAGAGGTATGGAGTTTTTCCTCCCAACAAGCAATAAATTGGAAAGGGAGGGAGGTGAGGCAGAAGGTAAGAAGAAAGCCAGGACTCAGATTATAGCAGGCATATTGCATAAATATTGTCAGCGTTCAGTACAATTTGTCCTGTAACAAAAAGAGCTCTGTGAAACTGCTGCTGGCTCGCAGCATAAATCTGTATTAAAGTGGGAGATTGCTGAATGATAAATAGTTAATAAAATATCATGAATCAGCTGTGAAGAGAAAGGCAGCTAAGCGGTGAAAGCTGGGCAACTCCACTCACCTATCCTGCAAGACCAGTCATCCTCTTCTGTGGTTGAGTTATAATGAATTCTATTCCTAAAAGAGACATTCAGGTATATTTTTTTTTTTAAAAAAATCCAAAATGTATTGGAAATAGTTCTATATATAATGGATAACAGGATTAAGACACAGCCGATCTGTAGTTCTCCTGAATCATGGTAAAGACTCTCTTCAGCCCAAGGATAGACCACTTGTGGCAAATGTCTTTTTAGTAGCAAAGATGGTATCGGCCAAAGTTTCCATTGCTTTTAGAGCAGGAGTGAGGAATCCTTTTCAGCCCAAGGGCCACATTCCCTTCTGGGCCACTTCCCAGGGGCCACATGCCGTCGAAGGGTGGGGACAGACACAAAGTGAGTGGAACAATTCATGGGTTATGCTCAACTACGTCATACTCAGAGTAGACCTGTTGGAATTAATGAACCAAATTTAGCCATGTTCATCAACTTCAGTGGGTCTGCTCTGCATAGGACTAGTGCTGAATACTGCCCCATGTAAATGCTATCTTTGTATGGTAGGCTATTTTCTACACACACTCACGCAGTGACGGCTGGTGGCTCCATGTCAGTGGGGCAGTGGAATCCACTCCAGGCTTTAGTCCAAACTTTCAAGGAGCTGTCCAAGGTGCTGAAATCTATTCCCAAAGTAGGTTCAGCACCTTGGTCAGCTCCTAGAAAGTTCAGACTAAAACCCCAGAGTGGATTCCACTGCCCCACTGACATGGAGCCACCAGCTGTCACTGGACTCATGCCCCTCTATCCTAGGCAGACTCATAATTTGATTCACTGAAAGGCAGCTTCCTTTATTCACTTAGGCCACATCAGCATCAAACATTAAAAGCAGTCATTATACCACTTTAGATAGTCACAGCTTCCCCCAAAGAAACCGGCGGCCTGTACTCTGTTAAGAGGGCTGAGGGTTGTTAAGAGGCCATTTCCCCCCTCACAGAGCTAAAATTCCCAGAATTCCCAAGGAAAAGGGATTGATTGTTAAAACACTCTGAGAACTGTAGCTCTCCTAACAACTCTCAGCACCCTTAGCAAAGCAGAGTTCACAAGATTCTTTGGGAGAAGCCATGGCTATTTAAAGTGGTTAAGGTGTTAGACTGCGACCTGGGAGACCAGGGTTCGAATCCCCACACAGTCATGAAGCTCACTGGGTGACCTTGGGCCAGCACTGCCTCTCAGCCTCAGAGGAAGGCAATGGTAAACCCCCTCTGAATACCGCTCACCATGAAAACCCTATTTGTAGGGTCGCCATAAGTTGGAATCGGCATGAAGGCTGTCCATTTCCATTCAATACTGCTTTAAATGCATAGTCCAGATGGGGCTTTAGCTAATCCATTCCGAGGAAAAACCCAGAAGTGAAATGGCTAATTACCTAATGGTGTTTAACAACAAAACAAAACATATTTTCTTGCCTTTGACTGAGAAATCAACGCCATATTTTGTACTCTTATAAATCCATTCTCTCACATTTCATAGCTTGCCTCAACCACAGGCAATTTTTTTCCTCTCTCTCTCTTGCTGTGCTGGTTATCTCTAAAGGGGAGGAAAAAAACAAACACAGTAAAAAGCTTACTGTTACAAAAACCTTCCAAAAAACCTTCCAAAATAAGAAGCTGGATAGGTGGCAACCAGGTCATCAACTTCATGAAGGGTTCCCAGGGAGAAATCGGAAAGAGGATTTCATGAAACAGAATGAAGGAGCTGTCAAGCAATGTTATAAAAGAGTCAGGGAAAGACTGGGGAGGGAAGGATAATCCACCGATGTGGATACGTTATCAGGAATAAATCTTCAGCTGAAATATCGGACTGAAAATGCAGTTAGTGTCAGCTGTGTGTGCTCTGGCTGTGATGGCCATCAGAACACATCAGCTGAGAGTCATAACAAAAGCCTCTCTCTCACGCACACACCCACACCCACACACCCATTGGTTCATCAAGTTCAGTATGGTCTACAAGAGGGATAGGGAACCTGTGGCCCTCCAGATGTCACCGGAGTCCAGCTCCCATCATCCTTCACTATTGGCCATGCTGACTGGGGCTGATTGCAGTTGGAGTTCCACAACATCTAGAAGGCCAGAGGTTATCCCACCTCTGATTGGTGCTACCTCTTCCTGGGCTTCAGGCAGGAGTCTTTCTACCTGGAGATGGCACCGATTGTACCGAGGGCCTTTTGCACGGAAAGCACATGCTCTTTCACTGATATCAGAGATTTGAAATATTCCTGAAGGTATTTTTTAAAAAATTGGATTCAAGAGCAATTGTGATGTGCCCTGTTCTTGCCAGAGTAAGGCCTCAAGGACTATCAACAGAGCAGAAGGACATGGTTGATTCCTGAGGTGGTAGACTGTATGATTTCGGGTTGTAGGTGAGATTATGATGATGCTTTCATGATTTTCCAGAATACAAGCATACATTGCATACGTTAGATTTTGAAGTACTTGTATGTTACCTTTTTTACAAGAACAATGTGAACCTGTACTGTCTGTATTAAAAAAATTAAAATAAATCCCTGCAAGTTTTTTTAAAAAAAACTAAGACATATAGAATAAAAGTTCTAACCAAGACTATTTCCTTTTCTTTTTACTTAAATAAGTTTTTAAAAATATATATGCAAGCATTTAATAATATGTGGCAGTCTGAAGTTCAATCAAACGTTAAAGGTACCCTGCAATAAAACTCTTAGATGCATCCAGCATACAATTTGTCAAGCTTAATCCACTTGGGAGAGGCTGGGGTGCCTGCAAATTTCGTCCATTTCTGTGAAAAGAGAAAAAGTTATATCTGTTTTCAGATTCCCCATTATAGTGAATGGGAAGGCAGAAACAGAGCTTCAGATCTAATTGTGTCCTGAATACCAAGTGAATCTAGTGGCCAGTGTACATCCACAATAAATACTAGTTTTTGGTGGATGTACTCCTACTATACTAATCAGTATTTCTGTGTGAAGCTTCTGCACATACAACACAAATGGGGCTTAGGAATACAGGAAGCCAGATCACAAAAAGGGAAATAGAAAAGGTCACAGCTGCAGCTGTTGCTAAGTAAGTACCAGATGTCCTAGAGATAAGCCAATCATAACAAAAACATTGCCAGGTGAAGAGGGACACTGATTAGATGCTCTATGCCACCTCCTCGGATATGTACAACCTATGATCCACCAACCTGTGATCCACCAACCTGAACACAAGCCACCTAGGAGATGTTTCTGAAATGTCCTTCCTACAGTTTTCAACCAGATTTTGGAGTCCCTCATCTTGTTTCTGAAGAGAAAGCAGTGCCTTATCAATCCTTTATTGTACAGAATTTTGCACACAGTCCTGTGCATTTGTGCCTCCCCCCCCCCAAGTGTAGTGATGTGCTCATGGAGATCGATAAAACATAGCAAAAAACAATCACGTTGCATCAAATCATACCAAGATTCATTTGGCATGGGGCGCATCTGCAAACGTTTGCCTATCATTCTCAGTGCAATCCTAGACACAATCACATAGAGATTTGATTTTGAGATAGCAGTTGGTCCAAGCCCACCCAGGGAGCTCCGTGGCTGAGCGAGGCATTGAACCCATATTGCGCCAGACCTGTGCCAACACTAACCACTACATCACACTACATTAGCCACACAGCAGCAAAAAGATTGCTTTGTATATTATGCTTTCCCACACACCCACACGCCTAAAACTAGTTTTGTGGGGTGTGTTTATGTGTGGGTGTGTGATTTAAATAGCGAAAATACAATAGAGAAACACAGTAGATAAAAGGACCATAGCTCAATGGTGGAGCATCTTCTTTGCATGCAGACGGTCCCAGGTTCAAATCCTGACATCTCCAATTGAGGCTGGAAGTCCCTGTCTGAAACCCTGGAGAGCTGCTGCCAGTCAGTGGAGACAATACTGAGCTACATGGACCAATGGCTGGACTCAGTATAAGGCAGATCCCTATGTTCCCTCCCCCAGCTCTACTCTTTAAAGATATTTTAAAGTTAAAACCGACAACACCAGACATCCGGGAGTCTGATCAGAGCTTTCCCAGACTGCATCTTTTGGTGCATATTTCATGATTTCTCTCCTGCATCATGGCAGGCGAAAGCTGTTGGCTAAGTGGTTTGTATCAGCAGGGCTGGCGCCAGGCATGACTGGGCCCTTGGGTGCCAGCCTGCCCCGGGGGCCCGGCTCCCAGCCCCCCCTACAGACAGTTCAGGACCGCTCCACCTACCTCTTCTCTCTTTCTGTGAATGCCTTGCGTACTGGTCATGCAGGTTGCTGCCATCAGCCAAGATGTGTGCATGTACATGCCTGCCATCAATCAAGACAGCGGTAGGGGCATCAGCCCCTTATAGAAGTCCCTGCTGCCATCTTGGTTGATGGCAGCTGTGCATGCAGTGCGCAGAGCATTCACAGAAAGTGAGGAAAGGTACATGGAACAGGTCCGTATGGTCTGTAGGGGGGGCTGGGAGCTCTGTCTCTGCAATCTGAGGTAGGGTCGGGATCCTGGAAGGGTAGCGCTACCCCCACGCCCTAAGGAGGGGCCCTTTCTGGGCCACAGGGGCCCCCAGCCAGAGCCTGACTGGGTTGCCCTTTGGCGCTGGCCCTGTCTATCAGCACCACAGATGCCATCTGCACTCATTGCCTGTCCCCAAAAAACCTGCTGAGGCTGGTAATATCAGGGCAAGCTCATCCCTCCGAAGCCCAGTTTGGCAGGTTCGAGTATTATAGCTAGGCCATTCTACATCAGGTTCCCGTTCCGGTGTGAATGCTTTCCAGTTTCTCTTTATAAACTCTGTATGCAGAAGAAACAACATGCTAGAGAGAAAGCCAGACTAAGGTCACAATCCTAATCCCGTTTACCTGCTGGGAGAAATCCCCAATGAATTCAATGGGACTTCTGTTCTGAGTAGACATGGTTAGGATTGTGCTGTAAATCTGTCTCCTTGACATGCTAGGGAAAGGGCCGTAGGTTAGTGGTAGGTATCTGCTTTGCGTGCAGAAGATCCTGGGTTCAGTCCCCAGCACCTCCAGGTAGGGCTGGGAGAGGCTCCAGTCTCAAAACCCCGCAGAGCCGCTGCCAGTCAGTGAAGACTATACAGAGCTAGAAAATCCAATGGTCTAACTCACTATAAGCAGCTTCCTATGTGCAGTGAGTTCTATAGATCTGGGAGCATACACACTCACACACGCATGCATGCACGGAAGTGGTACAGGCCAGGAAGTCCTTCTCACTAGATTCTGCTGAATGTATAAGGTATAAATTTATAATATGCCTTCTGGGTTGAGAACCAGTATATGTGGCTTAGAATGTGGAACTCATTATAGACTTCATGTTTATTACTGATTTTCTATATATATTCCAAAATTTCTGCAAAAGCACCATTTGGCAGGGGTGCTATGGAACAACGACAACAATAGCAGCAGCAACAACAATGACATAGTAAGACAAATAATTGGGTGTTAGAACAAATTAAACCAGAACTGTCACTAGAAGCTAAATTGATAAAACTGAGGTTATCATACTTTGGACACATAACGAGAAGACATGATTCACTCGAAAAGACAATAACGCTGGGAAAAACAGAAGGGAGTAGAAAAAGAGGAAGGCCAAACAAGAGATGGATTGATTCCATCAAGGAAGCCACAGACCTGAACGTACAAGATCTGAACAGGGTGGTTCACGACAGATGCTCTTGGAGGTCACTGATTCATGGGGTCGCCATAAGTCGTAATCGACTTGAAGGCACATAACAACAAAGTCGTCTACTACATTGCCTACAACTACAGTAGTAAATTACTACTAGTGGTAAGCAGTACTATTATTGTTGACTTGTGGTTTTTATTGCAACTACTAGTAGGATAGTACTACTGTTAAGTGACTACTAGTAGTATTATTCTAGCAGTAGAATAATTCCAGTACTCATGTCTAAAGGGTTTGTTGTAAGTGACAGCAGCAGCCATTGTGTTAGCAGAGCCTGGCCACTATTTCTGTGCTGAGTCTCACGGAAGTGAACTGTGAGGGGATAGGATGGGGTGGGGGGAGGATAGCGACCGCTAGAAAAGAAAGCATGGAGAATATTTAGAGAAAATTCTGCAAAGTGGCCTTCCTTTTTTTGGAGGGGGAAGTAGGGGTGAGAGAAAGAAACTTTCTCAGAAAAAAGACTATGAGAAACTTTCAGAAACTTTCTTAGGGAAAAAATGTTTTCTGAGAAATTTCAAGTCAATTCTGCCCTGATCTGGAGGTGGTTTTGTTTTTAAACCTATCAGATATGTTATCACTTATTGATGAACAGCAACAGACAAAAAAAAAAGAGTGAGAATCTATGTAGGCGATGATTGTTCCTGGCCAGCTGCCAAGAGCTGTCCCTCACCCTCATCCGAAATCAGAAATGGTGCCAGGGATGTCAAGAGAGATATGATGGATCTGTGTCACGTAACTGAGAGTGGGATTTGGACCCGAGGCAAGCGTATTATCTCGGAGCTTTTGAAAAGGACACACCACCCTATGCCTCTCTCTCTGTTTGGTCACTTACTTTTGCTCTTCTGAGCAATCGCTAGTTTTCGCCAATCGTTAGACCTCCCGCTGGATTAAAGAAACCTGCATGAATGAATTTATCAGTTTAATCTGCATTAGGCTTTCCTTGCATTTTGGTGTTGTGTGCTCATGACCAGGGCATGCATTAGGTATAGCAGGGAGACTGGGCAAGCTGTTCTACTCCCCCCCTATGGGAGGCCCCTCTAGGAAATGAAAACAGTGGCAGCTGGTATAGTTGCTTTGCTAAGCGTCTCTCAGCTGAGCACCGAGCTAAGAGGGAAATGATGTGGCTCAATGGTAGAGTACCTGCTTTGCATGCAGAAGGTCACAGGTTCAATCCCCTCCAGGTAGGACTAAGAGGGACACCTGCCTGTATCCCTGGAGAGTCGCTACCAGTCAGTGTAGACAATTCTGAGCTAGATAGTGGTCTGACAGTATAGGGCAGCTTGTTATGTCCCAAGCACCCTCATGGGGTGCTGTCACTGCTGCCCACCACCTGGGACCTGCTCCCTATAAATTTACCAGATTTGGTGGAGGGCAGCAAGAGGGACAGCAGCTTGGTGGGGGAAGACAGCAGCAAGGACAGCAGACAGTGCTCAGCCCAGCGCTCACCAAAGCAGGGAAGGGTTGATCAAAGTGACTGCAACAGCACCTGCTATCTTTATTATCCCAGAACACCTTTGGGCTGCAATGTAGACTGTGTAGGATCACAGGACCATTCCAGGGTAAGGAAGATGAGGGTGGCTAGGGAATCAAAACAGCATTGATTTCTGTTCCACCCGGGATTCATTGCGTGCGGCAGTTTCTGTTCTGCTGCAGTTAGCCTTCCACCAAAAAGACCTTATTGGTCTTGCCGTCAACCATGGCGAAATTATGTAACTTGCACAATTTATGTGATTAATTATGTCAATTACACCAATTGCATTGTCATGACATCATTCCACCCCATTCATTTCAATGCAAAGGAAACACAATGCAAATGGGCGGTGGCAGGGTAATCAATGACATATAGTTTGCAGACTGAAAGCAACAACAGCAGCAAATGCCTATCTTAGTCGCTGAACTGATGTCCATTCCGGACATAGGACAAATAAGCAGACATCAGCAATTTCCACTCCCATTTTCTATTTCTGCAGAAATTCTCCAACATCTCTAGCGGCTACAGCAACTTTCCTCAGCGCTTCTCCAAGTGTCGTGTGATTTTTTAAAAATAAAAAAATTAAGGAGTGATTGCATTACCTGATGGGCCCTGGCATTTGCTCTACCGCCAGGCCTGCCATCTTGGAAGAAGCATCCACCTTCAGCCCATGCAAAGGAGGTGATCCTCTTTTTAACAATGGTGACATTTTTTGTAACTAGTTTCATTTTAAAAAATAATGAATCGTGTTTTTAAAAGCCTGCTGCCTTTTCCATTGATCTGAAGTTTCTGAGTTAATTGACCTAACCATTTGATCAAACAAAATGTTGCAGCCCTAGGAATCATCACAACCATTATTTCAGAGCTAATTATTTCAGAGCTTATTTCCAAGGCAAATCAGAGATGAAACATCCTGTTGCTCACCTTGGAAAAGGTCTGAATTCCTTCCAAAAAAAATATTGAATCCCACCCTCCCACCAAAAGGTAAATCTTGTAGTTTTAAAAAAGTGGGCACTGTTAAATAGTAACTTCCTAACATTTTGTTTTGTTAAAAAAAACAATGCCTCCTGATCTAACATCATTCCTCTTTGGGAAGGTTCACATGAGGAGAGTATATATTTGAACGGGAACAATTTGAGAATTCCCCACGGCCAGCAGTAAGCTAGAACTATTTTTACTAGTAGCCCAATTTAGCATCTGCATGCATGGCTGGGAGAAAGACAACACTATATACTGGGAGATTACAATGCAAGGCTAAATATGTCTACTCAGAAGTAATTCCTATTGAATTCAATGGGACTTATTCCCAGGTAAGTGGATCATTCAGAGAGACATTGCCCAATTGAGCACTGAGCAGGGGGTTGGACTCAATGGCCTTATAGGCCCCTTCCAACTCTACTATTCTATGATTCTATGATTCTGTGAATTTTCAATTTTAATTTGGTCAAAAAAATTTGGCCCCAGTGAGGGAGGGGACACCGTTTTAATTTCCCACAATGCCCAAAAGCAACACTATGTCAGGGATGCTGCACTGCAGGGGGTGGGCAATAGCGGTGACTCCAAACGTGAAGGTGATGGCCTTCTGCTAGACAAGGAGAGTCCAGGGCAGACATCTGGAATGGGCCCTAAAGGGCACTGGGACCCCAGCAGCTGCCCAAGGACGCCAGTTCTGTCACCGTCCCTGAATACTACATGGCTACTATAAATAAGTATAAAAGGGAACTGGGGAAATGATAATGTACCTACATCCAATTTACAAAGTGTAGCAGATGACAGAATTATACATAGAGATGCTTATTGGATGAAAATAGACCCGACATGTTTATTTCAATTTCCAGGGAGCCAGCTTTAATTTCCTCCTCCATTGCCCCCTCCTGAATTGCTGCTTCCAAGTTGTCATTAACCTTCTTTGTCTTTCCGTGGAATACACTGATTTTGTTTCTAATTTTGCCAGGCCATCTCATCCCTCCAAGCCCCGCGCTCCCTGCCTGGCTGCCCTCTCAGTCCCAGGACAAAGAAGCTTGCTTTCCCCCGTGTGTCTGACTTCCTCAGACTCCGCCACGCCGGCAGAGGCCACTTTGTTGATTATACATTTGTGAACTAAATTGCTCTTGTGCAGAATGGGAGCAGCTTTGCAGGAATCCGTGATTAACCGTGCCATCGAAATGCCAGAAGGACTTTAAAGCAGGGCACAGAGACAGCAGACTCCGGTCATCTTAGGCTTAAGCAAGGGCATCCGCAGCCCCACTTGGAGGCACACATAGAAGCCTTGGGTTCCATGTTTGTTTCACAGCTGGGGTGACACTGGCAGCAGGCGGGATTGGGATTGTCCTGGGACCCAAAGTCTAGAGTTGCCAGCCATTGAACATGGCAATAACTAGTGGGGGATTGCCTGTTAGGGTGAGTTGGGCACTGCCCCAGCAACCTCAATCTGCCCTCAGCCAGCTCTCACCTGCCTACCTCCAGTCCAGGGAGTGACACTGGCTGCCAGCTTCCTCCTCCTCAGTCTTACTGTTGCCTTTGTAGAACTTAGCAAAACTAGCCATTTGGTCTGGCTCCATCTACTGTTAGCCCCCCTGCCTCTTGCCCAATAAGCACCAGCCTACACTACAATAATCTCCCGTCAGTGGGCATGTGATCTCTCATGTGCACACATGGGCAGCAGATGCCTTTGGGGTGGATAGATTTCATAAATGTGTGCAATGAGATACACTTCCTGAGCCTCAGATATTTTGAAGTGTGCTGTACCAATGCGCTGGTAAAGGGGAACTATTTAGGACACTGTTCTTCAACCTTGGGTCCCCAGATGTTGTTGGACTGCAAGTCTCATCACCCCCAGACAGCATGATCAATGGTCAGGGATGATGGGAGTTGTAGTCCATCAACATGTGTGGACCCAAGGTTGAATAACAGTGAGTTGGGACATCCGTGACAGCATTAAATTCTTTCTTCACATTTCTAGGGCAAACTGGGAGGAGAAGGCCAGTGCGAGGGATGGAAAGATCTGTCTCTTTCGGTTCTCTCAGTTTCTCATTTTTCCTGTGTTAAACTCAGTTCTCTACATTTCTACAGTAATCTGCAAATTGTTTTTTTTTAAATATACTTTTGAAAATTCTCCGCCATATTAGTGTGAATTTCTCCAAATAAACACATTTTTGTAGGCAGTTTTGACAAAGGCACACATTTTTGCAAGCCATTTCTTATCATTTCATGCCTGTTTGCATGTTGTTTTCACTCATCTATTCATTTTATGCATTTCATTCATTGGCGATCACTCATGGCCAAGTAAGATTGTCTTCCCGGGTAAGGTCTTTAACGGTGGGTCCGTAAGTGACTGTGGAGGCCAATTCTGGATCCACACAGCCTCCCACAGTAAGGACATAGGTTTCCAGGTGGAAGATGGTCACGATGAGGATTTGCTTGATGTGCCTTCCGCTTAGCTCGTTTATTGTCCCTTTCGCCCTGTACTCGTGTTTCTTCAAAGATCATAGCACCTTTGATTTTATGCACACTTTCCCCTAATATATGCATTTTTGTAAATGTTGTTTAGTTGGCGAGCTGCATCCCAAAATTGTAATAAATGTGAACTTTGAAGGATGGCTGTGTTTTGGTTCTCATATTGTTTTGGAAACGGCAAATTTGATAACTTCTGCTTGAAATGCAAACCGAATTGAAATTCTCACCCATCCCTAGCCAGGGCCATAAGCAAGGAAACTTTTTCATCGAGAGGGCCACACTTCCTTATAAGCTTTCTAGCAAATGCATGCCAATGGTGGGAGGGGCCAGTGGCAAAAGTGGGCGGAGCAACAGATGCGGCACTCACCTTTGGGCTACAGCCACCCATGCAAACATTAGAGGATGTTGCATTTTTTTACACCTACACATCTCTCTGCATCCAGGAAAGCAAGAGACATTATCACAGCTCAGGGACACTTTCCAGCCAGGCAGCAGGGCTCAAGAAGGGCATGGAGCAGGGGCAGTGAGGGGTGTAGCCTAGGAAGGGCATGGCCTAGGAAGGGCCAGATAGAGAAGCCTGGAGATTCTACCCAAAGGGCCCCCACAATAGGGGCAGAAGATAGCGCAGACACCGTAATGCACAAGCCCATTGGTCTCCTGCAACAAGAACGGGGCATTCTTTGTGGGCAAGGGGGATTTTGTGTTGCATGCTGGTATGCCAGGACTTGGAGATGCGGTTGGGTCTATGCGTACATGAAATATGAAGTAGTGTATATAAAGGGGATGAGTCGTAGCTCAGTGGCAGAGCATCTGCCTTGCATGCAGAAGGCCCCAGGTTCAATCCCGGCATCTCAGGTAGGGCTAGGAGAGACTACCTGCCTGAAATCCTGGAGAGCTGCTGCCAGTCAGTGTAGACAATACTGAGGTAGATGGACCAATGGTCTGACTCAAGATAAGGAAGCTTCCTAGGTTCCTAAATAAGTAAATTGCAAACTGGGCCTGAACGTCAGAGGGTGTTTTAACAGGCTTGGGCATTCCACACTGGGGGAGATCATCTGTCCCCTCCAAAAAAAAATAAAAAATGACATGATCACTAGCCTAAGGCAGGCAGATGTGGTTTCTGAGTGAGGTGGTAGAGCACATCCCCACCAGGCTGTTTTCAGCTTGCTGGGTCAGAAGTTGTGCAGTGCTGACGTGGGTGAGGTTGAGCCATGAGTGTATGTCTTTAAACACATGGTCCTTTCTGCATGGCTGGATGGCAACTGGCTCTTGGGATGGAACTTTCTGAAAATCTTAACGCTGAGTTTATCCGCACAGATTTTTAAAAATTCCCATCTCTTTTTTTTAAGCTTCAACAGGTAGTGAGTCTCCCCACCCCGCTAGAAATATGAACTATTCTCACATATTATAAACATAATTACATGTTAGGTTGGAAGACAAAGACGCCTGTGTGTGAATTTGTTTCATGTGGGGAGATCGGTGCATGACAATCAACACACAATCTTGACAGAAAAAGGCTTTGACCCAATGGCATGGATACCACGACAATTGGAAATCTGCTGCAGCCTTCATCCGCCTTCACGGCCGTTGTAACGTACACATTGTTATCCTCCGCCTGTTCTGCCGTTGAGGACTTTCTTGGATTGTTCTTTGTCTGGTTCCTCTCCCTTGACCTTACCGCCATGGGTGACCCTGCTGGGAGCACATGACTCCCGACGGCATCACTCACAGGGTTCATTGGAACACGCAAGCCCACTCACCACTGCAAGGTGATGATCCAGCGAGGGGATAACTACATGTATTATTATAGTATAATGCTATGTACATATTTACAGTATACACTCGAGGTTTGCTAAAGGTATCCAGCTTATAAAGAGCTACATGCAACCATGTATGTAGTGGTATATAAAAATACAAACGAGTTAATGTACTTATAAAATTACACTGCACAGTGGCACCTGGTGGCTCCATGTCAGTGGGGCAGTGGAATCTGCTCCAGGTTTTACTCTGAACTTTCAAAGAGCTGTCCAAGGTGTGGAAGCCCCTTGGACAGCTGGACTAAAATCCGGAGTGGATTCCACTGCCCCACTGACACGCAGCCACCAGCCACCACTGATGCTCTGCAAATGTACAACACGGGGCTTTGATACGTATTGTATGTATATAATATTTGTGCGTGTATAATTTTACATATAATTGGACAGTCTTTTTTTAAAAAAAACTGACAATGCAAGAGTGGTTCAGACATAAGCAGGAGCTCGATGCAAGAGGCAGTCTGCTGTGAGAAAAGCGGGTCACTACAACTAGCCAAATCTATGTATAAATCGATTTAAAACTTATCCTTCCTCCATCCCTGCCCTTAAACCTCTACTTTCTTCTCACCACTCTGCACACGGCGCACATTCTGAATACAGTCAGCTGCTAACAGAAGGGAAACATCCCTAGTCTATTCTCAACATATTTTGTTCTTAGGCCAAAGAGCTCTGCTCAAAAGGAGACAATATACAATGAGCTTAAAATACACACAGGAATGACAAGAGATACAATGACTAAAACACATCCTGTCACTTTTTCTTTTAAAAAAAATGAGATGCTAATGGCAGAGCTAGTCAAAAAAAAAATCACATCTCCCTCCCACCCATCTCTTGGATAGATTTTAAACTAGAATCAAGTTGCTTTGGTACCCTGTGAGCTATAAACAAAGAAAAGGCTTGCAAAATTCAACCTTGGCACTGTTTTTTGCTGCCAAGGCACGTTGGAGGTATCGGACGGGAGAGAAATTTGATTCAGTTCTCAATTAAAGCCGAATCTATCAAATACGCACTTTCTGATACGAGAACTGAACGATCCTTATCCAAATATTGCAATGCAGTTCTTCTTCCAAACAGTGCTTACAAAAGTGCATTATATTAGGGGAAAATGAGCATAAAAATCAGTATCACTGAAATTAACATTCGTACAAAAATGCATTGTATTAGGAGAAACTGCCTCTTAAAATGTGTACGCTGATTAAAAAGGCATACAAAAATGTGTTTATTAGGAGACATTTGCAATACCTCAGGAATTTTCATAAAGGCTTTTTAAAAATCGCAGATAAAATGTGGGCAACTGAATTTAAGATTTGGGGGGGGGGCGAAGAAATGGAAAGAACCGAAACTGGCAGATCTTTCCGTCCCTAAAAAAGTGCACTTTTAGAGCCACTTGTTATGCTTTCCCTTTTCTATCTCCTGAAAACACAGATCAAGCAGTCATCCTTCCCCATCCGCGCCCACAGAGCAAATATACCCTCCAGTTAGCCTGGTCAGGTGAAAAAGAGGGCTGTGCTCCCTGCTCCTTTAAGAGTTAATTTGTTTATTTTATTTAGCAGGGAATTTATTCTAAGGAATTCTGCAGGTATAGCTCACCTACGAATGTTGTACACCTACAGAGGAGGTCTGCCTGGTGTTTTCCTGGATGCTCTGGCCTTGACTCGAACCATCTTGCCCTGGGAGCAAGTGATTCTGCTTTGTCTCTGTGCGATCGGATTCACTTCTGGTTAGGGTGATCAGGTTGCAAAAGAGGACATGGCTCCAGCAGCTTTAATCACCGAATTCTACATTTGGAAGGGACCTCAAAGGTAATCTAGCCCAACGCTCCACCACCTCTACCACCAATGCAGGCAGTCCATGGAAGCTACACCTCTTCTGCATAATAAACGTCAAGTATCACAAGCCTCTCGGTTGCTTCGAAGAGAGTTTTAAAGCAACTGTTGGGGTTCTCTCCTTTGGTAAAAGCACTGTGGGTTTTTGAGATAATACATAAATGTTTTAAGAAAAGCTGCCAAGTTTTTAGGTGGGGGGGTACGTATGCATGTTTGCGTGTCAGACTTTTTCTCCTGACCTGTCTATCAGCAAACATAATAATTTCTGCTTCTATCAGATGCTGTGACCTGCAGTTTCCCTTTTCACGAATGTAATTCTGAGCCTTGAAAACCCAGCGATGACCTTTATTAATAACATTCTTTCCATCCATCAGCGGTTCCAAACAAACCACGTCTCTATTCACTTCTTCTGAGCTGTTGCAAAGCTCCCTTTTAAATCTAATTAAGCTGGCATTAGGACTGACACAGTAGTCCCTGTTAAAAGGTGGGATGGGGGTGAAGCACATTCAATAACTAATCACAGTAGTGTGGAGAGGCATAAGAATGTAAGGCAATAAATATAAATAAAAATGGCCTTGCTGAAGGATTATCAGTGGTCTGTCAACTAGCTCAGGGATGGAGAGCCTGCAGCCCTCCACATGTTTGTGGACTCCAACTCCCATCAGCCTCAGCCAGCATTGCCAACGGTCAGGAATGATGGGAGTTGCAGTCGGGCAACATTTGGAGGGCCGCACAGGTTCCTCCTTCCTGATCAAGTCCATCATCTGGTTTCTGACTGTGGTTAGTCAGATGTTTCTGGGAAACAATGAGAGTATAAAGGAAGTGGTGCTCCTGTTGTTTGTCTCCAGCATATAGTACTCAGAGATACATCGTTTCTGAACAGGGAAGTTCCTTCCAGCCATCATCCCTAGTAACCACTGGATTTTTTCCATCAGTGAAATTGACCAATACCAAGCTGGTATAGCCAAGTGGGGAGGACAGCCTGGCTGGGAGTCCAGAGTCTGTGAGTTCAAATCCCCACTCATGTCTCCTGGGTGTAAAGGGCCAGCTAAAGATCACCCCCACAGTGAGTGGCTCAGGGGTTACGTGCCCTGCCACCTGTGCAGCCGTGGGCAAGCTGCATAGTCCCAAGGAGCCCAGTTGCCCCCCAGCTGGCAGTTGCGCACAAGGAAGGGGTGGCTTGTGCAGCTGTGGCAAGCTGAGCAGGCCCTAGCCAGCTGGGGAGGACTAGCTTCAGAGGGAGGCAATGGTAAACCCCCTCTGAATACCGCTTACCATGAAAACTGTGGGAGGCTGTGTGGATCCAGAACTGGCCTCCACAGTCACTTACGGACCCACTGTTAAAGACCTTACCCTGGAAGACAATCTGACTCGGCCATGAGTGATCACCAATTACCATGAAAACCCTATTCATAGGGTAGCCATAAGTCGGGACTGACTTGAAGGCAGTCCATTTCCATTTTTTCCCTAAAAGCCAACTTAGATAGTGCTCAGCACTGTGTCTCGTGGCTACCTGGTCCACTGTGTGATATTTTTTTCAATTTCAGTGGGATGCCATAGGCAGAATGATTGAATAGAAGCTTGGGCTCAAAACAGACATGGCCCTTGGTAGCACATGGACATAGTTTCCCCTATGTTTGGTGGGACACCCCCCCCGCTATGGGGACGAGTTGTAGGTCTTGCACCAGAGAGAAGTGCATGCAGAAGGTCCCAAGTTCAATCCTCAGCATCTCCAGGTAGGGCTGGGAGGGACTCCTGTCTGAAACCCTATATAGCTGTTAATGGAAGGACCATCGCTCAATGATGGAACATCTGCTTTGCATGCAGAAGGTCCCAGCTTCAGTCCCTGGCATCTCCATGTGGGGCTGGGAATGTCCTCTGATTGCAGCCCTGGCAAACCACCGCCAATCAGTGCAGACAATACTGATGGCCCAATGGTCTGACTTGGTATAAGGCAGCTTCCTATGGAATTGCCTCCTCAGAGAGGCTTGTCTCACACCTTTTCTACAGCACATAACAAGCTGCCCTATACAAAGTCAGACCATTGGTCCATCAAGCTCAGTGTTGCCATCACTGACTGGCAGTGGCTCTGCATGGTTTCAAGCAGGAGACATTCTCAGCACCGACTGGAGTTGCTGCGAGTTGCATGTTCTTTTGCATGCAAACCTCTGCTGCTGAGCTATAGCCCTTGCTCTTTCCGGCAGCAGCTGAAGACCTTTGCTGACTCACCCATGCTTTTTAATTGACTTGTAAACCAACCCTGAGTTGCTGTGGCTGAGTACGATATTTAATCTGAGCTTGTAAACAGTTTACACCGACCCTGTTACAAGCAAAGTTTCGTTATTATCATTGATTATTGTTTTTAATCATTGCATGTTGTATATATATATATATATATATATATATATATATATATACATATATATAGTCTTCTTTGCAAGCCGCCCAGGGAGTATTTATTGATCTGGTGTCCATATACATCTAAGCATTAATAATAAGGAATTGTAAACAAAGATTTCAAGATTAGAATTGCACATTTGGGGTTGGGGGAGGGGAAGCCTTTCAATGGCTACAGGAGAAGCAGAAATCCAACAATAAGGGTTTCCCTGTTGCCACACTGATCTTACATTTATATCCCAGTTTTCTTCTGTCATGAACCCAAACCAGCATACAGCATACAGGTGGTTCCCACAGTCTCCCATCCAGGCAATAGCCTAACTCAGACCTGCTTAGCTTCAGGTGTTCTGGCCTCATGTGCTTTCAGTCAGACCATCCCCTGGGAGCATACAGATTTCCATTGCACTGACCCTCAGATCTAGCTCATGAGCACTGCAGTATCAAGGGGCAAAGTGCATGTGACATGTGAATGCCACATCAACCAAAACGGGAGGTTCACATCCCCGCTCAGCCATGAAGCTCACCAGGTGACCTTGGGCCAGTCACTGTCTCTTAGCTGAATCCACCTCACTGAGTTGTTGTGAGGATAAAATGGAGAGGAGGAGGAAGAGAGCAAATATACTGTATATGTCACCTTGAGTTCCGTGAAGGCAAGGTGGGATATAAAGGTAACAACAAGCAAACATATGTCCAGCTCTGAGCTTCATCAAATACTGAGCAATAATAATAAGCATTTAGCACTGACAGCAATGCACGTGCATATCTTCAGCCGTCCTTATAACAGCCCCTGTAAGGTAGTCCAGTATCATTATTATCCACATATTGCAGAGAAGTAGGGAAACTGAGGTGGAGGGTTGAATGCTTTGCCTAGGCATGACAATCATCATGCTCCTGAAAATGGCTTGTTCCTGTTTTGTTTAGTAAATAGCAGCTGTTTCTGCTGTTCTCCTGGAGTGTGCTGTGGTGCATGGTCAACAGGAAGGTGTGCACCTGCTTGAGTAGATGCACAAGGGACTCACTTAAGAATATTGCACTGGTGCTCCCAATCTGAATTTCAGAACAACAGAATGGTTACTTTCTTTAACAGGGGACAACCAGACCAGCTCTGAGTCCAGCTTACACAGAAGTGAACTGGTAGAGGTCTGAAGCACACACAGAACATAAATCCCACCCACTGAGTCATAGGAGGGGCAATGGTTGCAGTCGATCTCCTTTGAACACACCATGTTCCACAAACATTAGGGGATTTAACCCTTTGCTCCCACCACAGTCTGCATTTCCCTTAGCTGCTCATCGCCGCAAAGGAATTGGTCTAATGGGAAATTTTCTCCTAATGCAAAACCAAAAGCAGCCATGAGCAGAGAGGAGGGATGGAAGAATCTCTCGATTTCAGTTTCCTCAGTTTCTCATTTTTCCAATCTGAAATTTGATTCTCCACATATCTGCAGCCATTTGCGATTTTGTGTTGTACACAATGAAAATTGTGTGAATTTCTCCTAATAAACACATTTTTGTATACAGGTTTGACTAATGTACATATTTTTCCAAGCCAATTTCCCTAATATAATGCATTTTTGTATTATATTTTCATGTATATATATTCATTTTTATGCACACTTTCCCCTGATAGATTCATCTTTGTAAACATTGCTTGCTTGGAGAACTACATCACAACATTTGAATAAGTGCAGATTTGGAAGGATGGCTGTGTTTCAGTTCTCAGATTGTTTCGGAAAGCACAAATTTGATAAATTCAGCTTTAAATGCAAACTGAATTGAATTTCTCTCCCATCCCTAGTCGAGAGATCTGGATCTGAAGGATGATGGAAGGAGTGACATGTCAAATTTCCTTTTCCCCTGCCCCACCCCCCACTGTGGTCCCAATCCACATTACACACACCCTGCAGCTGATCACCTCCATTTACTAAACACAACACCATCAACCAACTGGCATGGAGTTTGGCCACCTAATGAGTTCAAGGTGGATTTGGACCAAGGTCTTCTTAGGTTGCAGCTCAGACTCTTAAGGCCAAGCTAGATGTGACATGGAAACTCTGTGACACAATATTTGCTATTTTCTTAAACAACAACAACATATATTTAAAGGCAGGTGGGGGTGTCAAGATTCTAATTGACATCACAACATTAGCCAGGGGTGAGACACAGGACCAGCATCAAGGGTTGGCATCAGGGCCAGTGTCAGGCATCAGGGGGCCATTGGGTACCAACACACGCCCCATGCAGCCAGCATGGATTTAAAGAGGCTTGACTGCCCTGCCTTCCACGTTGTCATGTAAGCCTGCGCTGGCTGCATCTGGGAGAATGGAGTTCCACAATCTGCGCCAGCATCACGTTGTGGGGCATGATTTGTGTCCTGGGGTAAAGGGTTGATGTGCACCGTAAATCACACCCCACGCCCCAACGCTGTTGTGGAGAAGGAGCTCCATCCTCCCAAAGGCCCTTCTGAGACCCAGGAGCCCTTAGAGCCATGCCCAACCTGGCCACCTTCTGGCGCCAGGCCTAGCTGGCATGGTCAGGCACCTTTTGAGGGTCCAAATCCCAGAAAGGGACTCATTGACAAGAGCCCCCTGAACCTGCCAGAAGGGTCCTTGAAAAACAGACAGGTACTACTGGGGTGAGAAACAGCCCTGCCAGATAACAATAGCAACAAAAATAAAAAAGAATGAAACTTGTCAGTTACTTGTTACACAAGAAAGGTCTTCAAGTGGCTTAAAACATATTTAAAAGCTTACGCATAATAAAAACACATTAAACTAAAAAAAATCTACAAAGAAGCCCCAAACAATAGCATCAAAACATTTCTGCAGAACAATTAACAGAAAACAACATCATCACAGACCAGGTGTAGGGAACCTTTGCCTCTTCAGACCTTGTTGAACTACAACTCCCATCATCTTTAGACCCTGTGCTTGCTGGGACTAATGGGTGCTGTCATTCAGCAACATCTAGAGGGCCAGAGGTTCCTCAAGCCTGTCATAGACTAATAAAAGCCTGGGGGAAAAGGTAAGCTTTGCCTGGTGCTAAAAAAGATGTCAGTGAGGGTGCTAGGTGGACATCATAGGGAAACCACAACTGAAAAGGCCCCATCCCTTGTCATCACCCTCCAAGCTCTCTCAAAGGAAGGACCTCAGATGAGAACTTAGATCTTTAAGTGACTAGAAATTGAGACTTAACACTATTTCTGTGACTGTTTTGCAGGAGGGATTCATGCATACACTGAAATTTTAAGTTTGCAGAATTAAAGAGGATTAAGGGGCTCTGTTGCCCTAGTGCAATGGACGTTTTGTGGTTTGGAAAGCATGAGAACATTATTGAAAAGTGTGGGATGAATGAATGATTAACTGGGAGATGTATAAACACCCCACAAGCAAAACAGGCTGAACACTCTTTGTCGTATAACCTCTCTGTAAACAAATCAGAATGAATCCTCAATAAGGACCACTCATAGTCTAACCATTAGGAAAGCTTTGTGCAAACAAATCACGATGAAGGCTGAATAAACAGGTCATCAGGAAGAGCCCTGAGTGTTGTGTATACAGAAGAGACCTATTACTCAGTGATTTACAGATCAGAATATTCAAATTGAGCCATTGTGTCCTATTCCTCCCCCCCCCACCTCACCCATGCTTTCATGTGCTACATTTCAAAATACTGGGGAATTTCAGTTGTGGATCAGCTTTTGGGTGTTAACAAAAAATACCTCTTCCTCCCATGCATTCATTGTCAATGTGGTTTCTATGGGGGGAAATTTTCCTAAGGCACACACAAACACACACACTCACTGTTATTTCAGGAAAGTGTTGCATTCATTATTAATAGAAGCCCTTGAGCTCACTTTCTTTACAAGCTGAAATTATTATGTTCCCGGTTTCAAATGTCATGCGTAGCTGTTCGCTTTGGTTGCACAGCTCTTCACCAAGGACAGACCCACTCCAGTTCTGCCATTCTAAAGCTTTGCAGATCTATATGCAAAGGGTTCCCATTAGAGGGGATCTTCCAAACCTCAAGCAGCTGGGGGCTTGGGGCTGATCTCTGCGTAGGAGCTGCTATTGGAACAGAACTCAGTCAGACCAAAATTACAGGATATACATCTAATAAATAAACAAATATTCTGGCCCAGAGAGTTCTGTTCACTACAGTGGCCAGACAGATGGTTTTTTAACTTGTATATGTTTTTTATATTGTTGTACGTCGCCTAGAGTGTCCGTTGGCTCGGACAGATAGGCGACTCAAAAATAAAATTTATTATTATTATTATTATATTAGAAGGCTCGCTAGCAGTTAGGGCTTGATCTAATTATGGATCAAAAATTGACTTCTCCTTTGCTAGTTTGAAAAACTTTGGCGACACCTGACCTGCTGGATAGATCAAAGGGAAGATTGTCCAAACATGTGGCGGGACTCTGGTTCCTTTTGTGCCTCTCAGCTGAGTCCTGAGGCAGTTGGATGGACTGTACCACCTCAAACCTAGGACTAGAGAATCATGCTTTTTTGAGTACTCCTGAATTCACTGGTGTCTGTTGAGGGGGCGGACCTCTCTGCATCACAATCAACCACAGTTTTCCTGGTAGGGTGGAATATGCCACTTCAAATATTGAATGCTCCCTGATGTAGAAAAACAAAAACGAAAAGCAACCTCCCCACAAAATAAAATAAAAAAACCTTGCAAAGCAAGAAGAAATGTTCTAAACCAGTCTCCTCCCTGATATGTTAGTTTTCTACTTGCATAGTGCTCCTCAGCCGCTTTTCAGGTCTTGTTACGCCCTGTGCATAGCTGTTAGGTCCAAACCCAACACGCAAGCCGTCACTGTCTACTCAGCTCACATCCACCCGGGAAGGTGCGGAGTTGAGAGCAAGAACCTATTGCCAGAGGCCAGGAAATAACACACAATATGACCTTTGCAAAGGGGTCCCAAGACCTGCCAGCAAGATGCCTTTCAGAAGTGGGAACCCCGTTTATTGATACACACAGGATATATATAGTTTCCCCAACAGTTACAAAAGTGGGGAGCGGACGTCATAAAGAATAGAAAACACTGCTAGACATAGTAATATGTAAGATATGGAAAAAGGGGTGCTTAAGATAACAAAAGCCAGGAACATCTTGCCTTCTTTCAGACATGGGGTTGCATAGTTTCTATGACCTTGAGATAAGCACTCAGAGCCAGGGGAATAAAGGATAGATAGGAGCAGGGGAGGTTTGGTTACAAGTGGGATCATTCAACTAAGAATACACTCAGGTTACATCTTCTACATTTGTAAGAGTATGCGTGTCAAGGTCTACAACCATGTAAATGAAGCACAGGCATTCTTTTGTGATACAGTTGGTAGCATCATATAAGACATTGAGTATAGATATGCACAGGGAAATGGGAGGGGAGCACATTTCCAGTTCAATCAGGCTTTTATTCACTTAGCCACTGGAATGTTTGGGGTCAGGTCATCGGGAAATAAACCGATATCTACCTTATATCAAGTCAGTAATATTTCCATACCCAACATAGCGCAAGAGGAGTGCTATGCACAGGGCATTGCGGGCTGTGTCTTTGCCTGCGCAGCTTGATTTCAAACCGTGGGGGCAAAAGCAGGTCACCAGATCTCATTGTGGATTGGCCCATAGGAGGTAGAGGAGATACCAATCTGACCTGCTGGCCAGATCAAATTCCCCCTCCTGCCCTATATCATTTTCCTTGAGGGTGGGGGGGGAGTTTTATGGTGCTGGGGGGGAGACTGTAGAAACAGGAACCTGGAAAGGGTGGTTGGTGATCACTCGTGATGGAGTAAGATTGTCTTCCAAGATTATTTGGTTGGAAGACGCCTGTGCGTGAATTTGTTTTATGTGGGGAGATCGGGGCACGATGATCAACACACAATCTTGACCAAAAAAAGGCTTTGATCAAATGGTATGGATACCACAACGATTGGAAGTCTTTTATCTGCTGCAGCTTTCATCCGCCTTCACAGCTGTTGTAACGTACACATTGTTATCCTCCGCCTGTTCTGCCATTGAGGACTTTCTTGGATCATTCTTTGTCCAATTCCTCTCCCTTGACCTTACCGCCATGGGTGACCCTGCTGGGAGTACATGACTCCCGATGGCATCGCTCACAGGGTTCATTGGAACACGCAAGCCACTCACCACTGCAAGGTGATGATCCAGCAAAAGGGTACATCTCCTCTCACTGCTTTTCTGCTTCCAATTGCAGCTTCCCATGCTGCTTTTCAGCAACCAACAAGAAGACCACCACACCCCCTTTTGTCCCAAGTAAATCACTGAGATAATCCAGGGCAGTGGTCCCTTGGGGACCAGAAGCATGAGGAGTCATGCTTTCAGTGTAGTGGGCCCATCTCTATGGAACTCCCTCCCATTAGAATTCAGACAGGCACCGTCCTTGCTAAGTTTCAGACGCCAAGTTAAAATGGTTTTGTTTCAGGAGGCCTTTGCACCATGAATGCTGTTCTAATGCATTCTCTGATGTTTAAACTGATGTTTTAAATTTTGTATATGCTTTTTCTTTTTTTCTTTTCTTTTCTTTTGTAAGCTGCCTTGAGACCCAGTAGTTGTGCCAGAGTCTTGGGAGTAAAGCACCAGGACTTGTAACAAGTAACCTGAACCAGGTTTTTTTTTGGTGGGGGGTGGGAAACAGAAAAAAAAGCAACCTAATCTTCTCTCACTGGTTCTTTCTTTAGTAACTACTTGTTTGTTTTTCCTCAGGCTTTACTTCCTTCCACTTCCTTTCTAGTCAGCCAGAGATAGCGTCTGTGAGTGAGAGCCTCATGGCTCTGCAATCGCCACATGTATGCCTGTAGTCAGAATGACTTTATTTCCCAGTAGTAATAAACCTGATTTCTTTCTGCAGTCTGCTGCAATATATACCAAACTCCAATTAAAAGTGGGGTAGAATTTTAAAAAAATAAATAAACAAATAAGAAGAGGACCATTTGCATGTCTCCACGTCGTCCTCTAGATTCACAAACTGGGATTTCCACTTTGAGGTTCCCGTAAGCTAGCAAAGCCCTGCTTGTGTTTGTCCTTCGTTCAAAGTCTGAAATCAAAACAAATTTTTATTGTCATCCATTGAAAACAACAAAAACGAATCCTCCCTTTGAAAAAAGAGACAATGCAACATTTCTAATAATAGTGGGCGTAGAAATCGTTTCATTTTTAAGAAAACAAGTGGAGGATTTAAATTTTGACAGGCTTCCTTTCAACAAGGAATTCTTCTCGGGGTAGCGGAGGCTGACTAACTGAAGTATTTATATAGCAGCTGGGGAAACAGAGGGAGAGTAGAGCAGAGAAATGAATGCTCCTCTGAAAATATGATCCACTGGAGTTCTGGGGGGCATTAGGGAGAGATGACAGAAAAGACACACTACCCCTTATTCTCCAGGGGTTCTGTGCCACATCAAGGAAGATTGTGGGGCAGGATATGCCAAGTTCAAAAGTGACTAAATTCCTTACGCACCATACATTTAAAGCACCTTATTTTCCCCAGAGAATCCTGGGAACTGTCATTTGCTAAGGGTGCTGGGAATGGTAGCTCTGTGAGGGGTAAACTATAGCTCCCAGGATTATTGGGGGGAAGTAGGGTGCTTTAAATGTATGATAAGGTTCATTGTCCTCGATAATCAGAAGACAGATTGTTGAAGCAAGGCATTTCATGGTGAAATTTCAGCATAGTATATGCAGCCGAGGGGATGGACGGGAGAGAGAAAAGCTAATAAGAGATGACTGTAAGCAAATGAAATTACATGTTCCATTTGAGCACTGGTGTTGGGGGAGGGACAATCATCCCTTCCCAGGGCTGTTTCCCCTATTGAAATATTTACCTCTGTTCTTTTGAAATCAGAGACGGCTCTGGTCCAAAATTTTTGGCTGCGTACACTCCATCAACCATTTCTTTGCTCGACTTTGGAGTGACCTTGACTCTGCCGCTGTTGCAGTTGCAGATGAAGTACCCAGTGCTGGAGTCGGTGATGTGTTGTGGGATCAGATTCAGCTTATGCAATCTGCTGATAGGGACAAGGTGTTGGCAACGATACACCCGACCACATGCCACTCTGAACCCTGTTCCTCCTGGCTTATTAAATCTGGCGGGGGGGGGTTGACTGGTTGGGTCCAGAGTGTGGTGAGTGCTTCATTGCGTGAGGGGGTGGTCCTTGCGTCCTTGAAAGAGGCAGTGGTGCAGCCATTCCTAAAGAAACCGGCACTGGATCGCTTGGATCTGGGAAAGCTATCAACCAGTCACAAATTCCTCCTTCTTGGATGACACAGATTATCTAGATCCATTCCAATCCGGGTTCAGGCCTGGCCATGGAACTGACTCTGTCTTGGTTGCCCTGAAGGATGAGAGTGGGACCTTGTTCCTGCATCTCAATACATCTGCAGCCTTTGATACCGTTGACCGTGGAAGCCTCCTGGTCTGCCCAGGGAATGAGAATTGGGGGCACTGTGTTATGGTGGTTCCACTCCTACCTACAGGACGTAGACCAGAGAATAGTGTTGGGTGATTGTTTTTGGAGCCCCTGGTGGTTGTGCTGTGGGGTGCTGCAGAGTACCATCTTATCCCCAGTGCTAGTTAATATCTATATGAAGCCACTGGGGGCGGTCATTAGGAGTTTGGGGGCAAGGTGTCATCAGGATGCTGATGACACTCAGCTCTACTTCTCCATAACATCCGAATCAGGAGACGCTGTGCGGGCCCTGGACCGGTGCCTGGATGCAGTGGTAGGATGGACGAAAGAAAAGAAGCTGAACTTGAATCCTGGCAAGATGGTGGCACTGTGGGTAAGCAGTTCCCATGCCCGAGGAATTGGTTGATTGCCTGCCCTGGACAGGGTTGTGTTCCCCCTGAAAGAGCAGGTACACAGCTGTGGATCCAGCTCTGTCAGCTCAGATAGTCTCAGTGGCTAGGAGTGCCTTTTATCAGCTGTACCTGGTGAGACAACGGCAACCATTACTGGACCTGGAGATCTTAGCCACAATAATTCAGGCATTGGTGACTTCAAGACTGGATTACTGCGATGCACTCCATGTGGGGCTTCCCTTACAATTGACCCAGAAAATGCAATTAGTGCAGAAGGCTGTAGCCAGATTGCTGGCGGGAGTGAAACCCTTCTGCCTATAACACCTCTGCTGAGAGCGCCTATCCAGACACAATGATGTTGATCTCTTGTAATATTTTAGTAGTTCCTTTAATTGATTTAAATATGTTTTAATTACTTGTTTTATTGATAATTTTAATGTTTTGTAAACTGCTTATAGGTCTTTACATTCAAGCAGTATAT
The DNA here is from genome assembly GCF_030035675.1 of Rhineura floridana. Taxonomy (NCBI): domain Eukaryota; kingdom Metazoa; phylum Chordata; class Lepidosauria; order Squamata; family Rhineuridae; genus Rhineura; species Rhineura floridana. The sequence continues at coordinate 83,136,543 of NC_084489.1, read as the reverse complement.
AAACCTTGATAAATAAATAAAATTCACATACATTGGGTTGCATCCAACGTTAGTCCTACTCAGAGGAGACCCACTGAAGAAATTAGACCCAGTGGGGTGTAGTGGTTAGTGTGTTAGGCTTGGACCAGGGAGACCAGCGTTCAAATCCCCAACAGGCCCTGAAGCTCCCTGGGGTGACCTGGGCCGGTCATTCTCTCCCAGCCTAACCTACCTCACAGGATTGTTGTGAGGATAAAATCAAGAGATATTCGTACGCCACCTTGAGCTCTTGGAGAAGAGGTGAGTTACAAATGTAATAAATAAATAAATAAATGACACGACTAACATAGGCTTATTAATTTCAATGCATTGAATAAAAGAAGTGCTTGTCCCACTTTAGCTTCTGATCCTGCTCACTGCTGGCATGTGGCCTCTGGAAGGGTGCCCAGAAGGGAATGTGGCCCTCAGGCTGAAAAAGCTTCCCCATCCTTGCCCTAGAGATAAACAGGGTGGATCTCTCATTCTTCTTAATGGTGCCCCCTCCCTCTCACTCACATCCCCCCCCATGAGGTGATACAAAGAGGGACAGAAAGGTGTCAGAGTTCAAGCTGGACCTAAAGAAAGCGCCACACTCTGGGAAGTCTCATCTCTCCACATCTCGCGCCTGGGCACGGCTGCTGCTCGTCAAAGCAAAGGAGTTCTGTCCATGCTCAGAGGCCATTCCCTCTTGATGAGGGTGTCCGCAAAAATGACCCAAAGATCAGATCTAACCTCTGCTTCTCTTAATCTGCAGTCCTAAAGACACTTAATCTAAGAGTCAATCCCACAGGATTCCTTAAGGCTTGTTTATGAGTAGACGTGCCTAGGCTCGCATTGCAGGGATCTGACTTTCCCTCCTTGGACCACTAGGGTTGCTAATGTGGAAATGACACCTCCCCCAAAACCGACCTGCCGGAAACTGTTCCCAAAGGGCAAACGGACTGATTGTGGTTCTTCAGTGGAGAGTTGAAGGTTGCTTTGCACATGCCCGGGAGCCCTCTCTCCTCACATTATTCCAACCCTAGCTCAACCTGGAACCAGGGGCTCCCCTTAAACTTGGCCATTCCCACACCTCAGGTACTGAAACAAGCCCCATCCCCACTCACACCCTGTCACCTGGCAAATGGGCTGATTTGCCTGCTGCTGGGGGGGGGGAACAGGCGGGAGGCACTCTGCATCTGGTCAGAGGCCCTCTCATCCTCCTGATCTGAGATTTTTGGAGACACACACACTGCAAACAGTAGTGCAGTGGCAAATTCAGAAGTGCAGAGTCCCTTCATGTTAATCACAGCCATGTCCCGCCCTTCTTTTTGCTGTTGGGTTGAGAATGAGATCCTTCTAAATGCCTTCTCCCACAACAACAGACATCCCTAAGAGCCAATAAGCATTGAGGAGAATGTTAGCTACTGAGAAGAGTCTTCTCAGTGGCTGACTCACCTCTTCTCACTCCAATCGGCTCCAAACAGCAGGAAAGGACAAGGAAGCATATTAAAAGACTCTTCTCAGTGGCCAACACACTCTCTTTTCATGCTGATTGGTTCCTAGGATGCTGGAGACATAGGGACCCTGCTGGAGCAAAGAAGTAAGGGGTCTAAGCCGCCCCCGGACCCTACACCTCTGATTGAAAACAAGGGCAGCTTTTTAGCCCCTACCCCTTCTCGGGACTTGCTGGGCTCTGGGCGCGGCGCCGCGGCAGGAACGGGCGGAGGGAGCTGAGCGAGGCAGAGCGGTTGGAGAGGCAGGCAGCAGCCGGCGGCGGCGGCGCGCCTCTGCCGCAGGAGAACTTTGCCTGGGACCGGCCAGCAGCAGCAGCAGCAGCAGCGCGGGGCGCCCGCGATGCGCCGCTTCTCCGCGCAGGAGCCGAAGCACCCCGGGTGAGGCGAGGCGGCTGTCCGGCCGGCTGCAGGCTGTTCTCATGGGGAGGCGGTGGGCCCAGCGGCGCAGCCCCCGAGCGCTCCCCACCGCCTTCTTTTTGCTGCCGGTAAGTGGCCCGAGAGGTCTCGTTGCCTGGTTGCTTTTTTGTTTCTTTGTCGCTTTACGGCTGCAGTTAAGAGCATTGGAGGCTCCCTTCTACGGAGTCAGGCCATTCTTCCCTTGGGCTCGGTGCTGCCTACACGGGCTGGTAGCGGCTTTCCAGAGTGTCAGGCAGGGGTCTCTGCCAGGCAGCCCTCCCGTCGGGGATTGGTCCTGGGACCTTCTGCCAGACAAGGGGATGCTGGGCCCGCTGAGCTACGCCTCTTGCCAGTGATCTGGGAAGGAGATCACCTGGGTTGATCTCCCCTCCCGAGTGAGGGGGAGGGAGCAAGCAGGGCCCTAGATGGAACTGAGAGGTAGGTATTGGTCCCGGAGGAAGGAAAGGTGGGAAGCGCACTGCACATGAACAGAGGAACTCTCGAGGTTTTGTTTTTTGTTTAAAAGTGGGGGCCGTTGCGCTCAGGTGGACATCGCATCCGCATCTGGTTATCGTAAGAACAGAAGAAGAGACCTGCTGGATCAGGCCAGTGGCCCATCTGGTCCAGCATCCTGTTCTCACAGTGGCCAACCAGGTGCCTGGGGGAAGCCCGCAAGGAGGATCTGAGCTCAAAGAGCACTCTCCCCTCCTGCAGTTTCCAGCAACTGGTATCAATTTACATTTATTTGTATATTGTATTTATATCCCGCTTGGTTAAGGTGTTACGACCTGGGAGACCAGGGTTCGAATCCCCACATAGCCATGAAGCTCACTGGGTGACCTTGGGCCAGTCACTGCCTCTCAGCCTCATGAAAACCATATTCATAGGGTCGCCATAAGTCTGAATCAACTTGAAGACAGTACATTTACATTTTCCCCCTCCGAGGAGCTCAAGATGGCGTAAATGGTGCCCCCGTCCTCGTTTTATCCTCCCAACAACCTTGTAAAGTAGGCTTGATCACTGTGAGAACAGGATGCTAGACTAGATGGGCCTTTGCTCTTATCCAGCAGCTGGGGTCTTTGTATGTTCTCTTCCCCCCCCCCACCTCCACCACTCCTAGTTTAATTTTATTCTTCCATAGAAATCTGTTTCCCCCTTTTAACAGTTTCTTTAAATAATAATAATAATAACAATAGCTGGGAACTCAGTTGCAACTCCATCCCCTTCCTCCCAAGCCCACCAAAAGTTGGGGATCCTTCCTGGAGGAAAGAAGGGGAGGAAAGCACACTGCACATGAACAGAGGAACTATTCTTTGGTTTTGTTTGTTTTCTCGCATACAGGGGAAGAGGGTGAGTCTTGCTGATGATAACAGGTCCTGGAGTTTAGTTCTGGTGCACCTCAAATCAAGCCCCCTTTGTGATCCCAGCGCCCCATAGAAAGGTGATCACATCCAAGCTTCAGACTGTTATGAAGTTCATTCATCCCTAGTGCAATCAGAGTTATGTCTGGGATCTTTAATGAGGCATTAGAGCCTGTTTCCATTGCCAGGGGACCCAGCGCTGGAATAAAGGAAGACAGTGCCTCTGAGCATGTACAAGCTGCTGTACTGCAGCCCCACTGTGTATTCCTAACATTAGAAAGTGGGGCGGGGGGCTTCACATTAGCCTGAGGTCAGAAAATGTTTCTGTTCAAAATTAATGCCTCCCTTTGTCGTACTGTCTGGTAACCCCTAATAGACATGAGTGTCTTAAGCATGAGTGTGTGTGCAAATTTATACGGGATTGTTCATTTTTCTTCATTTTCTTTCCTTTTCTTGATTTTTTTTTCACATATGCAACCCTTGGGCAGCACATTGCTAGAACTGTATTGGTGGGAACAGGAGCTTCCGTTCCATTCTTGTTGTAGGTAGAGTGGGGAGCAGAGCCCCATACGCCAAGCCCCGCAGACTTTGCCCTGGTGATTTGCCTGATACAGGAAAAGCATTGCGGTCATCGTCCCTCTCTTATTTAAAGCAGGTTCCCTTTTACGGAAGGCCCCTGCACTGTCGTCATACCTGTAGAACTGTTGTCATTTCTGCCTGAAGCCCTTGGACAAAGGTGGGCTGCAATGGGGGGAAAAGCTATCTGGTTTCTTTGGAAACTGATTCTCCTTGCTGTTACCCCACCCCACCGAGTCACACACTTAGGTTGCAATCGCATACCTAAGAACTGCCATCTTTGTCTATAGGAAGCCCCCAAGCAGGACCTGAGCGCAACAGCACTCTCCCCTCCTGCAATTTTCAGCCCCTGGTGTTGAGAAGCATACTGCCTCCGACAGTGGAGGGAGAACGTAACCATCAGGGTTAGTAGCCACGGATAACCTTGTCCTCTATTCAGTGTACAGGGTACTATCTAGTGGAGTGGAGGACCTATTTCAGCCTGAGGGCCACATTCTCTCATGGACAACCTTCCAGGGGCAGCATTCCAGTAGTGGGTGGGGCCAGAGGCAAAAGTGGACGGTGCAATGGGTGTGAATCTTCCCTTTATAGGCGACATTTTAACCACACCGAAGTCAGAGAGTCACATGTGCGTGTACGTACACACACACACACACACACACACACACACACACACACACACACACACACACACACACACACACACACACACACACACACACACACACACACACACACACACACACACACACACACACACACACACACACACACACACACACACACACACACACACACACACACACACACACACACACACACACACACACACACACACACACACACACACACACACACACACACACACACACACACACACACACACACACACTACCCTCCATCCAGGCAAGAGGCATGATCAGAGTTCAAGGACGCGTTCCAGCCAGGAAAAAACACTCAGGGAGCGTGCAAAACAGGGACCGTGCGGTGTGACCTGGGCCCAAAGAGTGGCCTTTGGAGAGTCCCGAGGGCCGGACAGCGAAGCCTGGAGGGCTGCATCTGGCCCCTAGGCCTGAAGCTCTCCACCCCTTCTGCATAGTATACATACTTTCCTGGAAATAATAAGCTCGGATAAAACACAGCAGGATACAGTGGGGCTTGCTTCAGAGTCAATATCCATAGGATCGCGTTCTTCCTTCGAAGTAAGCATGCCTCAGATTGCTGACATACAACTGTTGGAAGGTTTCAGTCATAACTGGCAAGGTGAGCTGTGCCCCTGTAGCCAAAGGCATGTCTAAATTACTTTCATTTGGCAGTTCGGATTTTCTGTTTCACCCTTCTAATCCCATGTTCACGTTGGTTGTTTCAGTAAATCACAACGCTAACCGGGCCCTAGGAAGATGAAACCCTCCATTGTGCTTGGTTCAGATGGCTTTCCAGTGTTGGATGATCAGTATTACCAAGGTGCCTGCCTTTCCTGGCACACATGGCCTGATGCTCTCCAGTGAGGTATGCAGTGCAGGAAGTATGGGACTTAGCTTTGGACAGAAGTGCAGTGGCAAATTCAGAATTGCAGGGTCCCTTCATGATCCACTTCCCCTTGTTTCCCTGGCTCTCCCTGTCATCTCGCGAGTCCACGCTCCACTACAACAGATGTCTCTAGGAGCCAATTGGCATGAAAGGGGAGGCTATGTCTTAGCTACTGAGAAGAGTCTTCTCAGTGGCTGACCCACCTCCTTTCACTCTGATTGGCTCCAGTCAGTGTGAAAGGACACCCTGGCTAACATGCTTCCTTTTCATGCTGATTGGCTCATACAAAGGGACTGGCTGGAACCCTGCTCCCAAAAAAGTAACGGGTCTGCGATCTCAAATGACTATAACCCTAGTTTAGGAAATATGTATGTGCCAAGCCCTTTGGTGGTATTCCATTATCCCATTGTGCTCTCCTAGAAGCCTGTCTGCTAATTCTAATTCCAGCTGGTTCCAGCTGCATGGCAGTTTCTCTTCTTTGGATTATTATTATTATTTGCATTGATATACCACCTTATAGCTGAAGCTCTCGGGGCGGTTTACAACAATTAAAACATTAAAAACAAATATACAAATTTAAAAAGCACATTTTTAAAAAGCCATTTAAAAACACATGCTAAAATGCCTGGAAGAGGAAAGTCTTGACCTGGTGCCAAAAAAATAACAGTGTTGGCGCCAGGCACACCTCGTCAGGAAGATCATTCCATAATTGGGGGGGGGGGTTGTCTTGCATTAAAAAAAAAAAAAAAGTAACTGGCGTTAGCACCAGCTGGCAAATACCATTTTTGGTAATAACCCTCAAATACATTTCTCTAAAACCCAATGGGCCTGCTGTGATTTCACATGTGCAACCTCAGGTGTGGTGCAAATGATCAGGTAAACTTTGGAAATGTTTCCTCTTCTCTTGCCCTGATGAGGTCATCAGTGATAGCTCTTTAATCACATCACCACTGCCCACTTCTTTTTTCCCCATCTCATCCCCATTTAACGATTCTGAATATTAATAGTGGTTGTTATTGTTATGTGCCTTCAAGTCGATTACGACTTGCGGCAACGCTATGAATCAGCAACCTCCAACAGCACCTGTTGTGAACCACCCTGTTCAGATCTTGTAAGTTCAGGTCTGTGGCTTCCTTTATGGAATCAGTCCATCTCTTGTTTGGTCTTCCTCTTTTTCTACTCCCTTCTGTTTTTTCCCAGCATTATGGTCTTTTCTAGTGAATTGTATCTTCTCATGATGTGTCCAAAGTAGGATAACCTCAGTTTCATCATTTTAGCTTCTAGTGATAGTTCTAGTTTAATTTGTTCTAACACCCTATTATTTGTCTTTTTCACAGTCCATGTTATCCGAAAAACTCTCCTCCAATACCACATTTCAAATGAGTTTATTTTTCTCTTACCCGCTTTTTTCACTGTCCAACTTTCACATCCATACATAGAGATTGGGAATACCATGGTCTGAATGATCCTGACTTTAGTGTTCAGTGATACATCTTTACATTTGAGGACCTTTTCTAGTTCTCTCATAGCTGCCCTCCCCAGTCCTAGCCTTCTTCTGATTTCTTGACCATTGTCTCCATTTTGGTTAATGACTGTGCCGAGGTATTGATCCTTGACAAGTTCAATGTCCTTGTTGTCAGCTTTAAAGTTACATAATTCTTCTGTTGTCATTACTTTAGTCTTCTTGACATTCAGCTGTAGTCCTGCTTTTGTGCTTTCCTCTTTAACTTTCAACAGCATTTGTTTCAAATCATTTCTGGTTTCTGCTAGTAGTATGGTATCATCTGCATATCTTAAATTATTGATATTTCTCCCTCACACCTCCTTCATCTTGGTCCAATCCTGCTTTCCATATGATATGTTCTGCGTATAGATTAAACAAATAGGGTGATAAAATACACCCCTGTCTCACACCCTTTCCGATTGGGAACCAATCGGTCCATATTCTGTCCTTACAGTAGCCTCTTGTCCTGAGTATAGGTTTGCATTAATAGTGGGCAGAATGAAATATTGTATGTGGACATGTGATCAGCAGATAACACTAGACTCGCTGAGAAAAATGTGAGTCAAAACTGCAAGTGATAGAGGCAGACCAGCATGTGAAAACTAGTGCTGTGCCAAAAATATCTCCTGCACTTTTTTTTTTTGGTAAGCATTCCCATCATTCGGACTAAAACCTGGAGTGGATTCCACTGCCCACTGACATGGAACTACCATCCACCACATTTGCAAGCCATCTTGTACAGATGAAGCGCAACTAAATCCTTTTGGCTATAATATCTGGTTGTGATGCTTGTATAAATTCGGATTTCATCCAGGTTTTCCTCTCAGTATGAATGAGTGAATGAATGGAGACATAAGTGTTTTTTAATGGGATTTCTGGCAAACACTTGACTTCTCAAATTCTGGCTTTACATTTGTTCTGCTGCTGTGGGGGAGCAATTTGAATGTGTTCATGCAAAAGAGTATTTTAGGAGGGTAGCTAGTTTGATCATTTGGCCTGATTGCATGCCAGTGAATGGGTGAAATTGCACAGCTTCCCTGAGTTAAAAGGGGAAGGTACACTTATAACTTTTGGTTGTGCTGGAGGTTTACTTGCTACTTATTTTAATGCTTTATAAACACTGCACATGCGTCAAAGAAAAACAGGTCGGTATGTTACATAGAGGAAGGGCCATAGCTCAGTGGTAGGGCATCTGAGTTGCAGGTGGAAGGTCCCAGGATCAATGCTTGGGGAACACTGCTCGACACCCTGGACTCTCTATTGTGGAGTCCCACAGGGATCGGTACTGTCCCCCATGCTTTTTAACATCTATATGAAGCTGCTGGGTGCGGTCATCAGGAGTTTTGGAGTGCGTTGTCGCCAGTATGCTGATGACACGCAACTTTATTTCTCCTTTTCATCTTCCTCAGGTGAGGCTGTTAACGTACTAAACCGTTGCCTGGCCGCGATAATGGATTGGATGGGAGCTAACAGACTGAAGCTTAATCCAGACAAGACCGAGACGCTGTTAGTGAGTGCCTTCTCTGCCCAGATGGTGGATGTTCACCCTGTTCTGGATGGGGTTACACTCCCCTTGAAAGAACAGGTTCGTAGCTTGGGAGTTCTTTTCGACTCTTCCCTGTCTCTTGAGGCTCAGGTAGCCTCAGTGGCACGGAATGCTTTTTACCATCTTCGATTGGTAGCCCAGCTACGTCCCTATCTGGACAGTGACGACCTCGCCTCAGTTGTTCATGCTCTGGTAACTTCTAGATTGGACTACTGCAATGCGCTCTACGTTGGGCTGCCCTTGAAGATAGTTTGGAAACTACAGTTAGTCCAGAATGCAGCGGCCAGATTGTTGACGCGGACCAGAAGGTCCGCTCATATAACACCTGTTCTGGCCCGTCTGCACTGGCTTCCTATTTGTTTCTGGGCTAAATTCAAAGTGCTGGTTTTGACCTATAAAGCCTTACATGGCATGGGACCGCAATACCTGGTGGAGCACCTCTCCCAATATGAAACTACCCGTACACTGCGCTCAACATCTAAGGCCCTCCTCCGAGTACCATCCCATCGAGAAGCTCGGAGGGTGGTGACTAGAAATAGGGCCTTTTCGGTTGTGGCCCCCGAACTGTGGAATGGTTTCCCTGATGAGGTGCGCCTGGCGCCGACGCTGCAATCTTTTCGGCGCCAGGTGAAAACCTTTTTATATTCCCAGGCATTTTAATGTGTACTATTAATATTTATTGATGTATTTTGCTGCTATTTTGATTATTTTTGTTTGATTCCATTGTATTATTGTATTTATATATTCTCTGATTGTTTTATTATTATGTACACCGCCCAGAGAGCCCTTGGGCTTAGGGCGGTATATAAATTAAATAAAATAAGTAAATAAATAAATACCTGGCATCTCCAAGTTGGGCTGGGAGAGACCCCAGTCTGGAATCCTGGAGAGCCACTGCCAGTCAGAGTGGACAATACTGAGTTCAATGGACCAACTGGTCTGATTCAGTATGACACACTCTCCCATGCTCCTATGAGGGCCAGTGCATGCTATAAGTTTATATTGGTTTTATTCCAGTTTAACAGCTGTGGCTTCCTAGAGTGGCCATGTGTCATGCTTTACAGAGGATACTCCTCTGTTTGAAGGAATCCTCTATTTGAAGGTCCTAGGCCAGTTTAGAGATGAAGATCCTTAAGAAGAGAGAGATGCAGGGGCCTTGAAATTGCCAGTAGGGCACCTGGACAGAAGACTCTAGGCACAGAGGCCCCCTGGTCACAACTCCCACAACTATGGGGAGATGTATAGTCATTTTTATTTAAATCCCTCTTATTATTTCTTCTTCTGCATCTGCTCTTTTAAATTAACATGGACGTGCCACACAAATTTGTGTCCTTTTTTTGCGATGCATAAGTGACTGCCCTATGGTTTCATGTCACCCAAGAATCCCAGGAATTGTACTTTGGAGAGTGCATAGAATTCTCGGTTGATGTTCCCTAGCCCCCTAGTGAACTGCAGCTCTTACAGGGAGAAGGCATAAGCATAAGTATTTAACTGCTTTATGAGCACAACCCTGTGCTTATTCAGCAGTAAATCCCACTGAGATGGATGGGGCTTCCTCGCTAGTAAGGAGGCTGAAAATTGCAGTCTTACAACCCTTTTGCACAGTTAATCAGGAATACTTTCCCCAAAATTCAGTGGGATTTACTCCCAGGTAAGTGTGTCTAGGACTGCACCCGAAGGCGACCTTTAGGTTTCTATTCCTCCTTGGCTTATTCCTAGAACATCTTCCCTCTGTGCCAGGAGTGGGAAGCCTCAGGTGTGTGCGCCAAATGTGGCCCTCCAGGAGCCTCTGTCTGGCCCTTGGGACTCTCCCCAGGCTACACTCATTCCCCAGACTTCCCTTCTCACTGGCCCCACTCTAGGCCTTCCTGGAGTCCTTTTGCCTGGCTGCAATGTGTCCTTGAGATGTGATGAAGGCTCCTGTTTGCCTCGATGGAGGATGTGTGCATGGAGGGTACAGAAACGTCTGATTTTGGTTGACTGGACTGTACCTGGCTGTGCAAAGGTAAGAGTGACATCAGTTGCTCTGCATAAGCATGAGAGGGGAGAGTGTTAGCTCCTGAGAAGAGTCTTCTCAGTGGCTGACTCACCTCCTTTCACTCTGATTGGCTTCAATTAGCCAGAAAGGACAAGGAAGCATGTTAGAAGACTCTTTTCAGTGGCTAACACACTCCCCTTTCACACTGATTGGCTTGTAGGATGCTGGAGACAGAGGGATCCTGCTGGGACCCTGCATCCAAAAAGGTAAGGGGTCTAAGACCTGCCAAGACCCTGGCCGACTACAGCCCTGAGTTTAAAGACAAAGAACCTTAAGAAGGGAGACTTAGAGGGTCCTTGAAGTTGCCCATCATCAGTTAGCAGCTGAGCAAGCACACAGATCGCCTGGAATCTTCCTCACTATAGTGAGATGTGTTGGAATTCTATTTAAATCATAGTCATTATTTTTAAATTTGTACCTATGCATATACATTACCATATGTAAACTTTATGCAAATTGCTGTACTGTTTTGTCGTCTTTTTTTGGTGATGCAAATTCACTTTCTTGGCAATGCATAACGGGCCAGCCTATGCCCCCGCTGTCCCCAGGACATGACTTTCACCTTTGTACAGGGAATGTGGCCCTTGGGACAACTGGGGTTCTTCACCCCTGCTCTATGCAATCGCTCCCACATTGCATTAATTCCTAATTTTGTTCCTTACAGTTGTGGGCCATTCTGTATGGCAAGGAAGGAGAGTTATGGGACTATGAACACAGCGGAGGCCAAGAGATGGAATGAGATAGGGAGGGGGGGATTTGTCAGTTTCTCAGTTTTCCCATCTAAAGTTTCATTCTTTACATTTCCTCATCACTTTACAATTTAAATATATATATATATCTTCATAAAATTCACCAGCATTTTAGTGTGAATTTCTCCTAATATACACATTTTGTATGGAATTTAGAGAAAAATATTATCTATTTATTTATTGTACGTATCTATTATTTGATATATATCCCGCCCTTCCTCCCAGCAGGAGCCTAGGGCAGCAATATGTATATTTTTGGATGATTGTTTCCTAACGGAATGCATTTTTAAAAATTATTTTCACTTATATATGCATTTTTCTTCACATGATGTGGCTGGAGAACTGCAGTACAAAATTTGGAATTTTGAAGGATGGTTGTGTTTTGGTTCTCGTATCGTTTTCGAAAATGTGAATTAGGTAGGCTTGTCTTCAGATGCAGTCCAAACCAATTTTCTTCCCCATCCTTAGACTGAGAAAACATTGGAATACAGGAAGCTCCCTTCTATCAGGTCAGGATAGTGGTCAATCTAGCTCAGTATTGCCTACTCTTACTGGTGTAGTGCGTAGCATCTCAGACTACGATCGTGGCAAATCCCCATTCAGGCATGAAGCTCACTGGATGACTTTGGGCCATTCACCATCTCTCAACCTGTCCAATGTCACAGGGCTGTTGTGAGGATAAAATGAAGGAGGAGAGCACGAATGCACACAACTGCAAAGGGGGTAATATTAGAAGTGTATAAAATGATGAAAGGCGTGAATAAAGTGGACAGAGAATATTTTTCTCCCTCCCTCTCAGTGAAACTGATTGGACAAAAGAAAGCGCATTTATGGAATGATCTGCCACTGGCTTAAAAAGTGTTTTGGCAGAATTAAGTTAGATCAGCAGAGGACAGGTCCGTAACACCTAAATCAGTGGGGATCTTGCCTTCCCCCAAATGTTGTTGGACTCCATTTCCCATCAGCCCCAGCCAGCATGCTCAGTGGTGATGGGAGTCATACTCCCAACAACATCTGAAGGACCACAAGCAATCCCGTCCCAAGCCTAGATAGAACTTCTATGTTCAGTAGCAGTGTGCCTCTGACACCATCTTCGGGGGCGGGTGATTCAAAGAGAAGTGGGCTGTTTCCTTCATGTCCTGCTTGTGAGCTGCCAAGAAGCATCTTCTTGGAGATCAAGTCACATGAGGGCCAAGTTTTGTTTATTATTTATTTTATTTTAAAGCCTGTCCCAATGGCTGAATATTTCAAAACCCTAAGCATTGTGCTACAGCTGGTATAGCACAGTGGGGAGGAGAGCCTGGCTGGGAGTCCAGATTCTGTGAGTTCAAATCCCCGCTTGTGTCTCCTGGGTGTCAAGGGCCAGCTGAAGATCACCCCCACAGTGAGTGGCTCAGGGGTTACGTGCCCTGCCACTTGTGCAGCCGTGGGCAAGCGGCATAGTCCCAAGGAGCCCAGTTGCCCCCCAGCTGGCAGTTGCAGACAAGGAAGGGGCTGGCTTGTGCAGCTGTGGCAAGCTGAGCAGGCCCCAGCCAGCTGGGGAGGACTAGCCTCAGAGGGAGGCAATGGCAAACCCCCTCTGAATACCGCTTACCATGAAAACTCTATTTATAGGGTTGCCATAAGTTGGGATCGACAGGAAGGCAGTCCATTTCCATTTTAAGCACTGTGCAAAAATACACACCTAGAAACAGTAAAACACTATAATAAAGACAGATATTTAAAAAAAAAAACACCCAGAAATCTAGCAATAGCAAACTCCAGTCCTATGGGTCAGGGTATGCCTGGGCAAAAAGATGTCTTTACAAGACGTCTGAAGGAATAGCTGGATGACGTTTCATGCACAGTCAAGGGAAGGGCATCACAGAGTGCAGGAGTTACAGGGGTTGAAGGCACAGAGTGTGTTTGGCTGGGGGAAGAGTTTACAAAGAGGTGATATGATAGCCATCTTCAAACATTTGAAGGGTTGCTACAATTATGATGGAGCGGATTTGCTTCCTGTCGCTCCAAAGGGTGGGACCTGAACGGATTACAACAGAGAGGGAAGACAAGGAAATTAAGTTTTTGCTGAAAGATAGAATTGCTTTGTGGAGCTTTGGAATATTATTATTATTATTTATTAAACTTCTATCCCATCTTTCCTCCCAGAAGGAGCCCAGTGCGGCAAACAAAGAACAAAATGTTACAAACATCTTAAAACATCTCAAAAACAACACACCTTAAAAACATTTTAAAAATAAAGCATCTTAAAAACGTCTTTAAGAAAATCTTAAACATAAGACGAAATATTTTTATTTGAATTTATTAGTGAAACCATAGACGGCTAGAACAAATATGTTGGGATATTTGGCAATTTTATGAATGTTGTCTCACTGTGTAATTAGTAGGGATGGGATATGTTGGTCGGTGCCAGTACAAAAGCATTCCATTAATCTAACAGACTGGTATTGATTCGAGTCTGTTCTTTGTCCACTACATGCTGCTTTTACTAATCAATTTTTCCCTCACAAAAAATTGATATTATTATTATTATTATTTATTACATTTGTACACTGCCCCATAGCCGAAGCTCTCTGGGCGGTTTACAACAATTAAAAACTTTAAAAACAAATATACCAATTTAAAAACACTTAAAAAAACCACAATTTAAAAACACATGCTAAAATGCCTGGGAGAAGAGGAAATATCAGTATTTTGAAAGAGAATATAACTATATGAAAGGAAATATGATGAAATTATTCTTCTTAATATCCATATTTTGGAGGTGGATTGTTTTTAGAAAATAGCGGCAGATAATCGATACATAAAAATCCTATCGTGCAATGATAGAGAATAAGCAAATTCATGGAAAATTGGGTATCAAACCCAAATTGGGTGGAATTCTAGCACATCCCTAGTAATGATATAAATCATAATAAATAAGTTTTTTTTTTTAAAATCACAACGGAGAGAATTTAGCCTAAAAATTTGGAAGGACTTGGTACAAGTTGTTCAATCGTGGAACATACTGCCTTAGTAGCTGGTGGACTCTCCTCCAGCAGAGGCTTTTAAGCAGAGGAAGAATGAACACCTGTCCAATGGAGGCTTTTAAACAGAGGAAGAATGGACACCTGTCCAATGGAGGCTTTTAAACAGAGGAAGAATGGACACCTGTCCAGGGGAGGCTTTTAAGCAGAAGAAGAATGAACCTGTCCAATGGAGGCTTTTAAATGTGTTGCTGGTTAGTGCAGAGATTGCCATGGTGCCCTTGAGGTCTTCCCCTGGTGCCCATGAAGCCTCTGACCTTCCATTGGTCATGAGGTGGTAAGGGTGGTTACCTTTTCCCTTTTTTTCCGTAGTAAACTGTTGAAGAAGGAAGTTGGAAAAGTGACACTCTTTCCCACTTCCTGTTTCACCTCTATGTGCTTTTCAAGGCTCAGATAAATTCTACTGGATCAGATTCTTACCCAGATTCCTTGGAAATGTGAAATATGTGTGTGTTCACTTTCTTTCTGTCTCTCTCTTGGGGCGGGGAGGCTGATCAGGAGGAGTGGGGAGAGAAGTCACCAGAGGGAGTGGCGCCTAGACCACTTGCTCAGAAATCCAAATGTGCCTGTGATTCTGAAAAGGTTGGCTTAGATTCCCCAGTCGCATTTTAGACAAGGCTGCCTTTGAATCTTGTATTGATTAAATATATTGTTGCTGTGTGTGTTTGAGTGGTTTAATTTGCATTGGGTAAAATGGCTTTCTTTTGAAACTTAAAAAAAGCAGCAAAACATCTCAACATTTTGATCGGAAATGAATTTTCATAATTTTTTCTTCGGTGCCTACACATCAGAACTAGGGAAACTGTGACCCTCCAGATGTTGCTGGACTACAACTCCCATCATCCCTGACCATTGGCTATGGTATCTGAGGCTGATGGGAGTTGGGGTCAAACAGCATAAGATGCCGCAGATGTTTCCCACCCTTGCTATGCATGGACATACAAGACGCAGGACAAGCCCAAAAGATTTTGCCACCTGTACAAAGGTAACATTTGCATTGATAGCTCTGCCCACTTTTGCCCCTGGAAGGTGCCCTAGAAGCAGAGGTGGCTCTAGAGGCAGTAAAGGCCTAGGCAAAAGTCAGATATGAGGCCCTTTGGTGTGAAGAGAAAAGTGCAGATTTTCAAAAGTAAAATAAATAGTGATGGTCTGGAGGTACCCTATTTCTAGAACACATTTAGGATAGTGGTGTTTAATGAACAGCATGTGTTTTAATGGATATGAGCCATTTTAGCAAAACAAAAACCAAACAAACCCACCACTCTGGATTTTACAAATCATAAAAACATATGATTCAGTGTCTTAAAATGGAATAATTACTTTTCAATTAATACATTTACAAATCATAAAAAACATATGATTCAACATTTAAAAATGGATCAATTAATTTTCAATTAATAAGTTAACATAAGAACTCTTGGACTAAAAGGCCAGGTCCAGAATCCTGCTTCTATTAATGACCAGGATGCTCTCTACAGGACCTAAAATGGAAATGGACTGCCTTCAAGTCGATCCTGACTTATGGCTACCCTACAAATAGGGTTTTCATGGTTAGCGGTATTCAGAGGGGGTTTCCCATTGCCTCCCTCTGAGGCTAGTCCTCCCCTGCTGGCTAGGGCCTGCTTAGCTTGCCACAGCTGCACAAGCCAGCCCCTTCCTCGTCTGCAACTGCCAGCTGGGGGGCAACTGGGCTCCTTGGGACTATGCAGCTTGCCCACGGCTGCACAGTTGGTAGGGCACGTATCCCCTGAGCCACTCATTGTGGGGGTGATCTTTAGCTGGCCCTTGACACCCAGGAGACATGAGCGGAGATTTGAACTCACAGACTCTGGACTCCCAGCCAGGCTCTCCTCCCCACTGTGCTATACCAGCTCTTCTACAGGACCTAAGAATATAAGAAAAGACTTGCTGGACCAGGCCAGTGGCCCATCCAGTGCAGCTTTCTTTTCTCACAGTGGGCAACCAGATGCCCATAGGAAGCCCACAAGCAGGACCTGAGCGCAAGAGCACTCTCCCCTCCTGTGCTTTCCAGCAACTGGTATTCAGAAGCATACGGCCTCCGACTTGAATGAAATGGCCCTCCTGTGTCCTCAGCATCTATCATTCAGAGATATACCACCTTTGAATGTGGAAGTTTCATTTCACCGCGATTAGCCCTTCTCTCCATAAATGTATCTATTTCCCCTTTTTTAAAGCCACCTTGAGCTAGTGGCCATTGCAGCATCTTTTGGCAGCAGCACTTTGGACAGCTCCTTGAAAGTTGGGACTAAAACCCGAAACAGATTCCACCACCCCACTGATATGGATCCACCAGCTGACACTGGATCCAGGAGCAGAGGTGGTGACAACATCCAGGCCTGGAGGACAAGGTGGCAACTGCCTCACAACTCTCCGCTCAGACATCTGACACAGGGAAGAGATTGTGAGGATGTGACTTGAATTTCCTTGCATGCAAAATAAAAGGCTGGCACTGCACAAATATGCTAAGCGCATAAACCTGTTTTTATATGTGGAAGAGGATCCCTGAATTCTAGCTGGAGCTTGCCTCTCTCTGAAACACTGACATTAAAATTAAACCTCTTGGATTTGGCTCAGACCATTAGCCTCAGGTCCCCAATCAAGTGGGAAATCACTGGGTGGACCAGCCTCCTGATTTTGCCAGCACCTTAGGACTGGGGAGGGCAGCTAGGAGAGAACTAGAAAAGGTCATCAAATGCAAAGATGTATCACTGAGCACCCAAGTCAGGATCATTCAGACCAAGGTATTCCCAATCTCTATGTACGGATGTGAAAGTTGGACAATGAAAAATGCGGATAAGAGAAAAACCAGCTCCTTTGAAATGCGGTGTTGGAGGAGAGCTTTGCATGTACCATGGACTGCAAAAAAGACAAATAATTGGGTGTTAGAACAAATCAAACGAGAACTGTCACTAGAATGTAAAATGATGAAACTGAGGCTATCATATTTTGGACACATCATGAGAAGACATGATTCACTAGAAAAGACCATACTGCTGGGAAAAACAGAAGGAAGAAGAAAAAGAGGAAGGCCAAACAAGAGATGGATTGATTCCATAAAGAAAGCCACAGACCTGAACTTACAAGATCTGAACAGGGTGGTTCATGACAGATGCTCTTGGAGGTCACTGATTCACAGGGTCACCATAAGTCATAATCGACTTGAAGGCACATAACAACAACAAACAACAAAAACATTGATTGTGAGCAAAATACTGCATGGTGGCTCTCCTACAAAGCAAAATTCATGTCTCAAAAGTCCCAGAGCTGCCCAGCAAAGCTGTTTAGCACTTCCCAGTCGAGGATTCCCCAGACACTTCTGCAGGCTTGCATGAATATTTAATATTTCCAAAGCACTACAGAATCTAAGCTCAGAAATTCTCTATTTTTATTGGGTTTCTCCATTTAGCCTACCTCTCAAAAATATATATATCAACAAATCCCTTCTTTAAATTATTTAGGAGGCATTCTTGTACATCTGGGCAGATTTGAGAAGAGTATTGTTAATTTTTAAAAAGCCAAGGAAGGTCAACTATTGGTGGGGATATCATCTGCCCCAAAGTATATTTTGCAAGGCTTCCTCTAGACTTAGGGATGTCAGAGAATTCTGATGGAAACGAGCAAAAATGGCCAGTGTTCCATTATTTGTCCCATATCCAGACTGCAAATCAAACCAGTGAATATGATCAGCGTTTTCCAGTATTGTGGCTTTCAGCCTACCAATGTTACATAATTAACTGATTCCCTACCGCATTTGCATTGTGTTTGCATTGAGATGAATAGGGTGGAATGATGTGACAATGTAACGTATGCAAGTCACATAATTAGCGTATGTGATTAAGTTATGTAGATTGGCCGCAGCAGACAGCAAGATGAATAATGTCATTTTTGGTGGAAGGTGAATTGCAGCAGAATGGAAACATTGCTGCATGTGAGAAACACAGGGTAGAACGGAAACAATGCTTTCTTACGTCACCGGCTATCTACCATCCCTGATGGAGAAGAAAATAAGATAGGAATTGATTGACCAAGTGTTCATGGCAAGGCTGCTTGAGATTGCAAATGGTGACAACAGGCTCACTAGGGATGGGGAATGATTTTTTGCCCAAGGACTCCCCAAACTCTGTTTTTCTATATTCAAATGTTCAAAGAAATGTCACCACGAGAAAAGCTGTTATCCCACAATTGCTTCTTCTTAGCATGGAGCTGCATGGCCCAGTTTTAACCTCAAGTATAAGTAAATGGGGACCAATTGCATGGAAATGTCATCCCTTATGGTGATATTTCCCTGTGAAAACAAATTGCATGAAATCGCATTTTGTGATCTCTGCAGTAGCAAAGGTTAAGTGCACTTAACCCAGCGCATTTGCTTTCAAACCCATCTGTTATTTCTTGGCACTAAATGAAAGGGACTAGGTTAAGGTGTTGGACTATGACCTGGGAGACCAGGGATTGAATCCCCACATCGCCATGAAGCGCACTGGGTGACCTTGGGCCAGTCACTGCCTCTCAGCCTCATGAACACCCTATTCACAGGGTCGCCATAAGTCAGAATCGACTTGAAGGCAGTACATTCACATTTTTTACTAACACAGTAGCGTGTTCTTCTATGATAGGCCTTATTTTTTTCCTAAGTAAATAAAACTAATGAAACCTCTGTAAAGTTCAGTGTAATCCTGGTTGAATGACAAAAAGAGTTTCTTGGGTGGATTTGGAAGGCAAACACTAAGCAATAAAGATGGAGATTAGCAGTGAATTGTGTGTCAATTTTGCAACATTTAACTTTCACACCAGTAAAATAAAGTGGGGAGGAAGGACTTCAAAAGCTGGAATGGGATCTGTTTTTCGCTGCAGATTATTCTGGAATTTCAGGAACAAATAGTCTCCACTTTGAATTATGATTGTAAAACTGGAAAACATTAGACTGGAGAGTCTAATGGCATGCTCAACTAATATTGGTCGTTACTTCTCTCACAAGGACATAGTTCAAAGACTGGTGCCATTAGTTCCATCTGCCCGAAAGCAAACTATGTCTTCGGCTGCAACCCTAACCCAATTTGCCTGGGAGTAAGGCCCACTGAATTCAATAGAACTTATTTCCAAGAAGACAATGTTTAGGATTGCACTGTAAAGCCTTATCAGCCATAAGAACCTAAGAAGAGCCCTGCTGGATGAGGCCAGTGGTCCATCGTCACATTGGCCAACCAGATACCTATGGGAACCCTGCAAGTAGGACCCGAGGACAACAGCATTCTCACAGTTGTGATTCCCAGCAACAGCAATTGGTATTCAGAGGCTGGTTTTCCCTCCACTGCTGGAGCCAGTTTGCCCCTGAATACCAGTTGGGGATTCACAAGTGGGGAGAGTGGTGTTGCACTCAGGTCCTGCTTGTGGGCTTCTCATATGGCCACCTGGTTGGCCTTGCAGGATGCTGGACTAGATGGGCCTTTGGCCTGACCCAGCAGAGCTTGTCTTTGATGGGAACACATGAAACTGCCTTATATCAAGTCAAACCATTGGTTCATCCGGCCCAGGATTATCTAACCCTGTTTTGACTGGAGAGCATCTCTCAACGGCCTGCAGCAGAAGAGGACCTTTCCAAATCTTGCTACCTGGAAATTAGACCTGGGGCTTTCTCCATGCAAAGGATGTGTTCTGCCACAGAGCTGTGGACCCTCTCCCCTAAGCAACAAGCAGAAGAAGTTGAGGAAAATAAGAAAGTGTTCCATTGCTCCATCTTAGCCTAGTACTGTCTACGCTGACTGGCAGTGGCTTTCCAGGATTTCAAACAGGATTCCCTGCCCTCTTCCCCAGGGATTGAACCTGGGACCTTTTGCATGCAAAGCAGATGCTGTGACACTGAGCTATGGCTCCGACACAAAACCTGTGGTTTGCTTCTATATCCCCTTGATTAGAATCAAGATCTATGGAGGTTGCTGTTTTTGGAATAGAAAACCACAGCTCTTCTTGCCAAGGAGGACTGCATTCATTTATTATTCTTACTATTCCACTTTCTTTTTCAAAGAAAGCTCAGAGTGGCTTGGATGGAGGTTGCAGGCAGGCTCTAATTAGGTCCAGACCTGGTTAGCTTCAACAGCATTGTAGTCTCAGGTGCTCCAAGTCAGAGTCAACATCCAGAATGTGCTCTTTCAGGTATTCTAAGGGAAGCAAATGCCATGATGTGAGGATCTTCGGGGTATAAATTAAAACCAAATGCACACCGTAGCATTGTAGGCAGTGGAAACGGGTGGCTCCCATGTCAGTGGGGCAGTGAATCTGCTCCGGGTTTTAATCCAAACTTTCAAGGAACTGTCCAAGGCGCTCTGCTTCCTTTCAGACTAAAACCCAGAGTGGATTCACTGCCCCACCGACATCAGAGCCACCAGTCTCCACTGGTTGTAGGAGAACCTCAAATCACTGTCCCTGCAGTGAAATGCCAAGCCAAGTGCACTGAGTGACTTTGGCTGCGTTCACACATGGGGTTTATTGTGTCAGTTTTGTGAATTAAAATGGTGGCGCTTCTGTCTCAATTTCTAAAATTCCTTTCACATGGCAGTACCTGCCCTGGCTCCTACTGGGAGCACTGTAGTTCCCCACTGTATAAGAGGTCTAAGGTCTCATCCCGTTGACATGCAACCCCTTTCCCTTTAGCATCTGGCATCATTTTGGGGGGGTGTTTGGATGGGGGGGGAAAGGTGGAAGAGGAAGCTGCTACCCATGCCTACACTGGAATACCGGTACAATTTCCATCAGACAAAAAAAAACTGACACATGCCGAAAGGGCGGGGATGCCTTGCATGCCTGTCACATGAGCAGCTGCAGCTAGCGCAAAACTCCCACGATTTTCTGGGTTCCCAAGCTTGCAAACGGATTATTTCTGGGATCATTTATCGCGGAAATGAGCGCTGAACTTCCACTATATTCCACTAGATTTCCAGAACTAGCTTTTGCATCTTGTGAAAGATCAAATAAAGATCAAAGTGACAGATGTTCAGAACATGGCTAGGAAGGAGAGCGTGTCAACAGTACATATGAACTTGTCTAACAGGAATCAAAATACCCTTGGTTTTCAATATGCTGCTGGACAGGGATAGGGAATCTCAGGGCCAGGGCCCAAATGTGGCCCTCCAGGCTTCTCTCCCTGGCCCCCGGGACTCTCCTGAGGCCACCCCCCCGGCCCTGTTTTGCACTCTCCTTGAGTGCTTTTCCCTGGCTGGGATGTATGCTTGAACTCTGACCAGCCTCTCGCTTGCCTGGATGGAAGGCAGGGGGCGTGTGAGTGTGTGCAGAAGGCAGCCTCACACTTATTCTTCCTGTCCACTTCTGCCTCTGCCTCTGCTCACCACCCTCCTGCGGCCCCTGGTGTTTGCCCAAAAGGGAATGCGGCCCCTGGGCTGAAAAAGGTTCCCCTAGCCTTGCTGTCGAGTGTTGGGAATGCGCCACTGGAAACGGCTTCATTTTTGGTCCAGCTAGCCTGTTACTCTCTAGCCTTCCCCAACCTGGTGCCCTCCAGATGTTTTGGAGGACAGGAGCTGTAGTGGAACTTACTGTTTGCTGGCCAACCTGTGAGAGAGTTTGGAAAAGGCCCTGTAAGTAGGAATGATTGGGCAAACCACATGGTAAATCCAGATCCATCAAAGGATATAAACATATTCTCAGGAGTAGATAGGTCATTATGTTATGCTTTGTTACAACAGCAAACTGTGTATGTAGTGACAAAATTGAATCATATATTGTATGCCTACCCACCACTGAAGAAGACCCATTCAGGGTAGAAATGCATTTGGTCCAGATATCTAAGTATCTGTATGCTACATTTGGTTTGTCACAACATTGGTGGCTGCATTAGTTGACAATATGATAGATTCCATATACATGTCAATAGCATTGAGTTTTTAGACATTTGATTTTATTTATTGGCATTTTCCTGTACTGTTTTACACTCACACCCACACACATATTAATTGTTTGAGATTAAAGTTGGACATTTTTATTTATTTGTTTTATTAACTTTGGTATCAGTATTTTTTATACTTGGATACCTAAACCCAATTTTGTCTTTGCTATCTATTTTTGTAGGTTGGATTTATATTTCCTTGTTCTTTCATCTCATTTGCTTAGTACTCTACTATTATTTTAGAACTGTAACTTTAAGAACTTGTGCTTGAGCTTGCTTTTTCCTCCTCCCTCCCATTCTTTTTTCCTTGTCTGCCATGTGTCTTTAGAGATGATGAACCTAAGGACAGGGACTGTCTTAGAATTGATTATTGTATGACGCTCTGATCCCTCCTGCAGTCCTTTAACAAGCTGAGAGAGAGAGAGAGAGAGAGAGAGATCTGCTGTCACTTCAGATCTGGGATTTACAAAAGGCAGAAGCAGAGAGAGAGATGGTTTCTGATGCTTGAACTTTGAGCTTGTATGAAATGATAGAAGACCCTGCCAGTCACTTTGCCAAGAATGAAGGAGCCCTAGGTGGTGGTGGTGGTGATTATCTTGCAGTGTGGGAGAGTCCATCTTCAGCTCCTGGTGCGAAGTGACCTTCTGGACTACCTCCTTTTAAAGTCTCACTGCAGATTTTGAGAAAGAAAAACAGTTAAACACAGCCATCCTTGTTTGTTAGTCTACAGCTTGGTTAAAAATGAGCGAACGGTAGCGTTTTTTGCGTGCGTAGGAAAAGGCCCCTCGCTCTCTACAGGAACCGAAGTTGAACCCTCGAGCAGGCTTGACATTCAGCCTTTTCCTTCCTGCCCTCGCTGTGAAATGCTGAGCACGCTCAGAGCTTTCCAGCAGCCTTATGAAGTGAACAGCTGCATGGGCTGGATGTAATTTAAACCAGGCATTTTGAAGTACAGTATCCATGTCTTTTGTAGTTTCATTGATCGTGTAAAGCAGGGTGTGTCATGGCTGGTTTGCAACCATTTCTAAATGTTGGTTGCCAGTCCTGGAATTAGTGGCCAGAGTTTTTCAGAAGCAAGCGGTGTGTGTGTGCGTGTGTGTGTGAGCGGAAAAGACATGAGCTATCTGACAGATTTTATATTTTGAATTTTGCATACAAATTTTTGAAGTTTTAAACATAATCAAATATACACGTTAAGGACTGCTTTGAGAAGAAATACACATTTAAATGCCAATAAAATTTGTATGTAAAGATTTGTTTTACTATTTTTAAAAAATAAGAATAATTGCAGATTAATGTGAGAATCAGTGGTGTAGTGGTAGATTCTGAAGCATAGAAGCTCATTGTGACAGCCTCATACCCTAGGAAAGTTCATAGCTGTGCCCCGAACGAGAATCCAAGAATGCAGGTGGCTGTTTTGATCCATTATTACACACAAGAGCAGCAGGACGTAGCATGGTTTCCCCCAAAGGATCCTGGGAACTGTAGTTTGTTAAGGATGCTGAGAGTTGTTGGGAGACCCCTGTTGCCGCCACAGAACTCCAAATGCCAGAGTCCCCAGCGAAGAGGGAGCTCAGTGACATGGCGAGGTCAGGTTTCATTTGTTGTTTTTAAGTGTTCTCTCAATAGGGGTGAATGAGAGTTTTGATTCCGTTTGCATTTCAACCTGAATCTATCAGTTCCATGCTTTCCCAAACAATATGAGAACTGAAACACAGCCATCCATCGAAATTCACACTTTTTTGAATTTTGCAATGCAGTTACAAAAATGCATGTATTTGGGGAAAGTATACTTGAAAATGAACATTTGAGCAAAAATTACAAAAATGCATTATATGATGAGAGGTTGCTTGCAAAAATATGTACATTAGTCAAAACTGCCTCCAAAAATGTGTTTATTCAGACAAATTTGCACTAAAATGCTGGAAAGTTTTCATGAAGCTTTTGTTTTTTAAAAAAAATAGTAAATTGCTTCAGAAATGTGAAAAACTTTTAAAAATGAGAAACTGAGAGAACCGAAATTGAAAGATCTTTCTATCCCTAGTTCTCAGCCACCCTGAACATGAAAAGGCTGGGATAGGAAATTCCTGTGTTGAGCAAAGAGGTGGGTCCAGTGGTGTAGTGGCAAATTCAGAAGTGCAGAATCCCTTTATGGTGGCCACACCCTCTCGCTCCCTTGCTTGCTCTACGTCATCATCTTCACATTCCTCAGTCCTTCCCATGCAATCCTTCTCCTACAACAACAGACATCCCTGGGAGCCAATCAGAACGAAAGGGGAGTGTGTTAGCTACTGAGATGAGTCTTCTCAATGGCTCCAATCATCAAAAAAGGACAAGGAAGCATGTTAAAAGACTTCTCAATGGCTAACACACTCTCCTTTCATGTTGATTGGCTTGTAGGACATTAGAGGTATAGAAACTAGGCTGGGACCCTCCTCCTAAAACAGCAAGGGGTCTAAGAGCCCCGAGTCTCCAGACTCCTACACCCCTGGTTGGACCATGAATGCCTACAGGACATTTTTCAGTAGGACAGCAAAGTAAAACACTGAAAGACTAATTGCACCAAAAAAATGAGAATAGTTCCTGTATATTTTGCCTCACATATCAGGTTCTACAAATGTTAGCAATGTTGGCCCCATCTGCACTATACAAGTGTACGTTACAACAGCTGTGAAGGCGGATGAAGGCTGCAGCAGATAAAAGACTTCCAATCGTCGTGGTCCCAATGCCATTGGATCAAAGTCTTTTTCTGTCAAGATTGTGTGTTGATCGTTGTGCGCCGATCTCCCCACATAAAACAAATTCACACACAGGCGTCTTCCAACCAAATTATTTTGAAAGACAGTCTTACTCAGCCATGAGTGATCGCCAACCCCATACAAGCAGTATCATGCTACTTCAAAGTCAGGGCTTTCCCCAAGGAATCTTGAGAACTGTCATTTGTTAAGGATGCTGAGAGTTAGGAGACTCCCCCATTCCTCTCACAGAGCTACAATTCCCGGAGTGGTTTCACAGTCAGTCCCTCTTCCCAGGAAACTCTGACTTGACATAAAGCAGCCTCTTCGCTTCAAACCATGTAACCTTTTGGGAGGAAGTGTGGCAACACTCACTGCCCAGGAGGAGGCCACAAAAAACAGGCAAACATCATGGTTGTGCACTGTGACAGCCTTTCCTGGCTCTCCCTGTCAGGTTCCTACCTGCTCGTGGCTACTGCCTGTCACTAGGCACCACCAGGGACTCCACCAGTCCGGACTGTCCTTTTTTATTGTTTCTCTCCCCGCTCTAGCACAGATCTCAACAGATCCCCCTGCTAGGCAACCACCAGTCACGTCCTAATACTAGTATTCCCAGAGACTCTGAATACTGGTATTGTTATTCTCTTCACCGCTGCCACCATTTGATACAGTTCCCCTTCAGCCTTGGTCATTACCTTACCCTCCCTTCTGGTCTGTGAAACCCCAGCCAAGGATCAGGCCTTTGGTAAACCAAATTAAGTATTTATTACAGATAACAAAGCTAACAAGATTAACAAGATTTCTTCTTAAGGCACATAAGCATATGGTTTTACTCAATACTAATCCGAACTCCACCCCCCTCCTTCTCCACTCTCTCCTGGCAAACCACTCTCTCAAACCCACCAAACAATCCACTCTTTCTCTTCTCCCCCCCCAGATTCCACTCTCACTCTTCCTTTTATACGTTCAGCCATTTTAAACACTCAGCCAATCATCTAGCATTCTACTGCCCATTCACTCCCCCTCCTCTTTCACTCCACTTACCATGTATCTTCTAAACAACAACACTTACCATATATACATTAATATAGGAACATCACATTCCCCCCCCCTTAAAACAACGGCAGAGTATTATTCCTGTTCCAGGATTTATACGTCGCGTTAACAAATAAAAGTCTCTATGGGGAAAATGTCTTTCTTTGTTCCTCCGTCTGGTCACGTCACTGCAGTCCCAGCCAATTGCCTGGAAAGTCCATCGGCCAGTACATTGTCCTTGCCTTTTATGAACTGGAAGTCCACTTGATAGTCCTGTAGGGCCCAGGACCACCTCTGCAGCATAGTGTTATGGTTTTTCATAGTCTGCAACCATAACAAGGCCCGATGATCCGTAGTCACTGTGAATCTTCATCCCCACACGTATGGACGCAACTTGATCAGTCCCCACATGACCGCTAGGCACTCCTTCTGGACTGATGAATAGTTTTTCTCCCTCGGCGTCAGCTTGCGACTCAGGTACGCCACTGGATGTCTGGTGCCTTCTCTCTCCTGTAGCAAGACGACTTCCAGCGCCAGGTCCGACGCATCTGTAGCCACGATGAATGGTTTCTCATAGTCTGGTGCTATTAATATGGGTCCTTGGCACAAGGCTTGCTTCAGTAGATCAAAAGCCTTCTGACATTCATCCGTCCATACCACACGCTCAGAACACTTCTTCTTTGTTAATTCATGCAAGGGGGTTGCTATTTCCCCAAAATTTCTCACAAACTTCCAATAAAATCCAGCCACACCCAGAAATGCCCTTACTTGTTTTTTGGTTAAGGGGATCGGCCACGCTTGTATTGCCCCCACCTTGCTCCATAAGGGGGTGATTTTCCCACTCCCCACCTTATGTCCTAAATAGATTACTTCCTTTAGTCCAAACTGGCATTTCTTAGCTTTTATTGTGAGGCCTGCTTTTCTTAAGGCCTCCAATACTGTTGTCAGGTGTTGGACATGCTCAGGCACCGACTTGCTAAAAATGGCCACGTCATCGCTATAGGCCACTGCAAAATCTGACATGCCTCGCAACACAGTATTGATTAGCCTCTGAAACGAACTTGGTGAGTTCCTTAGTCCCATGGGTAAGGTCACAAACTCATATAACCCATCTGGTGTACTGAAGGCAGTTTTGGCTCTGGATTGCTCGTCTAGTTCCATTTGCCAAAATCCTTTACAAAGATCTAGTGTAGAGATAATGGTTGCTGCCCCAAATAACTCTAACATTGTGTCTACCCTAGGCATAGGATACGCATCTGGGACAGTAATTTTATTGATTAGCCGATAATCAATGCAAAACCTTGTCGTTCCATCTTTTTTCGGAACCAGGACAATACTTGAGGCCCAGGGACTGATGGATTCCCTGATCACTCCTAATTCCAGCATATCTTCCACCTCCTTTTTGATCTCATTCAAAACTTTCCCATTCACACGGTACAGAACAGATCTGATTGGGGTGTGATCTCCAGTATCAATGGAATGTATAACTATACTGGTTTGGCCAGGTTTGTTGCTAAAGAGATTCCTATAGGTTTTCAAAACTCTCAGAATCTCTTCTTTTACTTCCTCCTTCACCTCCTCTGACCATTCCACTTGATCTACCCCTCCTTTGTCTTTGCTTTCTTGTACCAAATCTGGAAGTTCAGGCCCACTTCCCTCGGGGAATAAGGTAACTTGCAACACCTGTACATCCCTGGTATGGTAAGGCTTCAACATATTTACATGAACCACTTTGCTTTTGTTTAATTGGTCTGTGGTGATTACATACGTCACTGTGTCAAGCCTTTCTCTGATGGTATATGGTCCTTCCCAGTTAGCCTGTAATTTGTCATGTTTCCTGGGTATGAACGCCATAACCATATCTCCCACATCATACACACGTTCCCTGGCTGTTCTGTCATACCAGTAACGTTGCTTCTCCTGTGCTTGACTCAAATTCTCTTTCACCACTTCCATCATTTGTTTCACTGGTTCACATTCACCCTTTCTCTCAGCAGGCATCCACAGTCTATATAAAATCCCATTCTCACACACAACTTGATTCCTCAGTTTGTCAGTGTAAGGAATCTGTTGGGTCAGAGCTTGTTCCTTTATCTGCTTCAAACTTATATCTTTATGCAGCTCTTCCCTGAATTGCTCTGCTTCTTTCTTATCCAAGATCACTTGATACAGTTTGTCTCCTTCAGCAGGCCTGCTAGTGGTTGCTATGGTGACCTGAGGCTGGTTAACAGATTCCACCCTGTTTGTTTCAGCCCCCCTTAATATGGCTTCTTTTTCTCTGCTAGTTTGCTGTCTGGTCACTACATATATCTTTCCTTGGGCTCCCATTACATCTCTTCCCAGTATTACTGGTTCTTGTTGCTGGGCATTAATGCCTACTTTATATCGGCCCTCTCGGCCTCTCCAAGTCATTTCCACCAGGGCCACAGGCAAACTTTCTGGTTGACCTCTCACTCCTTGGATAGTCACAGTTTCCTGAGGTAATATTACCTCAGATTTTATTAAATCTGGCCTCAGTAATGTCTGAGCAGCACCAGTATCAAGCAATGCCCAATAATTTGCCCCTTGTACACTCACTTCCTCTCTCAGACTTGAATCAAGGTCTGTTACTTCTGTCCAGTTTATCTGGCAGAACTGAACCTTTTTTGCTGTTTCTAAAGCCTTGGGCTCTGTTTTCACTGCCCTTGTCTGAGCAGGATTACTAATGGGGTTGGCAACCTCACATTGAAAACGTAGGTGCCCCGGTCTACCACATTTGTAGCATAATTTCTCCTCACTTTTAGGGTACACAGATCCACTCTGGGGTGTCCTGTGCCCTTCAGATTTTACTGGAGGACTCACTCTCTGTGGTACCACATCCCTTCTGCCAGCGTTATATAGTCTGGGTTTAAAATCTCTTGATGTTTTCCCCACCCAGCAAGTTCTGTTGGAGGCGAAGTGATCCGCCATCTCTGCGGCCTCCTGCACCGATGTAGGGGAACGGTCTTTGACCAGGAGCCTTATTTCTGGTGGTAACTGATGGTATAATTGATCCAATATCATGAGGTTTTTCACCTCCTCCACAGACTGAGCTTTTGCACTTGTCAGCCATTTCCCAAATATGTCCATCAGTTTTGCCCCCAGCTCCACGAAAGACCTCCCTGTCTGTATCTGGCAGTTTCTGAAAAGCTTTCTAAAATAATCAGGCCCCAGTCTGAATCTTTTAAACACTGCTTCTTTGAATTCAGCATAGGTGATGGGCCTGTCTGAGGGGAAATATTGGTATACCTCTGCCAATTCCCCTTTAATCAGGTTTGATAAATACTGCATGTATTTATCTTCAGGTAGCCCCCACAACTGAGCTGCTTTTTCAAAGGTGCTGAGGTAAATTTGAGGATCTTGACTAGGCTCATAGACAGCAAAGTCCTTTGGAGTAATTTTTATTTTTGCTCCATCTCTGTCTTTCCTTGTCTCATCAGAATGAAACTTCTCTCTTTCAAATTTTAACTTTTCTGCCTGTAATTCCGCATCCACTCTCATTCTCTCAGTTTCCATCCGCAATCTCTCAGTTTCCAACTCTCACTGTTTATCTTTCCCATCAGCTTCCATCCTCAATCTCTCAGCTTCCAACTCCCTCTGCTTGTCTTTTTCCTCAGCCTCCCATCTTAACTTCTCTCTCAAGTACTCTATATAAGCGGAATTGCTTAAATATCCTTCTGGGGTCTCTTCCCTGACAGGTTGTTTTTGCTGGGCAGTTACAAATCCTATAAGTGCTACCCTCAATTCATCTACCCCTTTACCCTCGTGAGGTAAATTGAATGTTATGCACTTCTCCACCAGCTCCTCTCTTTTCATTTTTATATATTCAGCCATGGTCACTCACTCTTTGCCACACACTCTTTGCCAGTCACTCTCACAAGTAATCTTGTTTTGTTATTTCTGTTTGCCACACCACTGGTAGGGATTCTCTAGTATTCGTATCTCACTGCTACAGCCAACACCTGTGACGTATTCTCCTGTGTTCGTATCTGGATTCTCTGTTGTTCGTATCCCACCGCTACTGCCACCACATGTGACGCCCTTCCCTGGCTCTCCCTGTCAGGTTCCTACCTGCTCGTGGTTACTGCCTGTCTCTAGGCACCACCAGGGACTCCACCAGTCCGGACTGTCCTTTTATATGGTTTCTTTCCCCGCTCTAGCACAGATCTCAACAGATCCCCCTGCTAGGCAACCACCAGTCCTGTCCTAATACTAGTATTCCCAGAGACTCTGAATACTGGTATTGTTATTCTCTTCACCGCTGCCACCATTTGTTACAGTTTCCCTTCAGCCTTGGTCATTACCTTACCCTCCCTTCTGGTCTGTGAAACCCCAGCCAAGGATCAGGCCTTTGGTAAACCAAATTAAGTATTTATTAAAGATAACAAAGCTAACAAGATTAACAAGATTTCTTCTTAAGGCACATAAACATATGGTTTTACTCAATACTAATCCGAACTCCACCCCCCTCCTTCTCCACTCTCTCCTGGCAAACCACTCTCTCAAACCCACCAAACAACCCACTCTTTCTCTTCTCCCCCCCAGATTCCACTCTCACTCTTCCTTTTATACGTTCAGCCATTTTAAACACTCAGCCAATCATCTAGCATTCTACTGCCCATTCACTCCCCCTCCTCTTTCACTCCACTTACCATGTATCTTCTAAACAACAACACTTACCATATATACATTAATATAGGAACATCACATGCACCCTCGTCTCCAGTAGACACACCACAGCTCTGATGCACATACAGTACTCCTTTATGGCTCAGGTATACTGCCCCTGAATGTGGAGGGATCAGTCAGCTATTATGGCCATTAAGCCATTGATGAGAAGAAGATTACCAATCCCCTTTTCAAGTTGTCTGAGGGCCAGACTATTAGACAAGATTTTTAGGGATCTCCCCTCTCTTTATTTTGTTTTTTAAAAGCAGCTGTATTAGTAGGAAGTGGAGGGGAATTTACATTAGGAAAACGGGGCAGGGGAAGGGTTAAAGCCCTTTCTCCTCCATGGCCCTACACCCCTCCAGTTGATGCATGTGCATGTGTGTGTAAGCACGTAATACCAAAAGATGAGCTTGCTGGATCAGGCCCAAGGGGGCCCATCTAGTCCAGCATCCTGTTCTCTCAGTGGCCAACCAGTTGCCTGATATGGGAAACCTGCAACCGGACCTGAGCGCAACAGCAACTCTCCCCTCCTGTAGTTTCCAGTAACTAACTGGTATTTGGAAGCATCCTGGTTCTGGCTATGGAGGCAGAGCAGACCCATCCTGGCAAGTAGCCATTTATAGCTTTATCAGCCATGCATTGGTCTAAGCCTCTTTTAAAGCCGTCCAGTTTGGTTGCCATCACGGCCTCTTGCTGGAGCGAGTCACATACACACTGTGGGAAGAAAGTCCTTCCTTTTGTCTGTTCTGGATCTTCCAACATTCGGCTTCTTTGGATGTCCACATGTTCTAGTGTGATGAGAGAGGGAGAGAAACGTTTCTCTGTCCACTTTCTCCCATGCCATGCAGAATCTTCTACACATCTCTCGTGTCGGCTCTGGCTCGCCTTCTGCCCCGAATGCTGCAGCCTTTCCTCATAGAGGAGTCGCTCCGTCCCCTTGATCATTTTGGTTGCCCTTTTCTGAACCTTTTCCAGCTCTACAATATCCTTTTTGAGATGAGGTGACCAGAACTGTACATAGTATCCCAAATGCAGCCACACCATAGATTTATATAAAGGCATCAGGATATTGGCAGTTTTATTTACAATACCTGCGTGTGTGTTTGTGTGTGTGTGTGAGAGAGAGAGAGAGAGAGATGACCATCCATCATCTTGTCTCATTTGGCCCTAAGCCAGTGATCAGCTCCCCATAACTTCTGGAAATGAATTCCATAAGTTAATTAGGCATCCTGCAAAGGAGCACTTTCTTTTTTCTGCCCCAAATTTTAGTTGGCAGCACTGTATAATTTCATACAAAGGAGTGTCTCATCCCTTTGTAACTGCCCTGCAACATAGCAATGGATCTCATTTTATCTCTTAAGTCTAATTTTATAGGCAGTGTTGCGTGGGGCATTGTATTGTTCCCAAGGCTACCTCTGCTGAGAGCTTATGGTGGTCAATAACTTAGAGCACTTCGGGAGCACAAAATTAGCTGCTGTTCCTTCCCCTTGTGTATCAGCTGTATGCCTTAAATTGCTGGCTGACTCATGCACACAGGAATCCTTCATTGTTTGGAGGCTCAGCCCAGCAGACTTCAAACATGTGCCATATGTCAGTGATGAACAACTTAATACTGTATGAAATTACAGTGAAGGAGCAGCATTGGCAGCGAAGAGACACGTTTGGGTCCGTCCGTCCGTCCGTCCGTCCGTCCATCCATCCATCCATCCATCCATCCATCCATCCATTCATCCAGGCATTCACAGTGCCTAGCCTCTGGTGAAATATGGCCAGCAATGCATTCTGGGAATACTGACCTCTGTGAGTTCTTGTCTGTGACAGAGGTCACCTCCAGACTGTCAGTATTTTGTGGGAGGCATTCAAAGGCATACTGGAAATGTAGGTCTGGCAAAAGAAATGCAAGAAGACAATAAGGGATGCTAAAAAAGAATTTGAGGAGCACATTGCTAAGAACATAAAAACCAACAACAAAAAATTCTATAAATACATTCAAAGCAGGAGACCATCTAGGGAGACGATTGGACCCTTGGATGATAAGGGAGTCAAAGGTGTCCTAAAGAACGATAAGGAGATTGCAGAGAAGCTAAATGAATTCTTTGCATCTGTCTTCACAGTGGAAGATATAGGGCAGATCCCTGAACCTGAACTAACATTTGCAGGAAGGGATTCTGAGGAACTGAGACAAATAGTGGTAACGAGAGAGGAAGTTCTAAGCTTAATGGACAATATAAAAACTGACAAATCACCGGGCCCGGATGGCATCCACCCGAGAGTTCTCAAAGAACTCAAAGGTGAAATTGCTGATCTGCTAACTAAAATATGTAACTTGTCCCTTGGGTCCTCCTCCGTGCCTGAGGAGTGGAAAGTGGCAAATGTAACGCCAATCTTCAAAAAGGGATCCAGAGGGGATCCCGGAAATTACAGGCCAGTTAGCTTAACTTCTGTCCCTGGCAAACTGGTAGAAAGTATTATTAAAGCTAGATTAACTAAGCACATAGAAGAACAAGCCTTGCTGAAACACAGCCAGCTTGGCTTCTGCAAGGGAAAGTCCTGTCTCAGTAACCTATTAGAATTCTTTGAGAGTGTCAACAAGCATATAGATAGAGGTGATCCAGTGGACATAGTGTACTTAGACTTTCAAAAAGCGTTTGACAAGGTACCTCACCAAAGGCTTCTGAGGAAGCTTAGCAGTCATGGAATAAGAGGAGAGGTCCTCTTGTGGATAAGGAATTGGTTAAGAAGCAGAAAGCAGAGAGTAGGAATAAACGGACAGTTCTCCCAATGGAGGGCTGTAGAAAGTGGAGTCCCTCAAGGATCGGTATTGGGACCTGTACTTTTCAACTTGTTCATTAATGACCTAGAATTAGGAGTGAGCAGTGAAGTGGCCAAGTTTGCTGATGACACTAAATTGTTCAGGGTTGTTAAAACAAAAAGGGATTGCGAAGAGCTCCAAAAAGACCTCTCCAAACTGAGTGAATGGGCAGAAAAATGGCAAATGCAATTCAATATAAACAAGTGTAAAATTATGCATATTGGAGCAAAAAAATCTGAATTTCACATATACGCTCATGGGGTCTGAACTGGCGGTGACCGACCAGGAGAGAGACCTCGGGGTTGTAGTGGACAGCACGATGAAAATGTCGACCCAGTGTGCTGCAGCTGTGAAAAAGGCAAATTCCATGCTAACGATAATTAGGAAAGGTATTGAAAATAAAACAGCCGATATCATCATGCCGTTGTATAAATCTATGGTGCGGCCGCATTTGGAATACTGTGTACAGTTCTGGTCGCCTCATCTCAAAAAGGATATTATAGAGTTGGAAAAGGTTCAGAAGAGGGCAACCAGAATGATCAAGGGGATGGAGCGACTCCCTTACGAGGAAAGGTTGCAGCATTTGGGGCTTTTTAGTTTAGAGAAAAGGCGGGTCAGAGGAGACATGATAGAAGTGTATAAAATTATGCATGGCATTGAGAAAGTGGATAGAGAAAAGTTCTTCTCCCTCTCTCATAATACTAGAACTCGTGGACATTCAAAGAAGCTGAATGTTGGAAGATTCAGGACAGACAAAAGGAAGTACTTCTTTACTCAGCGCATAGTTAAACTATGGAATTTGCTCCCACAAGATGCAGTAATGGCCACCAGCTTGGATGGCTTTAAAAGAAGATTAGACAAATTCATGGAGGACAGGGCTATCAATGGCTACTAGCTGTGGTGGCTGTGCTCTGCCACCCTAGTCAGAGGCAGCATGCTTCTGAAAACCAGTTGCTGGAAGCCTCAGGAGGGGAGAGTGTTCTTGCACTCGGGTCCTGCTTGCGGGCTTCCCCCAGGCACTTGGTTGGCCACTGTGAGAACAGGATGCTGGACTAGATGGGCCACTGGCCTGATCCAGCAGGCTCTTCTTATGTTCTTATGTTCTTATGTTCTTAGGTCTATGAAAGTTGCAATGTAAGTAGGAACTAAAGTGAACTAGAATTTTTTTTGGAGGGGACAGGAAGAGATCTGGAATAAATTCCCTGCAAACGAATCAGAATGAATTCTCAATAAAGACCAGACATAGTCTAGCAAGCAAATCAGGATGAATGCTCAATTAACAGGTTGTTTCGAGGATCACCTAGTCTGAACAGTGTAATAAACACTTGCCTGAAGCAATCAGAGGGCCTGTTTGGCAGGGGTGTAGTCATCCAGGGTCTCAGGGATGTGTGTCTTAGACCCTTTACTTTTTTGGGAGCAGGGTCCCAGCAGGATCCCTCTGTCTCCAGCATCCTGTGAGCCAATCAGCATGAAAGGGGAGTGTCTTAGCCATTGAGTAGAATCTTCTAACATGCTTTCTTGACCTTTCCTGCTGATTGGAGCCAATCAGAGTGAAATGAGATGAGTCAGCCACTGAGAAGAGTAGCTAATGTGTGTGTTTTCTCTATGTCAGTTATTACTGACTGGAATTGGGTTGGCTGTTAAAGTGAGTTTATAGCAGTCTACAGAGTAGGCAGGAAAGAGTAGAGAATCTTCTTAACTCTTACTCATTTCTCGAATCTCTCTCTGCAGTGAAGGGTCAAGTATGTAAAGAAGTTTGGAGCAGCCACGTTAAAAGGCAGGCAGAGCATTCCAGATAGAGGGTTGTCAACCCTGATTTGATATGGATATCATTGCAGAAGATCCCTAGTCAAGCCTTAGCAACAGCATAATCCTAACATCTACTCAGAAGTAAGTCCTGTTGAGTTCTATGGGGCTTAGTCCCTTAGTAAGTGTGTTTAGAATTGTAGCCTTCGGGAGCATCCATCTTTACCCCTGAGTGCTCTCATCTAACATCTCCACAACATTAGGCTCCCATCTTCCTACAAATGCTTTCTGTTGACTGTCTTGGCCTGAGGGCACTTAAACCTTCTTGCCAGAAGCAAGTATGCTAGGTTAAATGTTCCTTACCCAAGCTCTCTAAGCTGGTGAGAAGGACTGATCCCATCACTTCAGCTGGACCTGGAAACACCCTAATTTAGCTAAGATTTCTATCTTAATTTACAATCAGAGAATTTTTTTTGTTTGAGTGGTATGTTCCAAGCAACTGTGGTTGATGCTTAATGTATCATGACATCACTAGAGGCCGCTCCTATGAGATCACGAGGGCCACCTACTGTGACATCACTAGGGCCTACCCCTGAAATCTCAGGGTTTGGGATGCTTCTGATCAGACGACCCTAATTGTGGGAGAAGGCATTAACAGGGATCAGCACAAAAGGGGGAGGGGCATGGCTATAACTAACATGAAGGGATCCTGCACTTCTGAATTTGCCCCTATACCACTGATGTTTGGAGAGGTGGGAAAAGGCAACTTAGTGGTGCCCAGAAAGTGAAAGAAAGAGGCAGTGAGGGGTGTGTCCTGGTGAGGGCACGTGGCCAAGGTCGAGTTCCAAGGGGCAGATAAAGAGACCAGATTTGGGGCCCAGGCCCCACTCCTGGCCTCCATGGTTTTGGCCACTGGAGTTTGGTCTACTCAGTATAAGGGGCACAGAAACATTACAGGTGACAGACATCATCCAATATTGTTTCCACTTAGTTATGCCACAGCCTGATGATTATCGATTTGTAGTAACACGGTGCGGTAGGCTTTGTCACTGGTGGCACCAGTGTGTGGAAGGCTCTCCCTGCTGAAATATGAGAGGCCCCACCGGTGGTAGCATCCCGTCGGCTCTTGAAGACACATCTCTTTAGGGAAGCATTCCCCTAACCTCCTGACCTGAACCTCCTGTCTGTTTTAACTGCTCTGATTGGCTTGCTGTCTTAATGGGTTTGTTTTATTGCATATTTTAATTTGGGGCAATGGCTTTCATGTTTTGATGGAATTGTTTCATTGTGTATTTTGATTACGCATATTTTTTATAATTAGTTTTATTTTGGTATGCCACTTAGAAGCCACTTTGATAATTAAGTTGTTAACAACAACAATAATGTTTCCCTGGCTTTACAGTTCCAAGTCAGCAGTATGCCATCTCCAATGAGGAGAAAGATAGATCTGCAGTATCATTCTGTGACCTTGTTTTATTTTATTTTCTTTCAAAAAACATGGAGGCTTTTAATCATCTTATCACTTTTATCAGAGAGCCTGTCAGATACCTGCTACCTCAGAGATAAATGGCTGGCATTCCTGTCACAAGAACAGAAGGCTCTGATAATTGGGTGTGTGTATATGTGATCCCACTGAAGATCAGTCACTAAACCCATGACCCTGTGACTTTTTTTTATAAAGAAAAAGTGGTTATAGATATAAAAAAATGGGTGTTGTTTATCTTCTGTAGTGCATTCAAAAGAATTGCAGCCCAAATCTGGGTTTCCAAGTCTAAGAGTATCACTTTCCCCAAAGGCTACTCACAAATGTATCAAATTTGCACTTTCTGAAACAATATGAGCACCGAAACATGGCTATCGTTTGAAATTTGCAGTTATCCAAATGTTGTGATGCAGTTCTACAAACAATGTCTACGAAAATGCATATATTAGGGGATTAAAATGAATATATTAATGAAAATAACATACACCAATGCAGTATATTAGGATAAATTGCTTGCAAAAAACATGTTAGAGACGGGTGGGCTACCTTAGGCCTGGGGGTCAATTGTGCCCTCCAAGCCTCTCCACCTGGCCCTTGGGACTCACCTAGGCCACACCTCCTCTCTGGCCGCACCCCTCTCTCCAGGCCATGCCCCTCTCCAGCCCTCCTTTGCACCCTCCATTAGTTCCCCCCCACTGAAATGTGTTCTTCAACTCTTATTAATGCCTCTTGCTTGCTTGGATGTGGGATAGGGAGGGGTGGGTGAGTATGTGTAGAAACTAGCCTAGGGTGCAAGGCTAAAATCTGCATGCATTGCTCTGTTGATTTTTGTTCCTGGTCCTGGCACGCCATTTGCATGAAGTCTCCGAAGTTTGCCCAGAAGGGAATGTGGCCCTTGGGCTGAAAGAAAGCTCTCCTCCCTTGTTCTAGGAACCCCTTCACCCACAGGTCCCAATTGACTGAATAGGGCTTCCCTGTTTCCTCATCTCTCCCTATTTGGTGGTCACCATTTCTAAGCATTCCTTTCGGGGGAAATGGTGGGTGCGTACCAGTGATGGGCAGAGCCAAATGCCAAAGTGGGAGGGCCAATGCATGCATGCACACTCCCCAGTCCCCCTTTCTCTCTCTCATACAGACACACACAAAGCACCCACCTTCCTTTGTGCTGCAAAAGAGACTTCCCTTTGTCAGTGAACAGCATGATCACTGCAAGAGCTGCCATAGAGAAAGAGAATAATCTCTTCCGCAGTGGCCCTCTTGGTCATGGGACTCAAGCACGTCCCCTTTTTCCCGTAGCTGAGCTGTTTCCCACCTAAAAGAGCTCAGCAGGGTAGAAGGGGGAGATGGAGGAGAAGGGGCAGAGCCCGGGGGAAAATGAGAGGGTGGGATGGGGTGGCCTCACAGGTTGCATCTGGTCCATGCATTAAATGTTCCCCATCATCACCATCATCATTATTGTTGTTGCTGTTGTTGTTATCACTTAATGATGTTAGCTTCTAAGTGTCTTACAAAGTATAAAAAACCCAGTTGCAAAAACATTAAAATACGCAATAAAACAATCCCATTAAAACAGAGGTGGGGACCCTTTCTGAGCCCAAGGGCCGCATTTTCTTCTGGACAACTTTCTGAGGGCCATGTTCCAGTGGTGGGTGGGGCCAGAGGAAAGAGTAGGAGGAGCAATGAATGTAAAGTTTGCCTCAGTACAGTAGGCTAGTTTCTACACACACCCCTCTGTCCTCCAACCAGGCATGCAAGAGGCATTTTCAGAGTTCAAGGAGACGTTCCAGCTAGGGAAAAACACGTGGGGGGTGAAGCAGGGCCAGTGAGAGGTTTGGCCTGGGAAGTGTTCGGAGGCCAAAGAGAGAGGCCTGGAGAGCCACATTTGGCCCCCGACCCTGAGGCTCCCCACCCTTGCATTAACACTTTAAAATATAGACATCCATAATTAAAATAGGTAGTGAAACAATCCCATTCAATCAACACAGCAACTGAAGCAGGAGATTCAGGTCGAGAAGTCCCGAGGATGCTTGTATAAACTGGCTGCATCTTCAAAAGCTGGCAGAATGCCCATGCAAGATGGGTCTTCATGTATTTCTGTAGGGAGGGCATCCCACCACACTAGTGCCACCAGTGAAAAAGCCCACCTCCACGTCACCACAAGCCAATAATCGCCAGGTCTTGGCAAGGCTAACAGGGGTTCCATTTATGGTTTTTAAGCATTGTCAGTCACCCTGAATGTGAAAAGGCTGAGACAGGAAATTCCCATGTTGAGCAGAGTGCTGGACCGCGAGCATCCACAGGAATTTTTTTCAGGGGGACAGCAGAGTAAAACACTGAAAGATTAATTTCTCACAAGAGAGAGAGAGAGAGAGAGAGAGAGGACACAGTGCCTATATATTTTGTCTCATGTCTCAGGTTCTATAAATCTTACTCTTTTTATAATGAAGGCTCTGAATCTGGGGATTATGGTTAATTGGGGGGCTACCCCGTTTCCCCCCTCCCTTGAACACCCATTGGCTGCCCTGAAATTATCTTCAAGCTCTGTCCCAATTCTAAACTTCAAAGATTCTACAAGCGTTTCTCCCAAAAGAAATTCTGTGCTATTTATTTATGCAACGTATATTCAAAATAAAATCAGTAAAAGCAACCATGAAAACATCATTAAAAACATCCAACATTAATAAATACAGACTGGTGAAAAAGAGGAAAGACAAACTGCAAAGGCCTGTCTAAACGATTGAGTTTTCAAAAGTCATCCAAACAAAGAGAGAGGGTGGTTCCTGCCGAACCTCTACTGGCAGGGAGTTCCACAGGGCAAGGCCGACCACGCTAAAGGTTCGGTCACTGGTAAAGGGAATCTAAACCCTCAGGGCTATGGGGAACCACCCAAAGGGCCCTGTTAAAGGAGATCAGTGATCAAGGTGAAGCATAAGGGATCAGCCTACTTTGGTTCCTTCCCTCTTCTGTTTCCTTGTTGACACTTGCTGCTCTGTCCTTCCTTCCCTCCAGCTGGTTCTATACTGTGATTCCTCAGGAGGCCTACGCTTCTCTGCTCTCCTGGAGAGATACTGCGAAGAATGGCCATCCCATCACAATATGACAGGTAATCATAACCTTCGTACTGTGTGTAATTAGTATCTATGGCCACCTGCCTAGGAAGCTTGAACAGGGGAATTTAACAATGTGTCTCTCAATGGTCTTGGCCCATTATGGCTATATGGAGCCTCCATGTTCAGAGGAACATTACCTCTAAATATCAAGTGATGGGGGGCGTGGAATAGGCCAGGGCTGTTGCCTTTATGCCCTACTTGTGGGCTTCCCAAAGTGTACCTGCTGTTGGATACAGGATGCTGGACTAAATGGGCCATATAGCTCAGTGGTAGAGCATCTGCCTTGCATGCAGAAGGTCCCAGGTTCAACCACTGGCACCTCCAAGTAGGGCTGGGAAAGACCCCTGCTTGAAAACCTTGAGAGCTGCTGCCAGTCAGTGTAGACAATACTGAGCTAGATGGACTGATGGCATAAGGCAAATTCCTATCGAGCATAGGGGAAAGCTGTAGCTCAGGGACAGAACATCTGCTTTGCATGCAGAAGGTCCCAGGTTCAATTCTGAGCATCTCCAGGTGTGCATTTTTGTACACATTAGTTGGCTAGAAGACAGCATCTGCAGAGAAATGCAAAGTTCAAAGGATGGCTGTGTTTCAGTTTCCTTAGCAGAGGGTGATAACTGTAAACATCCAAGACTCTCCTGTGGTTCAAGGATCACCATCATGTTTGGTGTGCGAAATATGTGGACAAAAAAAGCAGCATGTTCTAGTGCAATGACCACCACCACCACCCGCACACGACAGTTTTTATCCAGGGGGTTACTGAAAAATTCTAGCAATGTGAGGAGCCAAGATCAAAAGAGGCAAGGACCGCTGGGGCCGTATCTGTTTTTCCTTCTCCGCTCCTGGAAAGCTGGGATCAAAGAACAGGGATTTGTTCCTCCCATTTTGACATACATAAGCAACAGAAAACCAGGGGTGTTTGCACCTGTGACAATGCATTAAGATCAATAAGGGAAGCTTATGGCACCATAAGGTGGCAGATTTGGGGGGATAGGAAGGTGTTGTAAGACAGCCTGACTATGCCCCCTAAGCTAGCCCTCTGCCTTCAGAAGGATGCTGTCTCATTGCCAGCGTTCAAATAAAATTCAGCTGCCAATCCAATCAGGTTCTGTATCTGAAATGGCAGTACTGTTTCAGTGGGCTGGCCCCGTCTGCGCCCCCTCCCCAAGACCACGACCATGTGTTGATTTCTTGAGTTCTTCATTTACATTTAATGCCATTGACTGACTGTTTTGAAACAACGGCTTGCTTTGTTTGATGAATTTCCTAAAATGCAATTCCATTTTCTGTCTACGCAAGCCAGATTAAAAAAGACTATGCATTGTTGAATGTGTGTGTGCTTTTGCCTTATCTTCCAAGCCCCAAATTAAGTTATCTTCTTTTCTAGCTGTTGTTCTGCTTTCCTTTGCTCTTAAATAAGATTTTGAACTTTGCAATAAAATTACAGTGCAATTTGCATCAGACAGAGATGTTGTGCTTCCCTGCCCATGAAATTGGAACTTCCCAAGTGTGTTGACATTAGGTGCTGGCAAATAGTTTAGTTCTCAACAGATGGATTTTAAAAAAATATATATCCTGTCTTTTGCTATTTATAAAAAGTATGATGGTGGACAGCAAATGACAGAAGAGTAGGGGTGGAAAGATCTGCCAATTTAGGTTCTCTGACATTTTTCTAATCTTACTGTTCTCCACATTTGTGCAGCAATATGTGATATATGCTGAAGGAAAATCTCCTATTTCTCCTAATAAACACATTTTGTATGCAGTTTTGACTAATGTACACATTTTTACAAGCAATTTCCACCAATGCAACACATTTTTGCATGTTATTTTCACTAATTATTCATTTTATGCACACTTCCCCCCAATACATGCTTTCTTAAAGCATTGTTTGGTTAGAGAATTGCATTGCAAAATTTGGCTAAATGCGAATGTCAAAGGATAGCTGTGTGTTCAGTGCTCATGTTGTTTCGGAAAGTGCGAATTTGATAAGTTTAGCTTTTAAAACAAACTGAATAGAATTTCTTGCCCATCGCTACTGAAGAGTACCTAATGATAAGTGGAGTAAAAGGTTTGGACATAAATTAACAGAGCACAGGCTGGGTTCCCATCTGCATGTCCAGAGGGCAGGACTAGATATAATGGGTGTAAGTTACAGGAGGGTGGATTTTGGCCAAACATTAGGAGAAACTTCTGGATGATAGGGACAGCACACCAATGAAACCAATTACTTGGGGGGGGGATCTTTAAGCAGAGGTTGGACAGTGATCTGTTGGGAATACCCTACCTCTGAATTTCTTGCGACGAATCACTAGATGCTTACACCCTCCCAACTCTATGATCCTGTACAAAATATCTGCATTAAAAATAATGTAATCCAAACAGTCGGCCTGAAGGAAGACTGCAGCAAGTGGATTAGGGATGATGGAGAACTTCGATTCAGTTTGCATTTAAAGCCAGATCAATCAAATTAGCACTTCTGAAAACCATATGAGAATCAATACACAGCCATCCTTCAAAATTTGCCCTTATCTGAATTTTGTGATGTAGTTCTCCAGCTAACCAGTGTTTATAAAATGTATGTGGTGTACATAAAAATGAATATGTTAATGAAAATAATGTGCAAAGATGCATTATATTAGGAGAAAGTGTTTTAAATATATAAATCAATCAAAACTTCATACAAAAATGTGTTGATTAGGAGAAATTCACGCTAAACCACTGAAGAAGTTTCATGAGGACTTGTTTTGAGGAGGGGGAATTTGTTAATTGCTGCAGAAATGAGAAACTGAGAGAGGGCGAAGTTTCTAGGTGAAAAGACCTGGTGTAGTAGATGCCTTTACCTCCTTTCTGTTGTGTACCTGTGGGCATGCAGGTATGTGCAAGAGAGGCAACTCACAAACTGGAGAACAAACAATTATTAGTATTTTGTTCACTGTGAAGCATGCTGGTAAAGTTTGCTATTGTACACTTCCTGATGGTTGTTGCTTTAAAATAGTTGTGTGTACACAGGTAAAGAAATGACTGTGTACGCGCCCAGAACATAAAAACAGAGTGGAGGGTGGGGGGGAGTTGGGATGGGGGGGACATTAGATTCAGCTCTCATTTAAAAGCAAATCTACCTAATGGACACTTTTCAAACCTTTATGTGAACCAGAAGATAGCTCTCCTAAAAAACCTGCACTTCTCTTTGCAGTGCAGCTCTCCACCCAAATCATGTGTCCAAAATTGCATATGCTAGGGTAAATTGTGCATTAAAAATATGCATACATTTGTGAAAATAACATACACAATTAGAGAAAAATGTGTGCAAAAATGTGGATATTAGGAGAAATTTGCATTAAAATGCTGATGAATTTTCATGAGGGCTATTGCTTTTTTAAAAATCACCAAGTAATGTGAGAATGTGAAGAACTGAACTCCAGGTTGGAAAAGTGGGAAACTGAGAGAAATTGAAATTGACAGATTCACCCATCCCTTGGGAGGAGGGACAACCCCCCTCTCCTGGATGCTTTCCGTCAAGTGCCAACCACTGGTGCGGACAGCAAAGGTGGAATAACAATGAATATAGTAACTTGTGAGCCAATGGTGTGCACACACAAAACAAAGCTGAACAACCTCTTGTGAAATAAGCTGGGAGACCAATGTTCAAATCCCCACTCAGCCATAAAGCTCACTGGGTGACTCTAATCTACCTCACAGGGTTGTTGTGAGGCTAAAACCATGTCCTTGAAGAAAAGGTGGGATATAAATGCAATCAATCAATCAATATCTTGGCATGAGGACAACCTTTGAGTGTGTTAATTCAGCTGAAGAACTGCTTGTGTGGTTGTATCTTAGAATCTGTGTGTTTAAATTGTGCTCCCTTTTCTTGATCTGCCTGCGTTTGTGTGAATCAGCTTGACCTTTGTTGCAACCAAAGAATGTTATTACATTCAGTTATAGCCTCTTTTGCTTCCCAAAATAAAATGACAAAGATAATCTTCAAGTGCATTTGTATTGCGTGGGCAAACAGACCCAGTCTATTGATTTTCTTTTTTGTACATGTAACTCTGACTGCTTTTATTTATTTAAGCCCCTCACTTTCTCGGGCACTGGGTTTTAGTTTTCAAAACTTTCCAACGTTATTAGCTTCTGGAAGATTTGAACTTGACATATTTTTTCTTTACCTT
Organism: Rhineura floridana; assembly: GCF_030035675.1. NCBI lineage: Eukaryota > Metazoa > Chordata > Lepidosauria > Squamata > Rhineuridae > Rhineura > Rhineura floridana. The sequence continues at coordinate 83,092,606 of NC_084489.1, read as the reverse complement.
TGCAGTGCCTCACAGACAACCAGATCTTCCTCAGTTTTATGTGTTTGCAAATGGTGGGATAGTGAGTGGTATTCAATGCTAGTCCTACTCAGAGTAAACCCATTCAAGTTAATAGGGAGGACTAACAAGTTTAGTAACTTCAGCCAGTTTACTCTGAGTGGACTTAAGTTGCACACAACCCAATGTGGCTAAATTGATTGCCAGTTCGTTTCCAGACCCAATTCAAGGTGCTCACGTTAGTCTTTAAAGCCCTCAATGACTTAGGCCCCAAATATCTCAGAGACTGCCTCCTTCCCTACAGACCCTCTCGAGATCAGCAGAGGGGGCCCTTTTGGTAGTTCTGCCACCCTCGGATGGGTGGTGGTGGCCTGGGAGAGGGCCTTCTTTGTGGTAGCCCCTAAGTTATGGAATTCCCTCCCTATAGAGGTGCATCCGGCACCTTTGCTTATGCAGTTTTCCTCAAATGCTAAACATGCACCTCTTTGCCCTGGCCTTCTGCTCCTGAGATGTATGTTTTCAGAACCCACCCTATTCTTGTGGTTGAAATGTGTTTTAATTCTTTTTAATATTGTATTTTAGATTTTGTAACCTGCCTTGGGATCTATTGGTGAAGGGCGGGCAATTAATAATACTAATACTAGCCATTTGAAACACTGTTGGTACTGAATTTTAGCAACAATAGACATGTTATTAATTTGATGTAAAGCACTTCCACAGACCTGAACTTACAAGATCTGAACAGGGTGGTTCACGACAGATGCTATTGGAGGCTGCTGATTCATAGGGTCGCCATAAGTTTTAATCGACTTGAAGGCACATAACAACAACAAAAGCCTAAAGGAGGTGTATCTTGCAGCATGGTATACAATAGATCTCTCTCTCTCTCTCTCTCTCTCTCTCACACACACACACACACACACATACACACACACTCCCTCTCCCTTCAGATCCCTTCTCAAAGCTCACCTTTTCTGTGAAGCCTTTAACACAACTCTTTTTCCCTCGTACTATACCGAAACGAAACCTAACCCTGACAACTTCCAAGGGGGGAATGACGTTAGGTGCCTCGTGTCTGTCACTATTTTGCTGGAAGGATTCAAGCACATATCAGAAATTTAGGTTTGCACAATTAAAGTGGGTTAAAGCACTCTTGTCACCCAAATGCAACAAATACATTTTTAAAGGACTTTTTGCGGTTAAGCAAGTGACAGGGAAATGCCTTGAAAAGTAGAGGGTGAATGAATGGTTAATGGAAAGGCTTATAAACACCCTGCCAGCAAATCAGGATGAGTGCTTGTTGTAGTACAACGTCCCCACAAACAAATTGGAATGAATACTTAATAAAGGCTGGATTTAGGCCCCATCTGCTGTATACAATTAAAGCATATCATACCGCTTTAAACAGTCATGGCTTCCCCCAAAGAATCCTGGTAATTATCATTTGTTAAGGGTGCTGAGAGTGGTTAGGAGACCCCTATTCCCTTCACAGAGCTACAGTCCTCAGAGTGGTTTAACAGTCAGTCCCTTTTCCCAGGGAGCTCTGGGAATTTTAGCCCTGTGAGGGGAACAGCGGTCTCCTAACAACTCTCCCCTAAATGTGCATTTTTGTAATCCATCTTTTGCTCCATCTTTGGTTGGAGAACTGCATCGTGAAATTTTGGATAAGTGCAACTTTTGAAGGATGGCTGTGTTTCCATTCTCATATTGTTTGATAGATTAGGCTTTAAATGTGAACTGAATCAAATTTCTCCCTCATCCCTAGGTGAGGGAAACATCACCTGAACGCTCTGATGAAGTGCTGTACATAAACACAAACTTAGTTTGTATGCATTCCCAGTGTTTCTCCAATGAAAATTGGGATGAACTTTGTAACATTCAAATGTCCATTCTAAGGATCCCTGTCGGTATTTGTTGTTGTTGTTATGTGCCTTCAAGTCGATTATGACTTATGGTGACCCTGTGAATCAGTGACCTCCAAGAGCATCTGTCGTGAACCACCCTGTTCAGATCTTGTAAGTTCAGGTCTGTGGCTTCCTTTTGGAACCAATCCATCTCTTGTTTGGCCTTCCTCTTTTTCTACTCCCTTCTGTTTTTCCCAGCATTATTGTATTTTCTAGTGAATCATGTCTTCTCGTTATGTGTCCAAAGTATGATAACCTCAGTTTCATCATATTAGCTTCTAGTGACAGTTCTGGTTTTATTTGTTCTAACACCCAATTATTTGTCTTTTTTGCTGCCCATGGTATGCACAAAGCTCTCCTCCATCACCACATTTCAAATGAGTTGATTTTTCTCTTATCCACCTTTTTCACTGTCCAACTTTCACGTCCATACATAGAGATTGGGAATATAATGGTCTATACTGATGTTAGAACAAATAAAACCAGAACTGTCACTAGAAGCTAATATGATGAAACTGAGGTTATCATACTTTGGACACATCATGAGAAGACGTGATTCACTAGAAAAGACAATAATGCTGGGAAAAACAGAAGGGAGTAGAAAAAGAGGAAGGCCAAACAAGAGGTGGATTGATTCCATAAAGGAAGCCACAGACCTGAACTTCCAAGATCTGAACAGGGTGGTTCATGACAGATGCTGTTGGAGGTCGATGATTCACAGGGTCGCCATAAGTCATAATCGACTTGAGGGCACATAACAACAACAACAACACCCTTTACACAGCACCAAAGACTCTGTTCTCTCCGCTGCAATTGTTCCTCTGCAATGCCATCTCCCACCAATGTAGAAGCCAGGAAGGAAAATGGTCTTTATGGTTCAAGGTATACTGGAAAAATATAAAAATCCAACAGTAGTTTTTCGACTGTTCAGAACAAACCTCGGCAACTGCAGTGCATGAAATGAACTCAGTGGGACTTGTTTTAGAGTATACGTTTAAAGAATTGTACTTTTTTTGTACATTCGTAAGTGGTAAAATCTATAATTTTTAAGCTACTTGGAGACTTAATAATAATAATTCTCGAGCAGGGGTTGGGAATCTTTTTCAGCCTGACAGTCTCCTCCTGCCTGTTAAGCTAATGCTGGAGAGAGATGCTTTGAGTGAAGACTATATAATCCCAACCCTGCCTCTGGCTGCTTAGGCACACACACACCCTTCCCTCAGGGCACTGCTGGTTACCTGTGGAACGGGGGGGGGGGTTTGCCAGCTAAGCAAATTGGCACATATGTCTGTCTGTTACACACACACATACTCACACACAGTGCACTGTTTCTGTTGGGTTGTTGATCTCCTGTATGAATGTTGCTGTTAATAATTGGTAGATATGTGTGGGAATCCAACAGGCTGTGGAAGGTTAGGTGAGCATTCTTAGGCACATTTGGGACTGAAAGCTGAGTCCTGAGACTTGCCTTCTGCATCGCAGGGCCTGTTAGCATGGTAAGGATCACTTCTGGGGACAACTGGGGTCAAGGGCTGCCAGGTTCAGGGCCTGAGACTGATCCTGTATCATTAGGAGAAGAGAAAGTCAGCCAAGTACAGGTGTTCTTGCAATGCTGTAATGAGAAAAATCACAAGGTGGAATTCTCCCTTCCCCCTCCACAACTTTTAAAGATACAGAAGACCTCGTGGAGGCTGGGCCTGGCAACCAAGAGGTCTTCTGTATCTTTCAAAGTTGTGCAGGGGGAAGGGAGAATTCCACCTTGTGGTTTTTCCCATTACAGTATTGCAAGAACACCTGCACTTGGCTGACTTTCTCTTCTCCTAAAGATACAGGATCAGTCTCAGGCCCTGAACCTGGCAACCCTACTGGGGTCACGGGCTCAGAGTTGTGGGACCCTGAGAGGAGATGGACCCAGAAGGCCACCCTACTCATCCATATGGATGGGGCTTAAGGGGGTGTGGTGTTATAAATTTCACCCCTTCTTAGGGTAGGGTATAGCTTGCTGAGATTGGTGAGTTATTAAATACCCACGCAGAATATCACCCTGCAGATCCTTCTTTATAATTTGAATGAAAGTGGCCTATCTTTTCCCACTTCACCTTGTGTTATACCTCCTTATTTCCACGATTACATTTGCAAAACTCCACTAAGTAAAAGGTTAAAGGGTTATTAGGAGAAGTTGGATCGCAAAACTCTAATGTTCAAAGTTAAAGGTTTATCTGAAGTTGATTGGTTGGGTCAACAAACAATGTTCAATGCATTTTAAGGAGTATGTAAACACAGTAAACTAAACATATGGATGTCATGATAAGGATAGCCGTAAAAACTGATGTTATGCTTAAGACTTGTCAAAATGTAATGTATAGCTTACCTTATCTACAAGAAATAAAGGTTAGGTGTGTGCATCATCTCTGTGCCCACCCTGAACAATGAGGTGAATCGGGGTGATTCGGGGCACTCTCTCCCATTCTCGAGTCAGATAGTTGCCATCAAGAAGCCATCCTGAACCAGATAAGGAAGTCCCCGACTTCTGAGTTGCTTCTCTGTGTTTTTTTTTCGTCCAAGAAGTTAAACCCATCATCTCCCCACCACCACCACTTTCTTTTCTCAGAAACAAAACCAAACTGGGGGTTGAGTCACCCTCCCGGTTCTGCTGGTTCCAGTGAGTCTCCACCTCTCTCTCCTGAAAACTGGGGCACACAATGCTAGCCGAACTCCACCCCCTTTTTACTGTAAAACCTGCTGAGATCAGCTCTTGTGCATTTTTTTTTAAAAAGCAGCCAGTCACACCCTTAGGAACATAGGAACGTCAAGCCAATGGCCTTTCTACCTCAATACTATCTACACTGACTGGCAGCGGCTGTCCAGAATTTCAGACATCAAGTCTCTCCCAGACCTACCTGGTGAACCTGGGACCTTCTGCATGCAAAGCGGATGCTCTACCACTGAGCTATGGAACATAGGAAGCCTCCTTATACTGAATCAGACCATTGGTCCATCTACTTCAATATTGCCTACACTGACTGGCAGCGGCTCGGCGGAAGGCAGCGTTGTCTGCCAGCCCTACTTGGAGATGTCAGGGATCGAACCTGGGACCTTCTGCATGCAAGGTAGACACTCTGCCACTGAACTATGGTTTTCCCCATCATGGTGATATGATTTGGGAGACGTTTAATCTCTCTATGGAGAGATTTAAATTATAGCTCTTCTTTCTAAATTTGTATCTAAGTATAAATCGACATATGCAAATGTTATACAAATCTGGAGCTTTTTGGGGCAGCAATGTGTTTCTTCTTTTTTTGACAGTGTGTAGTTGCCCCCCGCTAATTCTCACGCTAGCAGAGATACAGTTTTCTTCCGTCTCGGCGAGGCTGTGGACGTGCAACCCTAGAAAGCGCAGGAAACGATTTCCTCCCACTGTGCTTCGAGAAGCATGTAGCCTGGCAAAGCAGCCGTGTACTGAGTGAGAAAGCAACCGTTTTCTGTTGAACTCCCCCCGTCACCCCTTGGCAATTAAAACCAATGTGGGGATTTTTCAGTATCCTTGCTGGAGGCATTTTGGTGCGTTCTCATGACTGCATCATTATATTGCTTCGCTCTGATTCAATTGAATTATTTTCTTCCAGCTCCTTCACCTTCTTTCTGAGGCTTGTTGAGCTCTCTGCAAGAGAGGAGCATATTCTGATCTGCTCAGACCACTACTGAGTTGTGGGAGATTCCTCCAGTTATAGAGCAGCAGAAATGAGCCCTCCTCTCCCCCCCATGCCTGCTATTGATATTATTTGCCTTTTGATTCCATGTTGCAGAAACAAGCTGATTTTTCTTCCTCTCCAGGGCTTTTTTTTAATGATAGCCAAGGTCAAGTTGAAAAGCCTTAATTCTCTCACATTCTTTTTAAAAATGCATTGCATATTGCAGGCATATGCTTTTAACCCTTAATCTGCCTTTGTGTGTTCTATATATAAAAAGATATAGTTACCTCCTCTTGCAAGGTAGCATGTTCAGGAATGTAGAAAGCTGCCTTAAATGCAGCCAGGCCCTTAGCTCAGTGTTTCTCATCCTAGCTTGAAAAACCATGCCTTCTTTCAGCTAACATAAAAAATCCCACCGCCCTCCCACTTTCAAACGTGGCTCCCCTAATTATTTTATCTGAATTTTCCAAAGGACGTTGAAATATCATGACTTTTAATTATAAATAACAGTTTGGGCTTAGTATTAAAAATGAATCAAAGTACTTACATTTTTTAATATGAAATATGTATTCGTTTTTGTGAAAAGCCTACATGAGCACAACATTTCATACTTTATGTTTTGTTATGTGCCTTCAAGTTGATTACTACTTATGGTGACCCTATGAATCAATGACCTCCAATAGCATCTGTCATGAACCACCCTGTTCAGATCTTGTACGTTCAGGTCTGTGGCTTCCTTGATGGAATCAATCCATCTCTTGTTTGGCCTTCCTCTTTTTCTTCTTCCTTCTGTTTTTCCCAGCATCATTGTCTTTTCTAGGGAATCATGTCTTCTCATGATGTGTCCAAAGTATGATAATCTCAGTTTCATCATTTTAGCTTCTAATGATAGTTCTGGTTTAATTTGTTCTAACACCCAGTTATATGATTTAATGTTGTTAATTTTTTGCTTATATTGTACATAGTTTTGGGACACACTCCCCTCCCCCCCAAAGATCTTCTTATGCTGGCAGGGGTGGCACACCCCACTAGTTGGGAAACACTGATCTAGCTCAATATCTCAACACCAAGTGTGAGGGATCTGAGGTCCTCTAGAGGTTTCAGACTACAACTCCCATCCTTCCTGACTATTGGCCATTCTGGCTGGGGCTGATGGGAGTTGGAGGCCAACAACATCTCGAGGGCCACAGGTCCCACACAAATGGTCTACAACAGTGTTTCCCAACTAGTGGGCCACCAGATGTTGTTGGACCACAATTCCCGTCTTTCCTGACCATTGGCAATGCTGGCTGAGGCTGATGGGAGTTGTCATCCAACAACATCTGGTGGCCAACATCTAGTTGGGAAAGGCTGGTCTACACTGACTGGCAGTGGCTCTTCAAGATTTCAGACAGGGGACTTTCCCAGACCTACCTGGAGATACCAGAGGTTGAACCTGGGACCTTCTGCATGCAAAGCTGATGCTCTACCCACTGGGCTATGGCCCTTCCCCATTTAATCACAAAAATATATTTTGGATGGGCCTGTTCTCAGTCTGTACCAAATTCCATCAAATTGCAGTCTAGGCAACGAAAGGCTGTGCAGCTGTGAGCAGTGGTGGCTGGTGGCTCCATATCTGAACATTCAGGCTGAAGCACCTTGGACAGCTCCTTGAAAGTTTGGCCTAAAACCTGGAGCAGATTGCACTGCCTCATTGACATAGAGCCCCCAGCCACCCCGGTTGTGTGGCTATTTTGCATACTTTTACTCAGGCTGGAAGGATGCAAATCTCCCTTCTTGGTGGTGACCAGTACCTATTGGGGAAGAGTGGTGGAGTGGAAGGCAGGGAGCCCAAACAGTAGGTTGCACCAGAGCCAATGACAGGCAGAAGCAACTCCTTCTAGTTTTCTCCCCATCCTCCTCCCTGCTCAGTTCTACAAGCGACATCATTGAGACTAAGAAGGAGGAAGCTGAAAGGCAGTGCCACCCCCTGCAGGTAAGAAGGCAGGCAAGTAGAGGCTGGTTGATGGCAGACGATGGTTGGTGAGGTGGTTCCCCATTTGCACTAATGGACCAGCCTAAACTGCCTCCTCTTATTCCCCATTTAGTAATGTGAAATGTGTATATTAGGAGAAATTTGTGCTAAAATGCTGGTGAGTTTTCATCAGGACTTTTTTTAAAAATCACAATCTGGCATGGAGAATTGAACCTAAGACTAGAAAAATGAGAAACAGAAAAAAACTAACATGGATAGATTTGCCTTTCCTTAGTTGCACCTTCCCTCCAAACCCTGGAGCCTCAAGGAAGGCCCTCTGAAGATAAAACTCTGAATCCAACAAAGGCACTGCATGAGCAGAAGGTCTTTCATTCATGCACCAGAACTTCCCCTCCCTCTCCTCTGCTCCCTCCCCACTGTGTGTCTCCTGCAACCCCAAAATCTGCTCTAGAGGGTTAGGGATACTCTCAGAGCAGATGTGGGGTGAGATGAAGGGTACATGGGAAAAGGCGTTGAAGGGGAAGTTCCATTGTGCAAGCAGACGTTGTTCCCATTGTGCAACGACTTTGCTGGATTCAGCCCAACCCCAGCATTCAGTGGTGGTGTTTGATTGATTTATAAACTGCTTTGTGATCTCCCCCTCCCTTTTAAAAACAAAAACCCAGTATATAAATACTTCAAATAACAACAAGAACCACAGCAATGACGATGACCATGATGATGGTGGCAGGTTTGTGTAAGAGTAGATGGTCTTTTACGCTGACATCTTTGTTTTGCCAATTTCCCTGCCCCTTCTTCTGTTTTTTTGGCTGCCACTTCCTAGGGTGGAGAAACTTGCAGTGACACATATTCACTAAACCAGCTTTTGCCAACTTGGGGCTGATGGGAGTTGTAGTCCAAAACATCTGGAAGAGGTCCATCTGGTCCAGCATCCTGATCTCACAGTGGCCATCCAGATGCCTATGGGAAGCCCGCAAGCAGGACCAGAGCACAACAGCACTCTACTATCTCATGATCCCCAGCATACTGCCTCTCACAAAGAAGCTGCAACATAGCCATTGTGGCTAGTAGCCATTGATAGCTTTATCCTCCATGAATTTGTCTGATCCTCTTTTAAAGGCATCCAAATTGGTGGCCATCACTATATCTTGTAGCGTCGAATTCCATGGCTTAACGATGGACTGTGTGAAGAAGTACTTTCTTTTGTCTGCCCTGAATCTTTCCTGTATAACCTCATCCACTCCCTTTCCAAACTGAAGGGGGGACAGCCTTCTACTGCTACAGGGCAGGACTAGATTTCATGGGCTTTAGTCACAGGAGTGTAGATTTCAGTTGAACATTAGGAGAAATATATTGATGATAAGTGTAGATGGACAAGAGAACTAATTACCCAGTAATTACTTCTCAGTGGAAGTCTTCAAGCAAAGGTTTGACAGGCATCTGTTGGAGGGATTCACTATTCTGCATTTCCTGGATTGAGCGCAGGGATGGGCTAGGTGGCTTCCAAATTCCTTTGAGTTCTTTGGTTCTGTGATCCACTTCATTGGGGGTGGGGGGGAATTACCATCAGGATTAGGGATGGAAGGATTTTGCCATTTTAAATTTAGTTCTCCTTTTGGCAGCATTTTGTTCCCCAAAAAACTATTGGCTTTCCCTGACCCCTAAGATTGGATCCTGTTATATATTTTTGAATCTTCTACTTTTTTGTTTTGTTCACTTGTATTTTTATATTGCTGTTTTACTGGTTTGAGGTTGTATTTGTGTTTTAATGTTTTAATGATACATTTCTTTGCGGAGAAAGAGATGGGGAGCTATTGTGTTTGCAAACATCTGTGCATCTCTTGCAACATTTAGTAGTCCCACCCTTAATTTCAAAATCAATCATTAAACTTGAAATGCAAATGATTAAGCGATAGGTACATGCCTCAAATCAATAAATAATCAACTGGATTTCATTAGCCTATGGCAGTGTCTTCTGCAATTACCAGGGAGTAAGTCCCATTGAATTAACTAGGACTTACTTCTGAGTAAATGTGGGGCAGTATGCAACTAACATTTTGTGGTAGTGCCAGCTCTACAGGGTTCCCCCCCCATCTTTGCCCCGTGCCATCCCTAAATCTGCTCTGGAGGGTTGGGGGGGGAGGGCAGAGCAGATTTAGGAGATGCACAGTGGGAGGTAAGGAGAAAACTGATCCGTTGTGCAAGGAGAAATCCTTTCGCTGATGGAACAATTGCCATAGGGCTCCATGGGCTACAACCCACCGTTAGGTTTGTGCTATTAGAAGCAGGGTTTGCTTTTCATGGGATTTTCACACTCTGCCATAGTATTCCCAAATCATTAGCCCGGTTCTTCCTGTCTGCATTTTTCTTGCAGAATATAGAGCCATCTATTCCCATTTTCCTAGAGGTTCACAATGCTGAGGAGGGACTGTCAGAAACACTTAGCAAAATGGTGTGATAAACCCACCAAAGGTGATTTTTTAAAAAAATCAAAACTCCAAAATTATGACACTTCCGTTGAGTTACTGAATTCCCTAGGCATGCTGAAAGGAGACAAAATAAAAGTTAGCTCAAAGGGCTTTCTCCCCCCCCCCTATTCTTTTCTGTCTCATTTGTCGAGTCCTAAAAGGCTTGGGGGGGGGAAATCTGAAATGTGTGAAAATGTTTCTGAAGTGATTTATGCAACACAATTGATGCACAGTGATGCTTTTTTAAAGGGTGTTAGGAAATGGGGGATCCATTTGATTTTTCTGTCTCTCTCAGAAGAGATGGGCCATCCGAGTCTTTTAAGGGGAGCTTAAAACAGACTTGCTACCCCTATAACCACCCCATTGCATTCCCTGTCAGGGTAGCCAGAGAGAAGACTTTCCCTTTCAGTTGTTAAATTATAGCCCTCCCCCTGACTTCCTTGCCTTGAGAAGCGGTGGCCCATTTGCTAGCCAGGGAACCTCTGGCTCTCCAGATGTTGCCAGGCTACAGCTGTCACCATCCCTGACAATTGGCCCTGCTGCCTGGGCTGATGAGAGTTGGGGTCCAGCACCATCCTTCCATCAGCAGAAAGGGGTTTCATTTTCTTCCGCTGGTATCTCATCGCTCAGCTGAATTCTTCTAGCTGGGTTCAGCTCGGTGATGACAGGAACATAAGAAGCCTTTTCACTGAGGAAGAAAACTCCCCCCCTCCCCCCCAAAAAAAGTAGGAGAGTTTTTAGCACAAGAGGACATGGGCTCTGCCTCAAGGATGTTACCATCTAAAACTCAACACAGGGGAGTCGACAGAGCAAGGAGAGAGGAGGAGAGATTCGCTCATCTGGCTCAGTAATGTCTAGACTGACTGAGTCCATCTAGCTCCACGCTGACACTGATTGGTCTCAACTCTCCAGGATTTCAGACAGGGCATGACAGAGACTGAATTTGGGACCTTCTGCATGCGAAGCAGATGTTCTGTCACTGAGCTGTGTTGCTCCTCCAGATAATGTGTGTCACTCTCTCAGGTGTGGGGACTTGCAGATAAAAACTGGAGAAAACAGAAAGAGAAATATTTCGGCAAGGGGAGTGTTTGGTTTAGCCCTCCAGTGACTCCCTTAATTTATTCAGTCAGCTATGAGAATCCAAGACAGGAAAGAAAGATTGATCTCAGTCTTTTTCACCTTACCTCCTATGTGTAGATAGATAAGCCTTCAGCTTTGATTAAGAATCAGCTGCGATTTTTACTTTTGTATTATTTTTCTTTAAAAAGAAAAGGTCTTTAAAAATATTTTTTTGTAGTAAGCAGATAACCCTGACATCCCAATCCTAGGAGCTGCTGCAGCAAGATTGGACCACTGCGTATCTGTTTTGCATAGTTCAGTTATTCTGCATAATTTGTTCTGATTTTACTAGCCATTGGTAGGAGCACTAATTTAGGGAGAGAAATTTGGTTCGGTTCGCATTTAAAGCCAAATTTATCAGATTCGCAATTTCTGCAACAATATGAGAACTGAAACACAGCCACACTTTCAAATGTTCACATATCCAAATTTTGTGACGCATTTCACTAACCAACCAGTGCTTGCAAAGCATGAATAAGTGAAAGTAGCATACACAAATGCTTTAGAATAGGAGAAATTGCTAGTAAAATGTGTACATTAGTCAAAACTGCATACAGAAATGTGTTTATTAGGAGAAATTCACAATAAAATGCTGAAGAATTTTTATGAGGATTTTTATTTGAAAAAAGAAATTGTGAATTGCTGCAGATCTAAGATTTGAAAAATGAGAAACTGAGAGAAACAAAATTGACTGATATTTCCATCCCTAGGCTTTATGCTAGACACTGACACCTCACTCCCCAAAAATGGATGTATTTTTTTGCCTTCTTTCTGATTCTGAGACTTCAGCTTCTCAAACTTATAAAATAAGTTTGGGCTGCAATGAACTCTCCCAATCTTCTGCCCCATTCATAGGCCATGAAAGTGGGGTGCCATTTGGGAGGGCAAACCTCTTCCTATTCTTTCACTGGCAGCTGCATTTGGGGTGGGGGATGTCAGCCACCATTCCTGGAGTGGAAGGAACACCAATCTATTTTGCCCCATGCCTCTGAAATGTATCCCACCTGCAACCCAAAAAAGTAAAAGAGGGAAGACAGTTTTGCCCCTCTTCTGCTCCCAAACATGTCATTCCTCCCCCCCCCCATGAAAATTCAAACCTTTGCATATTCAGCCAAGGTTTCTTTCAAGCATATCCCTGAAACCATGAGAGCTAGAAACCTGGTCCTTTTTAAAAAAAACCAACCAACCTGAAAGCTGGTGTTTTCAGGGCAAAGGTGCAATAATAGGAAGTTGCTTCATTTGTTGAATTTCTATCTATAATGTGGCTCCGAAAGGCACCAGAGCCCTTCAAGGAAAGAAAATTGTCACCTTAACACCACAACCTGTACAATCACTTATCTTCCACTGCAGATATTATTGGGGGGTGGGGGAGAATCACGCTTGCTAAGGCAGTACAAGATGCAGTAAAATAAAATCTGATTGTGATTTGCTTGTTTGTCAACCTTGGCATGAGTTGAGGAATTGGAACTTTGTAAGTGAATTATGAAGCTTCCTGGCGGTTTCCCCATCACCCATCCACAGCCTGCAGATTCCTTTCCACCATTAACCTGTGATTTGTATTAGTCAAGACTGCCGGGAGCCCTCCAGCAGCTGACATGAAAAATCTAAATTCCCATGGATGTGGGCCGGAGAGAGGGAAAGGGTACAGTTCCTCACTCAGACTGAGACACTTCCCTGTCTTCTAATGAGTGACTGCAAAAGAACGGGCATGAAAGCTCTCACAAGGGCACCATAAGGTGGGTTTTTCTTCTCGGAAGACGGGCTAGCCAGATTTTCTCTCTTTGGCTGTTCCTGGAAAGGTGGGCTCTTTTCAAGAAAGGGAGAGAAGCACAGTGAGAACCCACCCCACCCCCCTGCCGAAAACCAGATGAGTGTGAAGTTCAGACTGCTTGGCCTGAGACGGAAGTCATTCTGAGGGCAGGTGTTTTAAGTCACATGCACCATTCCACGATTATTCTCTTTCCCTCTGTCAAAGCCAGGTCTCAACAGACAATTGCATTCATTCCGCACATCTCTAGGCTTGCAAAGATCTTTAGGGGGGAGATTGTGTCTTCCTTCATAACAGCCCTATGAGGTAGGTAGGTTTGTTTGTTTGTATTTATATACCACTTAATGTTCAAAATTTCTCGGTGAAGCTGCTCCCTTTTATGATGAGGATTATATTATTATATTGACACCCCACCTTTCCTCCAAGGAGCTGATGGTGGCATATATGGTTCTTCTCCCCCTCCCTGTTTTATTCTCACAACAACCCTGTTAGGCAGGTGAGCTGAAAAATAAGGTGATTCGCCCAGGGTCACCCAGCGAGGGTCATGGCTGAATGGGGATGTGAACCCAGGTCTTCCAGTCCAGCACTCTGACCACTACACCACACTGAAGAACAGGCCCCAAGACTACCCAATTAAGTCTCCCTGACCCATGGCTCATTCTTTAGCCAATGTACAATTTCCTCTTATGTAGCAGTGATGCAAGGTATCCCTGTTCCTTAGCTATACCACTTTGGACTGCAGGTGAGGAAAATCACATGTCTGAATGTTTCTGTAGATGGTGGGGTGGAAATCCCTGCAGATACAAATCTAGGGTATCAGGAAGAAGTTTAGGCAAGGACAATTCTCTCTGATGTCTGTTTTTCTATGTGCAGGGTTTATTTCTATATACACGAGCACTCAGTCACACACACACTCACACTCCCCCCCTCTCTCTCAGTGTGAAGTGGTACAGGTCCCTTCACCTTTATTTGCATCGGAGGTAAAGCGCTCATTTGATCCAATGGGAGCTTTCTCCTCAAATGCAAAGATGTATCACTGAACACTAAAGTCAGGATCATTCAGACCATGGTATTCCCGATTTCTATGTATGGATGTGAAAGTTGGACAATGAAAAAAGCGGATAAGAGAAAAATCAACTCGTTTGAAATGTGGTGTTGGAGGAGAGCTTTGGGGATACCATGGACTGTGAAAAAAGACAAATAATTGGGTGTTAGAACAAATTAAACCAGAACTGTCATTAGAAGCTAAAATGATGAAATTGAGATTATCATACTTTGGGGAAGACTTGATTCACTAGAAAAGACGATAATGCTGGGAAAACCAGAAGGGAGTAGAAAAAGAGGAAGGCCAAACAAGAGATGGATTGATTCCATCAAGGAAGCCACAGACCTGAACGTACAAGATCTGAACAGGGTGGCTCATGACAGATGCTCTTGGAGGTCACTGATTCATAGTGTCGCCATAAGTCATAATCGACTTGAAGGCACATAACAACAACAGGCCTTTGATCTGGATTAGGACCACAGTGGGAAGGGTTCAAGCCCTTTACCTTCACACTAGAATCCTAATCCAGATCTCCACCACCATCCCAGGTGCCTGCAGATTAACTTTTAAAAAATTGCCTTGTGAGTAGCATCTTGTCAACTTCAGCTCCAGAGCTGCAAGCCTTTGCAACAGCCTTTTGCCCTCCGGTTGTTTTGGACTACAATTCCCATCAGCCCCAGAGATTACTGTTGTGCAAGCTGGGGCTATGGGAGTTGTAGTCCAAAATAAGCACCAGCATGAGGGAAGGCTGCCATATGCGCTTGTCTTGAGACTCATCAGAAGGAGTAAGACTTGCTTCTGGGTGGACATCCTAGGATCAGGTCATAGGGACTTAGGAAGATGCCTTATAATATGTCACAGCATTGGATCCATCTACCTCAGTATTGCCTACACTGACTGGCAGTGGCTCTCCAGGATTTCAGGCAGGAATCTCTCCCAGCCCTACCTGGAGATACCGTTGGGGATTGAATTGGGAGCCTTCTGCATGCAGAAGAGATGCTCTACCACTGAGCTACAGCCCTTCCCCGTTTATCAGAGAGTGAGCTGCATGTCGAGCAGTCCCCAGTTTGAAACCCACCTAACCACAAACTCATTAGCAGGGCTGTTTTCTCAACCTTGGCTGAAATATAGGTAAATAGTTCTGACCTACACCACAGGGCAGTTTTAAGGCATAAAGCAGGGGTGGGGAATCTTTTTTGGCCAGACCCTTGTCTGACCCCAATGCCAGCCCACCTGTCAAAGTCCATTGTACAGTTCTTCCCAAATGCCTGGCAGCCAGCTGATCATTGGGGCACTTGAGAACCACAGAACAAGGAGCTGTGCTGGTCCAGCAGCACCAAGAACACCAAGAGGTTTGCAATGGAACCACCACTATAGCAGAGCTCCCCCTCCCCTCCGTTTTAGCAGTGCTTTCAGTGCCAATCTTATGGTGCTTTTGGAGAAAAGTATGCTCCCACCACTCATCAGCTGATGGGCGCCGGGAGCATGCCTTCCTCTAGTTCACTCTTAAGTTGTTATTATTCATTTATTTCATTCATTATTTATTTCATTTGTTGGTCGCCTTATACCCAACAGTCTCTAGGCGACTTACTACAGGTTTCAAAACATACAATATAACACAAATTTAAAAACATACAATATTAAAAACTTAATAGGAAGGTCTTTGCCTGGTGCCTACAGATGGATAGAGAAGGCACCCGGTGCGCCTTGTGATGCCCCTGTATTTATAATACTGTAAATATGGTAAGTGCGGGTTTATTAGAGTATATATGGTAAGTAGACTGAGTGAGAGGGGGGAGTACATGGGCTGGAATGTTGGTGAGTGTTGTATTATGATTGGCTGAGCACTGGAGTGTCTGAAGGTATAAATGAGAGGATGACAGTTGAGAGAGAGTTCGGTTGGTGGGAGTTCTGAGGGAGGTTGGAGTTGGTTTTGTGGGTTGGATTGGATTAGGCTGGTAGTGAGGCAGGTTATTGATGGCTAGAAACATAAAGAGAAACGCATCTGATGAAACCATACACTTGTTAACTATACCTTTAAGTAATCTTGTTGTTTCTGTGTATATAAATAAATATTTCTTGGTTGACCTAACGCCTGATCCTTGGCTGGGTTTACACAGACCAGAAGGGTGCGCAGGGCATATACCAAGGTGGGGAAACAGTATCAATGGTGGCAATGGTGAAAAGATAGTGTAACATCATCAAGTATCCAGAGCAACCCAGGGCTGTATTCTTTATAGGCACAAAGATGCAGGGGGGTTATGGCCTGCAAGTGCACCCAGACACAAAGTATCAATAGGCCAGGAGGAGACTAAGGCACAGTCTCAAGGCAATATTGAATTACAGGGAGTGACTGGTGGTGCTGCCTAGCAGTGGGATCTTGAGAGATGTTTGCTAGAGCCGGTGAGAACCATTTAAAGACCAGGACCCTGAGGTGGGACCGTGACAAGGCGGTGAGCACAGGCGGGATCCTAGCAGGTGGTGCCTGAGGTGGGATCCTGACAGGAAGGGTCCTGACAGGCCTCCCTGGGGAGAGCATTCCACAGCTGGGGAGCCACCACTGAAAAGGCCTGTTCTCCTGTTGCCACCCTCCAAGCCTCCCGTGGAGGGGTCATATGAAGAAGGGCCTCCGATGATGAATGTAGGGTCTGGGTCGGTTCATACAAGGAGAGGTGGTCCTTGAGATATTGAGGTCCTGAGCGTCATAAGGTTTAGTAACTCAAGATCAGCACTTTGAATTGAGCCTGGAAACTAATTGTTAGCCAGTGCAGCCATGCCAGAATTGGTGTTATATGTACCGACACACTTATCCCGGTTCCCAGTATGGCCATTGAATGCTGCGCTAGCTGGAGTTTCAAAGGCAGCCCCACATATAACGCATTGCAGTAGCCTAACCTAGAGTTTACCAGAGTATAGATAACCAAAGTTAGGCTATCCCTGTCCAGTTCCCTTTATAGCCACATCAGTACCTGCCCCACATCTGATGTCAGGTGTGAGGCAGGTGGGTGTGGTTTAGGGAAAAAGCCCTCATGCACCAAATCTGGCCCATGGGCTGGAGGTTCCCCCAAACCTGGTGTGCAATTTCTCAATCACAATTGCTAATAATTTCCCTTGGAGGGGGAGATCATTATATATTCTCACATCTTTGTGAGACATGCTGTTTTCTGACCAGGCAGGACGTTTCACTTTGCTGTGACCACAGAAAGGGAGCTGCTTGGAACAGGCTATTTTGAAATGGGTCCGGCGCCAGATTAGTCCTGCCACAAACCATTCTCATTTGTTTCAAACAATCTTCACATGGGAAACTCCTACTGCCTATAGGCTTCTCCTCATTTCATCCCTGCTACGAGTGGAAAGACCCATTACAATAAATATGTTTCCCCAAATATGTCCCTGGAGTTGCTCTTTCTTTTTATCCAGAAAGTTCCTGTGTTGTCTAGTAAGCCAGGCTAGAGCTATTATAATAACAGACTGTTAATGGCAAGGAAATGGATCTGACTCTTATCTGCCGAGATCGATTTTCCAATGCTTAATTATGTGGAATTCATCAGGCAGAATCACTAATTCCATAATAGCATGTTGCTGGCTTTTCAGCTGACATAACTCCACAGGATGACTGCCAGCTTTGGATTTAAAAAATATCAAGCCCCTGGTAGGGATGAGACACAAATTTGGTTCAATTTGCATTTTAAACCTATTTAATTTGCAGTTCCTGAAACAATATGCAAACTGAAATACCGCTATCCCTTGAAAATGTGCACTTCTCCAAATTTTGCAATGTGGTTTTCCAACCAAACTGGAGGTACAAAAATTCATAGATTGGGCAAAGTGTACCTAAAAATGCATATATTTGTGAAAATAGCATATAGAAATGCATTATATTAGGCAAAAGAACCTACAGAAATGTATATATTAGGAGAACGAGCACTGAAATACTGACAGCAAACCCCACTTGGATCAACTTGCTGTTGAGGGAGCTTGCTGTCAGCACCAATCAGCTGATTGGCACTGTCAGTGAGTCCTGTTTTGTTCATTTGCAGGTGTGGCTTGAATCCAAACCACATCTGCAGACGGTCTTCAAAGGGGTTCCCTGTAACCATTGTTCAATGCTGAAAGTGATACCCTTTGAACTTTGCGAGGTGGGTAACTCTTCCCACCTGACAAAGTTGATCCGCTGTTTTGGCCCACTTAAGTTTCCCATCTCTGGGGAACTCTCCTCCTTAACTCCTTCAACTGCCCAAATCCTTATTTCTGATACCGTATCATTTGTCTCGAAAACATTCTCCAAAACTGATTACCCACCTTCCTCTTTCTAACATTACAAAGAGGTTCACTTATTCGTCTTTTAAGGACTCCAAAACTTCCCAGTTCAAGTTGATGAGTTCAGTTGCTTGAGCTGGTAGCTGAAATCTGAAGCTGAGCTGAGCAAACTTTCAAAAGGCACTACCCTTTTGACCTGTCAAAGACCCTGGTGTAACTTAAGCTGGCTGGCTCTGATGTCAGTGTGTCAGTGCATCTGCTCTAGGGTTTAGTCCGAACTTTCAAGGTGCTGAACCTATTTTGGGAACCAAAATAGGTTCAGCACCTTGGACAGCTTCTGGCTAAAGCCCAGAGAGGATTCACTGCCCTATTGACATTGGAGCCACCAGTCTTCATTGCTGCCTATAGTTTGGATTGCTTTGTCCCTATTACAGGAACATACACATGCAGACGTTTCAATGTGATATCTTTCATGTTAACGTGACCTGGAGGCAACCCCACTGACAGCCCTACATCAAGGATCTAATTTCTCCAAAATGTTCTCATTATTCAGGCCATTTAGCTAATTGAGCTTGTTACGCTATGTGGCCGCACACATGCATAGTAGGTAACATTATGGGATTTCAATGTGATAAAAGGGACAAGACTGGCGCTTTTGCGCTTAGTAATTGGGAGGGTAGGACACCGTCAGTTAGCAACTAGTGAGCACCATGTAAACTCTTGGGTGGGTGTCAGCCTCCCACCCTGCTGAATGGTGTGATGCAACTAGCATCACTTACATGCTTCTTCACTATTGATAGCAATGAGTAATGAGGCCAGTGGTTTGACTGCTGGCGTACAGGGCACTGTCTCACAGAAAATGTCTTTGTCAAATATTCTCTGAACTCCTTGCTATAGAACAGCCTTGCTGTTGGGTGCGTGGTATGAAGTGGACAGAGGAAGGTTTTTCTCCCTCTCTCATAAAACTAGGACGCGGGGGCATCCAGTGAAGCTGAATGTTGGATGCTTTAGGACAGACAAAGGAAAGGGCATCTTCACCCAGCGCATGGTTAAACTATGGAATTGGCTCCGACGAGAGGTAGTGATGGCCACCAATGTGGATGGCTTTGAAAGAGGATGAGACAAAGTGGTGGAGGACAAAGCTATCAGTGGCTACTAGTCACAATGGCTAAGTTCTACCTCGACTGTTGGAGGCCATATCCTTGGACTGGTCAACCTTTGCATTGCAGGGGTTCCCAAACGGTGGTCCCAGTGGCCCATGAGTTTCATTCAGGTGGGCCACAGCATGCCCACATTAAATATTCATGTGGATTTTTAATTGCATCTTAATTGCTTCTTTTAATTCTTATATTGTATTTTATTGTGTTACAATTTGCATCGCACCTAGCACAGCAAATTGCAATTGCTACAACAGGCAGAAAAAATCATTAAGTGGTCCACCAAAAGCTTCAGTGGTTTTCACATGGTCTGTGGCAAAAAAAAAAAAAAAAGTCTGGGAACCAATGAAGTAGAGGACTGTCCTCTGATAACCCTTCAAAATAGAGGGCTGTCCTCTGTAAAGCAAGCCACATGGCATGGCCAGCCTCAGAGGAGTGGCCAGCAGGGAGGGGTGTCACCAACGATCTGGCATCCAGGCAGTGGCACCACTGTCAATTACCAGGATGGTGAGGGGGGCAGGGGTTGGGGTGGATTGAGTGCCCCAGCAGAGCCAGCCCAGCACTCTTGCTGGTGCATCCAAACAGGTTTGACCTTGCTGCCACACCCTGCCACACCCACTCACCATCCCACTGTGTGGCAACAATGCCACTGCTAGGAGGCCAGGTCTGCCCCTCCCAACTGACAAGGGCTGGTTTTTTAAAAAAAAAAACTGTGCATTGGGGCAATTTAATGTGGAGCTGGGGGCAGGAATCGGGCAGATGGAAAGCTGATCATGTGCAGTTTGAAAAATGGAGAGAAAATTAGATGCGCTAGGCAAATATGTTTAGTAAGCACTTAAATGACAGGCAATGTCAGGAACAGCATGTACACAAATTAGAGAAGGGTACAATATGCTCAGTTTCCATACTTAAAACAAACTGCCCAAACCATCTTAAAACATCTTCTTCTGTTCGGCTGAAACCTCCTCTTCCTCATCGTCTTCCTCTTTGGGCTTCAGCGCATCCTTGTAAAAATCCTTAAAGTAGGCCTGGTTTTGCACCTGTTAGTGACTGAGCTCAGGCAGATTCATTAATGAGTCATCACTGCATAGTAGATAAGAACTGCTGGCTTCTATTGAGAAGCCGCCACTGATACAGGGAGTGAGCGAGAAGCAACGCATGCTGTGTGTTCATTCTGCCTCTTTTGTTTTAGCATGGGGGGGGCAGATTGGAAATTTGTGCAGTTGAGAAATCTATAGGGGGGCAATAAAGAGGGACTAAAAGCAGATCTCTCCAGGAAGGCAGTTCTAAAGGCTGGGCCCAGCAACAGAAAAGCCCTTCCTATTTGCCCTCTTCAAGCATGAATTCAGAACCAAGAGAAGGGCTGCGTTGGTGGCCTTAATGTGCAGGTAAACTCACAGTCAGCCAGTGTGGTGTAGTGGTTAGCGTCTTGGACTAGGATCTGGGAGCTCACAGTCTGTACCTCCACTCAGCCATGAAGGTCACTGGGTAACTTTGGGCCAGTGACTGTCTCTCAGCCTAACCTACCTCACAGGGTTATTGTGGGATTACATGAAGAGGGGGAGAATCATGTACACCACCTTAAGCTGCTTGGAGGAAAGGCGGGATATAAATACTGCTATGATGATGATGATGATGATGATGATGATGATCATATGGAAGGAGGTTGCCGTCCAGAATGGTGTAGTGCTTTAGAAGTCAAAACCAAGACTTTGAATTAGTCGGAGAAAGGGAAAAGGAGTGAGTGCACTTGAGAAAAAGCCTCCTGCTACCTGGCTTCCATCAGCATCCCATCTGCTGAGTTTTGGAACAACTGATGTTTCCAGGCAGCAGCAGCAACATACTGAGCACTGCAGGAGTCTAGTCATGATGCAGCTAAGGCCCCATCTGCATTGCACACACCCCTTTAAACAGCCTTGGCTCCCCCCCAAAAAAAAAGAATCCTGGGAAATGTAGTTTGTTAAGGGTGCTCCCCTCACAGAGCTGCAATTCCAAGAGTGGTTTCATAATCAATATCTCTTTCCTCGGAGCTTGGGGAAGTGAAAGTGCTCTGGCCAAGCCTGTTGGAATCAGACTCAGACCCGCTGGTGTATTTTTCTCCAGTGTATGTTTAATGAAAAACTTCAGGTTAGAGCACTTCATGGATCAGCTTACAGGTCACACAAGGTTCTGCATCTCTATACAGCGTAACTAGGCATGCCTACGCAAAGCTTAGACACTCTCGCAGCAATTAGACACCCCCCTTAGAACTCTTAAGTATTTATTTATTTAATTAATTTATTTAAAATATTTCTGTTCCGCCCTTCTACCCTACAATAGGGCACTCAGGGTGGCTGCAATAAAATCGCACGCATATATAATAAGATACACAATAAAAACACGAAACAGTACAGTAGATTAAAATGCATAAAATACTATTAAAATACATAAAATGCATTATGCATGCACATTCAAACATGCATGTATATATGTGCATACACATATAAGAAAGTGAGGAAGAAAGTAGGTAGGTTCAGGCGGGCTCTTTCTACTTGCATGAGGAAGGTGTCGCAGAACGGAGTTGCATGCTCCTCCTTGTTGGAAAAGTGGGGGTCAGCTGAGCCTGCAGACACCGTTGCCTGCATGTCTGGGGTGACAGCAGCAGTGGCGGCAGCTCATAGAGATCTTCCTCCTCTAGAGGAGGTGCACGCGGAGGCGGCTGGGGCAAAGTTGGGGGCAGAGGAGAGAAAAAGGGGCGGCCTCTTGATCAGCCAGCCCTCCCTCTGTTGTAACTGGAGCTAAGGGGCAGGAGCTGTCACTGTCAACAGTGCTGTTTCTGCGCTTCCTGGTTGCAAAACACTAGGACCCTCACCTGGCTCCCATCCTGTATCTTCCTCTTCTTATTTATTTATTTATTTATTTATTTATTATTTGATTTATAACCCACCCTTCCTCCCAGCAGGAGCCCAGGGCGGCAAACAGAAGCGCTAAAAACACTTTAACACATCATAAAAACAGACCTTAAAATACATTAAAACAACATTAAAAACTAAAAAAAAAAAGCGTTAAAACATCTTTAAAAAAAGGTTAAAAACATTATTTTAAAAACATGTTAACAAGCAATTCTAACACAGATGCAGACTGGGATAGGTCTCAACTTAAAAGGCTTGTTGAAAGAGGAAAGGCACTGGAAAAAGCCACTGGAAAAATAGCAGAGATGGCGCCTGCCTAGTATTCAAGGGGTAGGGAATTCCACAGGGTAGGTGCCACCATACTAAAGGTCCGTTTCCTATGTTGTGCAGAACAAACCTCCTGATAAGATGGTATCTGCAGGAGGCCCTCACCTGCAGAGCGCAGTGATCGACTGGGTATATAAGGGGTAAGATGGTCTTTCAGGTATCCTGGTCCCGAGCTGTATTGGGCTTTGTACACCAAAACTAGAACCTTGAACTTGGCCCGGTAGCAAATGGGCAGCCATTCTTCTTCTTCTCCATCACTCCAGGAACGTTCCATGGGGCTCATGGTAGGAACAGGGGTCATCTATCGACCCTCAGCACTTTTAAGAGACTACAGTTCCCAAGATTCTTTGTGGGAAGCCATGACTGTTTAAAAGTGGCCTGATGCTGCTTTAAATGTTTCGTGCAGATGGGAGCGAAGGCATGTGTCACCATCGCCTGATACCAGGGCCGGCACAAGAGACTGCACCACCCCCACTCTTCCTCCTTCTCTCCCCCTTCCCTGCTGCCACCACCCATACCACCAATTACTCTTCCTCCTTGTTTCTCCTCCTTTCTCCCTGCCCCCCTTCCTCCCCTCCTTTGGCAGCTACTTTAGCAGTGGCAGCTGTGCCAGCAGGCTCTCCTCCTCCCCTCTCCTACCTCCTGCCTCCCTCTGGCTGCATACTTTTACTGATTATAATGGTAGTGCTTCTGATTTCTAACATTCTTTCACACTGCAGCGCCTGTTGCCTTATGGATTGGTGGGGTTTTGACCAATAGGCTGTCATGTTGCACTAAATTTCATTCACACCAGCGGGCATGCTGTGACACAGCAGTGAACGTCATTGGACATGTTGCTACTCCATTGCCTTTTCTGTGCATACACATTTCAGTTCCCTCCCTGATTCCCCCATGACGGCAGAAGGAAAGAACTGTATGCCGGTATTCTGCCCCAAATTTCATCGCTTTATTCCCACCATTTTCTGGGTCAATAGAGTTACAAACAGATTTTTTTTTTCTGGAAGCAATTAATACAATAATAAGTGCTAAACGTCCACTATATTCCACTGGAAGTCCAGGAGTGGCTCTTCCATTGTGTGAAACAGCAAATAAAATGCAGAAATTATCGGTAAGGAAATGTCAGGAAAATAGAACACAGCGTTGTCTGAACGCAGCGTCTGAGAAAAAGCCAAAGGGTCCTTCCTCAGAGGGAGGCATTATGGCCAACTGGGCTGGGAGAGCAGCATCTAGAAGTTCTGTTTAAACTCAGTTGTTTTTTTAAAGAATTGTTTGATTAAGGAAAAGTTTGATTTTAAACAGAATGTCTAGCCGCCGTGGCAAAGTGGCAGCCGTGTAGGCACTCTCCTGGACAGAATGCCTCACTCTGCAGAAGGACCTTCCCTTGGCCCTTTCTCAGACTGAGACAGGGTGGAGTAGAAGAATCCCAGTCCCTGCAGAACCTTTGTGTGCGTGGTGGTAGTAGCAGGAGCAGCAACAAGGCAAGTGAGTGGGGGACCCAGGGGGCACCAGTTTGCTGCCCCTGCCCTCCCATCTGAGGCAATTGTCTCCATTCTGCTTCACGATTGGGCTGGCCTTGCCAGATTGCCTTCTCCAGAACTGGGCGTCTCTAGAGCACCAGCCCAGGCTGGGCAAAGGTGCCCTCCTCCCACCAGTCACAGCTATCGCCTGGGCAGCCAGGGTCAAAACTAGGTCCAGAAGGATTCCTAGACTATGAAATTGTGTTTTCAAACACATTTTAGTTTGTAGTTTTGTACACATTCTTGAAAGCAATTTCTCCTAATATAATGCATTTTATGTGCTACTTTAATATGTTCATTTTTATGCACGTTTCCCTAATCTTTGCATTTTGGGGAACTTTCTTGGGTTTGAGAACTGCATCAGAAAATTTGGATGCTGTGAATTTCAAAGGATGGCTGTGTGACAGTTCTTGTATTGTTTCCGAAAGTGTGACTTTGATTGTTTCGTCTTTAAATGTGAACCAAATCAAATGTAACCCTCATCCCTCATCCCAAGGCACATGAACCAGCCTTTTAAGAGCCAGAGTTTTGCACGGATCAAATTGGTTAGGCCTCAGTCCCTATATGAGGATTTGGGTCACCCTACTTATGAAAGTTTGAATTATGCCTTAGAGAAGAGCTGACTTCTCTGCCTGTACCTGTGGAGGTTGTGCTGGTTGGACCTCCATGGGGCTAGAACCTTGCGTACTGAGAACATGTCTTGTAGTAATCCAAGTGTAGCCAGCTTGGTACCCTCCAGATTTTGGACTCCAATTCCCACCACCCTCAGCCAGTATGGCCAGTAGTCAGAGATAACTGGAGTTGTAGTCAGCAACATCTGGAGGTCAACGTGTTGGCTTCGTTGGCAAATGTGTTTTTCTAAGCCCTTTGTGTATTTGTTTATGCTAAGATAACATTAATAAGGGTATGGAAAAAGGACTTATAAGGAGACCTGCTGGGCAAGGATGCTTAAATCTTCTCTGTGGATACCGTCATTTTATGATTTAGTCACTAGGTGGCCCTGGACTTAGCTCTATCTGGGTGAAGCCAGGAGTTTCCTGTACCTCTTCTGTCTTTGTTTAAGAGAGGCTTGTGGGTCCTCTAAGCCTTCCATGACACCTCCCCATGCCCGCCAATTCTACTTCCAGCTCTTCCCTCGTCTGTTTCCCCCTCAGATGAGCTTACTTCCACGTTCAGAATTAAATAGGGCAACCTTCTTCCACCTTGAGTCCCCAGAGGTTGTTGGATTACAACTCTCATGATCCCTGACCATGGTCTAGACTGGGTAGGAGGGATGTAGTCCAGCTACAGCTGGGGACCTTAGGTGGAAGGACTCTGAATTAGGGGACAAAAAGCACAAAAATTAGCAGGATACTATAAACGTCAGAGTCCCTGCTTTTTGTCAGCTGAAGTGAACTTGAGGCAGGGCCTTCTCTGTGGTTGCTCCCCGCTTATGGAAACCCCTCCCAAAAGAAGTTAGACTAAGCCCACCTCTGAGGGGTTTAGGCTGGCAGTAATAACGTCTTTATTTTGTCTAGCATTCAATTTTTTAAAAAAACTGGATGTCAGTTTCTCTACCCTCTTTCCAGCGGCGTCACTAGCGGGAGTGCAGGGGGGTGCGGACCTCCAGTGTGCGCTCTCCCAGGGGCATGGATGAGGTGGCTGGGCTTGCGTGCGTGCGCACATGCGCGTGCGCACTCAAGGCCAGCCACCCCGTCCATGCCCCTGGGAGGGTGTGTGCTGGAGGGGCACCCATCCAGAGAAGGCCTGGGAACATCGGTGCACCTCCCTCGCCCCACCAACGCTGCTCCTGGTCTCGCCCGCCCACCCGCCTCCGAGGAGGAGTTGGAGCAGCCTTGCCAGGCAATGGCGCGGAGCAGGGCGGCTCTGGGTGTCACCCCCCTCATGGTGACACCCGGGTGCGGGCCGCACCCTCTGCACCCCGGTAGTGACACCCCTGCCTCTTTCTTCTTTATCTTGGCATAAATATTGTCAGTCAAGGTTTAATTGCTTGATGATTTTGTTCTTTGAATATTTTGTAAACCATTTTTGAGGGGCCAGGCTTCAGAGTGAAAAGAAATGCTCTTTTAAAAAATAAATAAAATTTATTAAGAACCATTGGAGAGCATTGGCACGGAAAGGTTAGTAGGGAGGGAAAGACTAAGCCTGGGGGCCAAATGCAGCCCTCTCGTTCCTCTCCATCTGGCCTTTGGGACCAGTGGTGGCTGGTGCCCATTGGGACTGGTAGGCGGAAGGCAAGGGAGGTCCAACAGTAGGTGGCGCCAGAGCCAATGACAGGCAGAGGCAACTCTTTCTAGTCTTGCTGCCATCCTCCTCCCTGCTGAGTTCCTCAAGGGGCAACACTGAGTCTGAAGAGGAGGAAGAGGACAGCCAGGGCCACCCCCTGGATGGGATGCAAGTAAGGAGGCAGGCAGGTGGGGAATGGCTGAGGGCAAACTGAGGCTGGTGGGGCAGTGCCCCACTTGCCCTAATGGACTAGCCTCCTCTGCTTGGGACTGTCCCCATACCACACACCCCTCTCCACAGACACCAACTGTCCCCGCTCCATGCCCATCACCTGCCCCGATTTGCAACCTGTTTGAGTGTTTTTGCCTGGCCGGGACGTGTTCTCCAACGCTGAGCATGCTGGGATATAGGCTTGAGAGGTATGTGCTGAAGCTAGCCTGCTGTACAAGAGTGAAATTTGTTGCCCCACCCACTTTTGTCTCTGGCCCCACCCACCACTGCCATGTGGCCCCCAGAGGTTTGCCCGGAAGGGAATGTGGCCCTCAGGTTGAAAAAGGTCCCTCATCCCAAGCTAAGCACCCCTTTCCTGCACGTCAGTGGCCCCTGGATTATAAGGAAAAGTATGGAGACTAGGAGCCCTGTGTTCTCAAAATGTGGTTGTGGCCTGTATTAATCACAACTAACATCTGTTGGATTTCAGCATGATAAAATGTTTGCCCGAGGAAAGCCAGCACATCCAGTGCTAGGAGAATGCATTCACCCCGTAAGAACCTTGGAACACAGGAAAACCGCTTTACACCAAGTCAGACCCTTGGTCCATCTAGCTCAATATTGTTGACACTGGAGCAGTACCTCTCCAAGGTTTCAGGCAGGAGCCTTTCCCAGCCTATCCTGGAGATACCAGGGATGGAATCTGGTGCATGCAAAGCAGATGCTCTGTCGCCATTGAGCTGCATCTCTTTCCCTCTAGCTATGGCCCTTCCCCTCCACAGCTTTGAGAGAAGAGGGGTTCTGGCTGCGCAACAACCGGAAAAGAACTTCTCACAAAAACTGATTTTCCCCAGATGCGCTCGAATTCTCTCATAATCCTGCGCTAGCTGATGCGCTAGCTTGGACTCCTTTTCCCTCTCGCACTTGCAGGCTTCGTGGGAAGCATCCCAGGGCATGTGCAGAGTGCGCTTCCCACCATGAGAAGGCTCCAAATTATGCCTGATGTTGCAGCAGTTCGATGTGAGGAGAATGAGAGAGAACTAACGATCCTGGACACCCTTCCCTTCCGACAGGGAGGAGTTGGTTCAGTTTCAGACAGGAAGGCTAATCCCATCTCGTGGCTCTCTCCCCCCCCCCCCCGGTTTGAAATCCCTCTCGCCGATCTGATTTTGCATGAAATGTTTATTGCTTGAAGGATAATCAAGCCAATCGCAGGGGATGGCAAAATTACACAGACACACGCACAGGCACTCCCTTCCTCTCGGTAGCTGAGGCCAGGGCAGGATTAGACAGCAGCCAAATGTCAGCAGGGGGGAGGCACGGGAGAGGGCAGAAAAGCCCCTTACTTAGGAAGTGGCTGTGATTTTATTGGCTCCGGAGCCGCTGTGGAAAGCAGGAGCCCTTGAGAGGATTTCGCTGTACCCAGTCCGCCCACCCTCCAAGACACAGAAGCAGAGAGAGAGAGGGAGAGAGATGTAGCCACATGAGCCGGTAGGATTTGCTTGGCTTTAATTGGCAAAGGAAAGGAGAAAGAGCTGGGGGGGGGGAAGCAGGAAGAAGAAATCTGGAAAAGTAGAGAAGCGCGTTCAGCCTTCTCTTTCCTCTCCGGCTCCGCCAGCTTCAAGGTCTGACGACCATGAATGAGACTATCATTCTTCAGTACTTCATCGAGGAGCTGGATGCTAACTGCAGCCTCCTGGATATGTGGCAGGATGGATTTGATGGTAGGGGAGCACAGAAGGTTGGAAAATACTCGAAGGGTTCATGTTTTTAGGGACACGGTTTACTTCGTGGTCACTCCTTACTTACTTACTTACTTTTTTTTTTTTTTAACTTGAAGGTCCCTATTGCAATGCCACCACCGATCAGATCGGGACCTGCTGGCCAAAGACCAGCGCTGGGGAGCTGGTGGAGAGGCCTTGTCCGGAGTTTGTCAACGGAGTCAAGTACAACACCACGAGTAAGTGCAAAAGGAACTCTCTCGCCCTCTCCTCTTTCTTTGAAGTTTAACTCTGAGCTTTGTGTGGAGAAAGGGGTCCTGACAGAGGCTTGGGGACAAAATGATAGATAGATAGATAGATAGATAGATAGATAGATAGATAGATAGATAGATAGATAGATAGATAGATAGATAGATAGATAGATAGATAGATAGATAGATATTAATTTATGAATCACCTTGTACATATGTCTCAAAGTGATGTATAGACATGCCATAAAAACAGGTAAAAATAGTTTTTAAGAACAGTACAAAGAAACCAACTGAAGATGTTTAAAAATAATTCAAAATGAACATTTAAGGGTGTGTGTGAGTGTTTGTATCTCACAAATACATGAAATCACTTTCCCTCTTGAGTGTCTTCGTGGGAACTGAGGAGCCACATTCCAAAAGGGGAATGCAAAATTCCTTTCTCTGTCGACGTGGGGTTGGAGGCTGTTAAGTTTGGTTTAACACAAGTTCATTGACTTATCTCTATTTTGTCTTTGGGGAGAAAGGAAGCTGGGTGCTTTCAAACAACACTGGGGGAGGGGGAGAATGTAAGACCAGACAGTGATTTCTCATGTGGAATCCTCTCTGTGTGTGTGCATGCTTGCGCGCATGCGTGCTCACCATGCGCATTAGATATATTTTAGCAAATATCTAGGATGGGCTGTATCCATCACTTGTGAATGCCATTGTTCATCCCATTTTGGACATTCCCTTTTACAGATGTATCTTGATCTATTGGTGAAATTGAGCAAGTGTCTTGGCTTCCGCAGGTGGAGATACAAATTCCTGCCTGCTGCTGGGAATATGCCTGATGCAAAGTAAAGAAAGTGTGCAAATGGTCAATAAAGCCCCTGCAGCTCAACATACTTCTCTGTGTGGGAGTAAAGCCCTCTCTCCTCCTCAGTTTTGGCCATTCAGGGCCCCATTTCCAGATCTGTCTGAGAATCATGTAAACCAAATTTCAGCTCCTAGAAGTCAGTCGATTACTGACTGTCAGTCCCAAGCATCTTCTATATGAATATATATCATATACAGAGCTTGGAAAAGTTACTTTTTAAAACTACAACTCCCATCAGCCCAATCCAGTGGCCATGCTGGCTGGGGCTGATGGGAGTTGTAGTTCAAAAAAGTAACTTTTCCAAGCTCTGCATATATAGTATGAATGTTGATCATCACAGACAAATGTGGTAGGTGCCTGAGGGCTCCATACACACATACATTTGGAATACATTTAAAGCACATTCCTCACCCCTCAAAGAATCCTGGGAACTGTAGTTTATTATCCCTCACAGAGCTACAGCTCCATGCACCCTTAACAAACTACAATTCCCAGGATTCTTTGGGGGGGGTTGCTTTAAATGTATGGTGTATACAGAGTGCTAACATCGTCACCTAATGGGATTGTGAGCATTCAACTGTGTTATTATGACGTTCACAGAAATCTTCTGGGACCAGCAGTATCCACTTGTGAATGTCAGCGTTCACCATGTTTTGGAGATGTATCTCAGTCTAATGGTGAACCTGGGCAAGAAGTGGGCAGGGTATGAAATTCAGGGGGGAAACATTTGTGGGGGCAGGGGACACATTTCACCTCTAAGCCTATAGAGTACCAGTAGAACATTATCTTTGAGTGAAAATTCATATGAACTTTCATCGTTATGACAGCCAATGTGGTGTAGTGGTTAAGGTGTTGGACTACGCCCTGAGAGACCAGGATTCAAATCCCCACACAGCCATGAAGCTCACTGGGTGACCTTGGGCGAGTCACTGCCTCTCAGCCTCAGAGGGAGGCAATGGTAAAACCACCTAATACTGCTTACCATGAAAACCCTACTTGTAGGGTTGCCATAAGTCAGGATTGACTTGAAGGCAGTCCATTTCCATGTTTCATCGCTAAATTGAAACCACTGCTCATTTTGCAAGATATTCCAAGGATGAGATCATCGGCAAATTCCCCATGCTTCTGTCTGAGCAGCTTAGCTTAACATCAGCAGGGTTGTCCAGGGCTCAGGAGTCCCCTGACCTGAGAGTCCTTTGAGTTAATTCTAGATGTCTGAAAACCACTTGTGGTTGCTGAGGGATGAGAGGCAATCTCCTCTTGGTCGTATTACTTTGCGGGGCCAAGGAGTGAGCCCCACACCTGAAGATAAATGCTGGGGCTCATCCAAGGTGCACTGCCGCTGTGACTCATATTAAGTCCTGCTTGTAATTGCAAGTGCAGGAAATCTGCATGCACTTCCGTCAGGTCAAATAGGAGCTGCCTGCCTTATATCTGTGATTTCCCCCAGAAGATCCCTACAGGTGTTGTGTGTAGATTGGAGGGGTCCAGCCATCGCTTAGTGGCAGAGCATCTGTTTTGCATGCACAAGGAGCTAGGCTCATTCCCCGGCAGCTCCAGGGAAAGAACCTTGTCTGGGACCCGAGAGAGAGAGCTGTTGTCGGTCACAGTAGACTTTACTCAGCTAGATGGGCCAATGGGTCTGACTCAGTATAAGGCCACTTCCTATGTTCCTACGTTCAGTGGTTTGAACCAAAGCACTGAAGTCCTGAAACTATCACCAGAGGGCATAAGCTGAGTTTCTCTCAGTATATTGGACATCTCAAAATGATTGAATGATGCTATCATTCAATCAAAGACTGACTTGGAATCAAAGACTTGGAAGCACTCTTCGATGCCATCCAGTCCAACTCCTGCTCAACGCAGGATCTGCAATGGAGGATGCAGCTACAGCATCCCTGGAAGGTGGCCATCCAGAATCTGCTTAAATACCTCCCAAGGTAATCTCTTCCATTGTCAAACAGCTCTTAGTGGTTAGGACTTTTCCCCTAATGTTTAGCTGAAATCTGCTTCCGTGCAGTTTCCGCCCATTCATTCTAATCCTGCCTTCCAGAGCAACAGAGAACAATTATGGCCTGTCTTCTGTGCGACAGCTAGGCAGCTTCAGATAGCTGAAGACAGCTCTTGTGCCTCCCCCTTAACCTTTGGAGCAATTATTACTAGCCCTCCTTTTTTAGGTATTTACCATCTGCGATGTAGATTTAAAGTCCTCGTAAGCATCCACTAAAAGGGTGGAGGGAATTCCCACCTTTTTGTCATCCTGAGAATCAGTGGTTAAAGAATGTTAAAGGCTAACTAATCCAGAGTTAATGATCTGGGGTTTTGGAGTCGGAAGGATGAATTGTGACATATTCCTAACAAGGGGGAAGTGCGTAGATGAGATCGGGCATCCTGAACTGCCAGTCTACTTTGAGAGACGTTTCGGTGCCAGATGGGTACGTGGCATGCAGGTTGACATCTCGCAGGTGTCTTAGTGGAAATCAGCCTGCACCAACCTGGTGCCCTCCAGATCTTTTGGAGTACAATTCAGAGCTTGGAAAAGTTACTTTTTTGAACTACAGCATGGCCACTGGATTGGGCTGATGGGAGTTATAGTTCAAAAAAGTAACTTTTCCAAGCTCTGGTACAATTCCCATCAGCCAGAGCTGATAGGAGTTGCAGTCCAAACCATTTTGAAGGCACCAGGTTGGCCAAGGATGTTCTAAATGTTTGATTCTGGAATTACTTTGGCATAGTGGACAAGAGAGGGTGAGCTGTAAATGAGGACGTCCTCTGTTCAAATGTCACCGCAGCTGAAACTCACTTAGTGGCCTTATACAAGCCTCCTCCCCAGCTGCAATATGGATGTGTAGTTGTTATTTGAGCTGTGATTGCAGTGCATTGATTTGATCTTACGGCTTTTAATCATTGTTGGCTGCCCTGAGACCATGTTAAGCAAAGTGAACATGGCAAGGTATAGTGTAGAAAAGCATTCTAGTATAGGATCTGCATTTCCTGAGCTATCTGAAAGTTTGTTAAAAGTCCAGCGATATTGAGTTTATTGAGATCATTGGCTGCCCTTTCCTCTGTTATTTATCTGTTGATCAATCGCAATGCTGTTGATATTGACTCAGCTAGTGTTACATGAATGAGCCTGTTTGAACCTCAGGCTTGAGCTCTCTCCCCCTCTCCTCTGGGATGGCTGTAGGGAGGACATTGGAAGCCTCCTTTTCCTGGTTTTCACTAACCATAGTTTGGTGTTACATCCCAAGTGAGAACTGTGGTTAGTTTAAACTATGGCTTATTGAAACTAGTCAGGAACGGAAACCAGGGTTTGATCTTGGCTTATTTAAATAAACCACAGCTTGAACTGACTACAATTTAGTCTGGTTCAGACATAGCAACAGAATATGGTTATTTTACACCAGGAAGCCTCTGCTTCCAAACTCTTTTTTGTGGTCGTGCTGGAGTAAGAGAAGGAAGGGAAGAGGAGCCCAAGGCTCAAGAAGGGTCATTCCTGTAGTGCTAAATGATGGTTTTGCATTACATCTGGACCAGGCCTCTCTCTCTCTCTCTCTCTCTCTCTCTCTCTCTTTCTCTCTCTCTCTCTCTCTCTCTCTCTCTCTCTCTCTGTGTGTGTAAAACGTAAATAATCAAGAAGTTGCAGCAATAGCAGAAATACAAAATTTTAAAAAGTGAAAGCAATTTTATAGCAAAACATAAATGGTGCAGCACAGTCTTCCCCAACCTGGTGCCCACCATGTGTTTTGGACTTCAGCTCCTATCCGGAGCAGCCAGCATTGGCGTGGGGGAGGGGTTGTTGCTGAGAGTTGTCGTTTGAAACACCCACCATCCTGTTTTCATGAGTGGCTTGGGCCAGATGTGTTTGGGAAGCCTGCCAGCAATAATCCTTCCCCACTGTATGGCTTCTCCAATGGCACGCTGCCTCTGAACATGCAGTTTCTGCTTAGCTATCACAGCTGGTGGCTGCTGATAGTCCCCCTCCTTCTCCTCCTCCATGAATTTGATTTGCCCCATTCAAAAGTCATCTAAGACGGTGCCGATCTCTCCATCTTGTGGTAGAGAGTTCCATAGCTATGCCCTGTGTAAAGAAGTAGTTCCTTTTGTTTGGAATGAACCTCTTGCCAATTACC
The DNA here is from genome assembly GCF_030035675.1 of Rhineura floridana. Taxonomy (NCBI): domain Eukaryota; kingdom Metazoa; phylum Chordata; class Lepidosauria; order Squamata; family Rhineuridae; genus Rhineura; species Rhineura floridana. Next base: position 83,059,089 of record NC_084489.1, on the reverse strand, counting down.
CCTGATTATCAGTAAGGCTGGGCCAGAAACAGTTTAATCTTCAATTATTGTTAACCCCTCCATCCTCCATTGCCAGCATTTAACAGCCTCTTGATGTTTCATCTACTTTTCATCAAAGTCCCAGACGCTGACCACAGCAGACCACGTGAGACCCTGATCTAGCCCACAGGATACCCAGTTCAAGGAAGCTCCTGGCTGTGTGTCGGACACGCTCAGGAGGAAAGCTCTCCAACTAGAATAATCTAAACCTTACATTGAATCTTAGACCCTCTCCCTAGCCCATGTGTCTTTAGGCAGAGCTCAAGGTAGGATTAGGGTAGACCCGTCGCATGGGCTGGGGGAGGGCTTACAGGAGGCATGTCAAGGGACACAGCCTAAGCTTTTGCTCATATTCCATAGGACCTTCTCTGAGCTTGGTTAGAGACAGCTCAGTCTCCTTTCCTCCCAAGGCTTTGGAGCTTCCCCATGCCCTCGTAGTTCAGGGAGACCCATAGGTCTTTGGAGCTTTAAAGGTCAGGCTTTGAAGAACTTTATTGGAACTGTGATTAATTTCCAGGTCGCCAAAATGTTCTCCCTCATTGAACTTGCAAGTTTTGATGCAATAGTTCAGCGTACTCTAACTGCAAGAAATGTAGACTAATTTGTCTCAAGTGATTCCCTTAATTTTTCCTTTATTCTGTGACATCTTTTAGCATATAACATAGGATGCTTCACGCTTAAGTCACTTGTAATTTATTAAGGAAATGTACACGTGTGTGTGTGTGATTTTAATAGCTTCCCCAGCCCATATATGATAAAAGAGTGAAACACATTTTCAGATACCTATATTCTGAGGGTGATTTATATTTTGTAGTTGGGGGGAGTGACGCCATCCCTCCCCCCATGATTACATAAATATCTAGTTGTCTCCTATCAGAAATTATTTAATATGTAAGGCTGAGTTTGCAGGAGGAAGAAGACAGGTCATTATGAGATTGTGCTGTAATTAGGGGGAAATGTTCCACATGAACCTATTAACCTGGTTTATTGTATGACAGGTAGGTACATGGGATATTTGACAAACAGAACATATCAGAAACGCTTCTCTCTCTCTCTCTCTCTCTCTCTCTCTCAACTACATGTAGATGGCCATAATGAGTAGAAGCAGATTGATAATAATTATTATTATTTCTTTTTAATATGTTTTTAAATCTTTTTTAAAAATAGGTGATTTTTAAGCTTTTAAAACTGTTTTTAAAGATGTTTTGTTTTAATGTTTCTGATGGTTGTTTTGTTTTAATATATTTTAAAGACTGTTTTTATGATGGGTTAAAGTGTTTTTTAGTGCTTTTGTTTGCCTCCCTGGGCTCCCACAGGGAGAAAGGGCGGGATATAAATCTAATAAATAAATAAGTAACCAATAGTAGCAGCAGCAGCAACAGTGACGGTTTGTGGTTATTTGTTACACAATTACAGTGTTTCAGTGTGGAATGCTCCTCTTCAGAGTAAGAGCAAGCCAGCCATGTCCTCTTCCAGGATACTCCATTCCATTTCCCCCCTAGTTCTCCCTTTCCTTGCTGCAATTCCAGCCAGCATTCTGTGCATTCTTAGTTCTCAGTGGTCTCTCTCTCCCCCACACGCACTTTGTTTCCCCCCCCCTAAAGTTTTTAAAAAAACCAAACTACTGCAAACCTTAGGCTTCCCTAGATCTGGCGATACCTTGCTCTTGTGCGCAAGAGGTGCCTTTTTGGCTACATACGGAGTATGCACCCACAGAGAACAAGTTTGCTATTAATATATAGGACAATAACACTGCACTGTCAGTGTGCATGCTGCTTTACAGAGTCAAAGGGACAAGTCCCCCGTCACAAGGAGGCTACAAGTTACAATTTGACACAGGAAAAGCAACAGAGGAGGGCGAAGGAACTGAAGGAAGGGAGGAAAGGTGGGCAAGGATATGCAGTTGGTTCAGTTATGCATAGTTTGACTTGAGGCCCCTCCAGGCATCCTTTTTGTTGTGCATTCATGATAGGAGGTTATACACGATCCTGCTTCCAATGCTGTTCGTGTCCGCAGAAGTTTCAAGGTGAATGTACGGCTTTGTTTCCAAGCACTGCGTGTCCAACAGCTTCCTGGTGACATCTTGTAACTGTTGTAGGGGATGCCCAGCTTCTTCTTCTTCTGCACTATGGTTTAAGAGTGTCCCTCCAGATGGCAATCATGCCGTAAAACTGGGGAAATATCACAGAACTAATATAGTTCAGTGATGCCTGGATGGTCCAGCATAAATCTGCCACTATTATCGCGTGAATGACATGTTCTGGCTCCTGCTGGGAGGAAGGGTGGGATATAAATCATATAATAAATAAATAATAAATAATGAAATGTTGCAGAAGACACCTGCAAAAAAAAAAAAAATCTGGAGGGGCCTTCAGGTGATTCTCAAAGAACTAGGTTGGTTGTGTATCCTCTTATACAGAGGACAGTCCTCTTATTTCCTCTAAAGGCCATCAGAGGAATGTCTTCCATTTGAAGTAATGATTCCTACAGTTGCATATGTACATATAAATTAATATATGTGTGGTTTATGCAAATTGATGTGGAAGATGTTGGGGTTTTGCCTTCTCTTTTGGTGATTCATAACTGGCCATCCTGGTAAGAACCAAGTTCTACATTTATTTTTTTATTAAGAGGATTTATAACCTGCCCTTCCACAGTTAAAAACAGAGCTCAGGGCAGCTTACAAATATAATAAAAACAATCAAAATACACAATGAAAATTAAAAGCATAATAAAACACAAAATTGAAACAAGCATAAAACAAGTCAATGCAACAGTATAAAAATCCAGCATAAAACAAAAACCCAAGCTAAGCATCAGTTAAAAGCAATATTGGGACTGAGAGGTTGTCCTTACCAACAATTAGGAAATGTGAAATGAACACACCACTACAACTTGTAACACAGATAGAAATAAAGATTTTAATATTATATCTGGATACAATTTCTGAGAAGGTCCTGTCTTGTGTCCTAGCCAAATGCAGTGGGGCCATCAGGACAGGACTTTGGGGCAGACAAAAGGAGCAGAAGGGCCCAGAGGCACAGGATGGCTGGCTTTCCACTTTTTGAAATAAGCAAAGGCAACATGCATGATCATCTAAAGAGGGCAGCCCATTAACACCATTCATTCCAGAGTCTGAAATGACCTAATTGCACCAATCGCTAAAGATGCCTCAGATATTGGAGGGCACTGAGAGAAGGACCGTCTCAGAGATTCTCAAGATTTAGGATTGACAAAGTCCACCCTTGCCTTAATCCTGTTCCAAGGGCAAGGCATCCAAGAAGAGACACAGCTCAAAGGCAGGCATCTGTCTCTAGACTGGGGATGTCAGAGAATTCCAATGACAAGAGAAATGGGAGTGGAAATTATCGATATTTGCTTATTTGCCCCGTGTCTGGAATGGAAATCAGTCCAGTGAATATGATTGGGATTTGCTGTTGTTGTTGCTTTCAATCTGCAAAAGATACGTAAATGATTACATTGCCCCCCCTATTTGCATCACATTTCCGATGCATTGAAATGAACGGGATGAAGTAACAAAATGAGATCCTAATTTACATAATTAATAACTGTATAAGTTACATAATTTTGCCACAGCAGGCAGCGAGATAAATAATGTAGGTCTGGGTGGAGAATGAACTGAAGTGTAACAGAAACAGTGCTGCATGAGACAAGCAGAGGGCAGAACAGAACTTGGTGCCTTCTTACATCCCTATGCCTGACTCTTGCCTGCGCTCACAGACTTGAGTCACAGACAAACCGTAAGGAGCAATGTAGGGCTTTGTATTAAAACACCAACAACCCAGCAATATGCCATCATAGCTGCTTAGGTACTCCCATAATGGGCACCCGATAGCTCAGCCCTATGAGGAAGCAGATTGCCACAGTCTATATCCATGAATGAAAGCTTGTCAGCTGATTTCAAGGGCAGCGTGTTGCAGATAGCTTAGCCTTGAGCTGACAAAAGCATGAATGACTGTTGCTAGGTTTTAGCCAGGAGATGTAGGAGTGGGGCCATAAGAGCAACTCTTGTCATCTCTTCCTGCTAAATTGCAGTGCTAGTAGGTTCCTTCCAGGGGCCAGTCTGCAAAAGAGCTTTTCCCCATTGCACTGAGTCTGTAGCTACAGAGGCTAGACTGGATTGCATTCCCCCATCTGCTTGCATAGCCTGTTTTTTAACACATGGAGGCGAGATCCAGGTTTGCCTGTGACATGAAAAATGTGTGCTTGAGCCTGTCTCGTGCACTGATGGAGGATCCTGTTGACATGGGATGGAATGCAGAAGTGAAATTGGCTGTACCTAATCAGGAGCTGGTATAGCACAGTGGGGAGGAGAGCCTGGCTGGGAGACCAGAGTCTGTGAGTTCAAATCCCCGCTCGTGTCTCCTGGGTGTCAAGGGCCAGCTAACGATCACCCCCAATTGATTGATTGATTATACATACTGGGCTGGGCTGGCTGTTGAATTTTACTTCAGTGTTCAATCTTATTTCAAAGCTGGAACATAGAAAGCTGCCTTACACCAAGTCAGACCATTGGTCCATCCAATTCAGTATTGCCTGCACTGACTGGCAGCAGCTTCCCAGGCCCCCACCCGTACGTGGAATGTAGGAGGCTGCCTTCTAATGAGTCAGACCATTGGTCCATCTACTTCAGTATTGTCTACACTGACTGGCAGCAGCTCTCCAGAGTTTCGGGAGCCTTTCCCAGCCCTACCCGGAGATTCCAGGGGTTGAACTTGGGCCCTTCTGCATGCCAAGCAGATGCTCTACCGCTGAGCTGTGGCCCATCCCTAAATGAAAAATGGAAATGGCCAGAGGTTGGAAAAGTTACTTTTTTGAACTACAGCTCCCATCAGCCCCAGCCAGCATGGCCACTGGATTGGGCTGATGGGAGTTGTAATTCAAAAAAGTATTTTTTAAATTTTATTTATTTATTTAATTAAGCTTATATAGTTCAAAAAAGTAACTTTTCCAAGCTCTGGAAATGGCGCACCAAGTAGAGGAGGTGCAGGAGATTCCTATGCAGGCATTTTCCCTTGCAAATGCCTCATGCGGATGAGCTGCGCGAGAGCGCGGCAGTAGTGGGGCTTGTACAGGAGAACTTCCCAGGAGCCCAATCTGTCTCTCACCTTTAATGTATTGTTGATCAAACGGAATTATTGATTTGCCAAATGCATATCCCACCACTCCCAAAGGAGCCCAGGGCGGCAGACATGCCAACAAAAGCAATAAAAAGAAAAGTATTCTGAAAACAGTTGAAAACGCTGTAAAACACAGTCACAGTTTAAGGTGGGAAGGTGCTTTATACCAAGCCAGACTCCTTGTCCATTTACCCAGGGGAGGGGGACCTCACCAAGGGCCATGTGCACCCCTGGAGGCCTCTCTCTGTGACCTTTGGGACTCCCCCTAGGTCAGGCCCCATCCGAAGCCACACCCCTTCGCAGACTGCTCCACATGTGGACAGGGGAATGTGTCTGTGACATATGAGCATGCCTTTGGCTGGCCTGAAATGAGCGTGGAGAGATGTGTGTGTGTGTGTTTGGAAATCTCTGACTTTTGCATCGCTGGCATGGAGCCTCCTCCATGAGGGGTTATCACTGGCTGAGGTAACAAGGGATTTATTGAATTACAGAGGATTGCATCGTTAAGGATTCCTAATATTCATTTTCCAGTCTTATTTGACTGCAGGAGGCAACATCTGTATTGAAAAGGTGTAGCTTGCACTTACTGTTTGATGCCAAAGGAGCACAGCAGCACTCAGCTGATAGAAATTCACTGCTCCCACTGAAGGAGACCAGAAATGGTTGAAATGTGTTTGGGATTTGTTCTGCAAATAGACATTTGATTATGCATGATTGTTTCATACAAGGTTTTATGATTGTTAGTTTTTATATGTATATATATTATAGTTACATGTATTAGATGGGATTTGTTTAGTACCAAGGGATTTTATTGTTACATATGAATGTTTTATATAAAGCTTTATGTAAGCTAGCTATTTTTATATATCATAAATTTTAATGTATTAGAAAGACCTACTACAAAGATTTGCATAGATACAGGGTCTTTTTTAATTATGTCCCATGACTGATAGCCATCTAATATCACAGAATCACTTGTAACACTGGAACAGATTAATCAACTAGCCCAGTTGACTTCTTCCACGGAGCCTCCTCTACAATGGTAAGAGTAGCATCCAGCCAATTTTCCCTCTGGCTCTGCCCACCATTTGGCATGTGGCCCCCAGAAGGTTTCCCATGAGGGCGTGTGGCCCTCAGGCTGAAAAAGGTTCCTCCTCACTCTTGTTCTAGCCCGACGATGCCTGCTCTGACTTCCGGTGGGCTCTTCAGGCTTTTGAGCAGAGGTCTTTCCTCCTTTGGAAATGCCATGGATTGCACCCGGGACCTTTTGCCTACAAACCATGTGCCCTTCTACTATGGCAGCTGCTGGGCAGGTCTCAATGCAGGGACGGCAGGTTTCAGTTTGCTTTGTCGGATCATCTTTGTGTAACCTCCCCAACCCCCTTTTGCTTGAGAATCTGCTATTTGCCTCCCTCGTCTGCAAGGTTGAGATTCTGTTTACTTTTGGGTTTACTGTGCTTATTTTAGCATTCTGCATTGTGTACACAATCTGCTCCCAGCACGACAGATTGGAGCTGGCATCAAAAAGCCTCTTGGTTAATTTAATAAACTCTCTAAGCAAACCATCATGTGAGGGGGGCAGTGATTGAAAGTGGGAGAAGCGGATGGGTTGGAAACTTGCTAAACTGCACTCCTTTTCTGATGAGAGGAGCCTTTGCACTAAACCACACCATGTCGACTCATAGATGAGAAATCAGTTTGTGGAGTATAGCTCACCATTTTTGCTGCTGCAGTCTCTCTCTCTCTCTCTCTCTCTCTCTCTGTCTATAAAGATAGATAGGTAGATATGAGAGAGAGACAGAGAGAGAGACTGCAAATAGGTAGCAAGCAAGAGAATAGGGATGAGAAAGAAATCTTAGGCTCAGATGCAGCCCTCTGGATCTCTCTGTTTGGCCCCCCGGGACTCTCCCCAGACCACGCCACCTCCTCAGCTGCTGCTCCAGGCTGGAATGCACCTTTGAGCTCTGGTCATGATTCTTTCTTGCCTGATGGAGAGATGTGGTGTGTGTTGGGGGCAAGGGTGCATGTAGAAACCTCTAACTTCACATGGGTGGGATGCAGCTTACTGTTCAAAGCCAAGATACGCATCCATTGCTCCGCCCCACTTTTACCTCTTGCCCCGCCCACTACTGGCATTCGGCCCCCAGAAGGTTGCCCATGAGGGAATGTGGCCCTTAGGTTGAAAAAGGTTCCCCACCCCTGCAACAGAGCATTGTTTCATTTAGGGCAAGGGTGGGGAACCTCAGGTGCTGGGGCCAGATGTGGCCCTCCAGGTCTTTCCACCTGGTCTTTAGGACTCTCTCCAGGCCACACTCCCTCCCCAGACACACCTCTCCCTAGCCCTCCACAAAGGTTTTTGCTTGGCTGGAATGTGGCCTTCAACTCTGATAATGCCTCTTGTTTGCTTGAATGGAGGACAGCGAGGGGTGTGTATAGAAGCTAGTCTACTGTAAAAAGATAAAATTTACACAACGTAGGAGCTGCCACAAAGGACCATGACCCCTGGACTGAATGGCCCAGAGGGGCCTCCTCTGCTGGTCTTCAGACCGGATCACCCGGACTACCAACAAGCAGGATTTCTTTATGAAAATTCTTCGGGATCTGAAAAACACCATTGATAATTTCTACGAAGTTAGAAATCCTGAACTCCTCTGCATGTTTCTTGGAAGTAAGTCTCTGTGAAACCAGTGGGACATACTTCTGGGTAAACATGGAGAGGACCTTGACTATTGGATTCACAAGCCTGGATCTGGATCCAAATACCTCCAAAGTTAGGAGCCCAATTCAGCAAGACCAAGTATAGTGTGCTTCCTGGACTAGATCACTTCAGAAGACAGGTAGGGGATCGAATGTAGGAGCTTTGTAGCGTTGAAGTCTGTGAGTGATGTCAGAGGTACAAGCCAAGAGACACATTCCATAGCCTGGCTTACCCTCACCTTGAACTGAACCAATCTGGAAAGCTCATAACCCAGTTTTCCAGACCTTACCTAGAAGAGAGGAAAAAATGTATGTTTGTAGAAAAGTTGCCTGCCAGTCTTAAGATGTCCCACCTGCCTTCGCTCTGAGAATGTAAAACTGTTAATATGATCAGCAGCTACCATTGGCTGACACATTCTCCAGCTATCTTTTCACCTTGAAGAGAGGCAAATCAATTTTATACATGGGAGACAGCATGAACAAGACCAAGATGAAACAAGTCCAAGAAGTGGAATCTGGAGCACTCTACATCCAACGGGGACGAGAGGTGTGTGTTGTTCTAGGAACACATTTATGCCAATGTAAATGGAATTCAGTCTGTCACTGCTCTTGGATAAAGAATGTTTGAGAATTATCTGCACACACACCCATTGATGGTGCAAGTTGCAAACACTTTTCCAGGAAAGGAGGGGGGGAACTTTCCTCCTGAAGCTATTTTTGGACGAACTGGTTACAGAACATGTTCTGATAATTAGGGAGGCTGTCTCTTTTACAAGCAGCTGGCCTGAAGGCTGTTCTGATGGTGTTTGGTGCCTTTTAACTTCTACACAGCACCTGAGGGCCTTCTTGTAATCTCTTAGTCCTGCATGCTCTAATTTCCTAAGGGCTTCTCCTGTAAAAAATACCTTTTTTGTCTTAAAAAAAAGGCCTTCCTCTGAAATCATCAGACATTTGGAAACTGTGTGTCAGGAGGGGGGGGATGGATAGGGTTGCCAGGTTCAGGGCCTGAGGCTGATCCTGTATCTTTAGGAGAAGAGAAAGTCAGCCAAGTCCAGGTGTTCTTGCAACCCTGTAATGGGAAAAACCACAAGGTGGAATTCTCCCTTCCCTCTGCACAACTTTGAAAGATGCAGAAGACCTCTTGGAGGCTGGGCTTGGCAACCAATAGTCTCAGCCTCCAAGAGGTCTTCTGTATCTTTAAAAGTCCTATGGGGGAAGGGAGAATTCCACCTTGTGGTTTTTCCCATTACAGGGTTGCAAGAACACCTGTACTCGGCTGACTTTCTTTTCTAAAGATACAGGATCAGTCTCAGGCCTTGAACCTGGCAACCCTAGTGGGGGACCATTCTACTGTATTTAAATCTGCAGCAGGGGTGGGGAATCTTTTTCAGCCCCACTGCTGCATTCCCTTCTGGGCAACCTTCCAAAGACCACCACATGCCACTGGTGGGCAGGGCCAGAGGCCAAAATGGGCAGAGCAACGGATGCAAATGTTACCTTTACAGTAAGCCAGTTTCTGTACACACCCTTTATCCTCCATCCAGACAATCAAGAGGCATTATCCACCCATGTTCTAGCCAGGCAGAAACACTCCAGAAGGGTGCAAAGTAGAGCCAGTGAGGAGGGGTGTCCTGGGGACAGAGGGCCAGACAGAGAGGCCTGGAGGGCCGCATTTGACACACCCACACTGGACCTGGGGTTCTTCATCTCTGATCCACAGTGTCAGCTGCAGAATTGAATGGGGCATGGGCAAAACCTGGTGGGTGGGCCCTCCTGTGTCAGTGGGCTATTGTGAGCAAATGTGGATGCGGTGGTGGTGCTCCAAGCAGGGCTGGCCCTTCCATTAGGCAGAGTGAGGCAACTGCCTTGGAGGAAGATGCTGAGGACAGCTATATGAACCCAAGAAGCGGCTATATACCAAGCCAGACCACTGGTCCATCTAGCTCAGTATCAGCGGCCCTCCAGGGTTTCACGCAAGGGCCATCTCTGGCCTTACCTGGAGATGCCAGGGATTGAACCAGGGACAGTCTGCCTGCAAAGCATGTGCTTGGCCACCGAGTAACAGCCCTTCCCTGCAAGGCATCCCCATAGCTAGCCTGCTGCCCTGAGGGGTGGCGTAGAACATTATCCCATTGCCAATACTGAAAGAAGATTCACCATGGAATGGAGCAGGGGACACCTTGTCCTCCTTTGCTTCCGGCAGCAAAATGTCATAGTCTGGCCCTAGATCTAAGCACCCCAGGGTGGAGCAGCTGAGTCAGGCCTTTTAATTTCTCACAATTCCTCAGACTGATGCCAGGATGAAAAATTAAAAAGTGAGGCTAGAACCAGCTGCCTGTTGATACTCTGAGTGACAGGCCGTTTTCTTAAAAAAAAAAAAAATGAAGAGGACCCAGAAAAGACTTCATCTGTGAGCCCTTCAGGGCCCTGGTACCCTGGCATCTGCCCAAGAATGCCAGGTGCTGGTGCCAGCCCTGGGAATCTGCCGCAGAATTGCAGCTTTCAGCAGAGATGGAAACTTCTGTCCAGGACCTGTTGCTTCCCAGAAGGTTACACATTTGCCCTGGCAATAAACGGGAGATTTCTCCAGAGAAAGAGATTTTTGCCTCCTCGTCCCTGTCTTGGAGACTATGGAGTACACAAGATACAGGATGCAGTTTGCTTTGCAACCCTCTGATCCAGTGAAGGAATGGTATTATTATTATTATTATTATTATTATTATTATTAAAAACACCTCTCTCCTCTCACTCAGTCAGAATCCTCTGAATGGAGGAGGGTCTAGTGCAGTCTCCTGGACTCCGATTCTGCAAGGGGGAATGCATGTATTATTATCTCCCATTCCCTGGATCAGAATGAATCTTGCACAAGTCATTCCAGCATCCACCATCAGTTCTGTGGTCTGCGCAGAACAGAATGAAAACATCCCAGTTCCCACCAACTCTCAGCAGAGGACAAAGAGTGCAGTGTTCGGCTATCCTTACCCCTGGAGACCTGATTTTTAGGGCAGAGCAGGGAAACCAGATGTCAATGGACTCCAGATCTCATAGAAAATATATTGAATTGATCTGTACCTGTGCATCAGATTTGAATGAATCCCCCTTCCTGAGTGGAAGTGAAGTGCCGTAGAGGAACTTTTGGCTTGTCAGAAGCAGAGCAAGATCTGTACAATGTGGCAGAAGTTGAACTGGGGACCTCTGAAGTGCTTTGGAGAACCTCGGCAATCCAGATATAGATATAGACATATATTAAAAAAATGCTGCAAACAAGCATTTGCTAAAAGCAAACCAAATGTCTTTAATCTTACCATATAAATAATAACACCAGGATGAGGTGCTGGGGGGGGAGGGGAAGAAAACACCTAAGTGGAAAAAGGGTGGAAGAAGAACTCTGTTGTGACTGACAGGTCAAGCTTGTAAGTGGAGATAATGATTTTACTCTGAAATCACATTCCTTTTAGTACTTCCCCCCAGCAATTTTAAAGGTGCCTAGTACAAAAGTCCCTGGACCTATTTGTCTGCATTTTGGCAGGATTCTTATCCAGGGGCACCCCCTCTCACATCTGCAAATTTCAGACTAATTGCCCACAAAACACTAGAAGAGATTAAGTGATTCCCACCCTAAAACTGTAAAACCCTTGTGAGACAACTCCTGCAGCTATCCTTATGAATTTGGAAGGAGAAACTGTACCTGCAAATGTCAGCCAGGCTTGTAACAATGTAGCAACACAAGGCCTCATGACAGTCACAGAGGTCACAGACCATATTTTTGTTCTAATGATAATGTAAACATACATATGTACAGCATTTGTCCACACATATCCTTCTCATAATTTACTTTTCCACCTTTCTCTCCTTTCTGTGCTTCACATCTCTGGTATTTTCTACTTCAGGGGTAACCAACATGGTACCCTCCAAATGACATGGACTACAAGGCCCATCATCCCTGACTATCAGCCATGCTTTCTGGGGCTGATGGGAGTTGTAGTTCACAACATATGGAGGGCACCACTTTGGTTAACCCTGTTTCATAAAAACAAATTGAGGAAACTTTTCTTTGAGTCATGTCTTGCTGTTCCCCCTAACTCCCCCCACCAAGATTCTCATGATATCTTTGCAAGAGAGTCACATCAGAGCACAATACATTATGCAAAGTATAATCAGTGTCTTTGTTCCTTACCCAGATTCATTTCCCTTGACTGACACTGTAATAAAGCAATCCCAATTCGGTATTCAAATGGGCCAGCAACTTACTTAAAATGAAGGAAGTAATATCTCCCATGATTTCATTATGATTGGCATGGCACCTCACTTAACTCCTCATTATAAGAGGATGGAAAAATAGTAAGGCCTTTGATGGACTTGCAATAGAATAGTCTTAGAAATTTATGTGTTAGATTATTAATGCCTTTTATTATTAAAATCAATGAGATATCACAGGAAGACATTATCCCCGAAATCTGGTACAGCAGCTCAAATTGTTCTGATCAGTAATAAAGCGAATGACCACTGAATCATACCAGTGTGTTTCCCAACTGAATCAGGATTTCAGAATTTAGACTACAATTTTGTACACACACAAGACATGGATAGTGTAATTGATAGACTTCCAACATCATGACCAGATGGGTTTTATGCATGGAAGAAAATGATCTAATGTCAAAAGATTAATGACTATTATAAATGGATAATCACTGTCAGATAATTAGGCTTAGGCTGGGTCAGGAGATGCAACACAGGCCATATTCATGTGTTACTTGAGTGGAAGATACTCTTGCTTTGAAGCAGAAGTGATACAATGTTTATGGTCCCCACTCCTTGACATTTACGCCTTGAGCACAGGGGACTGAAAGGGAGTCCCTGTGCACGAGAAGCTGCTCTCACACAGGGGCTCCATGCAATCAGGACGCCTGCGCAATTGGATGTCAATTGCAGTTGCTCACACATGCATAGTGGTGGCTAGTGCCCATTGGGACTGGTAGTGTGGAAGGCAGGGAGCCCAAACGTAATTGGAGCCAGAACCAACTAATTTTAGTGTGGTCCCCATCTTCCTTCCTGGTGAGCTTTGGGATTAAAGCACCAACACTTGTAACAAGCAACCTGAACCAGTTGGGGCGAGGGGAATGATAGACGGAACGGCAACCTAATCTTCCTTTGCTGGTTCTTTCTTTAGTAACTACTTGTTTGCTTTTCCTCAGGCTTTACTTCCTTCCTCTTCCTTTCCAGTCAAGTCAGAGGTAGCGTCCGTGAGTGTGAGCCTCATGGGTGTAAAATGGCCACATGTATGCCTGTAGTCAGAATGACTTTATTTCCCAGTAGTACTAAACCTTAAGTTTCTACAAGCTCAACACTGAGATTAAAGAGGAGGAAGATGGCATGCAGTGCCAGCCCCTGGACAGGTTGTGAATAAGAAGGCAGGCAGGTGGGGGCTGGCCGAGGGCAGGCTGAGGTCAGGCTGAGGTCGGTGGGGCGGCGCCCCTTTAGCCCTTGTGGACCAGCCTCCATTGTGCATGTAGGCACAACATGGGGCCATTGAGGTGAGGCTTAGCCCAGTAATGTGACATCAAGAGTGGAGTGGCATTGTTCAGCTCTTGATTCCACACATGAGGGTTCTGCATGTGAGTAATGCATGAACAGTAGTGGGAAAGTGATGGCAGAATGGACTACATCGTATCGGACCACTGATAAGGCACACCACCGCTGAATGCTCTCCTCTGCAATAAACTTCTTGTGAATACAAAGCTAGCGCATCGGGGGAAAGATCCTTGTCCAGCCATTTTGCCCACTGAGCTAGTTTTCTAGCTGTGGTGAGATTTTAATGCAAGGGAGCATTCCAGAATGTGATTGCTCCCCTGTGGTTTGGAGTGAAAGGTTCCACTCTCCCACCTCATTCTTTGACTATTTTGAACGGAAATTAGACATAGTCATGGCCAACAGCCATTAGGCATGTCCATTTCAGTGGACACTCAAGGTACCACTGCTGGGGGATCAAGAGCAGTGGAAGGTGGCTATTACCGTCATGCCCTCCTTAGTCAGTCATGTACAGTATGTGTGTGTGTGTAACATGAAAATTCTTCAGCATTTTAGTACGTTCTCCTAATAAACATGTTTTTGTAGGTGCTTTTAACCAATATACACATTTTTGCAAGCAGTTTCTCCTAATATACATTCTTGTATGCTATTTTCACTCATATGTTCACTTTTATGCACACCTGCCCCTAATACATGCATTTTAACACATAGTTTGGTTGGAGAACTGCATTGCAAAATTCAGATCAGTGCAAATTTTGAAAGATGCCTGTGTTTCGGCTCTCATGTGGTTTCAGAAAGTGTGGTTTTGATGGATGCAGTTTTAAATGCAAACTGAATCAAATTCCTCCTCCATCCCTATCCTGGACCTTGGAATCACCAGCCCATGGGATCCCTATCTTACCAACATCAGTTTATTGGCCCTCATCCAGCCCATTACTGCATCCAGACACTGGTTAAGGACCTGCTTGTGAGCTTCTTGAAGGCATCTGGTTGCCTACGGGGAGAAACAATATTGCACTAAGATTAGGGTTATTTAGACTAGATGGGCCATTGGCTGATCCAGCAAAACATTCTTGGGCAAAAGCAACAGCACATATCAGCTGGGAGACATGTATATACCTTCTGTCTTTGCATAGGATAAGGCAGGTAGGTTGGCTGCTACAGCTACCTGATTTTAAAAAGCACATGTCCTGGTGTTTGAGCACCAGGTTGTGTTGGCATCCCTTTGGGATGGGCTGTCTGGTGTTCTGAATGGTCAGAGCTAGTTATCATAATCCGTGTGCAAAAGCTATTTATGCAGTGAAACATTAAAGCAAGCTGACACCTGTTTGTTTTTCCCTCTGCAGGCTGCTTTCTGTTATAATGGATTGGGCACAGGTCCTCTGTATGGAGTTTGTTTTTTCTTCAATTTGGGAAATGTCTGGTTTTGCGAAAATAAAATGCTTCCTTTGGAGGATGTAATTCTCTTATGTAGATCTTTTCTTTTTTGCAGTGTCACTTGTCTGGACTTCCAGGGTTCCAGTCCTTTTCAAATCAAATCTTGTATCGTAGATTGTGCACGCCTATCTTGGTAATGATGCTGGGGCGGAGGGGGTAAGATCCACTGATGGAGCAACTCCCCAAATCCTTTGCCCTACACTTCAAGTTGCTTTCAAAGCATGGGTAGGGAACCTCAAGCCTGGGGGGCAAATCCAACCCTCCATCCCTGTCTATCTGGTCACATCCTCTCCCCAGGATGCACCCCTCACTAGCTCTAGCTTCACAAACCCAAATGTTTTTGCCTGTCTGGAAAGTGCCTTTGAACTTGCTTTCCCGGATGGAAGATAGAGAAGGGGTGTGTGAGTGTATGTAGAATATAGCCTACTGTTCAAAGGTAAAATTTGCATGCGTTGTTTCACCCACATTTGCCTCTTAAAAGCTTTGATTGCACCTCATGTCAAGGAGAAAACAGCGCCTTGAACAGCTGCTTGAAAGTCCAGAATAAAACCTGGAGAGGATTCACTGCCTCACTGACATCAGAGCCGCCAGTCTTCACTGTGCACACCAGATGTCAGGACAAAAAGCAACCAAGGGCACAGTAGTACATTAAAGGAGGAGTGGGTAACCCATGGCCCACAGGCCATATACGGCCCCCAGAAGGTTTACTGTGGCCTCCCAAAACTGCAAAACCTGCAGTTCTATTTTGTTTTTGAAATTATTGAACCCTTTGCCCCTTGTGCTGTCCAGGTGTCCCCATTCCAGTTTTGCTGCATGTAGCGTTGCTTCTGGGGAGAAGCCCTACCCAGTTACAGAGTTTTTGGGACACCACTTCTGGCTTCACTGAACCGCTTTCCACGACAGCTAGTACTCTCAGACGTCGCTGATGCTTTGACTGTGCTCAGGAGAGAGATCAACTCTTTCTTCTGCTGCTGCTAGTGCTACCTCCGCTGGCCCCGTGTGTCTGTGATGCTTCAGCAGCAGAAAGGCTGATCTTTCTCGCGAATGCCGCTGAAGGCATCACAGCAGTCGGAGGAGCGAGGGGAGAGTCGGAAAAGAGCTCTTTGAATCATCTCCCTCCCCTTTCAAGCTCAAGGAGCTGTGAAATGCTCCCTGAGATCTGGGGGGGGGGGAGTTCGAAAGGCTCAGCTCCCAAACTGGGCGAGATTGGGATCCAGGTTGCTCCTTCCCATCTCTGCACTGCCCTCCCCAGATCCACCAGCAGGCCAGAGGGAGGCATCTGGGGTGGGAAGAGAAACATTTAGGGGTCTTAACCCTTGAGATCAAGAGACGGCATTTCTTCCTCATTGCTGAAGATGAAGAAACAGTGTTTCGGGGAAGAGAGAGAGAGAGTGTGTGCACTCTGGTGTGGGAGAGGAAGAATTTAAGAGCCATGTGCTGGGAAGGGCCATTGCTCAGTGGTTAGAGCATCTGCTTTGCATGCAGAAGGTCCCAGGTTCAATCCCCGGCATCTCCAGGTAGGGCTGGGAGAGACCCCTGCCTGAAACCCCGGAAAGCCTCTGCCAGCCAGTGCCAAGCAAGATGGATCAATGGTCTCATTCAATATATGCTCCTGTGCTGCTTCTGACTGCCAACAACCCCTGGACATATAGAGGGGGTCCTTTGCAACCCAGTTACCTGCAGTTCCTTTTGAATCGGGGGTCCCAGGATACTTGAGGGAAGGGCCGGAGCTCAGTGGCAGAGAATCTGTTTTTCATGCAGAAGGCCCCGGGTTCAATCCCCAACATCTCCACATAAGGCTGGGAGAGTTCCCTGCCTGAAACCCTGGGGAGCTGCTGCCAGTAAGTGTAGGCAGTTATGAGCTAGATGGGCCAAGGGGTTTGACTTGACATACTGCAGCTTCCTATATTGCCCACTTAGGTGTGACCGCATGAGTGTATGACTCTGTGTGCGCGCACATGTGTACATACATAGCGTTCCTGCATTTATAGTAGCAGAGGATTGGACTCGATGGCCTTATAGGACCCTTCTAGCTCCACTCTTCTATGATTCTATATCCACTGGTCACCCAGAGCTTAGCAAAGTTACTTTTTTAAAACTACGAGTCCCATCGGCCCCAGCCAGCATGGCCACTGGATTGGGCTGATGGGAGTTGTAGTTCCAAAAAGTAACTTTGCCAAGCTCTGGGTCACACCCACTGCTGGCATGCAGCTCTCAGAAGGATGGATGACTCTCCATGTAGCCTTCAGACTGAAAAAGATCCATTCCCCCCCCCCTCACATTAAAGGTTAGGAAGACTTGACTGGAAGAAGACGCTCTTTTGTCCTCCTTCCTGTCCAGGACAATCCAATGGCCAGCCTGGGTGGATGGAGTCAGTCCAGGGCCTGAAGGTATGCTACTGAGCAGGTTGTCTCCTGCTGTTCAGTGGCTCACCACATGGGGCAGCTTCCCACCGATCCCAGCAGCTCCTGACAATGAATGTCCTTATTCTGTATGATTCTGCTCTTTTGCATAACGTATCCACGTGTTGCTAGCCATGGCAGGGTTAGGTAATTTTAGCCCTGCCCCCATCCACTGATTTTCTTCTTCATACCTTTTTTTTCTCCTATAGAAATAGATGTCATCAAGCATTGCCCATATGCTTTCCAGCACATTTTTGCAGCATAGCTGAACCCATACCAGATCATCTCTGAAATACTGCAGAGAGAATTCTTTTGGACATTGCAATTGTTTGTTTGAAGCCATGCTATGGTCCAAGAAAGAAATGATATAAAATTAAGGATGGGCAAAAGTCGCAGGTTCTATTCTGGCTACAAGACTAATGAAGCTCACATCTCTCCCCTCCCCCCCAATGGCACCCCCCAAATTACCTTTATGAAATAGTCTAAGAACTATCTTTGTGAAATCTGCAAAGCCTCCGGTGATGTGGTGGGTTACAGAGAGGGAGGAGACATTCACAACCAGACAGACCCCAAAGCAGAGACGTCACCTTGAAAATCTGTGGCAAAAGCTCCTTTCTGGATCCCCTAAATCCACCGTATTTAAAAAAAAATCTGATTGAGGCTAAATTGCAGTGGCAACTTTAGATAAATCTCCATACTGTGCTTCATTATTTTAGGTATTATTATTGTTACTATTGTTTTTAATTTATATCCTGCCCTTCCTCCCAGAAGAGCCCAGTTCTTTTTATTTAAATAGATTAGCACCCTGTATGTGTGCGTGCGCATGCGTGCATGTGTGCATGTGCTCACACACGCCTTTTCAGTATTTGTGCTTGTTTTTGAATATGTGTAGACAGATAAGTGTGGGTAGTGTAGGACTGCCCACACTTGAAATCAAAAATGCTGGGTTTAGGGTGGAGGCTGGAGGCTGGAGCATGGAGTAGGCCCAACAAAGGAGCAGCACAGTTTGATGTACATATTTAAGGATGTGCAAAAGAGCTATTCACTGGAGATGATATGGCCAAACTCAAATATGGGGGGAATTGTTATGCCCATTGCTTTTCGTGGAGGGAGTTGAAAAGCAAATAAATAAAGATAAGACAAAGGTTTATTTATCTATTTAGTTTTATTTATTTATTATTTGATTTATATCCCGCCCTTCCTCCCAGCAGGAGCCCAGGGCAGCTCCTGTTAGTTAATGTTAGTTAAGAACTAGGAATGGGGAAGAAATTAAATTCAGTTTGTACTTAAAGGTGAATCTATCAAATACACACTTTCCGAAGCAATATGAGAACTGAAACACAGCCACCCTTTGAAATTTACACTTATTTGAATTTTGCAGTGATGTTCTTCAGTCAAGTAATGTTTATATTATATTATATTATATTATATTATATTATATTATATTATATTATATTATATTATATTATATTATATTATATTATATTATATTATATTATATTTATTATATTATTAGGGGAAAGTGTGCATAAAAATGAATATATTACCAAAAATAAAATACAACAGTGTCTTGTATTAAGAGAAAATGCTTGCAGAAATCTGTACATCAGTCAGAACTGCATACAAAAATGTGTTAACAGAAATTTGACCTATAATGCTGAATAATTTTCATGCTACAGAAATGTGGAGAACTGATTTAAGATTAGAAAAATGAGAGCCTCAGTGATCCGAAACTGACAGATCCTTCCAACCCTGTTAGGAACAGAGGAAGCTACCTTTTATCAATTCAGACCACTGGCCCACCTTGCTTGCGGTGGCGGCTGGTGGCTCCGTCTCACTGGGGCAGTGGAATCCACTCTGGGTTTTACTCTGAACTTTCAAGGAGAATAGATTCCACTGTCTCACTAACATGGAGCCCCAGCTGCCACTGCCAGCATAGTATCACTTACGCTGAGTGGGAGCGGCTCTCCAAGGAGTGGTCTCTCCCAGCCCTACTTGGGGATGCCAAAGATTGAACCTCGGACATTCTGCATGCAAAGCAGCTGCTGTCCCACTGAGCAACAGCCCTTCCCCACTGGCAGCCGTAATGTGACTTTCCTAGCTACGGTCTGCAGGAGAATTTTGGTGTAAGTCCTTATATCCTTTTTGAAACATCTTTGATTATGAGACGTAGTTTATGATTAGATGGCTCCATGGTTTTGAAACAGAGTAATTGATCAAAAGCAAAATCCAGGGTCCTCAGAAGTGGAGGAAGGTCAACCAGACTAATTCGCCTCATTTTCCCCACATGTCCCTTTAAAATATTCAGCTTCTATGAGCTTTAAAACCCTCCCCACATAACAGCCACCTCTGTAATTGCCTCCTTCCCAATATAATGACTGGGAACACCTTTAGACTCATTGCCCCTCCAGCTTTTCTCCAACTAACTGATTACAAATCAAGTGTCTTGTGAAGTTCTGAAATTGGTTCCCCAGTCAAGTTGATTCCCCCACCCGCCCACGGCCCGCATCATGCCTCCAGAATTTTTTTATAAGAACTCCACACACCGTGATGAGCAGTGTATTTAATAAACAGCAGAATCAATCTCTAGTTTGGAAAGATGTTTTCTTTTGGCTATCTTGTGCATGCATGCATGCTTGCTTGCTTATTTTTTATTTTATTTTATTTACATATTTTTATTTATATCCCACCTTTCCTCCAAGGAACTCGAAGTGGTGTACAGACATGGTTCTCCTCCTCCACATTTTATCCTCACAAGAACCCTGTGAGGTAGGCTAGGCTGAGAGACTGTGAGTGGCCCATGGTCACCCAGTGAGCTTCATGGCTGAGTGGGGACTTGAACCCTGGTCTCCCAGGTCCTAGTCCAACCCTCTAACCACTACACCACACTGGCTCTCCCTTGATGAGTACAAACGGCATGCATGGATTTGCCATAATAGCAAATGACTCCTTCAGGGCAAATTGTCAGACCGAGGCATCATGGATTTGACTTGGGTAGCCAGCAGCCTCCTGAAAACATTGCTCACTGCTGCTCTTAGCACAACAAGGATCCCTGCTGAATGCTCATGGTGATGGATGCACTCGCAGTTCCCTGCTGTGCCAGAGTTCTGTCAGAGTTCTCATAATCTGTTGAAATTCATTAAAAATCAGCCACGTTCACAGAGTACCTGTAATCCTATTACTGACCTTGCCCCATACTCTGACCTTCATCTACTGCAGTTTAAAAGTTAAAAAAATGCCTGGTTGATTTTTAATTAATTTAAAAAATTACATTGAACTGAATGATAATGTTGGGCATGCTCAGTAAGAACCAACTGTCAGTGTTCTAAAAGCCGGACTCACTGCTGCTGGGCTTGCCTAATCAGGGGGCCACACCCACACCAGACTTTGATTTCACATGAGACAGTCATGGCTTCCCCCAAAGTATCCTGGGAAGCGTAGTTTGTGAAGGGTGCTGAGAGGAGTCTCCTCTTCCCCTGACAGAACTCCAGTGGCCAGAGTGGTTTAACAGTCAGCCGCTCTGATTGAAGGTCTGTGAGAAGAATAGGGCATCTCCTAGCAACTCTCAGCACCCTTCACTAACTACATTTCCCAGGATTCTTTGAGAGAAGCCATGACTGCCTAAAGTGAAATGACAGTCTGGTGTGGATGTGGCCAGGGACAGCTTTGGTTTAAATTTGGGTGGGAGGCTACATGTGCCTGCTGTAGAATAAAAAGGTGGGGGAAACTCTGAAAAGCAATGATACTGTTCACAATGTTTTCCTTTTGGAAAGGAAAGGGGCTTCCCCTCTGCCCAGTGCCCACCCACCCAATCTCCTCCCCTCCCCTGCCCCTCTCCTTCCTGCCCTCCTCCTCCGTATACTCAGAGGCACAAGTTACCAGAGGCACAGGAAGTGGATTGGACTGTGAAAGGCCAACCCAAATGGTGTTTGCATTTTGAGCAATTTGTAGGGCAGTACAATATCTCAGAGAGGAGGTCAGGTCTCCTGCTTCCCTGGTGCATTCGCTATAGCTGCCCAATTTCCCTGCTTTTTAAAGTTTGAGAGAAATATCTGTTGGCTATAGGTACATTCTTAAACCGCAAGGTTTTTTGCCTCTTAGTGAATTAGATGAGCAATCCCCTCATCTCCTGAACTGAACCTCCCCTTTTCATTGTTTTAATTGCTGTTTTAACTGTTTTAATTGTTCTGCTGTTTTCATGGGCTTGCTTCTTGTATATTTTAATTGTGGGTGTTTATTTTAATGTTTGATTGAATTGTTTTATTCTGCATTTTAATTATGTGTGGCTACATATTCTTTATCATTGGTTTTAATGGTTGTAACCTACTTTAGAAGCCGTTTTGGCAAGTAAGCAGCGTATAGCAATGCTAGCGACAATAATATTTGTGCCTTCTCCAGCAACTACCAATTCCCCCGCACAGTTGAATTTTGTTTTCATGGGGGATGAATGGTCCCATGAAAGAGGGTGGGGTGTGTGTGTGCATGTTCAGTTCAGCTCAGCTTGAGCAGATGCTGATACCCTGGTACAATGTGCATCTGGTGATCTCCCCAGTTCAGGTACTTTCTTCACCAAATGGGACATGTCAGAAATGGACTCATCCACCTCAAGCAATTGATGGACTGCCTTCCAGTCGGTCCCGACTTATGGTGACCCTATGAACAGGGTTTTCGTGGTAAGCAGTATTCAGAGGTGGTTCACCATTGCCTCCCTCTGAGGATGAGAGGCAGTGACTGGCCCAAGGTCACGCAGGGAGCTTCATGGCTGCGTGGGGATTCAAACCCTGGTCTCCCAGGGCGTAGTCCAACACCTTAACCACTACGCCACACTGGCTCTCCCTCAAGCAATTACATTTATAATTTATTATTTATTTATTTATTTATTGCATTTATATCCCGCCCTTTCACCCAGTAGGAGCCCAAGGTGGCAAACAAGAACACTATGAAACGTCCTCAAAGCAGACTTTTAAAATATATCAAAACAAAACATCTTTAAAAACATAGAACTTATCCCAAGTCAGACCTCTGGTCCATCTAGATCAGCATTGTCTACGCTGACTGGCAGTGGCTCTGCAAGGTTTCAGACAGGGTCTCTCGCAGCCCTACCTGGAGACGCTGGGGAATCAGACTGGGGTCCTTCTGCATGCAAAGCAGTTGCTCTGCCCCTAAGTGCCTGCGGCAAGTGCGTTGTAACTGCCAGAACTAAGGCTCAGCTGGAGCTCGCCCAGCACAGCTGAAGCCTCCGAGCGATTAACGTATTAATAACAAGTGCTGCACAGAAGCAAGCACTTGCCTTGTTCAAAATGTTAAAGCAGAGGCACTTTTATCACATTCCAGTGGAAATGGATGCCCTCGGGTATTCGACCAAAGCGCTTTCTTCCCCCTCTCGTAACAGGCAAGAAAAGAGTGACTGAAGCTGGGTCCCCCCCCCCGTTTATCCTCAATGAGAGGATTCAACTAATGTTATGAGTAGAGATGTAAAATTTCCGGAAATGTTGAAGCCATGGAGAAAAACTGTTTTTCCGTGTTTTTCCCAGAAAAAAACAGAAATTTTCAGAAAAATTGAAAAACTGCAATATTAGCACTCTTTACAGGTTGAAAGTCACTTTGTTACTTGAGGAACATAAAATGTAATTATGTACAAGTTGGTTTGGCATAAAAGTATCACATTTAGTATGTTAAAAGTACATTTTATTCAAACAATTATTACAAATTGAATTTATTTTTTAAAATTTTTACTTTTTTTGGTAACAAATGGATCTACAAGATCCTGAACTGTAAGGAAGCTCTTTCGTTTTGCCAGTTTATGAGGAGCAGGAAAAAAAAATTATAAAAAAAAACCCAGAAGAAACCATCAATATTAATAACAAAGAAAATGATTTATGTCTCCGCTAGTCCTCCACAGTGTCAAGAAGACATAAAGCATCCATAAAAAGAACTGAGAAAAAGGGGGGGACCAAGATTCAATGAAATATTTTATTCATCATGCCAAAATAAAACATTCCATAATCCACTTTTTCTTCATTTTTTCAATTTTTCCAGTTTCTTGGGGAAAAAACAAAAACAGCTTCAGAAAAAAATGGGGGGGGGGAAACGGCTGTTTTCCAAATTTTTCTGGGTTTTTTTCCGGGCCTTCACATCTCTAGTTATGAGTAGGAATGACGCTCACACTTGGGGCCTCCAGGGATTGCACAGAACGTTTATACGTTCTGCATTCTGCAGAGACTGCACTACAAAGTGATTTTGCTCTGATACTGTTTATGGATATCAGTTTGCACCCACCTGCCACAATAAAAGTGCAAGCAGAGAAAACCGGGGCTTAGTTCTTTCATTGACTAAAGTCTTCTGGTCCAAAAGATCTTAGAGAACTCATATGTAAAATTGCTGATCTGCTAACACAAATATGTATTATTATTTATTATATCATATTTATTATGTACCTTGTCCCGAGGACTGGAAAGCGGCCAATGTAACACCAGTTTTTAAAAAGGGATTCAAGGGTCATCCTGGTAATTACAGGCCAGTTAAGCTGGGGAAACTGGTGGAGGGCATTGTTAGGGAGAGAATTACCAAGCATATGGAACAGGAGTGTGGGACCTTTGGCTCTCCAGATGTTGCTGAACTACAACTCCCATCAGCCCCAGCAAGCATGGCCAATGGCCTGGGGTGATGGGAGTTGTAGTGCAGCAACATCTGGTCAAAAGTAACGCACACCTGATATAGAAGAACAAGTCTAACTGAAGCACCGGCAGCATGGCTTCTGTCTCACTAACCTTTCAGAGTTATTTGAGAGTGTCAACAAGCAAATAGAAATGATCCAGTTGACACTGGGTTCTTAGACTTTCAAAAAGCTTTCAACAAGGTACCTCACCAAAGACTCCTGAGTAAACTTAGCAGTCATGGAATTAAAGGAGAGATCTTCTTGTGGATCAGTAATTGCTTTAAAAAGCAGAGAGTAGGAATAAATGAACAGTTATCCTAATGGAGCGATATAGAAAGTGGGATTTGTGCTTTTTAACTTATTCATTATACAGCCATGAGAGTGACTGTATAGTATAACCAGCATGGATTTTTCACATTCTGCCATGTTAAATAGCTCAGAGGCAAATGCTACCAAATTCTTTCAAGCTAAACAGAAAGTGGATTGGACTGTGAAAGACCAACCCAAATTGTGTTTGCATTTTGACCAATTCATAGGGCAGTACAATATCTCAGAGAGGAGGTCAGATCTCCTGCTCCCCTGGTGCATTCACTATAGCTGCCCAATTTCCCTGCTTTTTAAATTTTGATAGAAATATCTGTTGGCTATAGGTATGTTCTTAAACCACAAGGGTTTGTTTGTTTGTTTTTTGCCTATTAGTGAATAAATTGTCTAGAGTTAGGGGTAAGGGATGAGGTAGCAAAGTTTGCTGATGATACCCAGTTGTTCAGAGTGGTTAAAACAATAAGGGATTATGAAGAGATTCAAACGGAGTGAATGGGCAGTTAAATGGCAAATACAATTCAATGTAAGCAAGGGTAAAGTGATGCATATTGGAGCAAAAAAATCTTACTTTCCTATATATGCCCATGGGATCTAAACTGGCTCTGACTGACAAGGAATGAGACCTTGATGTCATTATGGATAGCTCAATGAAGATGTTGACCCAGTGTGCAGCAGCTGCAAAAAAGGCAAATTTCACGCTAGGAATCATTAGGAAGAGGATTGGGAGGAAATGCCAGTATGTTCTAACTCCACTGTCAGAATTAGTGTGCCTTTGAATACCATTTGGTGGTATCACTGGTGGGAAGAGTGCTCTTGTGCTCAGGTTCTGCTGGCTGGCTTCCCATGGGCATCTGGCTGGCTTCTGTGAGAACTGACTAGATGTGGACTAGGTGGGCCTTTGCCCTGATCTAGTAGGGCTCTTCTTTTTTTCTTATGTTCTCACTCCATTACCTGAGAGCCCAATATCTCCAGGACCACCTTTTCCTATATGAACCTACTCAAATCCTAATATCAATATCTGAAGCCCTTCTCCACATGCCCCCTTCAAGAGATGTTCAGGGGATGGCAACAACAGCCCCAGTTCTGGAATGTTCTTGTGATGTTCCTATATTAATGTATATATGGTAAGTGTTGGTTGTTTAGAAGATACATGGTAAGTGGAGTGAAAGAGGAGGGGGAGTGAATGGGCAGTAGAATGCGAGATGATTGGCTGAGTGTTTAAAATGGCTGAATGTATAAAAGGAAGAGTGAGAGTGGAATCTGGGGGGGAGAAGAGAACTGAGTGGGTTGCTTGGTGGGGTTTAGAGAGTTGTTTGCCAGGAGGGAGGTGGAGTTCGGATTAGTATTGAGTAAAACCATATGCTTATGTGCCTTAAGAAGAAATCTTGTTAATCTTGTTAGCTTTGTTATCTGTAATAAATACTTAATTTGGTTTACCAAAGGCCTGATCCTTGGCTGGGGTTTCACAGACCAGAAGGGAGGGTCTTCAAGGCTGAAGGGGAACTGTAACAAATGGTGGCAGCGGTGAAGAGAATAACAATACCAGTATTCAGAGTCTCTGGGAATACTAGTATTGGGACGTTACTGGTGGTTGCCTAGCAGGGGGATCTGTTGAGATCTGTGCTAGAGCGGGGAGAGAAACAATAAAAAAGGACAGTCCGGACTGGTGGAGTCCCTGGTGGTGCCTAGTGACAGGCAGTAACCACGAGCAGGTAGGAACCTGACAGGGAGAGCCAGGGAAGGACGCCTCACAGTTCTCCCCAGGGAAGCTCTCCTGGCACCAACTTTTTCATCCTTTGTTATTCTCCTGAGCTTTTGGACAGCATTCTAGCTCTGTCTTTTCGGGGCTGTTTCCTGGTTTATGTTGGGTGGGGTAGTTACTTTGGGTGATTTTTGCGAGTGAACCCTTTTAGCATATATGTACTGTTTTAATGGATCCTTTATAATATATTATACTTCGCATTTTATTGTAAGTTGCTTTGAGGCTCCTTCCAGCTGTGTGAAGTGATGCATAAAATCAAATAAGCTAAGTGAGGGGGGAAAACTAAAGTAACCTTCAGTCTGATCCAACAGACTTCTTCTGATGTTATTATTTTGAATCAGGACATTTTCTCAGATAAGGAACCACCTGTCCAAGAGTTCAGTTTGTATGAAATGATGGAAAAATTGAGATATCCGGATTAAAAGATACTAAACAAACATAAAAAAAAAATCTGAACTCTGACTGTGGGTATGGCCTTGGTTTGTTGAGTTTTGTTTCCAGCATTAACAAATGTAAATAATTCCTAGAAATCATTTTCCAAGGTTATCTGGATTACAGAGCTAGCTACCTGATTCCCATTAATGCTTTCTGCAGCTAATACTAACACTCTGTGCTTTTGTTTCTGCAGTGTTGAAGTTGTCCCAAGGATAAGATTTGTTCTGTTGCTCAAGCTACTGTTTACTGTAGGCTCTTCTTCTCCATTCATAGCTGGAAAGAATTTCATTTCATATAATTTGCCATTTTTATTGGAATTACAAAGGTTGATAGATTTTTCCCCTATCATACACACACTCACACACACAAACTCTAGGAAGGATATCATTTTTAAAGCCAACCAGATTACCAAATCAACCTGACAATTGAGGTGGACTGTAATTATATGTATTTCACATACATGTATCTCAATTTCCTCATTGAGCTGTTGGTTTCAGGGCTGTTGTCAACTACATTCTATTCCGAGTAAATCCATTGAAATGAATGGACCTAAGTTAGCCACGTCCATTAATTCCAATGGGTCTGCTCTTAGTAGGACTAGCATTGGATACAAGGGCTATGCAGGGCCCTCCTGATATAATCCAGGGCCTGATCCATCACTTCAGATTGGGCCCAACCCAGGATGATCTGGGGTTGACCCACCTTGAATCAGTTCAGAGATCAGCCCTAATGTTTAATTAGGAGGTAAAACCTTAAGTAAACATGCAGTCAGGATGGGGGCTTGGTAAGAAGGAAACAATGTATCTCCTTCCCTCTCACCCCCACAACCTCAAGTTTAATCAGGTTTTTAGATCCTTAATTAAACACAGTTGGGAGAGTGACCACCCCGGCAAAACAGATCCTGCAGAGGCTTCCTACCTCTCCTTCTTCTCCACCCCTGCCCAACCTCCCCACCTTTCAACAGCCCTGGATCACTCTAGGTGGGCCAACCCCACCTGGGGCGATCTGGTGCTGTCTCAACCCAGTCCAGCCAAAGCCCTAATGGGCCCCATTTGTAACCTTCCTGTCTCGGAGAGCAATTTAAAACATCAACCCAATAGAGCCAGTGTTTACTTCCTTGTGCATTTGGTAGCAAAGACAGGCTGAGCTGTTGTGACAGCATTACAATGGATTGAGCTGCACAGATCAGCGGAGGGAGGGGGCACTGTGTGCCTTAATGTGTGGAAGTGTGTGCAAGGGTGTATGTGAAAGAGTGTGGGGTGGCCACATCTACTGCTGGCATGTGGCCCCTGTAGGATGGCCAAGGGTACATAGAGCCCTTCGGGCAGAAAATGTTAGCTACCCATGCCCTATTTAGTTCAATGGGACTTGGTCCTAGGTGAGTGTGCATAGGATTGCAGCTTGTATTCTAATGTGTGTGAACTGAAATTCTATCCTTCTCTTTTCTTTTCACTGACATTGTTTCAAACCCCATTAAAGATCATAGCAGAGCTCCAGTGGAATTAGGATTTTGTCCATTGGTTGGGAATAGGAATGGGTGAATCCAGTCAATTGCACTTTCTCATTTTTCCCAGTCTTAAATTCAGTTCTCCATTTGGCAACATCAATTTGTATTTTTTTTTTAAAAAAGAAAAAGTCCTCATGAAAATTCACCAGCATTTTAGTGCACAATTCTAGTAGCAGCAGTAGTAGTATTTTGATTTATTACTGCCTTTCACCATATGGTCCCAGGGCTAGTAACAACTAATTACACGACATTAAAAACAGTTTAAAATAAATTACAATCACCTAATATACA
Source organism: Rhineura floridana (assembly GCF_030035675.1). NCBI lineage: Eukaryota > Metazoa > Chordata > Lepidosauria > Squamata > Rhineuridae > Rhineura > Rhineura floridana. The sequence goes on along the minus strand of NC_084489.1, from coordinate 83,030,867 downwards.
AATGTGTGTGTGCTCTTTTGCCTAATATACACATTTTTGCAAAGCAGTTTTCCCTAACATAATGTGTTTTTGTCTGTTATTTTCACCAATATGTGCATTTTTGTGCACTCTTGACCCTAAACATATGCAGTCTTGTATACATTACATAGCTGGAGAAGTTCACTGCAAAATTCAGAGGTGTACACATTTCAAAGGATGGTTGTGTTTTGGTTTGCACATTGTTCCAGAAAGTGCGAATTAGGTAGGTTCATCTTCAAATGTGAACCGAATCAAATTTCTCCCCCATCCCTAGCTTGGAGTGAGCTTTACCTCCTTATTTGTTCTGTGTCTGCAGCAGAAACCAGCACAAAGCATGACCGATTTGTTATTCATGTATTTATGCAAAATGAATCCAATTTCCAGCTACAATCATGGTACAGTAAAAGTTAAATCAAAATGTACAATTTACAACACTGTCAAAGGAATCAAAAGAGGCCCTGCAGTTAATGATTTTTGCAAGCAATATCTGCATCCTCATTAGAGACATTGTTATCGCCTTGCTTTCTTAGCCTCCACGCCACCTCTCAGTTTTGTTTTTCCTCATTTCCAGATGTTGCTTATTATGATGCTGAGAATGTGCAACAATAATTGCATGGGGGGAAATTAAATCAATAAAATTACTATGGAAACAGCCACCAAATTTGAGGCCCTGAAAAAGAAAGAAAAAGCCTTTCATATTCTAATTCAGTAATGGGGAATATGCGATATCAGACTGGCCCTCAACAGAAAGAGAAAAAAAAAGGTTGTCCATCCCTGCATATCCAAAGTGAATGATGACAATTGCAGGTAATATTTGTGACTGTCCTGATTCTGTATTTTTCATTAATGCATGAGGCAGGTGTCTACCAGATGCAGGGTGAGGTGGCACCTCATCTTTGGAACTCCTTCCTCATGTCTGTCTATCTTAGGCACCAGGCGAAAGCTTTACTTGGAAGTTTGATGTTATTTAAAACCCCTGCAGGTTTTTTTTTTAATTGAAGCTGGCTGCTGAATCTGAGTTTTTGTTGTTAATGGTTTTGTCATGTGATTACTGTGAATAAGGGATGGGGTTTGGTAGCCAGTTCCTATCTGTTTGAATTCTGACAGTCTGGCTTTCAGTACCAATCTGCCATTTTTTTGTTCCCGACTGTTTGCGCAATTGCCGATTCCCTTTTTTTTCAGCAAAAAAAATAACATAATTACTAATGAAAATGGTAATGAAAATGGTTGTGCTGTAGGCACTTGTTCCACTGAGTTAAGCTAAGAATGCATCAGCTTAGAGGAAAGCTGATTACAAAGACAATAATGGAGTGGAATGGATTTTTTTTTAAAAAAACTCATGCCAATGGCAGCTGTGACCCGCTGCAAGAAATCAATGCCGGTCCGAAAACAATGCAGATTATCGGATTATGTCAAAATCCAGTAATAATGCAATTTAGCGAATATTTTCCGCTATCCCTACTGTAAGTAAGGCTGTCACTGTGGGGTTGCCTTCAAACAATGTTGGATCAATGTTTGGGGTTTTGGAAGTGGATAGGAGACAGTCAGCGGAACCAGAAGCTTCCCTTAGAGTTGGTGAAACCTGCTAGTCTGGTTAGGGAGATTGTTGGCTGTTTGCTTTCAAAAGCTAGGAAATAGCTGGAAGCTTCTGTTCTGAATGGGACTTCCCTTTCTCCTCCCACTCCAGAGAAGGATGATTTTTTTTTTTAAAAAAAAGAAAAAGTAAGAGGTTGGTTGCTTGTTTAAAAAAGGAGTTTGCAAATGTTTTTATATAATAGACAATTTATGGTACCTAGAGCGAAATACAATGTGTGAAGGTACTATGGAATATCTGAGGGCTCTGCATATTTATCTCTCTCACCTGAGGCAGCTGAGGAATGAAAGAGGGAGAGGTTTGAGTACAGAAAGAAAGGAGGGACACTGAAAGAAATAGAGTGGTGGTTTTAAACAACAGCAGAGATTCGAGTAAAGCAGGGGTGGAGAGGCTCTGAGAGGGAGAGGGTGGTTTTAAACAATAGCAGAGGTTTGAGTAGCGGGAGACACTGAGCGGAAAAAGTGGTGGTTTAAAACAAGAGTTGAGTACAGCAAGAAGGGAATTGGGAAATTCCTTGCTGTGCTAGCTTCTGTGTTGTACCCATGTCTGCTATTTCTCCTTTTTTTTAAAAAAAAATCCAACAACCCCTCAATGCTCCTTCCTTCTCAAGCTATTCAGACCTCTCTCATTGTTTTAAATGACCCTTTCCCCCTTATCAGTGTCCCTCCCTTCGTATTCTGTAGTCCCCAATGAAGTGTCCAGTGCAACGTCTGCTGCAACTTCTTGGGAATGGTTTCAGTTGATGCGGTCTGATGATGTAGACAAGGCGCTTGCCATGATGAGGCCAGCAACATGTCCTCTCAGCCCTTGCCCTTCTTTGCTTATTAAAGCTTGCCGGGGGGGGTTGACTGAGTGGATCCAGGGTATGGTCAATGCATCATCGTGGGAAGGAGTGGTTCCAGTCACCCTGAAAGAGCCGGTGATCTGACCACTCCAGAAAAAGCCCACCCTGGACTCATTGGTTTGCAACAATTACCGACCAGTCACAAATATACCCTTCTTAGGGTAGCTGATTGAGAGGGTTGTGGTGCAGCAATTGCAAGTACTCTTGGATGAAACAGATTATCTTGACCCATCCCAGTCTGGGTTCAGGCCTGGTTATGGGATTGAATTGACCTTGGTCGCCCTGATGGATGACCTTTATCAGGAGAAGGATGGGGAGTGCGACCCTGTTACTCTTACTTGATCTCTCAGTGGCTTTTGATACCATTGACCACGGTATCCTTCTGAGCCGACTTGGTGAGATGGATATTGGAGGCACTGTTTTACAGTGGTTCTGATCCTATCTCCAAGGTCATTTTCAGAGAATACCATTGGGTGGTTGTCTTTCGGCCCCCTGGCAGTTGTGCTGTGGGCTGCTGCAGAGTACCATCTTGTCCCCGATGCTGTTTAACATCTACATGAAGCCCTTGGGAGTGGTTATCAGGAGATTTGGGGTGAGGTGTCAGCAGTTCGCTGACAATACCTAGCTATATTTCTCTGTAACATCTGAATCAGGAGAGGCTGTGCAAGCCCTGGACCACTGCCTGGACTCAGTGGTGGGCTGGATGAGGGCCAATAAACTGAGTCTGAATCCTAGAAAGATGGAGGTGCTGTGGGTTGGTGGTTCCTGAGTTCAGATAATTGGTCAGTTGCTGCTTTGGATGGGGTTGTACTCCCTCTGAAACAGTAGGTCTGTAGTCTGGGGGTGCTCCTGGATCCATCTTTGTCGCTAGAGGCCCAGGTGACCTCCGTGTCTAGGAGAGCCTTTCACCAGCTTTGGCTGGTAAGACAGCTGCAGCCATTTCTGGACCAGAATAGCCTGACCACTGTTGTCCATGCACTGGTAACCTCCAGGCTGGATTACTGTAATGCGCTCTATGTGGGGCTGCCCTTGAGGTTGGTCCAGAAGCTGCAGCTGATACAAAATGTGGCAGCGAGACTGCTCACTGGGGCAGGGTATCGCCAACATGTCACCCCCGCTGCTGAAAGAATTGTACTTGGCCGCCCATCAGCTACCGGGACAAGTTCAAGTTTCTACTTTTGGTGTACAAAACCCTATGCAGCTTGGAACCAGGATATCTGAAAGACCATCTTATCCTTTATATACCCAGTTGATCACTGTGGTCTGCAGGTGAGGGCTTCCTGTGGATACCATCTTATCAGGAGGTCCGTTCTGCACAACATAGGATACAGACCTTTAGTGTGGTGGCACCTACCCTGTGGAATTCCCTCCCCTTGTGTGGCATAGTGGTTAGAGTGTTGGACTACAACCTGGGAGACCACAGTTCGAATCCCCACACAGCCATGAAGCTCACTGGGTGACCTTGGGCCAGTCACTGCCTCTCAGCCTCAGAGGAAGGCAATGGTAAACCACCTCTGAATACCGCTTACCATGAAAGCCCTATTCATAGGGTCGCCATAAGTCGGAATTGACTTGAAGGCAGTCCAGTCATATATTAGACAGGTGCCATCTCTGTTATCTTTTTGGTGCCTGTTGAAAACCTTCCTCTTTCAACAAGCCTTTTAAGTTGCAACCTTATCCCAGTCTGCATCTGTGTTGGAATTGCTTTTTAATATGTTTCAAACTTTTTAAAAATGTTTTTAACCTTTTTTTTGGATAAAATATGTTTTGAAAGCTTTTTAAAAACGTTTTTAAAGATATTTTGTTTTAATGTATGATAAAGTCTGTTTTTATGATGTTTTACAGTGTTTTTAGCATTTCTGTTTGCCGCCCTGGTCTGCTGCTAGGAGGAAGGGCAGGATATAAATCAAATAAGAAATAAATAAAATAAATAAATAAATTCCCATGCCAGGGCCACTGCTGTTGCACAACCTGCCTTCTCTTTTACTCCCTTACCCCATCCTGACCTCATGCAAGCCCAATATTGTGAAGAGGCACTCCAAATCCTCCAATGAGGGGGCTACACGATGACACCCTCACATTTTTATTATATGTAAGACACACTCGCCAGGGAAGTGAGCTCCATGTGACAATGATATCGCTATTTTCTTTGTTCTTTGAGGTGGGATGCAACTATCAAAAATGCTTCTATGTCTCTGCGGTTTTGGACATTCACAAAATTCCCAGGCTATGGTCTGAAGGCACATGAGGCCACCACCTTGCTGAAGCTAAGCAGGTCTGGGTCTGGTCAGTGCCTGGATAGGCGGTGGCCTGGGAACCACATGTGTGCCGCCTTGAGTTCCATGGTGCAAGAAAGGCGGGGTATAAATGTAATGAATGATAATAATAAAATTGGCCTGAGGTTGTCAAGCTTCACCACATTTATAGAATTCTCTGTAACATGTACAATTCAAGCTGTTTTCTTATGTTAGCTTTCTTTAAAAAAAAACATTAAAAGGGAGACATTTGCGTTAACAGTCAGCTAGCTGCAGCATGGGAGACAGATTTGGGAAATATGTACAGTTGACAGAGTAGGCATTGGTTCTGTAGATGTTGGTAGTCCAGTGTACCTAGTCGGCAACCCTATCATTTTTATACCGACAGTGGTGGGAAATCCTACGTCTTTCTCCACCTTTACCTTTTATTACAGCAACAACTACCTCCCCAGGAACCAATGACTGCCTTGCTCACTAATGGGCCAATTGGCTGAGTCTTTGCCCATGAGTTCCATTAATCCTCAAGAAGAGGCCATATGCTTTGATTGTTAATGGCTTAGTTATTAAGAGTGTCAAAAGCACTCTGATCAATTACACATGTCCAGGAAAGATCCTTGACTGTAAATCACTGGCCTGAGTCATTTTTGTTCAGTGCTGCTCTATTTAGAGGTACATTCTTTTTTTACCAAAGAAAAAAGACTTAAAAATACATGCTGTCTGGAAACATCACAGCTGTTCTTAAATACTGCTCGTTGCTAAGCTGGCTATTTTCCATAATAGAATTTAATTATTTCTATATTTCAAACAAGCACCCCATGATATATCTGAGGCATCTGATGATATCCTCACACTCACTGATTTTTGTGTGATTTGTTTTGGCATAGGTGTGTCCAGCTGACCAGAGACCATGGGAGAATGAAGGCTGTTGCCATCCATAGACAGATGCATATTGAATGAATGTATACAAGGGGTGTGCAACAGCCACAAGATTCAATTTTTATTTGGCTCCACTCGGAGCTATCCAGGGTGCTACCTCTTTGCCTTTTGGACTGCATTGCCTGACCTTGCCATGCTGGAACCTGACTTTGATTACTGGATTCTAAACTGGGACTAGTAGTACATGGCCTTGGGCCCTGGAATCTGTGCCTAGAACCCTATACACAGGCTAACACCCCATCCCTCTGGCTGGTGCCACTGCCTGGGACAGAAGGTCTGCAGGGAGATATCTGTGTTCCGGTGAATGCGGTTAGAATTCTCTTCATTTGGGAACCCTAACTGCATAGAGTTTCTGGTTGCAAGGAACATTCTAACTGCGTTCAACTGAATGCATTTAGAATTCCCCTCCAGACCTTCATGCTCAATGTATGAAGGTCAAGAGAGGAGCTGGCAGGGATGGGGATGTTATCTTTTTGATGCCTATTGAAGACTTTCCTCTTTGAACAAGCCTTTTAAGTTGAGACCTATCCCAGTCTGTGTCTGTGTTGGAATTGCTTTTTAATATGTTCTTAAACCTTCTTTTTTAAACTGTTTTTAATCATAGATGTTTTGAAAGCTTTTATTAAGTAACGTTTTTGAAGATGTTTTGTTTTAACGTGTTTTACAGTTTGTTTTAATGTTTTTGGTGCTTTTGTTTGCCATCCTGGGCTCCTGCTGGGAGGAAGGGCAGGATATAAATCTAATAATAATAATAATAATAATAATAATATTAATAATAAAAAGTTGAGGGTGGCGCTTGTGTGCATGTCCACCCATGTTCTTTTGAATGCCTGAAGAGGGCTAGGATTAAACAGCGGAGTTCATTGTGCCAAGCATCGTATCAAGTTATTCAAGAGAAATTCAGTACACGCACCATCACCCAGTTGATTGCATACTGAGAAACTAATGACAAAATGGTGGAGTGTCTTGGCCCTCCCCATCACCTCCATCAGAATTCTACACTCAGAAAACAGGTCTTCTACGACTTGTGAAAATTATGCAAATTGTACCCGTTTGCATATATTGCAAAACAGGCTGCTAATCAGTGGGGAGAGTGAAGGAATTATGCAGGGCATGGAAGCCCCCAAATCAGTGGGAATCCTCAGCCTCCTATTCTCCCAGCCCAGATTATGAGGCTTGACATGCCATTGCCTTTCAATGGGAACCATTCCAAAACCTATTCACTAAAAGACACAAAACCTTTGCAGTTTAAGAATGTACCTGTAGCCAACAGATATATCTATCAAACTTTAAAAAGCAGGGAAATTGGGCAGCTATAGTGAATGCACCAAGGGAGCAGAAGACCTGACCTCCCGTCTGAGATATTGTATTGCCCCATAAGTTTGAAAAAGCGCAAACATAATTTGGGTTAGTCTTTCACAGTCCAATCCCCTTCCTGCGTAGGTTGTAAGAATTTGGCAACATGTGCCTCTGAACACGTGGTGAGTGGTGGCAACTCCTGCAATCAGCCCAAATAACAGAACCAAGACATGTGATATGCAAATCTTGTTTTAATAGGGAAGAAGCAACAATATTAAGATAGTTGATATAGTTCAGATGTTGAATTTAAATGTGTTTGATTTACTTTGCAATTTTAGTGACGTTTCCTATGGTAAATTATTATTTTTTGCTTCTGTTACTGTGGATATGTGAAGTACAGTAACACTTTGCATAATTTACACTACAAAAACAATTATGGAATATTGGCACTGACTATTCGGCAGAATAGTCTCCAGTGGACATGAGGAGTGTCTTAGTTTGCACAAGATAAAACAGTGGGAGGTGAAATATATTCTAGCAAATTTCTAGGTGTGCTCTATGTTTTAATTGAACATGACCACCCTTCCTTAAGTGGAGTGGTTTAGGCACTGCAGGCAGAACACATAGATCTTGAGCAGACCAACTTTGTTTTTTCCAACAGCTGGAGCCATTGCTTAAGTAGCAACATGTTGTAATAAGTCTAATTTTACATCACACTGCAGTTTCAGATTCAACTGTTAATGCACCCAAAATAGAAATAGAATATAACCTTCAGTTTGAAACACTGTCTTCACTATCATATGATATTGACCAATAAAAAGGCTATGAAATTAATAAAAATATATTTGAACCAGAAAGTCATCATTTCTAGGATGAATCATGAGTGAAATATAATTTTCTAGGTTAGATTCTCTGTAGAAACACTAGTAACACAGTAAAGAAGCAAAGTAAGAACACCAACAAACATACAAAAATGTAATTCTCCATCTTTGGAGATGGCAGGCGTTGCCACCACTCACCATATGCTCCGAGGCACATGTTACCAAATTCTTCCAAGCTACACAGGAAATCAGCCATGCATTTTTTTAAACTTTTAAGCTGCAGAAGATGAAGGTCAGAATATGAGGCAAGGTCAATAATAGGATTACAGGTACTCTGTGCTGATTTTTAATTAATTTCAACAAATGATGGGGCTACTGACAGAAAAAAGTCCAACAGGGCCCTGGATTTTTTTCTCTTGTTTTGGACTTTGTACTCTGGATTCTCTCTGACTATTTTGTGTATCACCATGAAAATTTAGAGGTTTGTTAAGCAAGCATTTCTGAGTTCAGGACTATAAGTTTTGTAAGATTGTGTTTTGAAATGAGCTTATGGGAAGCAGCAGAATGGCATGGGGGGTATTTTCAATTTAACATGGCGGAATGTGAATAATCCATGTTGGCTATAGTATACAGCCACTCTCGTGGCTGTATAATTGCATAAGAGGTGAGTTACTTAAACCGGTTTTATTTCCATAATGCTGAAGACTAGGATTTGATTTATAGACAGCTCAGGCTGTCAGGGAGACATTTGCTCTTGCTGTTGAATAAAATGTACGTGATAAAGTATAGCTCACAAAGGAAGCTGATTTAATTCCTTTTTTCTCACACTGTCACCGAATGTGCTGACTGCACACACTGTGCTGCATTCAGCAAATAATTGGAGATGTATAAAATTTCTGGTGGAAATCAAAGTCTTCCTCCCCTCCAGGATGCCTTTCAATCCTCAGGGGGGAAAAGTATGATTGAGCACTGCCTGTCTTCCACCATGCTGTTTCCCCGTTGTCTGCAGAGTCCTTTTTATTGTATTTTATTGGGGGGGATCCAGAAACAACGTGTGTGGATGTGGTGCAATGGGCAGAGTCACTATCACCGACTGATGGCCTAGGAATGCCTAGTGCAGGGCAATGACATTGTTATCTGCTTTCCATTGTGGATGTTGTTATTGTTGTTGTTGTGTTGTTGCTGTTGTTATATTTATATCCCAACCTTTCTCCCAAAATTGACTATTGTTAACTTCAGGACAAAGTTAAGGAATTCTTTCCCACAAAATGTAGCAATGGCCACCAACTTAGTTGCGGATTGGACAAAAACGTGGAAGGTAAGGCCAGACCCTTCCTCTTTGGACGTTGTTTAGTGATGGCAGATAAGTAGGACATTTCACCATGTAGAAACTTATGAATCTGTCTACTAATGAATCCAAGCGCTGACCTATCTACTTTCATAGAATCATAGAGGTGGAAGGGACCTTGGAAGTCATCTAATCCAGCTCCCTGTTTGCTGCAGGATCTGCAATGGAGGATGCAACTACAGCATCCCTGACAGATGGCTGTCCATCCTCTGCTTAAATGTCTCCAGTAAAGGAGAACCCACCAGCTCCTGAGGCAGCCTATTCCATTGTATTTTCCACCCGTTGGTTTTAGTCTTCTCCTCTGGAGCAGCAGCCTTCTACATAACAGCCCTTCAGCTGTTTGAAGGCCACTGTCATATCCCTCTTACAAGCTTCTCCAGGCTCAACATTCCCAACCTTTTCAGCCTTTCCTCAGAGGATGTGGTTTCCAGACATCTCACCATCCTGGTCCCCCTCCTCTGGTCACGCTCCAGAGGACTCTGACTATCCAAGGTCTCAGGGCTTTTCTCCAGCTGCCTGAGATCCTGTAACCAAAGATGCTGGGAATTGGACCTGGGACCTTCTGTATGTGAAACATGTGCTTGACCGCTGAGGTACAGCCACTCACAGGTTGCATCCAACAGTCACCTTCTTTCAGTGGAACGAGTGTCTTCCAGGAGAACCAGTGGAAGGCAACCTTTGGATATGGCGGCTGGTGGCTCCATGTCAGTGAGCAAGTGGAATCCGCTCTGGATTTTAGTCCGAACTTGACATGGAGCCACCAACCGCCACTGGAAGCAGTCCCGTAACTCCAGTCACACACACACTACTGCTTCTGTCTCAAAATGCACCGTTCTTGTTTTCTGGAACCAGCTTTCTCTATTCTGCTCCATCAAATGCGGGTTGACCATATCCAAGGACAGTATAGAGTCCTAGTTGTAGTCTTGATCAATACTTCTGGTATTGCCTTGAATTTAGTTGCTGCAATTCTGATTGCCAGTGCCAGGTTCTGTCATTTGCATCACCCAAGCAAGTTTATGCAGAAACAAGTCCTGCTGAGTTCACTGCGTTTTACTCCAAAGGAAGTGTGCATAGATTTGCAGCCTTGGTTTTAAAAATGCTGCTTCCAGAATCCTTTTCTTAATTCTTCCAGCGTATGAGTACTGCAGGATTGGTTGAAGTTTGCTCAGTCACAGAATTTTGCCTTCACCCACGAAGAGATGCTCAAAGACCATCCGTAATAGGTTTTCTGTCTATTATGGAGCACCCAAAATATAAACAATCCATTAAAAATGTGACTAAGACACAGCCTTGCCTAGAATTTGATTTTACAGTAGTAAAGATGGTCTAAATAGCGGAGTAATTTCAGTTTGGTATGGAAGAACAGATGGATTCTAATCTGGTTGGAAGAAGAGGGTGGCGATTGGGAAAACCAATTGTTTATGATCTGCACCTGTTTCTTGCTTTATCAAATCAGTAGATTTTCTGTAGGTTTTGTTCCCTGCAGGTGTATTTTTTATAACTGTAGTCTTCACTTTGCTTTTGACTTTCTTTATTCTCAGGAATTCTTTGTTGTGGTTTTCTTATCTCTGGCCACAAATGCTGCTGCTGCTGTTTGTTTTCTTTAATGTAATTTGTGCTGAGAGTATTGGTGGCTCTCTTAAAAAACACACAAGAAAACATGCATTTCATTATTCTGTACAATTATTTGATGTTTAGCAAAAGAGACACTCAATCCTTCTTGTTTTATATTATGGTATCTTGCCAACAGTGGATTTCCCCTTTTGGTTGGAAAAACTCAAGAAAATGAAAAATTTTATTCTCTATTCAAGTCCTCTGTATTTTTCTTTCTTTCTTTCTTTCTTTCTTTCTTTCTTTCTTTCTTTCTTTCTTTCTTTCTTTCTTTCTTTCTTTCTTTCTTTCTTTCTTTCTTTCCATAGCTGGGACCAAACTTTGCCTTGTTGTTGCAGGTACTGATATATCCATGCAGTACTTCACACCTTCTTGCTTTACTGTCTGCATTTGTTAGCCAAAATGCATCCAAACTAGGGCTGGAGAATAAATTTGATTCAATTCACATTTCAAGGCAAATCTATTAAGTGTAGGTTGATTGAGGTACAGCTGTGTTGGTGGGTTTGGAATCTGTGTGGGCACTGAGTGAGTGGCATTCCATATTATTGATTTTGATGTTACATATATTGGGTCATATCAGGCATTAGTCATACTCAGAACAGGCCCATTGAAATCAACAGACATCCATTTTGAGGTGAAGTGACCAGACCTGTGCATGGTATTCCTGGTGTGGTCACACTATAGATCTACACAATAGCATTATGATATTGACAGTTTCAGTTGCAATACCATTCCTAATGATCCCCAGCATGGAATCTGTCTTTTTCACAGCTGCCACACACTGGATCAATATCTCCATTGATCTACCTGTTATGACTCCAAGGTATCGCACTGCTGGTCAGTCCTCATCAGTTCAGACCCTATGAACATATATATGAAATTAGGGAAAGGGATTCTCCCAAGGGACATCATTGCCTCAAATTACCATTTGGACAGGCGGATTATGAATGGTGGTGGAAAGTAAAGGATGCAGTACCATACTACATTTAGGCACACATATGAGGTAGAGTCAAGACATATCTGCCCCCCACCTTCGGAGATTTCACTTCTACAACAGCCTCATGATTAGTGGAGACTAGTGGCTCCGATAGCAGTGGGGCAGTGAATCCCTCTGGGTTTTAGTCCAATACTGAACACACAGCACCTGGTGGATACGGCCCATGCATCTGAGCCACGGGGACCACTAGATTTCAATGATCTTGCAAGGATCAAAGAGATCAGGTGATTTCCCCCTTTTTTAAAAAAGTAGGAACATAGAAAGCTGCCTTATCATTGGTCTGCCTAGCTCAATATTGTCTGCTCTGATTGGCAGCAGTTCTCCAGGATTTCAGGCAGGGATCTTCCCCAGCCTTACTTAGATATGCTGGGGACTGAGCCAGGATCCTCTGCATGCAAAACAGATACTCTACCTCTGAGTGCAGCCCTTCTCCCAAATATATTCTTGAGCAAGCTATTTTTGGGGTGCCCAAAGAAGACCCCTGTAGACCCTTTCCCTCTGTGGAAAACTTTTGGTCAAAATATATTGGGCATTCTTCACAAAATAAATTACTACCTTCAAGCACCTGCGAGAGACTTCCCTGTTTCTTTGTTGTTGTGGTATGTTGGTTCTCACTTGAGTAGCTAGAGACATTTGTTCAAGGCAAATATTATTGGGTCAACTCCAGAGCAAAAAATAAAGAAATGTCATGGCCTGAGACTTAGTACTGTGAGCTACTTGGGATTGTGTGTAAACAGGCCTCAGGCACAAAATGAGCTAGTCAGAGTCCATTTATTTATAAAACTGCATTTCCCATCAATACCACTGTATTCCAAGCAGTCCACATAAAAAACAGTCTAAAACAGTTATACAATAACAACACACAGTAAAAAGTTATATCACTACACTAAATTGCACTAAAAAGTAACAATTAACCGTTCATTTCACATCCATCAAAATTTAAGTGAGCATAAAGTTCGCCTATATGTAGGGAACTTTGAGAACTCTGATAAAAATGGGAAAATACGGGAGTATAAATTGTTTATATTTGTTTATTTGTCCCATGTCTGGAATGGAAATCAATCCAGTGAATACAATTGGCGTTCACCGGTGCTGATTTCAGTCCGCAAATGGTACGTAATTTATTATGTTTCCCTTGCCCATGTGCATTGTGTTTCCTTTGCATTGAAATGAATGGAGTGGGATAACATAATGACAATGTAATTTACATAATTAATTATGTAAGTTACATAATTTTGCCAGATGAGACAGCAAGATGAATAACATCGGTTTTGGCAGAAGATGAATTGCAGCAGAACAGAAACGGTGCTGCATGCATTGACTACCTATAGGCAGGGGTATAGCAATCACATTCAAAAGTAGCTCCAATGCTGATGACATTAGTATCTAACAACACAAGCACACACACGTGCACACACACACACACACCTCTTTTATGCTTAAAGCCAAAAGGCCCTGCAGAATTCTTCTGGAAACAGTTCCCTTATGAAGGCTCCTACGACTGGAAAGTAGGGCAAGGCAGGTGGAAATAGTCATCTTCTCATGACAAACATAGAGTCTCTTTCCCCTCACCTAGAGAACTAGGAGTGCTATACAAAGTTTCTGGAGCGGCCAGGCCTGTCAGACTTTTGAGTTTGCCTTAACAGAGCAGTGCTTTTTCCTTGCTGCATTCCAGCCTGCAGCAACTGACGTCAAGGTCCTGAGATGGAGAAGTCACCCTTCATTAGTAGATTCAGATATGGCCATTCACAGCTGGGGATGGAAGAGTCTTCCAATTTCAATTCTCTCCTTGCGTCATTTTTTCAATCTTCAATTCAATTCTCCACATTTCTGCAGCAATTTGCAATTGTTTTTTAAAAAATCCTCAAGACAAATCTTCAGCTTTTTCATCATGACCACATTTTTGTATGCCGTTTTGACTAATGCACACATTTTTGCAAACAGTTTCTCCTGATATAATGCAATTTTGAATGTTATTTTCACCAATATATTTCCTCTAATATATGCATTTTTGTAAATATTCTTTGACCGGAAAACTGCATTGCAAAATTGGGATAAGGATGACTGTGTTTCAGTTTTCATATTGCTTTGGAAAATGCAAATTTGACAGATTCAGTTTTAAATGTGAACCAGATCAAGTTTCTCCCCCATCCCTACTCACAGCCTCTGCGTACCCAGGGCTGTAACATGCCATCTCCACTCCAGCCAGCCAACACAGGCACCATCCAGATTCCTTTGCCTTTGTGGGTTATGGAATATAAGCTGCAAATAGTGTAGAAGCAAAGGAAATAACTATAAGTGAAGGAAACAGTACAGCAATAGCCCACAAAAAGCTAAATGTTCCCATAATTGGTGTAACACATGAACAGCACATCCCCCCATTTTAAAAGCCATCTAAGCTAAGAATGCTATGAATTAAAACATTTATTATTTCTGTTAAGAATTTCTAACGCATTTCATATACAAGATCTGAGCAGTGAACAGGAGCACATAACATACACGAGATAAAATCAATCATAAAACCAAATGTAAAACATTTTGTTTGTTTTTGTTTATTTATTGGAATGTTTATGGACCACATAAAGACACAGCAGGGCAGTATACAAAATTACAATGACAATGTAAATGTTGGTAAAAACATCAATGAATGCTGGTTGGTAAGGGAAAAAAGCTAATTGCTAAGGCCTGTCTAAATAACACAGTTTTTATTTATTGAAACACATAATTAAAAATGTATCATTTATAAAACTTCTCTATTGTTGTATCTCATCCAAACTAACTAAAAACAACAAATCAACTGGGGAGGGCCTAAGAAAAAAGTAAGGTTTTCAACAGGCATCTAAAGAATTGTAGGCACCTGTTTAATTGCCAAGGGGACAGAATTCCATAACGCTGGTGCAACCACACTGAAGGCCCTGTTGTCAGTAGCCACACATTGCATGTGTGACACCACCAGCAAGGCCTCGTCAGCTTAGCACAAAGACCTGGTGGGGACATAAGGGATAATGTAGTCTCTAAGACAACCTAGCCCTGAGTTGTTCAGGATTTTATAAACTAAACAGTAAGGCATAAGAAGAGCCCTACTAGATCACACCAAAGGCCCATCTTGTCTGGCATGATATTCTCACAACGTCCCTCCAGATTGGAAGCCCACAAGTTGGACCTGAGTGCAATAGCACTCCCTACTTGTGATTCTCAGTAACTGCAATTCACTGCCTCCGTCAGTGGAGATAGAACATAGCCATTGTGGCTAGTAGCCATTGATAGCCTTATCCTCCATGCATTTGTCTAATCCTCTGTTAAAGCCATCCAAGTTGGTGGCTGTCACTATATCTTGTGAGAGCGAATTCCACATTTTAACAATGTGTTGTGTGAATTATTTTCTTTTCCCTTTCCTGAATACTCAAAGACCTTGAACGTGGCCCAGTACAATTTGGGAAGTCAGCGCAATTCTTTCAACAAAGGCGCCCCTTGTTGACAGTAGACTACCCCACAGAGCAACCTAGAGGGTGCATAAGTATGTTAGGTAGAAAGTACTCTCATTTCCTAGATGGCTAGAAAGCAAATCTGGCTGAAGTCCAGGCACTTTGCAACCACAGTAACATCTTTCCATAAGCAGTTGTCTTGGGGTCAACCAACCACATGCCCTTAATCTGGCAAAACAACTTTTAATGGGCTGTACTTGTTCCCAAGGTAAATGTTATTAGCTACACCAATCTGTCATTGCTGTGTTTACAAACTAGGACTTGTTGTCATGCATGGCTGAGGTAGATGACATTTTTCATCTTAATTGCGGTGACCAGAAATGTAACCCTTGTCAAAAAAATAATTGGCACGTAGTTCCCCACCCCCCTCCTTCCCTGATCATAATTAGATTATTTCTAAGTGGCTAAAATACAAGATACGTTGCAGCAATTTTAAAGAAGATGGTATTGGACTTGTCTCGCTCCCTGAATATATCACCAAGATGCTGACCGTTTACGTGAAGTTACAGACAACTTCCCAAGAGCTGTTCCATTTGTTTGCTTTCTATCTCCTGAGGGAATTTCACTCGATAGGATGGGTAGGGCAGCAAGAATTCTGCTCTGACAGCGTTGTCAATACGCCACCTTAGAGAGGACTTCCGGCCTCCCTGACATGTTCCCTTGAGCACTGTGCACATAAAATGGCTCACATTTGCTCTGAACCTGGGATGCCTCTTTGCTTGGAGATTCTTTTCTGAAAGCATTTGAATGTTGGGAGGAATTCTGGTTTGGGGATAGGGATGGGATCCACTGGCTAGTGCCAGTTCAAAAACATTTCATCGACCTAACAGGCTGGCATCCATTCGAGTTCGTTCTGTATCTGCTAGCTGCTGCTTTTCCTGAACCGATTGTTTTCGGTTTGGAAGAAACATTGCTATTAATATCAATATTTTGAAAGGAAATATAAATATTTTGAAGGAAATATCAATATTTTAAAAATAAATGTTGGTAAAGTATTCTTACAATCAATGTTTTAGAGGCAAATTTTTCTTTTCTGCTTTCAAAAATAGTCACAAAAATTCGCTACATTAAGATCCGATCCTCAGCAATTTGAGGATAAGCGAATTAATGGAAAATCAGTACCAAACCCGAATTGGGTAGAATTCAAACACATCCCAACTTTGGGAGTTCCAATAGGAACTGATTAATGTGTGGATTTGAACTCGCAGCACCATCCACCAATGGGGCTTTGCAGAGTGGCAAAGCCACCACTGCATCCACAGCCCAACTACTCATAGCAGCTGCGGTGGGAACGTAAAGGAGTAGGGCAATCAGGTCTCATCCAGTTTCCTCCCTGCCCACCCTTGGAATACTCCATTTCAGGGTTTTCCGTTGGGCTTTGCCAGCAACAAACTCACCAGCATGCCTCCTGCCTGCATGTTTGATAGGCGGAAGGGGGAGGTCAGCATCAATGATGAGATGATTGACTCACTCTGATGGTCACCAGTGGGATGAGAGAGTTCTCCCTCTGCTCAATCCACCAGCACCTTCACTGGGAGATGTGGATTGCTCTGTCAGTATTCCACACTGCATTTGTTGTTCTGTGCCTTCAAGTTGATTACAGCTTATGGCAACCCTATGAATAAGCGACCTCCAATAGCATCTGTCGTGAACCACCCTGTTCAGAACTTGTACGTTCAGGTCTGTGGCTTCCTTTATGGAATCAATCCATCTCTTGTTTAGCCTTCCTCTTTTTCTACTCCCTTCTGTTTTTCCCAGTATTATGGTCTTTTCTAGTGAATCAGGTCTTCTTCTTATGTGTCCAAAGCATGATAACCTCAGTTTCATCATTTTAGCTTCTAGTGATAGTTATAGTTTAATTTGTTCTAGCACCCAATTATTTGTCTTTTTCGCGGTCCATGGTATGCACAAAGCTCTCCTCCAGCACCACATTTCAAATGAGTTGATTTTTCTCTTATCCGCTTTTTTCTCTGTCCAACTTTATTTTATTTATTTATTTATTCATTATTTGATTTATATCCCGCCCTTCCTCCCAGCAGGAACCCAGGGCGGCATTCGTACTCTCACATCCATACATAGAGATCAGGAATACCATGGTCTGAATGATCCTGACTTTACTGTTCAGTGATACATCTTTGCATTTGAGGACCTTTTCTAGTTCTCTCATAGCTTCCCTCCCCAGTCCTACCCTTCTTCTGATTTCTTGACTATTGTCTCCATTTGGGTTAATAACTGTGCCAAGGTATTGATAATCCTAAGAGCAATGCTGTCAGGAGTCTAGACCAAGAGGCTAGACTCCTAGCAGGGGCACCCGAAGGTTTTGTACATGCAAATCAGAACCTTGAACTTGGCCCGGTAGCTGATGGGCAGCCAGTGCAATTCTTTCAGCAGCGGGGTGACATGTTGGCAATACCCTGCCCACATTTTGCATCAGCTACAGCTTCTGGACCAAACGTAAGAGCAGCCCCACATAGAGTGTATTACAGTAATCCAGCCTGGAGGTTACCAGTACATGGACAACAGTGGTCAGACTATCCCAGTCCAGAAACAGCTGTCTTACCAGCTGAACCTAGTAAAAGGCACCCCTACCCATTGTTATCTCTCTAGCCATACAAAAGCTGGTCGGTTTTTGAAACTATACAAAAACCTGCCCAACTTGTTTGGTCAGAGGCAGAAGAGCACATCACAAGTGATCTCTGTTTCGAGCCACCTTCAGCGCTCTGAGAAAAAAGGAACTATCTGTCACCAGCTCAAGAAGCTCCCTTTTCTCTAAATTTAAGCTAATCACCATAAAAATGAGATTGTAGATGCTTCAACTTCAGCATGAATATATTCATCAGCTATAAAATGGATCTGTGGCAGTTTTTGCTGCTTGGAAAATAATTTGAGAGGGTTGGATTGTGGGTTTTTAAAATTTAATTCCCTAGATTAAAAAAAATGAAACCTGTCACTAGGAAATGTTTTAAATAATTGCTGCAATTGACTTGATTCAATTTTTAACCTTGCAGTTATCATAATTATATGCATGCATGTGAGTGAGTGAGTGAGTGAGTGAGTGAGTGAGTATATAGATAGACAGATAGATAGATAGATAGATAGATAGATAGATAGATAGATAGATAGATAGATAGATAGATAGATAGATAGATAGATAGATAGATAGATAGATAGATAGATATACTTTGATTCCCACTGCGCTTTATGTTGAGAGTTTCCTATCTATTCCTAATGCTGGAATATGATGAAGTATGAACCTCTGTCAAAACTATCTTTTACAACTGTAGGCAAACAAATCTAATATTCTAGAAAGCAATTTTAACACAGTGCTTCTGACTGCATTCAGCTGAAGAAAATGAAATTTGAGCAAACCCTATCTCTACAAAATCCTCTTTTTAATCACTTGGGAGCAGAGTTGGAGATTAGAAAATGCCTGAAATTGTTCAAATATTAAGTATGAGAAGCGTATGCACGGAAACGCTAGAGAGGGGAAGTCCCTCCCCAAATTACAGATAACCCTCCAACTTTATTATGTTCAAAAGCAGCTGAAAGAATGTAATGATGTGTTTTAGGGGGAGTGCTCCATGGATTTTGCCTTGATGTTGTCCCAAACTATTCAACCTTCCATTTTTCCCTCAAGAAATGAATGATAGCCCTTGATAGATGCATAAGAAAGTAAATGCATGAGTGGAGTGTATGTGCCTCCAGACCGTCAGTATTTTGTGTGAGGCTTTCAGGTGCATACCAGAACTTTAGGTTTGTACAATTAAAGTGGATTAAAGCACTCTGCACCCTAGTGCAGCAAATCCACTTCTTCTTTGAGAAGTGTCGGAAAAGCATTGAAAGTGTTGGATGAACAAATGATTAAGGGGAAGGTGTGTAAACAGCCTGCAAACAAATAAGGGTGAATGCTCATTCTTGTGTAACCTCCCTACACACAAATCAGAACAAATGTTAAATCAAGACCAAAGTCTAACTACCATGTAAGCTTTGCGCAAGCAAATTGGATGAATGTTCAATAAATAGGTCATCTTAGAAGAGCCCTATAGTTTTGTGGATGTGCCGAGATGTATCATGACTCTGCAATAGTCTGATTGATTGAAGGAAATAAAAGCATGCACTTGGGGAGCCGAGCGGGGCAGAATTTAAACCTCTCTGAGATTCACTTCTTGGGAGAAAATGAAAATGCTGTACTTGGAACTCATCAGAGTTTGGGACGCATGGGCAACACTGCTCCCTTCTCCTGTTGGCTGTGCTGATCCCTTCATTGAATTGCTCCCTTCTTTTCTATTTTTAAAAACTTAACAGCTTAGGAAGCTCCTTTGTACAGTGTCAGACCATGGGTCTGTCTGGCCCACCTTTGTCAACACTGACTGGCAGCAGCTCTCCAGAGCTTCAGACTGGGGTCTCTCCCAGCCCAAAGTTGGGATGCTGGGCATTGAACCTGGGACCTTCTGCATGCAAAGCAGGTGCTCTGCTACTGAGCTATGAACTTTGCAAGATGTGGGCAGCCTTGCTTACAGAGCTCTTTGTAACAGAGCAGCCTTGTCCTCAGCTTGCAATTTCTTAGATCTGTGGAATGGATCTCGAAATTGAGGCTGGGAGCTGCAAGGGAACATGTTGCTTTTCCGTGGCATATGTTGAGAATGAGCAGCTTTTTCTGTTGTCACGAAAGTACAGTGCAAAGATTCTCGTTTTCAGTTTTAGCAGCGGCAAGAACATATTGGCTAGGACTAGGAGCAATATTATCTATCATGTCTATTGATCCCTTTCTGCCTTGGGTGGAGCTGAAAAGACTGATGTTCCTTTTGGCTGCAAACAAAACAGTATTGCTTTGTGTCTTCTGTGACAAGAGCACAGATGTTCAGATGGCTCATTTTTCTTCATAAAGGTCTTGTAACATCTTGGGGATGAGGGGGTGGACTTGAGCAGAACCAAATGTTCAAAACAAAAATCTTCAGCTTGGGGGGAGCGATGGATGAAAGGTTTTGCAAAAGACCTTCCACCACACACCTCATTCACCCCTTCTTTGCTGCCTGTTTATGGCCCTAGCAGTGGTGACCATTCTTCCCCACCCCATTGCCCTCATTCTGATTTGGCTTTGTGACACCATCAGTTGGCCAGATCTGATTGGCTATATTGGATTGTCATGAAGGCAAATCCTGAGTTGGGGCCTCCAAGGAAGGGTGTTGTCAGCGTCTGCTGACTCCCTTTGCAACTTAAAGGGGCTAAGACCAAAGATAATGGTCTCTTCCGAGGAGAAAATCTTCAGTTGCAGGCTGGTTGTGACGGGAAGGTGATAAGGCTTGACACAGACCTCTGTAAAGCTATCAGTGGCTACTAGCCATGAAGGCTATGTTCTCCTCCACTGTCAGAAGCAGTATGCCTTTGAATACCAGAATGCCAAGTGAGGAGAGTGCTCTTGCGCTCACTTCCTGCTTGTGGGCTTCTCAGAGGCATTTGGTCAGCCACTGTGAGAACAGGATGCTGGACTAGACGGGCCACTGGCCTGATCCTGCAGGGCTTGTCTTATGTTCTTATGAAGTGCACCCATACTGAAGCTGCACGTCAGTCCAGGAGATGTAGATCAAATGGGCTGCCTTTGGAAGTTGGCTAAATACATCCCCCATCCCTACGTTCAAGTTGGCAGGGAGGATAAATGAAGTCCTCTTAATAAGTTTAAGTAGCCGCCACCGCCGCGGAAGAGAGAGAAGGAGAAAAGTTTTTCCTCTGTTCTTGTTGTATTGTATTTGTGTTGTTTTTGTTACATTGTATTTTTACTGTATATTTTTCACTGGTTATTTCTAATGTAATTTTTTTTGTAATAGGTTCTATAATGCTTTGTTCCCCACTTTGGGGGCCTTTTGGCCAAAAAGTGGTTTGTTGTTGTTGTTGTTGTTGTTGTTGTTGTTGTTGTTGTTATTATTATTATTATAATAGTTTGCCCCCTGCCTACCCATTCGTAAGTTGAAATTCTTTCATCATTGAGACATAAGAAGAGCCTGCTGGATCAGGCCAATGGCCCATCTAGTCTAGCATCCTGTTCTCACTGTGGCCAGCCAGATGCCCATTATGGGAAGCCTGCAAGCAGGACCAGAGTCCAATAGCAACTCTCCCCTCCTGCGGGTTCCAGCAACTGGTATTCAGAAGCATGCTGTCTCCAGCCATGGACGCTAGGCCTTCTCGAGAAGCAGCATCATTTTTGCAACTCAGCCAACTTGTGGGTGTTGGCAACTTCTGCCACTTAAACAGTCATCCAAGCCTGAATGATGATTCCTGTTGGTGATCTGATGTTCCCAAAAGAAAGAGGTCAGGGGTGGGGGCGGAACTGACAATTAATTCAGCAGAGAGCTGAAAGGTTCTTGATACTATTATTTTGCTTTCAGAGAAATCAGTCGGGGAAAATTCAATATATCACCAAAGGGAAGAAAACAATAACTTGAGTCTGTAGTGCACCCCACGCCTTACCTTCATTAGGCAAATGATCCCCATTATTCAGTACAGCTTGTTCAAGGGAAAATACAGTGGAATATTTGAAAGCAAAATTCTTTTTAAAAAAATGATGGCACAACTCGGTCAGGATTTATGATTCATGGTGAGTTCACTAAACAGAAAACTAGTTTAACAAAAAAAAGCTGTAAAAAGATCCTATCCCAAAGAATCAGTTTTAGGCCTGCCCCCCCTCCAATCTTGCCACGAAATCTGCAGACCACAGTGCTGAGAGGAGGCATTGTCGCTATTTTGGAGTCGAGGTGATCTTATTCTGAGGGGCATTCTGGGAAAGAATGCTGGCAGCCACCAGCCAATCAGAGTTAGAAAACTCCAGTAAACCTTCCTCACAAGCCACCCTCCCCCAGATTTGGACCGAACCTTGGGCCATATGAAGGTAGAGCCTAGGCTTAGTTCAGGGATTCCCAAACTGTGGTCCATGGACCACCAGTAGTCCACAAGCCTCATTCAGGTGGCCCTCAGCATGCCCACATTAAATATTCATATTTATTTTTCGTTGCATTTTGTGGCTTATTTCATTTCTTGTATTGCATTTTATTGTGTTATAATTTGAATTCTATGAATGCAAATTGTAGTACTGTAAAATACAATGTCAGTAATCAAAGAAACCATAAAATACAATGAAAAATCATACACCACCTAGCACAACTGCATGACAATTGCTGCAACAGGCGGAGACATTCACAAAGTGGTTGTCCAAAACCATCAGTAGTTTTCATGTGGTCCGTGGGGGGGGGGGAATTGTTTGGGAACCACTGGCTTAGCTAATTCACACATGTTGGAGTTGTTGTTGATGATGAGGTGTACAGTAAGACATTTTATGTGTGAAATTTGAAGGATGGCTTGTTTCGGTTCTCATAATGTTCTGCCAAGTGCAAATTTGATAGATTCTGCTTTAAATGCAAACGGAATCGAATTTCTTCCTTATGCCTAGTCCTCAGTGTTGTCACTTGCGCCCATATTCCAGGAAACATTGTAGATTGTAACAGAAGTGCTACCTGGGAAGATACTTGCCTAGCAGGTATATATTGTTGCTTGAACCTGGGACAACATTTAGAGGAAAGGGGTGTTTCAGGCCACTCCTTAGGAGCACATATATTTCTGGCCAACTTGCTCGTTCTGTATACAACAGTTATAATAACCAATTAAGTGGCGCTCTGTACCTGGAAGATATCATAAAGGCATACAACCACTTTTGCTTTCAAAAATCAAAAGGTGGCTGGCCTGTGATTATGTTAATGTAAAAGGTAAAGGTGTCCCCGCACTTAGTCGTTCCCGACTCTTAGGGTGACATCTTGTGACGTTTACTAGGCAGACCGTATATATGGGGTGGGATTACCAGTTCCTTCCCCGGCCTTTCTTTACCCCCCAGCATATGCCAGGTACTCATTTTACCGACCACGGATGGAGGGAAGGCTGAGTGGACCTCGACCCCTTTTACCGGAGATTCGACTTCCTCCTTCCGTTGGAATCGAACTCCGGCCGTGAGCAGAGCTTTCGGCTGCGTTACCGCCGCTTACCACTCTGCGCCACGGAGGATCTTTATGTTGATGAGGCTATAGTTATTATGCAATATTAAAAAGTCACCACCACAATTTATGTTAGTATTCACTGTTGGGTTTTGTTTTGTTAACAATGTAATGTTGAGGTTTTTCCCAAGATCAGGCAAGCTTTTAACCTTGCTGAGAATCTCGCCTCCTCCTTCCTCCATGAAATCTGAAACAATCCCACACATACACTCCGTGAGGCCTCTGAAAAATATAATTATCGCTGGATTAGAAGCACTTGGTGACATCTGGATCCCTTGCAACAAATAGGAATGCTCAGGCTTTCCGTGCAGGCGGTGGAGACAGGTGGCTCCGATGTCTGCGGGGCCGTGAATCCACTCCGGGTTTTAGTCCGAACTGTTGAGGAGCTGTCCAGGATGCTGAAAGATTTGGTTCAGTTCACATTTAAAGGTGAACCTACCTAATTGCACCTTCTGGAGCACTACACAAACTGACAAAAAGCCATCCTTCAACATTCATCTTTCTCCAGACTTTGTAATGCAGTTCTACAGCCAAATAATAGCTACAGAAGTTCATATGCTCCTTCTTTCTCTGCCTCCCCCTGACCTTATGTTTAATTAGGGGCCAAGATCCAGATAGGGTTGGCCCCAGATCAGCCCAGGCTGGGTCAGGACCAATCCAAAGTCCCAGATCAGGCCCTGGATCAGGTGTTGAGCCGGGCTATGAAATACTTTTAAGCTGCTGGTCTGAGATTTTTTTGGGGGGGTGTAAAGACTTGCACAGGGAGGAAGCAGTTCCCTACCCATGAAGTAAGCTGTTTGGGGAATGCTTTGCCCTGAAAGGTGGCATATGGGTATTACAAATTAATTAATCTATTTGCTTTCTTACCTACCTGAACAGGTGGGGGGGATATTGTTCAGACTCCCCATTTTTTAAAGTTTTAATGTCATTGTTCTTTAAAAATCATTCTTTTTGCTAATGTGATTTGTTTCTTTTCTCTCTCCATCAGGAAGTGTCTACCGAGAATGCATGGGCAATGGGACCTGGGCCTCAAAGGTTAACTACTCCCAGTGTGAGCCTATTCTGATTGAAGAGGTCTGTATCTTTTATCCATCAGTACTCTTTGGTGTGAAGTTTGTCAGTGTTTGAAAAATCCAACAGAGGGATCTTTACCCTCCTTGCCCTCCATTCCAGAAGACTTGGGTTCTTCATTCGCAATACTTGGAGGGAAATCCCGTACGTGGGGACGTTGGCGCTATCCCTACTGAAGCCCCTTTCATACGTGAGGCATCACTGTGCTTGCATTTCTTAGGGGTGTGCATTCTCCCCCACAACAACACGATCTGGGGGCAGGGCCCTGAATTAATTCGGGGGCAGGGCTAAAGTTTAATTAGTTTTTTCTAGGACCTGATTTGAGGGTTAGGTTGCTGAGGTGCAGGATGGCATGCTTCGGGAAGTAAGGTGTTTAGGTAGCTACCACCATAATCACAATCATTCCTCCCACAATCTCAATAATTTATCTTCCCCCCCAAAAAACAGAAAATGAAGATCTGGGCTAAGAGGCTTTAAAATTAATGGAGATGCAGAAGTTTGTATGGAGAACTAGGACTACAGCTCCCACTTCTGATGGTTATATTACCTCCAGGATCTGTGCTGGCTGGGGCTGATGGGAGGTGTAATCCAAAACATCTAGTGGGCACCAGGTTGGGGAAGGCTGGCCTAGCGGACAGTAGAGAAAACCCAGTGAATGGTCTCAGCCAACTTCCTTCAGGCGAGACCCCGGTATTCAAACACAAATGGGCTATTTTTCCCCCGCCCCTTCTGTGACTTTCATCCGCTCTTACCATTGCAGAAGCAAATACAGAGAAACTCTGCCAGAATAGCTTTCCTCCCATCGCGGGGATTTTTGCCTCCGCTTGATTCACGTTCAGGCCTCTCCTTCAGGTACTTCTTAAGCAGGCAGAAGTGGAAACATTCCCAGAATCCCCCTGGTGTTTGAAAGGCATTAATGGATTCATTTGGCAGCTTCTCATTGGTTTACCAAAGTGCTTTATAAATATTAAAGTGGAGGAATATTCCCCCAGTGCCTTATGACTCAGATCTCAGAGAGAGAGAGAGAGAGAGACTGGGTTTGTGTCCAAACATGTCTCTGTAATCCCAATTTTGATTAAAACTCAGATTTATTCTGCTTCAAATGACCTTTTTATTGCCCCTTGTTATTACTCATTTATTAATCTCAACGGATGGAATATATTATTATCTAGGCTGACCAGATACATCCAGCCTATTTCTAAATGTTAAAAAGGTTTAGGGTTTGTTTCTTTGCTCCCACTCTGCTTTCAAACTTGGCTGAATATTCACAGTTGAAGTCTCTGGTGAGCCAGACTAGATGTGATGTGATTTGCGCCAATTATCAATTGCGCACATGGCTTTTAAAAAGCAAAGGGCAGGCATGGGGGAGCCCTAAGTGGATTGGGACCCTGGTGTGGGAGAGTAGGCAGGCTTCAGCCCTTTGTCCCTCAATGTGGTCCTGATAGAGTTCTGATCAGATCGGGCGTGGTGGGAGGCATGACGGCTATTTGATTTATAAATGAAAAGCTCCACTGGCTGCAATGGGAGCTTTCCCTCCAATGCAAATAGCAGCCACTTGAGGGAGGGAGCAATTTAGATAGAGAGTGGAGTGGGGCCATTGGCATCTCATGAGGTTTGGCCCTGAGGGTAAAGACAGGCATATGTAGATGGTTTTTAAGGGAGGGGGTGGTTTTCCTTTAGGGCTGTGCTCTGTATTTGGCTGAGTCCTGAGCTGAATCAGGTCTCTTCAGAGTCTTTTGAGCTTCGGCCGAGTCAGGTTCAAATAGCTCCGGATCACTAGAGGTCATGTACAGCAGCCCAGAGTGATCTGAGGCTATCGGGGTGGGGGTATTGGGAATGTGAGCGGCAACATCCAATGCTGGGTGCTGCCCTCTCACATTGCTCTTCAACCGTCTACTGCAATGCTGTTCTCTCTTTAAAGCCAGCATGGGATTGCCTGAGATCACTAGTGATCCCACGGAAACAAGCACAGGCGGGAGGAGGAATCTCCTTCCTATTGCTGTGGGGGTTGCGCACCATTCCACAAATGCACCCGAACCAGGTGCAGAGCAAGTTCTTGCATGGTGCTGGTTGCACCTGCCTGCTATCGGGGGGGGGGGAGGAGATGTAGTGTCTCCTTCCCCCCTCCCAACCATATTTTTAATTTTAAAAACCCTTAGCACCACCCCCACAATACCTTTGGGGATGGATCTGGGGCAGGGTGGATCTTTAGGACAGGGCAAATTGGTCCTCCTCGGAGCCCAGAGATTGAAGCCACAGGGTGGATCAGGAGGGATGTGCACAGCCCTACTTCCCTTTGAATATTACACAACTGGCTTTGCCCTAAAGAGCCAGTTAAATTGTTGTATAAATGCATTATGGCTAGTCCATAATGCATGCACCTTGGAACTGTGATTTGCTTGCACAAAAGTCCAGAGTCTGCTTTCTAAACAGAGTAGTCATATCTTAACACAAGGGTGGAGCCATAGGTCCACCACACCTGCCTTAATGCTTCGGTTCATAGATTGAAGCTGCTTTGCTCATATGACCTCTCTTTCTGTTTTCTAATCTCCAGACAAAGCCTGCACTCTATTATCAGGTTGCAATGATCATCAATTACCTGGGGCACTGCATATCTGTCGGGGCTCTCATCATCGCCTTCTTGCTGTTCCTGTGCTTGAGGTGAGTAATCTGCTTTTCATTATGTTCATTCCCTGGTCGTGCAACTTGCACCTCTGTTTCAAAGCTCCCTTCTCTCAACTGCAGAGAATCTCTGTAAGCAAAGTCAGAGGGCAGGGGTGACAGCATAAAAGGAGGTGAATGTATGCTAGTGTTCGTATATTTTGTGACTCCACAACCACCCCATCGAAGCCCAGAAATTAGTACTAGGCAGAACACTCAGCGTCCAGAGAATCTTCCCTTCCCTTCCTTTCAGTAAATAAAAGAGCATGCTACAGTCCATTCCCAACCCAGTTAAGATCATTCTAGCTGACCTCACTTGCCATTCCCAGCGATTGTTTTGACCTCACTTGCCTTCCTGCAAATATACCATTGACAGCTCCAGTGAATGAGAGAAGTGTCTGGAAGCCAGCTGCTGGGCTCCATGCAGCTTCCAATATTTCGATTGACTCTTGGATGTTGAGCCCATCTGGTTTTGACCACACGCCTCCCTCTGGCCCCTCTGAGCCTCCTGTGCTGTTCTAGAACTCAACCCCTCTCAGTTTTGGAGCGTTTTGCATTTTCTGGCCATCTTGGGCTCAATAGCCAATAGCCTTGAGTCTGTCATTAGTAAATGCATGTCTCAGCTACACCAGGTCTGACTGCAGGTAGACTCACATGACTGAATGCAGCTCTCAGGGCCAAGATCCACTGCAGGCTCCATGTTTGGGAGGAGGGGTTTAGGCAAGAGACCCTCAATGCCCCGCCTTCCTAAGTGAGTCTGTCCCTTCCTGTTTGCTTGCCAGAATAGGGGGCCATTGAACAAGCAGGTTGCAGTGGTGAAGAGTGGGGGGGATCCAGGGGGATCTTGCCCTGCAGTCAGTCCACTCTATGGCCACTGAGCATGCTCAGTTGTCATTGGGTTGTTTTGGGGAGAGGTTTTCTCCCTGCTTCCCCCATAGGGATGGGGGAGGATTTCGATTCAGATCGCACTGAAGGCAAATTCGTCAAATTCTCACTTTCCAAAACCATATGCGAACCAAAACACAGCCATTTCGAAATTCACACTCTTCAAATTTTGCAGTGAGGTTCTCCAGCCCAAGGAATGCATACAAACAATGTGTATACTCCTGTAACGCGTGCGTATAAATGCGTATATTGGAGATAAATAACATACAAAAACGCATTTGCAAAAATGTGTATATTAGGCAAAATTGCATATAAAATGTATATAGTAAGAGAAATTCACATTAAAATGGTGACAGATTTTCATGAGAATGTTAAAATAATACAAATTGATGTGGAAATGTAGGGGACTTAATTTAAGATTGGAAAAATGAGAGTGGAATGAAAATGACAGATTTGCCCATACCTGCTGCCCCATACATTTATTTTCCTCTCTGGAGAGTTTTTGGACTTCTGGGGTTTCCC
The DNA here is from genome assembly GCF_030035675.1 of Rhineura floridana. NCBI lineage: Eukaryota > Metazoa > Chordata > Lepidosauria > Squamata > Rhineuridae > Rhineura > Rhineura floridana. The sequence continues at coordinate 83,002,484 of NC_084489.1, read as the reverse complement.
TAACCCTTCCAATACCTTCCTCTTGTGTGTGAATGCATTAGGCTATCCATCTTGTAAGCCCCAGTGAATACTGTGGGGATGACTTCTAAGCACACATGCATTGAGTTGCCCTGATAGAGTTTCTTTTTTTTTTTACAATAATTTTTATTCAAATTTTCATAAAACATACAAAACAAAATCATAAAACATTCAAAGACAAAAAACAAAACAAAACAAAAATAATTAAACAAAAAAAATAAAATATTGACTTCCCATTTGTCACAGATCAAATCAGTTATAGGTCTACAATATATAACAATCCTGTCTCTTAAATCATATTATAAAATCACTTTCCTCCAGTAGTTATCTTAATTAATCATCAAATCTCATAAACATTACTTTATTCTTTCCACAAAAAGTCAAAGAGAGGTTTCAATTCTTTAAGAAATATATCTATCAATTTTTCTCCAAATAAACATGTCGATTAATCCATCTCGTTAATAATAATAATAATCTTATTGTCATAACCATAGTCCAAATAAACATTTCGATTAATCCATCTCATCAAAATCTGTTAGGTTCAATAATTTCAATAGCCATTATTCCATTATCCCTATTAGTTCCATCTTCCATCTCCAATAGTCCTGTTAAGTCCAGTAATTTCAGTGTCCAATCTTCCATTATCAGTATTCCATAATAATCTTGCTGTCGTAGCCATAGTCATATAATAAGAGTCTGATGGGAATTTCCTCTATCCCAAATATTTTCTTGCCATCCATTCTGAATAAGTTGCTGAAATACTGTTGTAAAGTCATATCTCTGTTCTTCTTTTTTACAAAATGCACTGGCTCATCTCTTGAGAGTTTTTCCATTGTCACATGGCTGCAGTTAATTCCATAGATTTTCTCTATATCAAACTCCATCACGTCATTCCAGTCCAAAAGATTATCCAAGCCATTGATAACTTTATCTCTAATATCTTCATTAATTTCTTCAGAGATAACGTTAAATTCCAAACAGTAGATTTTATTTCTAAAATCCATAAACTCCAGATCTTTTTCCAATTCCACATTTGTTCCAATCTCCAGGGCTTGTATCTTCCCTTTATTTTTTCTTTTCTCATCTCTGATCTCATTCTCCTCTCTCACAGGATCCCCTATTTCTTTAAGCTCCTGCGTCATTTTGCTCAGTTCAATTTTCAGCTCCTTACTACCCTGTCGCAGGGTTTGTTTCGTTATCTCAATCTCATCCATTATTTTCTGAAACATAGTTACTTCCAGATTCTCAGCCACTTTCTTGATTGCCATTTTTAAAACCACGAAAACAAAGCAAAACAAAAATAAAGAAGAACCACTTCTTATTTCAGCAACAATTGGGTTAATATTCCAGGCTTGATGACATCACAGTATAAACAGAGCAGCCTGCCTTATCTCTCTATGTTCAAGAATGCAAAACAAATTTAGTTCCCAGCATCAAAACAGTTAGTGGCGTCGTGAAGAAGCAGATTCGTCAAAATAAAATAGACCAAAAAGAGAATAGTCCCAGACAATATAATATTCCTCGGAATAGAAATCAGGAATAGAAATCCCTCTTCTGTTTATATCTTTAGAATGCACTTCCAGGACAGCTTTTTGCGACAGAAACAGAGATAAGCTGTTAATTTCGTGAATAACAGAGAAGAGTTATAGCTCACCCAGAAGTTGTCCAAAGCCGATCAATCTGACAAATCTCCTTTTGCTGCAACAATTTAGACCAAGTAAAAAAAATAATAGAAAGAAGGGTGCTTGCCTGTTAGTCCGTTCTCTCTTTAAAGAAAAGATAAACGTATCGCTTAAGCAGATAGAGCTTGTTCGGAAGTCCGTCCGGCATTGTTGGCTGGACCTTATCTCATAAATTAATGAAATCCAGTCCTCCCAACAAAAACAGGCTTTTGAGGTTGATCTCTACGTTTCTCCCTGCCCGGGAGAAATTTCATCAGTCAAAAAAAAAAAATGTTCTGACTGATTTATATCTGAATAAGCTTCTTTTGAGGCGGGAGCCCGTCCCAAAAGCAGGCACAAGCGATGTCACCCTTCCCGGAAGTCCGCCCTGATAGTTTCAAAATTCTCAGGAATTTCAAGAGAAGTTAGAAGAGTTTTGATAAGACAAGCATCGTTTTGTGGAAGGGGGTCTATGTATTCCCAAACAGGGAAAAGTTTGATGTTGGTGCAGGATGGGAGCTAATCTCCAGCTTCTCTAAATGTACCTGCTATCATTGGACTACACTCCTTGGTTCCCTCGTAGCTAATGAAAGAGGAAATAATTCACTGTAATCATATCTACGCTCTCTGAAGACAGAGAGTCACAAATACCCAAGTAAGCAAGAAAGTTGCAATTTAGCTCATTCCTTCTAGCTGCGTCGTTTGTTTTCTAGCTTCTAATATATGATAAGTCCATTTCTTAGCTCATTTTCAGCTGCGTGACTCTCTTACATTGGCTTTAGACTTCCAGAACCAAAATTGATTCACCTTTTTTTTAACGCTTCCATTGAGTTAATACTCCTACATTAATATACCTCTTTCCTTTCATCAGCAATACTGTGCAGAGTTATTGGCATCATCTGGGGATCTTGCATGTCACCTAGAAAACAAGTTTGTCGTCGTCAGAATCAGTGCTTCCTGGGTAGGCAGCAGTTGTGCCAAACGGATTTGAAAGATGTGTTAGATTCAAAGATAGTATTGTAAGTCACTTCATGGCCTTCATGCAACAAGCCACTAAGAAATCTAATAAATGATTATGGTGATGAAAATGACAGTGACAGTGGTGGCTCCATGTCAGTGGGGCAATGGGACCCGCTCCGGGTTGTAGTCCGAACTTAGCTCTTTGAAAGTTCCGGGTACAACCCAAAGCGGATTCCATTTCCCCATTGGCATGGAGCCACCAGCCGCCACTGGATGATGATGATGTAGTAACTGGCCTGATATCACACAGTGAAGTTCAGGAATCCCTGAAGAGTTGAACCAAGATCTCTCTAATCTTACTCCAAGGTCACATCCACACCAAAGCACTCTTATACCACTTTAATGGTCACGGCTTCTCCCCAAAGAATCTTGGGAACTGTAGTTTATTAAGGGTGCTGGGAGTGGTTAGGAGGCCCCTCATACCACTACTATTCCTATCTCCCTTAACAAACTTCAGTTCCCAAGACCCATGACTGTTAAAGTGGTATGTGTTTAAAAATCATGATGTCGATGTGACCTGACACTCTAACCCAGGGATGGGGAACCTTTTTCAGCATTCATAGAATCATAGAACACTAGAGTTGGAAGGAGCCTATAAGGCCATCAAGTCCAACCCCTGCTCAAGGCAGGAATCCAAATCAAAGCATTCCCAACAGATGGCTGTCCAGCTACCTCTTGAATGCCTGCAGTGTCGGAGAGCCCACTACCTCTCTAGGTCATTGATTCCATTGTCATATGGCTCTAACAGTTAGGATGTTTCTCCTGATGTTCAGTTGAAATCTGGTTTACTGCAACTTGAGCCCATTATTCCGTGTCTTGCACTCTGGGACGATCGAGAAGAGATCCCGGCCCTCCTCTATGTGACAACCTTTCATGTACTTGAAGGGTGCTATCATATCTCCCCTCAGTCTTCTCTTCTCCAGGCTAAACATGCCCAGTTCTTTCAGTCTCTCCTCATAGGACTTGGTTTCCAGTCCCCTGATCATCCTTATTGCTGTCATGGCCCCGTCAGAGGACTCCTCAGATGAGGACGACTCGGGAGTAACAGCAGCAGACCCAGGAGCAGCAGGAGACACGGAGGAGCCTCCTGAGAATCCAGCTCCTTCTGCCCCTCAGCTGCAGAGCACCCCAGGGACAGCAGAGGCCCTGCAGCCAGACACAGACAGTGAACAGGATACTCCTCCCTCACCTGCAGAACGTAGACAGCAGAAGGTCAGGCAGAAGAGAGGCAGGCCTGTCTCCTTAAGGCCCAAACGCTGAGGGCTCACACCTGCTGTCCATCCTGCTCTTTATAAGGCACACCTTGGCTGCAGCTTGTTGCTGACTGCAACGTCAGGCGTGGCTTTGTGTAGACCTAGTTTCCCTGCAGCATCTCTTTGACTGACCTCCTTGGCAATTGATCCCGGACCTCCACTGACCTCGCTTCTGGACTTTTGACTCGGCAAGTATGCTTCGGATAGGCCTGGCAGATTTACAACCCGACTGCTGGCTAAGGACTTTCCTTCCCTGCCAGAGACCCAGGAATTTCCAGCCCCCCCTGACACTGCTGATGCAGTGTAGAGCTGACAATTGCCCTCCTCTGAACCTGTTCCAGTTTGTCTGCATCCTTCTTGAAGTGCGGAGACCAGAACTGGATGCAGTAGTCAAGATGAGGCCTAACCAGTGCTGAATAGAGGGGAACTAATACTTCACGCGATTTGGAAACTATACTGTTAATGCAGCCTAATATAGTATTCCCTTGAGGGTAACCTTCCAGGGGGCCACATCCCAGTGATGGGTAGAGCTATAAGCAAAAGTGAGTGGAGCATTGCATTTACTCCCTGCAGCCTCATAAAGGATGAGGAGAGTGAGACAGCAGCAGTAGTTGGATCAAGAAAAACACAAAGATGAAGACATTGAAGAAGGGCTGCTGGCAGGTACACTGCAACAAAGGAGAGATAAGAAGCAAAGAGGGGGAGAACGTCTACCCCAGTGAAGTTGCTGGCGCAGAATACTAATTGAGAGGAGGAGAAAAGGAAAACAGAGCGGAGGGGCTTATAGTTATAGAGACAAAACAGGAGTCAGAATGACACAGATGTAAGAGGAGCAGCTGTGAAAGAGAAAGAGACAGGTGAGGGTTACAAATGCAGTGGCAAGCCACAGATAGCAGAGAGAACTTGTAAGGGTTGTGTATCACAAAAAGGGATCTGGTGATGAGAAGAGTCCTTTCCTGATGGAGAACCCCCCAGGTGGAACCTGTAGGCAGGAATGGTTCTGGGGCTCCGAGGCCTCCTTGGGGATCTTATTGGGAAGACATGTCCTGACAGAGTATATAAGTTTCCCTCCTCATTCTCTAGGGTTCCAGAAGGGCCACTCAGCCCCTGAATTCCTTGGCCTGGAACTGACTGTTGAAGCAGGCAGATGTTAGTCCTTCACAAACCAGGGCTGCCTCACCGGACTGCTGCTGCTTGTGACTCTCGTAGCTTCTCACTCTGCTGGCAGATGCAAGGGGCAAGGTGGGGCGGGAAGCAGAGGTGTTCAGATGCCTCCCCCCACCCCAGTTCTCAGATGTGACTCGGCTACATTCCAGGCATGCAGAGGCGTGCACAAATATCTCCATCATCCATCCGGGCAAGCGGGAGGCATCCTCACGGTCCGAGAACACATGCGAGCCTGGCAAAAGCATTCAAGGAAGTTGCAGAAATGTCAAGGAAGCGTTCAAGAAGGGCAGCGATTTTGACACACCCCTCCATTCTCCATCAAGGCAACCGAGAGGTGTTATCACAATTCAAAGACACATTCGAGCCAGGCAGAAACGTTCATGAGGGCATGGAGCAAGGCCAGTGACGGTATGGCAGGAGTGCAGAAACTCAGGCCGGGGGGGGGAGCGGAATTGCCTACTAGGCTTCTCTATCTGACTCTCAGGACTCTCCTCAGACCCCACCCCCCTCCCCAGGCCAAAATATCTAGAGGGCATGAAGTTGGAGGAGACTGCTTTTGCAAAAGGGGAGGGCGCTCCAAGCAAGGGCCTTTGCAAATTCCTACATGAAATGACCTAAACTGCACGTCTTGGACTGACGTGCAGTTTTGGAACTCGGCTGTTGATCAAATGTTTGCATTTCTCTAAATGTTGCAATGCAGGCCTTGGCAATTTGAATGTACTTACTTAATGTTATTTATAGGGTGCCCAATATTAGACATTCTCTGGGCAGCTCAGAAAATGAAAATAACCAAGTTAAAAATACAACAAACATGAAAAAACAATAATAAAACAAATTACAGCACTAGAAACACAAGAAAAGTTTTCATAAAAGAGCAAAGAAAACAGAGCCAAGAAAAAAAATCAATAGAACGAAAACATTAAAAGTTACAACATTGCGTAAAAAGAAGGGGAAGTGAAAGGTATTGGCCAGGTGCCAAAAAGACATTAAAGTAGCTGTCATGTAGTTCTCTCTGGGAAGGACATTCCACAAGCAGGGTGCCACCACTGAAAAGGCCAGTAGTGGACGGTGTTGTTTGGTGGAGCCTTCCTCCTGACACTGGCGCTGCTGCAACTTACCTAGGCTGAACTGGGGCGATGTGGTGGCAAGGACAGGGATGCATGGATGCACCAAGGGGAGCCGATCTCTCACTCCCACTGTTGCAGTCATGCAGCACCAACCTCAACCTGCTGTTGGGAGGGCAACTCTGACCCACCACACTGGTTGCCATAGAAAAGGCCTTTTCACTTGTAGTCACCCATTGTATTGCACTTAGCAGGGGCACTTGCAGAGGGGCCTCAGATGAAGAACTCAGAGTCTGGGTAGCTACGTTTGGGAACAAACAATGCTTCAAGTTTTGAGTTCCTAAGCCAGGGAAGGGGAGCCTTTTTCAGCCTCAAGGTTGCATTCTCTTCTGGGCACTTTCCTGGAACCACATGCCAATAGGGGTGGGGCCAAAACTAAAAGTGGACAGAGCAACAAATGTAAATTCAGAGCTTGGAAAAGTTACTTTTTTGAACTACAACTCCCATCAGCCCAATCCACTGGCCATGCTGGCTGAGGCTGATGGGAGTTGTAGTTCAAAAAAAGTAACTTTTCCAAGCTCTGTGTAAATTCTACCTTTGGGCAGTAGGCTGGGTTTCCACTAGGGTTGCCAGGTTCAGGGCCTGAGGCTGATCCTGTATCTTTAGGAGAAGAGAAAGTCAGCCAAGTGCAGGTGTTATTGCAACACTGTAATGGGAAAAACCACAAGGTGGAATTTTCCCTTCTCCCTGAAAAACTTTTAAAGATACAGAAGACCTCTTGGAGAAATAATTAAACAAATGGAGCGAAAGTATGTGTGAGGGGGGTGGAAAGATGGATGTCCCAAGAGTAGGGTTCCCAGGTTCAGGAGGCTGGGCCCAGCCTCCAAGAGGTCTTCTGTATCTTTAAAAGTCATGCAGAGGGAAGGGAGAATTCCACCTTGTGGCTTTTCCCATTACAATAATAATAATATAATGTTGTGCTTGGTAGTAACTGGTTTCAACTGGCCTCGAAGAACATCAGTCAAGGGGACAGCAGAAACAATGGTAACATTAGTCCTGTAGACAGAATATTGGAATAGGAAATATGCTTGCATATGATGGAAGCATCAAAATTGGAGGGAGAAACATCAATAATTTAAGATATGCAGATGATACCATACTCTTAACCAGTAATGATTTGAAACGAATGCTGATGAAAGTTAAAGAGGAAAGCACAAAAGCTGGACTACAGCTGAACATCAAAAAGACTAAAGTAATGACAATAGAAGACTTATGTAACTTTAAAGTTGACAATGAGGACATTGAACTTGTCAAGGATTATCAATACTTTGGCACAGTCATTAACCAAAATGGAGACAATAGTCAAGAAATCAGAAGAAGGCTAGGACTGGGGAGGGCAGCTAGGTTCGTCCTCAAATGCAAAGATATATCACTGAACACCAAAGTCAGGATCATTCAGACAATGGTATTCCTGATCTCTGTGTATGGATGTGAAAGTTGGACAGTGAAAAGGCGGATAAGAGAAAACTCAACTCATTTGAAATGTGATGTTGGAGGAGAGCTTTGCGCATACCATGGACTGTGAAAAAGACAAATAATTGGGTGTTAGAACAAATTAAACCAGAACTGTCACTAGAAGCTAAAATGATGAAACTGAGGTTTTCATACTTTGGACACATAATGAGAAGACATGGTTCACTAGAAAAGACAATAATGCTGGGAAAACCAGAAGGGAGTAGAAAAAGAGGAAGGCCAAACAAGAGATGGATTGATTCCATAAAGGAAGCCACAGACCTGAACTTACAAGATCAATCAATCATTTATTATTACGGTCAAAGACCAGCACTATAAAATATTAAAACAATAAAATGATAAAACATATCAATATTATACAGAGAAGGAAACAAACAGCAGCCGCATGAGATAATATGGCACTAACAGTGTTGAATAAACACATCAGTGTGCAATAGCCCCCCCAAGATTATCTATTATTGTTATTTGCTGTCGGAGCTCCACAATTTTCCACATTTTATTACACGTGCTGATAAGAGGCTGATTAGGAGAGCATGTATGTATGTGTTTCTTTTCCCTACTTCTTTTTAAAGCATAATTTTTAAACTTACAAGATCTGAACAGGGTGGTTCGCGACAGATGCTATTGGAGGTCGCTGATTCATAGGGTCGCCATAAGTCGTGACTGACTTGAAGGCACATTAACGACAACAAAATGCTTGTAAGGTGTAGATACAGATGCATATAAGGGAGGGGGAGTTGTAAGCAGTGAGGTCAGAGGGAAATAAATGCAGAACAGTACAGATAGTGGCAATTCAGTTAGAGCTAAAATGTGTGCACAATTAACATGGTGCCCCTTTACAACAGCAGCGTTACGTGACAAAGCAATAAACCAAGAAAAGTGAGTTAATTAACATCTGATAGCGGGAAATGAAGCCATTGTCTCTATTCAGACCCACATGAATCGCGTTGAACCTTGTGATGAATCGTAATTCAGCGGTTTCACCCTAGAGCCTCCCTTTCACATTCCTTTGTTCAAATACGGCAACCTTCAGATTTATTTATTTATGTAGAAGGTTTATAAATTACATGCTCAAAAAGCTCTGAATGTGGTGGATCATTAAGGTTGGCAACAAAACACAGCTAAAATCCACAAACCAATTAGCAAACGAATATGCCATCATCATGAAAACAAATATAAAATCAACAGAACTTTTAAAACAAAAACAGGTAACTAAATGCTAGGTCAAGGCAGGCTTGCTGCAACAAAAAGTTTTCAGCAGGTATCTAAAGCAACAAAGCGAGGATGTCTGCCTGATGTCAACAGGACGGGGAGTTCCAAAGCACAGGTGCTGACACACTTAAGGATAGACTCCGCAAATGCAGAATGGTGCAAGTTTTGTAGATGGAAACAACCAAATGGGTATGTATATGGCAAGGCTATCCCTTAAGTAAACTGGTCTCTAGCCATGAGATCAGTGGGAGAGAATCCTGGTAGCTCAAGACTGCTTTTTGATGGCTTGGGAACCTAGTTCCTAAATGGCTTGGGAACCTAGTACCTAAAAGAGCATCTCCCCTGATTATTGACCATCTTGGTCCCTACAATTGCCAGGGGACGCCTAGTTGGTGGTGGTACCACCACTGGGGGCTGCCCAGTTGGCACTGACCCATAACTAGACCTTCTTGGTGGCAGTTCCCAGTTTGTGGAATGCCCTTTCTGATGTGGTGCATCTGACTCCCTCCTTGTTAACATTCAGGAGGAATGCAGAAACATTCCTGTCCACCCCGGCATTTGACGGCTGAAAGAGTCTGATTCCGGCAACCTTGCAGTTGTTAGCAGTGAGAATGTGTGGCTGTTTCTAAATGTTTTTTAAATGGTTCTTAATGTTCTTAAATGTTTTTAGATGTCCTTAATTGTTTTTAAATTGTTTAAATATCTTTTGTTTTATTTTAATTGTATTGGTTTATTACTTTCTTTGTTTGCACCTTTGGGAGGAAGGACGGATTAGGAATTTATCAATAAAGAAATACATATGAATATAAATATTGGCATTTATGAACATTGCCATACTGGTGTCAAAAATGGGAGTCAGTGCACTGCAAGTGCTTCACTTTTGCTCGCCTCTAGTAGGGGAAGGAGAAAAGGTCCTCAAATGCAAAGATGTATCACTGAACACTAAAGTCAGGATCATTCAGACCATGGTATTCCCAATCTCTATGTATGGATGTGAAAGATGGACAGTGAAAAAAGTGAATAAGAGAAAAATCAATTCATTTGAAATGTGGTATTGGAGGAGATCTTTGCACATACCATGGACTGCGAGAAAGACAAATAATTGGGTGTTAGAACAAATTAAACCAGAACTGTCACTAGAACCTAAAATGATGAAACTGAGGTTATCATACTTTGGACACATCATGAGAAGATATGATTCACTAGAAAAGACAATAATGCAGGGAAAAACAGAAGGGAGTAGAAAAAGAGGGAGGCCAAACAAGAGATGGATTGATTCCAAAAAGGAAGCCGCAGACATGAATTTATAAAATCTGTACAGGGTGGTTTATAACAATTGCTATTGGAGGTCGCTGATTCATAGTGTCACCATGAGTCATAGTCGACTTGAAGACACATAACAACAACAGTAGGGGAAGGGGGAGGAGAATTTGATTCAGTTCATATTTAAATGCAAACCTACCTAATTCACACTTTCCAAAACGATACAAGGACTGAAAAAGAGCCATCCTTTGAAATTCACACTTCTCTGAATTTTGCGATGCAGTTCCCCAGCCAAGTAATATATACAAAAATGCATACAGTATACTAGGGTAAGGTGTGCATAAGAGAAAATAACATACAAAATGCATTATATGAGGGGAAAATTGTTTTGCAAAAATATGCATATTCAGAGAAATTGTGCCCAAAATGCTACATTTTCATGTGGACCTTTTTCCAAAAAAATTGCAAAACTGATGTAGAAATGTGGAGAACTGAATTGAGATTGAAAAAATGAGAAAGCAAGAGAAATCAGTTTCCGTGAAGGGGGGAGGCGCTGGAGAGAAGAGCGAGAACTTGCCGTCTCTCTGGCCTGCCAAATGAGTTGCTTCGTCTGCCGATCTGCAGGGCTAATGAGGAAACAATAGCAGCTGCTCCACCAATTGCTGATGAAGTGGAGAGGGATGATTAAATGCCCTTGCAAAAACATGCGGTGAAGCTGGAGGGAGACTCGCGCAGAGAAGCCCTTTTGCAGTGATCCTTCATGTATCGGAATACACCTGGGGCAGCATGCAGGGTGCTTACAGGATGAAGCACCAGGATGCTGCTATCGACGCAGAAACATGACCCGAAATGCACACTCCAGGGCAGCAGCAAGGTTAACACTTTGTTCTGCCCTGGTGGCCAGTTGATGCCTTTTAGTTCAGTAGAGCTCACTCCTGCCAAGTCAGGGGGCAAAGAACCAGCAGATTTGGTAGCAAAGGTTGCAGCCTAGCAAGGACACTTGCTCTTGCCTGCTTCTTCCTGTAACGGCATCCAAAGTTTGAATGATCCCAGCATGGGAATGGAAATACCAGTCAATTCTGGTTCTCTCTCATTTTTCCCATTCTTAAATTCAGCTCTCCACATTGCTGCAGCATTTTTCTAATTTTTTTCTTTTAAATCCTCATGAAAATTCTCCAGCATTTTAATGGCAATTTCTCTCAATAAACACGTTTGTAGGCAGTTTTGACTGTATGTACACATTTCTGCAAGCCATTTTTTGTCACATAATGCATTCTCTGCATGTTATTTTCATGCATGTGTTCATTTTTATGCACGCTTTCCCCTCATGTATGCATCTTTGTTAACATTGTTTGGTGAACTGCGTCACAAAATCCAGAGAAGTGTGACTTTCCAAGGATGGCTGTGTCTCAGTTCTCCACTCTTTTGGAAAGTGTGAATGTGGTGGGTTTGCCTTTAAATGTGAACTGAATCAAACTTATCTCCCATTACCCTACCAAAGACAAGCAAAAGTGAAGCACTTGCAGTGCACTGAGTCCCATTTCTGATGCCAGCATGGCAACGTTCACAAAGGATGGCTGTGTTTCAGTTCTCTTATCGCTTCGGAAAATGTGCATTTGATAAATTCGGCTTGAAATGAGAACTGAATCCAAAATCTCATTCATCCCTATCCCAACAGGGTAAGGATGGGGAACTTCAGGGCGGGCAGCCATATGTGCCCTACCCACCCACCTAGGCCTCTCTGTCACCCCCTGCTGAGGCCACGCCTTTCTTCCCAGGCCACACCCCTCACCAGCCTGCTCCATGTCCTTCTTGAGTGCTTTCGTGCCTGGCTTGAATGTGTCCTGGAACTGTGGTGGTTCCTCTTGCTTACCTGAATGGAAAGAGGAGTGTGTAGAAACCTCTTGAGATTTGCATTGCTGAATTTAGCCCACTGTACAAAGATATAACTTGTGTCCATTGCTCTGCCAACCTCTCCCTCTGGCCCCACCCATCTTGTCATGTGATCCCCAGAAAATTCCGCATGAGGGAATGTGACCCTTGGTTCTCCACCCCTACAACAGGAGATGAAGGGCAGGCGTCCTTTGCAAGGAGCCACTTGCTTCCTTCAGCATTCCAGCGTGGAGGCTGCCAGGGCCCCGACCCATGTTGATTGGACAGTGTGAGATGCTCCTCAGAGGGCTTTGGGATCCTGTTGTTTTAAGGAGAGCAAGGGTCTGCACCGTCCATTATACAATCTAAAAAAACATGACACAATAAGGATGAGGGAGGGGGAGGGAAGAGGAAGAAAGCAAACTCAGGCACTGCTTCTTAGGCTGTGGATACACCACATCTAAAGCTCATTTAAAGCACATGACTTCCCCAAAGAATCCTGGGAACTGTAGTTTACCCATCATAGAGTCACAATTTCAAGCATCCTTAGCAAAGTACAGTTCCCAGATTTTTTGGGGGGGGAGTGTTGTGCCTTCAGTGTGCGAATTTCTCCTAGTAAGCATATTTTGTAAGTAGTTTTGAATAATATACATCTTTGTGCAAGAAAAACCACCTAACATCATGCATCTATTATATTATTGTCCCTAATGCCTTCATTTGTATGCATACTTTCCCTTAATATATGCATTTTTGTAAACACTGGTTGTTGAACTGCAGCACAAAATTCAGATACATGCAAATGATTAAGGATGGCTGTCTGTTGGTTCTCTTCTTGTTTCAGAAAATGCAGATTTGATAGCGTTGGTTTTAAATACAAGCTGAATTGAATTTCTTCCCCTTCCCTAGCTGCCACCTCAATTAGCATGGAAACTTTCTGTCATCCGCCATAAACAAGGGTTACCACTCCTACGAGGAACGGATGTGATATTGAGCCATGTTTTCATAGTATAATATTTGTGTTTGTTTTTAACATTGTTGTAAGTCACTTGGAGACCTTCAGGTAACAACTGACTAATAAATCTAATCAATAATAATTATGCACAAGGATGGCACAGCCAGCATGGATTTTTCACATTCCGCCATGTTAAATTGAAAATACCCCCATGCCATTCTGCTGCTTCCCATAAGCTCATTTCAAAACACAGTCTTACAAAACTTATAGTCCTGAACTCAGAAGCGCTTGCTTACCTACCCTGTAGGTTTCTGTGGTGATACATAAAACACTCAGAGAGAATTGAGAGTTCAAAGTGTAAAACAGCCTATTAGCTACCGGGATAAGTTCAAGGTGCTGATTTTGGTATATAAAGCCGCCCTATACAGCTTGGCCCCTTATATACCCAGTCGATCACTGTGCTCTGCAGGTGAGGGCCTCCTGCAGATACCATCTTATCAGGAGGTCTGGTCCACACAACATTGGAAGCAGACCTTTAGTGTAGTGGCACCTACCTTTTCAAATTCTCTCCTCTTAAATATTAGACAGACACCATCTCTGTTATCTTTTTGGCACCTACTGAAGACCTTCCTCTTCCAAAAAGCCTGTTAAGTAGAGACCTTATCCCAGTCTACTTCTTTGTTGGAATTGCTTTTTAATATGTTTTTAAAGTGTTTTTTTTAAAAAAAAAGAAAGATTTTTTCAAGATGTTTTGTTTTAATATGTTTTTAAGGATGTTTTGTTTAAATATATTTTAAAGTTTGTTTTTATGATGTTTTAGAGTGTTTTTAGTGCCTTTGTTTGCTGTCCTGGGCTCCTGCTGGGAGAAACGGTGGGATATAAATCAAAGAAAGAAAGAAAGAAATCCAGACAGTGGCCTCAAAATTTGTTGAAATTAATTAAAAACTAGCCATGTTCACAGAGTACCTGTAATCCTGTTACTGACCTTGCCCAATACTCTGACCTTCATCTTCTGCAGTTTAAAAGTTAAAAAAAGAATGGCTGGTTTTTAATTAATTTAAGGAATTTAACATTGCAGTCTGTGATAGTGCAGGTATGCTCAGTAAGAACCAACTGTCAGTGTGTGTGCAGCGTTCTAAAAGCCAGACTTACAGCTATTTGGCTTGGCTAATCAGGGAACCATATGCACACCAGGCATTTATTCCACTTTAAACAATTATGGCTTCCCCCAAGAATCCTGGGAAGTGTAGCTTGTGAAGGGTGCTGAGACTATTATTAGGAGACTCCTGTTCATCTGACAGAGCTCCAGGGGCCAGAGTGGTTGAACAGTTAGCCCCTCTTCTGGGGATTGTAGTTCTGTGAGGGGAAATAGGGCATTTTTACAAATTTGTAGGGCAGTACAGTATCTCAGACAGGAGGTCAGGTCTCCTGCTCCCCTGGTGCATTCACTATAGCTGCCCAATTTCTCTGCTTTTTAAAGGTTGATAGAAATATCTGTAGGTTGTAGGTAGATTTTTAAACCGCAAGGGTTTTTTGCCTGTTAGTGAATAACAACATCAACAACTCCTAACACAACTTCATTATATTGGTGGTATAAAGACAACAAATGGGATCTGCAGCAAAATGTTGCAGTGTATTCCCAGCAGGCATACTGTCATCCAAAGCTCCTACCAGCCAGCTATCCCCTCTTAGGATACTATAAGCAGTGGCTGCTGGCTGCATGTCAGTGAGGCAGTAGAATCAGCACCTTGGGCACCTCCTTGAAGGTTCGGACTAAAACCCAGAGCAGATTCCACTGCCGCTCTGACATGGAGCCCCCAGCCCCCACAGGCAGAAAGGATCTCAAGCAGGGCATTCCACTCGCTAGCTTTCCCATTTTTAATTTTTTTCACTCAAGATTCCGTGGTTGCTGCGCATGCTCAATCCTCATTGGGCTGTTTTGGGTTTTCTCCTCTTCATTTATTTATTTTTCAAAAAAGATTTTGTACTTTGCAAACCCCATGGTTGCCCAAGCATGCTAATGCCTCCCTTTTTATTTCTCAGTGACCGTGTTCTGGCTCTATTTCTGTTGGCACACACCATCTGTGTCTGCAATTAGGGGGAATTATGCTAAAATTGCCGTTGGATATGGATGTCTGTCTGGATGTACAGGCTCTAGGCAGCAGTTTTGAACTTGTTCTGAGGAGCACAGAGATTTTTCAGGACAAGAGTATTAATGGTGGACAAAAAAAACCCAGATATTGGAGAAACTCTGGAGAGTGGTTACTAGTCCCGATACAGCAGCAAATATTGAGTTAGGTCAGCCAGCACTACGATCCAATATAAGGCAGATTAATATGTTCATATGGAGCCAGGCTGTCTTTCCCTTGCTGAAGGAATTCTTGCTTGTTGGCTGGGGAGCACAGGCTCAAAGCAGCTGTCGCAAGCCGCGCATAGATATAGGCGGTGTGCGGCTTAATGTTGTTTCAGTCCCTTTTATGGTACAGCTTACATGTTTTAGATGGAATCAGATAGCAACACATGGACAAGTTTTCTGGGCTGCCTTGAGGGATAGATCTCAATGCTTGCAATGAGAGAGGTGCTAATCTGTTATGAAACCTCTGGCTAACAAATGTAGTTATGGTACGGGCGCCATCCACGTCAGTGCAAGAAGAGGAAGAGGTGCACTGGAGCAATGCTGCATGTTAAAATGCACGTGCCAGGGAGGTGCCCAGTGTGGTGCTCTGAGTAAACATGGGAGAAGCAGCACCCTGCCGCCCATGGAGGAGTCAAACTGAATCCTCCCCAGGGTTCAGGGTGCCTCTTCTCAACAGCCTTCCCTGCAGGCAAAGTGCTTGAAAAGCAGCACTCTCCAGGATCGAATTCTTCCCTGCTCTCACTCAAGGGGAGGAGCAAGAAAGGGGTTCAGTCCTGTGGGCGCTGCTTCTGAAGCATCTCCTTCCCCCGCCCCAACCGAGAGCGGGGGGGGGTTGATCCTGTGGGGCAGGGAAAAATGGAAATGGACTGCCTTCAAGTCGATCCCGACTTATGGTGACCCTACAAATAGGGTTTTCATGGTAAGCGGTATTCAGAGGGGGTTTCCCATTGCCTTCCTCTGAGGCTGAGAGGCAGTGACTGGCCCAAGGTCACCCAGTGTGCTTCATGGCTTTGTGGGGATTTGAACCCTGGTCTCCCAGGTTGTAGTCCAGCACCGTAACCACTGTGTGTGTGTACTGCCTTCAAGCTGATTCCGACTTATGGCGACCCTATGAATATGGTTTTCATGAGGCTGAGAGGCAGTGACTGGCCCAAGGTCACCCAGTACACTTCATGACTTTGTGGGGATTTGAACCCTGGTCTCCCAGGTCATAGTCCAACACCTTAACCACTACACTATACTAAGGCTCTTGCAAAACAGTACCCTGCAGCCTACAGGATTGAATCCTCTGCACACTGGCTGTAATGGAAGATTCAATCTTGCACTTTCTCTGCAGGGGACGCGCTGGCAGAGCAGACCCCTGCAGCCTTCCCTCCCGATACCCTGCCCCCTGACAGCTCTGGATTACTCCAGGTGGACTGGGCCAATTCAGGGCTGTCTTGACATGACTCAGCCCAAGCACACATCCTCCCAAATCACCCTTTAGATTTGGGATTCAGCCGAGTTTAGTTCCCAACCCAAGTTTTTTCCCTAAATAATTTTCTCAAAACCTGTTTAACTTATGGCCTTACTAAATCCTTAAATAAGAGCATAGTTTGTTTTAGAAAAAGATTGATCAGATTCAGTCTCAGCAGCTTGTGGCAGCTCTGTTGGTATGCCATCTATTCCTGGTAATTTGTTTCTTCCAAGTATTTTAAGAGCAGCTTCCACCCACATTCTAACATTTGTGGTTCTTCATCATACGGTTCCTCCATGAATGAATCTGTCATCCTTGCATCTCTTTTATAGAGTTCTTCAGAGTATTGCTTCCATCTTCCCTTTTTTTTATCTCAGTTAGTCAGTGTGTTCCTTTGTTGATTATTCAACGTCCCTACTCGTGGTTTAAATTTCCCTTTCATTTCTCTAATCTTTTGGAATAGGGCTCTTGTTCTACCCTTTTTGTTGTCCTCTTCTATTTCTATACAATAACTATTGTAATAGTTCTCTTTGTCCCTATGTACTAGTTGCTGTATTGTTGCATTTAGGGTTCTGACTGTGTTTCTATCTCCTTTTGCTTTTGCTTTCCTTCTCTCTTTAACCCTTTTAAGAGCCTCTTCAGTCATCCATTGAGGTCTTTCTCTCTTTTTAATTAGAGGTATTGTCTTTTTTGCATTCTTCTCTGATAATGTCTCTGACTTCACTCCATAGTTCTTCTGGTTCTCTGTCAACTAAGTTTAAAGCCTCAAATCTGTTCCTTATTTGATCTTTATATTCTTCTGGGATGTTATTTAAATTGTATTTTGGCATTATGATTGCTTTGTTGTTCTTCTTTAGCTTTACTCTGATTTTGGATATGACCAGTTCATGATCTGTACTGCAGTCTGCTCCTGGTCTTGTTTTTGCAGAAAGTATGGAACTTCTCCATCTTCTGCTACCAGTTGTATAATCAATTTGATTCCCATATTGACCCTTTGGTGATGTTCACATGTACAGTCGTCTCTTCGATTGCTCAAAAAATGTGTTTGCAAGAAACAAATTATTGGCTTCACAGAATTCAATAAGTCTTTCTCCTGCTTCATTTCTATCTCCTAAGCCGCATTTCCCCACAATTCCTAGTTCTTCTCTGTTCCCTGCTTTTGCATTCCAGTCTCCCATGATTATCAGCACATCTTGTTTTGGTGTGTGATCAATTTCTTCCTGTACTTCTGCATAAAATCTTTCCAATTCGTCTTCTCCTGCGTTTGCCATTAGAGCATAGACTTGGATGATGGTTATACCGTATATTCCGGCATATAAAATGACTTTTTAACCCAGGAAAATCTTCTCAAAAGTCGGGGGTCATCTTATACGCCGGGTGTCGTCTTATAGGGCGGGTGCTGAAAAAGAGCGGGAAAATTAAGTCAAAAAATGACGGAGAAGAAGGGGCAATGGTGGCCGTATGCTGTTGAACTGGGAAGAAACTGCCCAGCACAGGCTCACAGGAGCAGCCGCGGGGCCGATAGCCGCACTAGCGGCTCTGAAAAAACAAAAATCCCAGAAGGGATTGGCAGGAGAAAACTGAGAAGGATAAATCAGCAGGGACAGGCAGCCGTCGTAGCCGACTGCAGAGCTCTCTGCGGCGGAATTAAAGCCGTGGCGTGCGGCTGAGGAAAAAATCACTCTAACGAGAGCGCCGCAGCCACAGGCTCTTGTGGGCGGCAATACTAAAATCGGGTGGCGAGGAAAGGCAGGGAGCCGCAGCCGCAAGCTCCTGCCTGAGAGAGAACCGCAGCCGCGGTCTCTCCAACGACGCCACAGGACGCGGCTCGAGGCAGCCTAGCCGAGAAAAGCTGCTCCAGGAGAGTTGCGAGCTCCCAAGACTGTGACGGAGCTCAGGAAGAAAAACTCGGAAACGGCCAAAGCCGTAGAGACCCGCAGCCGCGGTCGCTCTAGGAGCCGTCAGACAATCAACGGGGAAAATAAACTGCCCGAGAAATAAAATGAACTGAAAAAAGCAGTGAAAATAAAGACAGGGGAAGGGAGGGACTTGGGAAACACACAAGTACACTACCTCCGCACCCTGTCAGACAAATACACAACAAAGACGAAAAAACTTAGCTACGCTATAGGATCTCAATCTTGTTCGTACGAAGGCAAGAATGAACTGGAGAGTGGGAGGGGCCTGATGCCCCTAGTCTTGACTTCAAAGACATTCTTGCCTTCGCACGATAGGCTTTGTATACAACAACCAGCCAATCGCCGGTAAGGTACATCGCTTGCATGTCATAAGCAGGGGTAGTCTTATACGGCGAGTATATCCTAAACTCTATATTTTAACTGGAAAAGTTGGGGGTCGTCTTATACGCCCAGTCGTCTTATACGCCGGAATATACGGTATTAATAGGTTTGCCGTTAAATCTCATTGGTATAACTCTCTCAGACCTTGCATTATAGCTCCTAATTGCTTTTGCTACATCTCACTATTAAAGCAACCCCATTTCTTCTTATTTCTCTCATTTCCTGCATAAAAATTGTAGTTGCCTGATTGAAATGTCCCATTCCCATCCATTTTAATTCACTCACACCAAATATTGTCATGTTGATAAGTTCCATTTCTTGCTTGATGATTTCTAACTTTCCCTGGTTCATGCTTCTTACATTCCATGTTCCTTTTGTGTGTGTTGTACAACTCTGGACTCACCTTTTGCATCTGTGCGCATCAGCCTCTGGGCTTCCTTTCAGCTTTGACCCAGCTGCATCATTAGTCACAGCGCTACTCATACTTGTCCTTTGTTCTTCCCCAGTAGCTCATTGAGTGCCTTCTGACATGGGGGTCTCACCTTCCAGCACTATCTTGTGTTGCATTTTGGATACTCTGTTCATGGGGTTTTCATGGTAAGAGGTATTCAGAGGTGGTTTACCATTGCCTTCCTCTGAGTCTGGATGCATCTTAGTCTGGTGTCTCGGCTTTGACCATTCCACCATGGGTGCCCCTGCTCGGAGTCTAGCTGCTTGGTCTAGACTCCTGACGGCATTGCTCTCAGCTTCTTCAACACTCTCAAACCCCCTCACCACATTAAGGTGTCTCCTAATATTCCTAAACACCAGTTTCTTATGATACCCCTTGCTTTTCTAGAGGCCCAGATGCTTTTGATGTCTGTGAGCAGCAGACAGAATGAAATATCTACTGATTACATGTTTCTTTTGGAAGCATTGATGGTTTCTGGCTCAAGGAAAACTCCAAAGCTATGAGCAGGTTCTTTTTCAGTTGGTTTTAACCCATCCCTTAAGCTGTTATAACAATAGCCAAAATGTCAGCCTGTTCTCAGTAGCGCACGGCTTTATCCTACAAGCATATTACCATACTGCATCTCATGTTTTCAATGCTGTGGGGTCTGTTAATTAGGCAATATTTTTAGAATGTGATCAGTGTGGGTTCATATCCCCAAAATGTCATGCTACCTCCCTCAAATTTATTTATTTCATGTTCTACACAGAGCTGGTGCCTAACATTGTTTCTGGCTCTTAGGAACTCATGCCACATTTTACTCACCTCACGAATGCCTAATATGCCTCCCTTTCGGGGTTGCTGTGCAACAACTTCCATTCAAGTATGACACCATACAAAGAATTCTACAATCTAATCTGTTTCATCTTGGCATTCCCCAGTAAGGCAGTGATTTGTGAACTGTCCTATAAAGGAGCCCTGACAGTTTCTTGCAAACTTATCTGGAGTCCATTACCCCAAAGATTAGTAAAACTGAACATGATACTCAAATAAATGGCTTGCCCAGGACAACCCATCTACCCCAGCAGTGTGCAGCCACAGGAGAGGCTTGGGCATGTATATTTATTTATATCCTGCCTCTCAACTGTAGTTCATTTATATTCTACCCACACACACGTTATAGATGCATTCATGTGCACAGAACTGTAAAAAGTAATTTCAGTATGATGATTCCATCTTCTTTGCCTGGTGTTCCACTGGTGCGCAATGTACTTGAGCACATTGGTAAAATGCCATGCAACTGGATGTTCACACAGCAGTGTGGACAATCACTATAAGTTTGCATTTCTGAGACATCTAAATCAAGTGTACCCAAGTGCACCCACGGGTGCTCCTTGTTGAAACAAAACAAATCTTAGCATAGCCATGTGGAGAATCCCATCAATATGGCCCCTCTGCAGTATTTCATCTGTGCAGGCATGTGCACTGGTGACTCAAAGGGGGGGAAGGCACAAATGAATTGAAGAGACTGAAAATTTTGGCAAACTGCCATACACTTTGCTTTTTTCAAAAAAATTAAGGATCAACAGAGAATCCCTAATGCATCACTTCTTTGGAAATGAGATCAAGTTGTTCAGAACTCCAAAATCCACAAAGAAAATGTAGAGCGTTTTATTTTTTATTTCTCTGAAGCATTTTTAGCCTGCTCTTCAGCCAGAAACAACTGTCAGAGCAGATAAGATCAACAATAACTCCCTGTCCTCACGTTTATAGTCTAAAAGAGACAGCACACAAAGAAAAGGGATTGGTGAGCAAGAGGGAAGCAAACTCAGGCACTAGTTCAGAGATAGGGAACCTGTGGCCAATGGCGACTGCTGACTCCATGTCAGTGGAGCAGTGGAATCTGCTCCAGATTTTAGTCCAAACTTGTTGAAGCACCTTGGACAGTTCCTTGAAAGTTCAGACTAAAACCCAGAGCGGATTCCACTGCCCCACTGACATGGAGCCACCAGCAGCCACTGCCTGTGACTCTCCAGACTATTGGCCACGCTGACTGGAGCGAATGGGAGGTTGTTTTTCTCTTCAACAGATTTATGGGGGTTGCCATTGAGCTTGCCAACTTAAAAAAAATCATTGTTCATGTGTTGGAAACAGTATAAAGTTTGTGCCTGAGCTATTGCTTTGTGAATACTACTCCTTTCACTCACAGTGTGCTCTGCCGTGTTGGCTAAATGGGTAAGTGTGGGAAGGAGAGCTGAGGGAACTTCGTCCTGCCAAATCCTTAATGGCAGACTCTTCTCGAAACAGCTGCCTTCATTGGACGTCATTTTAAATGGAATACAACATGAAACTCGAAGGGCCTCCGAGTCCTTTCAGAAAGGTCATTGTTTCCAAATCCTTCTGTGCAGAGATTCAGCTAAGCAGAGTGTGGCACACACCCCATTATAATTGCTCATTTTAATTATCTGTGTCATTGCTGGAGCAGAGTCATTTTGGTGGCCTTCCATAGAAATTTGGGAGCCATGTGTCTCCATCGCACTTGCGCTGAAATATTGGTGGGCACGATCTGCACTTAGAAGCATTTTCACTTCCCATGGATTTCAAGTGGGAGAGATGTGTAGATTTGATTCACTTTCAATTGGAAATCAGCAGGACATAGAAGTGCTCAGGTTTGCCGGATTTGCGCTTGTCAGTTTTCAACGAGAGATTCTCGAGGAATGTAGTTCAAATGGATTTTGCTATGGATTTGTGGGTTCTGCTATACTTGAGCATTGTCTCATGTCAAACCACTTCTTGGATTGATCACTTGCTTCTGTTCCAGTCACTCATCTAGCTTTGAACACATAATGAAAAAAAGGTCTGGGGACCATGCACCAAAAAAATTCATAAATAGCACATGTACATGCACAAAAGCACAGGTTGCGCACAGGTTAAGGTCCCATAAGTGGATACTGAATGGGATTCTGTTGTTTATGTGGCCACTTCAGCTTGATCCTTCACTGTGATTAGCCCAGCACTGTTGTCCCCCTCACCCGTTTGTCCCAAGACAACATGATCTATTTGCCAATATATATATATATAATATGTACGGTCCCAGGCTATGGTCTGAAGGCACCTAAGACCAGCTCCCTGCTGAAGTTAAGCAGGGTCAGGTCTGGTCACTGCCTGGATGGGAGACCGCCTAGGAACCATATGTAAGCCGCCTTGGGTTTCTCTCATGAAAAGAAAGGTGTGGTATAAATGTAACAGATAAATAAATGAAAAATGGAAATGGACTGCCTTCAAGTCGATCCTGACTTATGGCAACCCTATGAATAGGGTTTTCATGGTAAGCGGTTTACCATTGCTTTCCTCTGAGGCTGAGAGGCAGTGACTGGCTCAAGGTCACCCAGTGAGCTTCATGGCTGTGTGGGGATTCGAACTCTGGTCTCCCAGGTCATAGTCCAACATCTTAACCACTACACCACACTGGCTCTCAAATAAATAAATAAATAAATTTCAAAAGATGAGGGAAATGCAGTTTGCTGCAAAATTAAGAGGTTTTTTTTCCTCCAAACTCAAACATGATTACATGTACATAATCGCACACATATACATATGATTTTGGAATAAAAACTCGCCCTCTCTTCTCTGCTCTCTGACTAAGCCTAAGGCTTGTGGGCATACTAGTTGCTTGAAAAGCAGCCAGGATGATTTTTCTGTGTTTTGAAGTGACTCTGCTCTCTGCTGGCCACACCTCCCTTCCCCACTGCTGCCTTCAGACCTTTCAAGACTGCCCACAGCAAAACACTGAGCCAGTCACCGTCTCTGCCTGAGCCTGAGCCTGCAGCAGAGTGTTTCCATTGGCCGCACCTGGAAGGCAAAGGGGTTGATCTACCAATCAGTTGCAAACTCTGCCTGAGGTTGAATTAAAAATTAAACACTCAAGCTGGTCCAACCAGGTTGTAGAGTAAAAAGGGGCGCGGTTTGACAAGCGCCGTATGCCCCTGTTTTCAGAAAAGGGAGGTGGAGAGGCACTGGAACCAACACAACAATAAGTGTGTCTCTGCCCTAAAATCTGCAACTAACCCTTAAGAATCCTAAATACAGAGACTGGGCTGGGACCTATAGGGAGTGGGTGGAACTGCAGTGGACAGGAGGAGGCAGGGAGGGAGCGCCATAGATCTTGTGATTGGGGGGGAAAGCCAGAATGGATACATTGAGCTATGTACATAATGCGTACACTGCACTATGTACACACTGCATCTGTATAATATGTGAGTGTAATTGATTAAAAATGCATATTTTTAGAGAAGTGGGGAAAAAACCTCAACTCAAACAGGAGAACAAGGAGTGAGATAGCAATTAGAAAAAAATCTGTGTGGGTTAGTCTGCGATTGAGATTTTTAGAATCATCTTTCTTATTTTAATTTTTAAAAGTAATTATACGGGATGCAAATTTTTTACTAACACCAAAGAACTCAAGGGGGGGGATGCCTGTTGTATTTCCACTAACAAAGCAATCTATTTTGGGTCCTTGTCAGTTTTGCATGGGTTCATTCATAAATCTGTTCTGTTAAGTTTCCACAAATAATCCGTGACTTACATTTAAAAAAAAATTTTTTTTTAATCACAAAATACACATTTCCAAGTATGTTTTACCCTATAATATGTAATATTAATGCATTTTGATACACTTTTTGAGTAGAAAACTGTATTGCCAAATCCAAAAGATGCATTCTGTGCATTGGTCCATGGGATGTGGATTAGTTCAGTTTGCTTAAAAATGCAGGGCAAGCACAAGTCTCCTTATCTCAACATCATCCAGTACAATATTAAAAGCATGATGATAAATTTACCCTTGATGCTTATTGGGTGATCTTGGGCTAGTCAATGTCTCTCAGCTGAGTCTACCGCACAGGTTGTTGTAAGGATAAAAGGGAGAAAGGACCATGTACACCAGCCAAAGCTCCTTGGGGTACAAATGTCAAACAAAGAAAAAAGCAAGGTAAAGAATTACTCTTACAAATTTGAAAGTAAACCTTCCAGGCCATAACAATGAAGTGTCTCCAGTTGTTGTTGTTTTTTAAATGGAAAGAAGGAGGGGAAAGCGTGTCACACCGATGCTGTGACTATATTTAATTAATTAACAAATTCACCTCTTTGAACCCCATGCCTTTCATAAAAAAAAAGTACACTCTTACATGGTCATGGCAGAACATATTAAAAGCAATTTAACAAAGAATAAAATGATCCACTCAAAGCAGCAGAGCAAAATAAAGCAAAACAGTATCAGTGGAGCCAGCCAAAACAATTAAGTTGATGCTTTAAAACATGCGGGGAAATAAGGCCTCAGCTGCTGCTCAAATCTCCCCATCATTTTCCTTATCACAAAAAGTCCAATTTCAGGGGGAGGGGAGGAGCAGTTTTGTTGCACGAGACCTCCAAATGAATTATAATTTCACAACCTGAATTTGCTGGTTTGTCATTGAATCCTGCCTGAAAATACTAGTCTGGAAGTGACCTTAGCAAAATGGTGCCCTGATTTTGCTGCCTACAAATGGGGCCATAAAATGTGGGTGCCATTTTATTGAAGCTCTCAGGCCTCCCATGCCTCCATGTGGCCATCCCATGCCAGGCTGCATCCTACAAGCATACCAGACATAGATCCTGTCAGAGAATCCCACATTTTTTACTCTAGCAAAGCCTTGATTCTGTTAGTCAAGCTGTATAGACTATTTTTATTTTTGCCCATGATGCAATATTTCTCTCTGATGCACTATGCTTGATTTTGATTTGGCACTGAGATGTATCATTATTTTTCAGCCAAGGGCAATGAACATGGCAGTTTTCACCTTTGCTGTGTCTTTCAATGCTAATCATGTTTTCGATTCATAAAAATTCCAGTGTATCTAAAGCTGCGAGGACCTTTTAGAAACAACCCCCCTTCACTCCTGCAGGAGAATTTTTCAAAACCTAATTAGAACGAAACTTTGGAATGCCCCAAGGGCATGTCAGTGTACACAGACACATGTGTATATGTGTATATATAAATACATGCAGCGAGAACACCAGCAGCATTCTTATGTCTACGGAATATAATTGTTGTGCTAAAATGAACTGTGGGTGTTGAAAAGATCCTAAATATTCAAGCTTGTGGAATGTGAAAGTACAGGAAAATCTCTCTAAGCCTTCCCCACCTCATTAAGATACTTATTTATTGTTTGTTTGTTTGATTGATTGTTTGACTGATTGATTTATATCCCGTCCTTCCTCCCAGCAGGCGCCCAGGGCAGCAAACAAAAGCACTAAAAATACTTAAAACATCATAAAAACAGACTTTAAAATACATTAAAACAAACATCTTTAAAAACATTTTTTAAAGCTTTCAAAACATCTTTTTTTAAAAAAAAATCCTTCTAAATATTCCACAGAAGTTTAGTGAACATTTCTTCCAATACGCAGATACATTTTGCAATTTGCCTGTAATTTTGTCTAATATACACATATTTGCAAAGCCATTGCCCCTAAAATAATGCACTTTTCACTAATATCTGCATTTCTACAGGCACTTTATCTTAATATATGCATTTTTGTCCACATTACCTATCTGGAAAATTGCATTGCAAAATTCAGAGAAGTGCGAATTTTGAAGGATGGCAAATTTCAAAGAATGGGTATAAATCCTAAGCGTACCTCCAGTTTTCATTTTTTAAAAATGTATACCTCAGCCATCACAAGTTTGGGGTGCACCGGGGGTCTACACAGATAGGTGTGCATGTACAAAGGTAGACCTTTATCTGTATAAACATAGTGCGAGACCTCTGTCCCTTGGTCATGTTGAACCAGTGGAGACTGGTGACTCTGATGTCAGTGGAGTAGTGAATCTGTTCTGGGTTTTAGTCCGAACTTTCATGGATCCTTGAAAGTTTGGACTAAAACCCGGAGTGGATTCACTGACAAAGGAGTGACCAGTCATCACTGTCTCCACCCCGCTCTCCTGAAAAAATGATCAGAAAAAATGCCTCCTCGCTTTTGCAGCATGCAAAGATAGCTGTGGAATTGGGGAGATATTTTTGGATCAGAGTTCTCTCTCACACACACACGCACACGCACACACATCACCTGATCGACAAGGATTTTACCAGTTCTTAAAAAAGGACTAGGTGAGCAGACACCGTGCAAGTTGACAGTGCATAGAAAATGCCAAACATTAAATCCTGAAAAAAGTCTATCATATCAGAGCTAGGGTGTGCATGTGCGTTTTAATGAAAAGTAAACACTGATGCCCCTTAAACAGCTCCTTGAATGTTCGAACTAACACCCACAGTGGATTCACTGCCCCACTCATATCGGTGCCACCCATCTCCACTGCACTGAACAGTGACAGGCAGACTTCAGACTTCCAGGATCCACTCTGACTTTTACTGAAGCTTGGAAGTGGCTTGCCAGGCAGGGCAAAACCACTGTGCTACCTTCCCAGCAGGTGGTACACTATTGGTTCTCCCTCCTAGTGAGCAATAATGAGGGTCTATTTCTTTTCGTTCTCTCAGTTTCTCATTTTCCAGACTTAAATTCAGTTCATCACATTTCTGCAGCAAAACAAACATCCCCATGAAAATCCTTCAATATTTTAGTGTGAATTTCTCCTAATAAACACATTTTTGCGTGCAGTTTTGAGTGCGAATCAGTGTGCATTTTGACAAGTGGCTGGGTTTCGGTTCTCAAACTGTTTCGGAAAGAGAAAATCTGATAGATTCAGCTGTAAATGCGAACAGAATCAAATTTCTCCCACATCCGTAATAGTGACTCATCTGCTGAGAAGACAGCATAGCAGCTCGGCCCCACCTGGTGAGCCATTTGTACTCAAACCCTGAGATTCACCAAGCAGAGAGCCGGGTACAAACAAACCCTTTTGGAACAGGATGCCTCTAAACACCCACTCAGTCCAAGGATTTGTTTTTAGTTCCAGAACTGAACTTCCAGTCCTATCACACAGCAATCCACTCCTGGATTTCACCCCAAGCTTTCTTCATCTCAGCAGCACTAATTCAGAAGAATAAAAGGGGACTCCCCCCACCCCCGCAATTGCTATTATGCAAGAATTGGGAGTCAGAATCCTTGCAATTCTTCTGCAAATCACTCGGTATTTTCCCAGTAGATCCCAAACTACCCTTTGCCCACCCTTGGCCTAGAACTGTTTGCATATGCGTTCACTCAAGGTGCATCACAATTTGTTGAAGGTGGATATTTGGAGACCTCTGATGAGTGAAATATGTTTGCCTCCTTAGAAGTATCCGATGCCTTCGGAATATTATCCACTGGAACCTGATTACGACATTCATCCTGAGGAATGTGATGTGGTTTGTGCTCCAGATGATTGACCATGACATCCACGAAAGCAACGAGGTACTTCTTTGGTGGCATGGCAAAAACTAAAGCAACTTGAATTAAAGGATTTTCCTTCCACATTAGAGGCTGTATTTGCTGTGCTGTTCATCCCTGGTTAGAGTGTTTCACACTGATTTTGTGTGCTGGGTGATGTTGTCGTCTGCATAAGGATCATGGTCAGGAACCGCTCATGTTGTGTGATCTCCTGGCAGTTCTGCATCCCAGTTGGCCTGCAGGGATGTTTGCAAGCCTTATCTGGGAAGAACAATAATGATGTGAACCTGATGATGATGGATGTCTTGCAGCATGCTGAAAACTCATTTAAAACACTCCCTCCTGAAATAAACTGCTGTATTCAGGCACAGTGAATTAAACTTAATTGACTGGATGAGGACCTAAAAGTTGAAACTGAATCCTGGCCTTCCAGAGGCTTTGTGGGTATTGGAGTTGTGGGAATGCACCTCGAATTGGGTTTGCATGTCTGAAGGGAGATAGAGAGGAGTCCTCCAGGTTGCTAGGCTGTACCTGTCCTTTGCTGTTCTGCTAATCTTCTTTCCTGTAAACTGATGCCTCTTAGGTATGCTGACCACACCTTCCAACTCTCCTTCCTGCTTCATCTCCATCTCTTGGAGAAAGGAGATGTCTTTGCTTTGCCTCTTTCATCTGCAGCATGAGGGCAAAGACCACACCAGGTCTTTGAGCCTCCAACATAGCTAGTTAGTTAGAATGAGACTTTCCTATCTATTCTGTATTTCTTTTGATAAAATAAGCTTTTCTTATTTTATCACGTCTGAAGCGTGATTATAGCAGAGTAAAAAGTCTGCTCCTTTACAGGTAAAGTCATATAGACGTGCACGCACGCACGCACACACAGTCTACGTTGCTGCTGATCGAAAACCTAACTCTGCTATTGTTGTTGTTGTTAGAATTAGAATTAGATTACCCGCCCTTTATCCAAAGGTCACAGGGCAGGTCACAACAATTTTAAACACATAATTAAAAACAGTTAAAAGCAACCTAAACAACCTAACAGTGGGAAGATGGTTCCTGAGTAAGGATGGAAAGATCTGCCAGTTGTAGTTCTCTCAGTTTCTCATTTTTCTTAAATTGAGTTCTCCACATTTCTGCAGCAATTTGTAATTTTTTTAAAAAAAATCCTCATGACAATTCTCTAGCATTCTAGTGCAAATTTTTTCTAATAAATACATTTTTTTTATTTGTGCCAGCTTGGCACAAAGCAGTTTCGTATGGGTTGCTACAAACACCCTACAGCATCATGAGATTTTTGGTTTTTGGTTCCTGCTAGACAAGGTCACACATACACACACGCAGCTGATGCAGACAATCCTGAAGTAGATGGATCAATGGCTGCTTCCCATGAACTCTAATGGGACCAACAGTGCACACACCCCAACCATTTGTTTCTCCATGTCCTGAAAATGGACCTGTTTGTAATAGAGTAGGGATGGGGGAGAAATCTGATTCAACTTTAAAGGCAAACCTACCAAATTTGCACTTTTGGAAACAATATGAGAACCAGCACAGCCATCATTCAAAATTCCCCCTTCTCTGAATTTTGCAGAGCTTGGAAAAACTTTTTTGAACTACAACTCCCATCAGCCCCAGCCAGCATGGCCACGGGTTGAGCTGATGGGAGTTGTAGTTCAAACAAGTAACTTTTCCAAGATCTGGAATTTTGCAATGTAGTTCTCCAGCCAAGCAGTGTGTTCAAAGATGCATATACTACAGTAAACTGTGGATAACAGTGATTAGTGAAAATAACACACAAAATGCATTATATTAAGGAAAAAATGCTTGAAAAAATGTGGGATTAGTCAAAATAGCATGTAAAACCTGTTTATTAGGAAAAAATTGCTCTGAAATGCTGATGAATTTTCAGGAGGATTTTTTTAAAAAAACAACATGCAAATTCTTGCAGAAATGTGGAGAATTTAAGATTAGAAAAATGAGAAACTTGGAGAACTGCACCTGACAGATTTGCCCATCCCTACAGCAGAGTGATTCAAGTTATCAGCATTTCCTTTCAAAATATCAATATTAATATATTTTTTCCGAGGCGAAAAAAAGACAGATCAGTAGAAGCAGTGGCTTGTGGACAAAGAGCGAACTGAAATCTGTCACTGAGTGGTATGTGAAGGAACCGCCAGGCTAAGCTGGCCGAACTTAAATCAATCCCAAACTGTTAGGTCGACAGAATGCTTTCGAACTGGCACCAACCATACCCCCTTTTAATTTTATTTTCTTATTTTGCTGCTGGGTTGAGAACGAGATCCTTGTTAATGCCTTCTCCCACAACAACAGACATCCCTAGGAGCTAATCAGCATGAAAGGGGAGAGTGTTAGCTACTGAAAAGAGTCTTCTCAGTGGCTGACTCACCTCCTTTTGCTCCAGTCAGCAGGAAAGGACCAAGAAGCAATTTATTAGCCAGGTAAGAAGACCCTTTCTTCATGGCTAACAAGCTCCCCTTTCATGCTGATTGGCCTGTTGGATGCTGGAGACATAGAGACCCTGCTGGGGTCTAAGGTCCCCTAAGACCTTGGAAGGCTTCCCCCTTGGCCACCAGCCAATGGATCCCATCCCTAATATATATATAGACTGCCAGGATGCATTTTGTTCCCAAAATCTTAGCTCCTGCTCTGTGTGCTCAGTTTTCTTTTTCTCTCCCTCCTGTAGCCTTGTCCTTAGAGGAACTTCACAGTAATTTATTATGCTACACCTCACCCAGGTCTTGATGGTACCTTGAGAAGCAGTAGCAGAAAAACCAATTCAATCCATTAATCTTTGGCTTTTTTCAAAAAAAGATCATTCCGATAAATAATTCCTGCCTCTTGAACATGGCCTAAGTCTTAAACAGTAGGATCCTGCCAGACTAAATTATGGCCCCTCCTCGTCAACACCTCAGAAATGTGGTTTTCACCTCACTCACCCTAATCTTGTCTCTTCCTTGCTTTCACATCATAGGTGACCTCCCTCCCACACATACTCTGGGTGGATTCAGAAAAACCCCTTTCCCTCATGCATCATGGTATCCATGGAGCTCACGTGATCAGTTCCAGAAACTCGATTTCTACAATGGCTCAGACCTTGGCAATGGTCTTACATACGCTTCAGCCCTCCACATGTTTGCTGAACTCCATCTTCCCTTAGTCCCAGCCCACATGGCCAATAGTCTTGGCTCTACCAGATTGACATTTCTCCACAGATGGACATTTCTCCACAGATTTCTCCACAGACGGACATTTCTCCACAGAATTTCTCCACAGATTTCTCCACAGATTGACATTTCTCCACAGAAAGTCCCACCTGAAGAGCATTGGGCTAAGAATCAGTGGCCAGGACAAGGCATGAGGGGCTTTCAGGTACCAACACCCCTCCCCATGAAGACGGTGTGGGCTTAAATAGGCCTGGATGCCCTCCATCAGAGCACTAGTGCCACTGATGTGGCAGTGCAGAAAGTGGGGCCTCCTGGCCTATTTAACCTCGCACCAGTTGCATCGGGGAGGGTTGTCTGGGAGATGATGCTCCGTGATTTGCACCAGTGTCAGGTTGTGGGCCATGATTTGCAGCCTGGGATAAGGAGTTGATGTGTGTTGAAAATCATGCCTCACGACTCAACGCTCCACCCTGCCAGGGGCCCTTCTGAGCCCCAGGGGCCCTCAGGTCCATGCCCTGCTGAGTGTCAGGCCTGGCAGTGGCAGCTGGTAGCTCCATGTCAGCGGGGCAGTGTGGAATCCGCTCTGGGTTTTAGTCCAAACTTTCAAGGCGCTGTCCAGGTTGCTAACACAGAGCCACCAGCTGCCACTGCTATGCAGGATCATTGATCTGATTCCCCCAGCTGAATTCTTGCGCTGTTAAATAAATTCCAGGTTAACTATGATAATGGAATTATTGACTGTTCTTGCCTTTTCAGTTCAGTTCAATTCAGTCTGGATCTTGCCTTTTAATAAGAGGGGTGGGAGGAGGAACTCACACATTTCCCCCACCTTCTTCTCATCTCTGCCTGGATATCTTTTGAATTTTGTGCAATGAGGCCAAAGATCAGATTCCTCAAGGGGAGAAAGATGAGGCAGTGCTTTCTGCTCTGCTTAATCAACTGACTGCATAATTTTATGGTTCTCCAAAAAGGAGATGTGATTAGTAGCTGTTTAAGGAATGGTATGTCTAATCTCATGCTTCATGAGCTTCCTGGGTCTGGAGAGAATTCCTCCATTTTCTTACTTTTTCTCCTTACTTTGATGCTGATTTTTTAGATTTTTAATTCATTCATTTTCAAATAGGTTGATCTTAATATATCTTTCCTTTTTGTACTCTTTTTGGCACCTGCTTAAAACTTTTCTGTTTAGGCAAACCTATCAAGGCACATAGACATTGTCATGTTTTAATCTCTTTTTAGCTTACTGTTAATTTTAATTATCTTTTAAATGTTGCTATTATTTGTTTTTGCTGTTTTAAATTGAAAATTCTCATATTTTAGTAAACCTCTTGGATGCTTTTTACAGTCAAGCAGTATATAAATTTTGTTAACGAAATAAAAATAAATAAAATATACGAGCATAGGAAGGCGCCTTATAGTGAGTCAGACCATCAGTCCATCTAGCTCAGTACTGTCAACACTGGCTGGCAGCAGCTCTCTAGCATTTCAGGGAGGGGACATTCCCAACCCTGGAGGTGCCATGGATTGAACATGGGACCTTCTGCAAAGGTGCTCTATTCTTATGGCTTTATGTTCAGGGGATATGCATATGCTGCAGCCCATAGAAGTGCAACAAAATCCAGATTGTAGCATTTTTAGGGTTCTGAAAATATGCATAAAGTTTCTAGGCCTATGGATGAAAAAAATGCTTAAAAGTTGTAGGCAGTGTCTGTTGATTCTCAACAGACAAAGGGCTGGGTGAAAAACATTTCCATTGGTTTGGGTGCAGGGCTTCAGTGATTTCTCCAAAACCCAATGATAAATAGTCACATTTATTATTATTATTATTATTATTATTATTATTATTATTATATTTTACCCATGCATCACCAGCAGCTCCCAGGGTGAGTTACAACAGTTTAAAATTAATTATTAAAACAATTGTCTACAAATTATATGTCCACTCAGGAGTAAGTTCCCTTGTTTTCAATAGAGTTTCCCCAAATGTAAGTATGGGTAAACCCAGACAGGCCCTGCTCAGACACAAAAATTACCTTAAACTAGTCACTTCTGTTTTAGCCTAGCCTACCTTACAAGGTTGCTGTGGCAATGAAGGGCAGAGAAACCATGCTCTGTAATCACGGAAGGATAGTCAAGAACACAATGCAAAATAAATAACTGCAATGAATTGTATATGTCTACCGCAGGAATATACATATATGCCTGTCTTGTTTAGGTGGCCCATATAAGGCTATATTGGACCAGCGGGTCAAAAGAGTGTCCCACCTGCCCCCATATGCCTCACCTGTGCATCCCTTCTGATTTCTTTGCCAGCTGTGGTGTCGCTGCATCACGGCGATATTCAACTACTTTGTGGTGACCAATTTCTTTTGGATGTTTGTGGAAGGCTGCTACCTGCACACGGCAATCGTGATGACCTACTCGACAGACAAGCTGAGAAAATGGGTTTTCCTCTTCATAGGATGGTGTAAGTAATACAAAAAGAACAAGCCTGCTTTGGAAGGAACCCCTGACTCTGGTCTCTGCTGCTGCTGCTGCTGCTGTTAAGAAAAGAACATGGGATCATAGCCTGAGTCAGACCATTGGCCCATCAGCTGCTGGCTCCATGTCAGCAGGGCAGTGGAATCGACTCCAGGTTTTAGACCAAACTTTGAATGTTCTCACTGCAACTCAGAATGGATTCCACTGCCCCACTTACATGAAGCCACCAGCCGCCACTGGGTCCATTGAGCCCAGTATTGTCTACACTGACTGGCATGCTCTCTAGGATTTCAGGCAAGGAGTCTTATCCCAGACCCAGCCCTGCCTGGAGATGCCGGGGATTGAACCTGAGACACACTGCATGCAAAGCAGATGCTCTGCCACTGAGCTTTGCCCCTTCCCCAGATGGGGCCACTGATGTCCTTGGCAAACACTACTGCTTGATGACATGGCATTGTTACCTGAGAAGGGGGCACTGAATGGAAAATTTGACTCTCCCCCCCCCCCCGGCTTTCTTTAAATGCCCTGAGTTGGCAAGGCTCATTTGACAGCAACAAGAAACTGAGCCTTTAACATCTTCGGCCCAGCCTTGTGGAATGCTCCGCCGATAGAGATTCAGCAAGCACCCTCCGTATTGACTTTTAAACACCTGCTGAAAACTTTCTCATGCTGCCAGGTTTATGCAGGTAACTGAGGAAATGTTTTTCTGCAATGATTTCTGATTTTCAAAACTTTACATGGTTTTACTGTATGTGTATATGACTGTTGTAAACCACTTTGGGGTTTTTTTAATGAATAGCGGTATATAAATATTTTTATAAATAAGTAAAATATTCTTGTTTTTTCAGTCTCAGAAAGACAGGGTTTCTCATGCTCTTGGTGGGGCTACCATGCTTGTCTTGTGAGATATATAGGGAGTCACCTGTGAGCAGTGCTGTGATAACCAGAGTCAGTGGAAATGTTGGGGTGGGGAAGATCCTCAGTCATGCATCTGAATAAATGAAGCTCCCCTTCCTGGTCTCTGATTTGTTTTTAAAATCCACAATGGAGAGCCATACGTGCAGGTGCTCTGACTAGGCTCCACCCCGGGAAATCATTTATATTTATTTTCATTTCATTTTTTTCTAACAAATATTTTTCTTTCCCTTAAAAGAAGAGCTAAAACTACTCTGTGCTTCAAAATGGCTGGTGCTTTTCGATTGCCTCATATAAGCTTTCTAGCCTTCCTGAAGACAGTTGCAGGTTTTGGAGAAAGAGGGACCTGTCTCTAAGCCAGGGGTGAGGACCCTTCAACTACAACTCCCATCAGCCCCAGCCAGTATGGCCAATGGCTACGGATGATGGGAGTTGTCATTCAGCAACATCTGGGGGCCAAAGATTCCCCACCTCTGCCCTAAGTAGTGAGATGTTCCAGGTTTGTACTGTCAGGTTTGGTTTCCTTTGGATGAGAAATCACTGAAAACATTGTGATATTATTTACAAATATCAGAGCTTGGAAAAGTTATTTTTTTGAACTACAACTCCCATCAGCCCAATCCAGTAGCCATGCTGGCTGGGGCTGATGGGAGTTGTAGTTTAAAAAAGTAACTTTTCCAAGCTCTGAATATAGAAACAGAGGGTACTGAGGGCAAATTTAGACCTGTAAGCAAACAGCACAGGTGCTAATCCTGCATCTGGTCAAGTCCAGGATGCTGGTCTAGATGAGCCTTTGGCCTGATCCAACACAGCTCTTCTGATATTCTTACAACAGAGGTGGAGAACCTCTGGTCTGTGGCCTAATCCTGACTCGCCATGGAGTCCAAATTGGCCCGCGAGTCCATTTTCCCCAAACCACACCCACCTGTCAGTCATCTGATGTCACTTGTGAGCTGACGGGTAGGAGGGCCAGGTTCAATTCTGCACTCTGGTCGATGCCTGCACCTGCAGCCCAAGCAGCAGGATTTAACCCCCTGTCGACTGCTGCTCAATTTGGCTGTGTGTGCCTGTTTCCACCCAGGCACAGATGCACACAGCCATAGGAAAGATCAGGGGAAAAACAGGTCTGCTTGATTTTGCCGCATGGACCTGTTCTCTGGAAAGAGGTGTGTGCAGCAAAAGCAGACCGACCCAATTTTCCCCCGATGCTTTCTCCATGACGGACACAAACTCTGTTTAACACAGGCAAAGACTCTGTTAAAGAGATGCTTGTCAAAATGAGCTACAACTTCTCTCTCTCCCAACCTCCACTTTCTCTTCCAGGTATCCCTTGCCCAATTATTATTGCCTGGGCCGTGTGCAAGCTGCACTATGAAAACGAACAGTGAGTGAAACCATTTCGTTCATCCCGTTTCTCTGAAGGCAACCAAGTGACATGCCTGGGATCAAAGCTGCTGAGCCAAAATGTTCTTTACCGGAGATGGGGGGTATGGGGGGAGGGGAACTAGTGATAGAGGGAAGTGAAAATGTAATGACAATGGGATGGCACTAGGGTTGCCAGGTTCAGGGCCTGAGACTGATCCTGTATCTTTAGGAGAAGAGACAATTCAGCCAAGTGAAGGTTTTCTTGCAACACTGTAATGGGAAAAACCACAAGGTGGAATTCTCCCTCCCCCTTGCACAACTTTAAAGATACAGAAGACCTATTAGAGGCTGGACCTGGCAACCAAGTGGTCTTCTGTAACTTTAAAAGTTGTGCAGGGGGGAGGGAGAATTCCACCTTGTGGTTTTTCCCATTACAGTGTGGCAAGAACACCTGCACTTGGCTGACTTTCTCTTCTCCTAAAGATACAGGATCAGTCTCAGGCCCTGAATCTGGCAACCCTAGATGGCACAGATTCTCTCTGTCCATTTTCAGAGCTGGGAGCTTGGAAGGAAGAAAGCTATCGCAAAGTTCAAAGTGCCCAGCAGCTGTCTCTTTAAAAAACAGATGTTCAAAGGCTTAAGGCTTTTGACACCACCTGCCTGGCCTTTGTCCACCACCAGGCCTCCCACAGCAGGAATATTTTTGATCACTTTCCTTACTTTGCATTTTTTAAAAAACAGTTGTTTTGATATAAGACTTTTTTCTTCAGGATTTAACATTTAGCATTTTCTGTGCGATATTTACTTGAAGGGGTTTTTTGCTTCTATTTGCTCACCTGATCCTTTACTAAGAACTGGTGAAATGCTTGTTATTCAGTGTGTGTGTGTGTGTGTGTGTGTGTGTGTGTGTGTGTGTGTGTGTGTGTGTGTGTGTGTGTGTGTGTGTGTGTGTGTGTGTGTGTAAGAGAGAACTCTGATCCAAAAATACCTCCCCCTTTCCACAGCTGCCTTAGCTCCCTTTGCAATTCTGCCCATTTTTTCAGGAGACTGGGGTGAAGAGCCTGGTGGCTACAATGTTGGTGGGGCAGTGAATCCACTCCAGGTTTTAGTCTGAACTTTCAAGAAGCTTTCAGCACCTTAGACAGCTCCTTGGAAATTCAGACTAAAACCCGGAACAGATTCACTGCCCCATTGACATCAGAGCCACTAGCCTCCACTGTGGGGAGAGAGTCTTAAAAATGTTCAGGGGCCAGGGAGCTTATACATGGTGGCTGTTTCTTCTTTCCTGTTTGGAAATGCCATTGTTCCACCACAATGAGAAGTAACAGAGCTGGATGTAGCACCATTCCAGAGACATTGCTAGCAGTGCCTAAGAAGCGTTGGCTAGCAGCGTACATAAGAACCTCTTCTCAGTAGCATGACATACATGACATGCGGCCATACCTGTAGTTCACAAACAATGCTGTTTTGATATAAAAAAATAAGAATTTTGACTCATGTACACATTTGTGTAAGCAATTTCTTACCATGTAATGCATTTTGTATGTTGTTTTCACCCATATGTTCATTTTTATGCACACTTCCCCCTAACATGCATTTTTGTAAACATTGGTTGGCAAACTGCATCGCAAAGTTCAGATACGTGCACATTTCGAAGGCTGGCTGTGTTTCAGTTCTCATATTGTTTCAAAAAGTGTAAATTTGGCTTGAAATGCAAACTGAAACAATTGTTTGGCTGGTTCTCCATTTGTATATAATGTTTTTTAAAGAGCAAACTGATGTGGGAAAGTGGCAAACTGAATTTAAGACTGCAAAAAGGAGAAAAACCTGAAATTGACCAATTTACCCACCTGCAGTGTGTGCGCGCATTCGCACAATGCACATATGCTCATCCTTGTACATTGCAAGGTCTCTTGGAGGCTTGCAATTTGCCTTTATGTAGGAATCTAATAATTAAATGCCAATATTCATAGGGTCGTTTAAGTCATAATCGACTTGAAGGCACATAACAACAACAACAATACCAAATCAGATTTACCATCTTCATCACAAGAGAACACGTGTGATGTGGGGGGGAGAACCAGATCCATCAATTTCCTTGCATATGCATAATAAAGCTGGGTAGGGGGAAATTAAACAGAAGTCCCAGCAGTTTAGAAGCGTAATTGTGTAATTGCACATAACTCATAAAGATCCAAAATGGCCCTGTTCTACTTTATTTGATGTATGGGATTTGCACAAGCTTCATAAATTATATTCTATTTACAGATGCTGGTTTGGAAAGGAATCCGGGAAGTATATAGACTACATCTATCAAGGACCAGTGATTCTTGTTCTGCTGGTAAGGAAACCTATGGCTGTGACAGCCTCCTCAAAATTATACATGATTCTCCCTATCTCAATTTATCTTTGCAGTTGAGGGTTCCATTATTACCTAACTTTGTTTGCAGAGTAGCACCATGGCGTTAGTATTCTGCCATTCTTTTGTTTGCTGATGTCTTGATTTGGACAACATTTCCAGCATACATTTATTCCACTTTTATTCCACTTTAAACAGTCATGACTTCCCCTGAAGAATCCTGGGAAGTGTAGTTTGTGAAGGGTGCTGAGAGTTGCTAGGAGACCCCTGTTCCCCTCGCAGAGCTAGAATTCCCAGAGTTCTCTCTGGAAATTGTAGCTCTGTGCAATAGTGGAATAAATGTATGGTATGAATGCAGCCTTGTTCACACCACTGTGCATGTACAATTTGCTGCTGTTCCCTTTTTCCTCCAACAGGTTATCAATTAGCACATGCACATTTATTAAATCACAGCACAGAAAGGAATCCTGATGCTATAGTGCAATCACATGATGATTCCTTTTTGCCCAGTGAGTTAATTAATGTGCTTGTTTGCACTGATAACCTGTAAAGGGCAGGGGAGAGGACAGAGACCAAGTCTGAACTCTAGCTATGGTCTGAAGGTACATGAGGCCGGCACCTTGCTGAAGCTAAGCAGGGTCAGGTCTGGTCAGTGCCTGGATGGGAGACCACCTGGGAACCATATGTCAGCCCCCTTGGGTTTCTATCATGGAAAGAAAGGCGGGGTATAAATATAATTAATAAATAAACTCAGGAGGGGCATATTGGATAGTCTCTGTGACATCACCAGTAAATACCTTACAACACTGAATACTTTATAAAGCCAAGTCCTGTGGCAGCTTTGCAACTGATTTTTAATTTGTGATGGGGGACTAGTAACATGAAGAGTGTGTGTGTGTGTGCATGCACAAATTCATGTGCGCGTGCATGCGCATGTCCATGCACAAATTCATGTGCATTTCTTCACGTGGCCCCCAGAAGGCTGCCCAGAAGGGAATGTGGCCCTTAAGCTGAATAAGTTTCCACACCTCTTTCTACCTCCACTGTCAGAGGCAACATAGCAATGTATATACCAGTGGCTGGAATCACATGTGGGAGGAGTGCTCGTGCCCTCAGGTCCTGCTTGCGGCCTTCCCAAGCATTGGCTGGCCACTGTGAGAACAGGGAGCTGGCCTGGATGGGCCTTTGGCCTGACCCAGCAGCCAGGCTCTTCTGATGTTCATGTGTTCCCCCTTTATGACAAAGCAGCATTGTTTGTGATCCACAGGTACAGCTGCATGGCGCGTCGGTCATGCTGCTGAAAAGAGGTGAGGCTACACCCTGGCTGAAACAAATCCCAGCAATTGCGAAATGTAAGGGGAAAAGGGAGGTGGCTTTCAAGACCGATTCCGTGAAAGACTCCAAGGAGGAAGGGGCGTTTGAGCAGAAGGCAAAGGCTGAGGCTCGATGCCCTGATGCTGGCACTGCCATTCCATGGCAAACAGATCCCTTTTCAATGGGGCAGCCCATGGCAGCATCCAGCCGCTGTGGGAAAGGGGTGGCCCTGCTGCGTTTTCCTGCCTTTTCATGTTGTTGTACATTAAAAACAGTGCTTCCGTTGCCTAGGCATTCGGTGGCCACCACTGATCATTCCTCACCTGGAATGAGACAGTTTAATTGGCACGTTTGCTATTAAGCCCCGGTGCCGACATAATATTGTGAGCCCAGGTGAGAGGAGAAATGATGAAGGAAGCACAAACCGGCAGAAGCTCTTAGTGACGTGCCAGGCATTTCCACTCTCACTTTGGTAAGTGTCCTTCGCCATTCAAACCGCAGGGAAGGTATCGGAGCACAGTGTCTGCAGAAGAGGCTCCTGCCCTCTCCCTCGCTCAGTAAACTACTTTCTCTTTTCGCCGTTTGTGGCTGACTTATCATGGGACCTAAGGAAAAGAAGCAGGTTGTTTGTTTATTTCCTGCACATTTACATACGTTGCACCTTCCCTCCATCACAGAGGCCAAGGCGGGGTCCACATGGTTCTCAAGAAGTCGCCCATCCAGGCACTGACGGGAGCCGGACCTGCTTACCTTCAGCAAGGTGGTCACCTCACATGCCTACAAACCATACCCTGGCCAGTTGTTGAAGCGGGCAACTTAGAGCTCATCAATAAATAGAAGCTGGGATTGATTAAGGGAAGGGCCATATAGCTCAGTGGCAGAGCATCTGCTTTGCATGCAGAAGGTCCCGGGCTCAATCCCTGGCAATCCCAGGTAGGGCTGGAAAAGACCCTCGCCTGAAATCCTGGAGAGCCGCTGCCGGTCAGTGCAAGCAATACTGAGCTAGATGGACCAATGGTCTGACTTGATACAAGGCAGGTTCCCTGTGTCCCCATGACAGCTTGTAAATGGTAGTCAGGGCTGCGCTGGGTCCATAATCCTGAGACTGGATCGTGGAAGTTCAAAAACTGCCCTGCTGGAAAACTGGGCTGTCTCTTCCTATGACCACAAAAGAACAAAGACTCAGGCGGTGGTAGGGAACCTTCGACTCACAGGCCCAGGGCCTAGCAGGAATGCTAATTTGGCCCACAAGGTTGTTTTCCCTGAGCCATGCCTACCCACCCCGCACCAGACACCATATATGTTATGCAAGAGCAGAGCAGGGATTATGAGAGTCATAGCCTGGGGAGGGGACATGGTGTGGGGAGAGTCCCAAGGGCTAAACAGAGAGGCCTAAAGGGCTCCATTTGGCCCCCAGGCCTGAGGTTCCCAAGCCCTGCTGTTTGCTGAGTTTGCTAACAGATTAACATGCAGCTGTGGGTGGTACCCATTTGGAGTGGTAGGGCAGAAGGCAAGTTGGCCAACAGTAGGTGGAGCCAGAGAGGCAATGACAGGCAGAGCCATCTCCTGATTGGTTGTAAGTAAGAAGGCAGGCAGGTGGGGAGGCTGAGGGTAGATGGGTTGCATTGCATTAGGGCAGTACCCCATTTGCCCTAAAGGACCAGGCTCTATTGCAAACTCAGCTATCCATTTGGAAATTGGGAACTGGAAACATTTGCAGGTCTACTGCAAATCACCCAGAGGTCTGTCAGTAGCTCCCAGTCCACCTCCTGCCCACCTCTACCCAATAGCACCACAATAGCTTTAAAAAAAGTGACATGCTGGCATTTGTCACTGCATTAGTTGCATAAGATTTAAAGAAGTCGTAATGGTAGCTGCTGGTACCACTTAGTGAATAAAGGCGATTTTTTATTACAGTAAAAGAGCCACTAATCTGTGGGAAATGATGCTAAATGCACTTAATGAGGCCTTTGAAATGCAGTTAACATGAGATCCTGTGATGTTTCTCTTTAATTATGTTAAAACAGTGTTACACACAGGGAAGCTTTGTTTTACGTGCTTAACTGCTACGAAGCTGATGCTGCAAAGCACCAGGAAGCGTAACACCAAATGGCTTAGAATGATTTTGGAATTATTCACTTTGGTTAACACTATCAATTTTCTGCCAGACAGTACCAATCAACCCTGAAAAGGTCTATCCATGGCCATTAGTCATGACAGAGGAAGGGGACCTCCATGTTTCAGAGGCAGTCTTCCATAGGAACAAAGAACGCTGCCGTGTACTGAGTCGGACAGTTGGTCCATCTCACTCAATACTGTCGGCACTGACTGGCAGCAGCTCTTCAGGGTTTCCAAACCCTGCCTGGAGATGCCAGGGATTAAACCTGGGACCTTGTGCTTGCAAAGCATGCGCTCTACCACTGAACTGCAGCCCTTCCCTTCACGAGGAATCACATAATGGAGGCACATTATTTGCTCCACACTTGAGACAGACGGAATGGTGTTAATTCAATCCATCTCTATTTTGTATGTCATCATGTGGTTTTTGTTTTAAAAAAAATGCACTGAATCGTC
The DNA here is from genome assembly GCF_030035675.1 of Rhineura floridana. Taxonomy (NCBI): domain Eukaryota; kingdom Metazoa; phylum Chordata; class Lepidosauria; order Squamata; family Rhineuridae; genus Rhineura; species Rhineura floridana. The sequence goes on along the minus strand of NC_084489.1, from coordinate 82,960,592 downwards.
TTTTTAAAAACATTTTTATAGTACTTCCAATTTTATGAGGTGGTCTGAGAGCTGACTTTTATTCTTTCTTTTTTAAACTGTTTCTGAGCTACTGAGAGTGCTTTCCAAGCATGGCTATTCTGGCTGGGATTGGCGGGAATTGTCGCTTAACGCCTTTGGAGGGCACCAAATTAGCAAAGGCTGCTATATTCATGACCTAGAGAATAAGCCCTGTGGAATTCAGTGGGGCTTACTTCTGAGAAGAGGTGCATAGGATTGTGCTATTAATGCAATGTTACCAACAAGACTAGCCTCCTTACCAGTGAATGCACAGGGTTGGGGGTTCTTGCGTTTTCCCTTACCCCATATCTACACAGAGTCCTTGTATGTCTAACGTTAGGTCACCTAAATTCACAGGTTATCAACAGCAGCTATCCAGTGCAGGTGGAGAATAGATGAGACCCTACTCAAGAATTCTTGAGTCTTGGGAGGCACCAGAAAGGACTGAGTTAAAGTCTAAGTCATATCACAGAGCCAAAGTGCAAAGGACATAGAAATGCATGTCATGATACATCACCCATCTGATGTTATGGATGGAATAGTTGGATAGTTCTCCTGCTTTCTTCGACCCCTCCCCCCGAGCAGAGCTGAGGGGCCCTGAGTGCTATAAGACCTGGATTTTTATACAGTTTCTTTTCTATGGGAAGGCATGTTCCCATGGTCTTATCTGCTTGTTGCTACTTCTAATCAGGCTCTCATCAGATGCTCCAAAAGAGTCTTTCTTTCTCTACTCGTCAGCTTAATTTCACCATATATGGATTTCCTCTTCCTTCATATTGACGGTTCACATGGCACACTGGCTGTCTGCCCAGACCTGTTATCTTGTACCATACTCAACTTCTCTGCTTTGTCTATTCCAGTTGTTTCTCGGGAAAATTACAGCTTTAGTCAGGAGAAGGAGGGGAAAAGGGGAGCAGTTTTAAACTACTCCTGTTTTACTGTTTGGCTCTTATGCATTCAGCAACTTTATAGACTATTTCACTTATTCTTAAGCATCTTCTAAGCAAATCTAAAAAGGTAAAGGTGTCCCCGCACTTGTAGTGCGAGTCGTTTCCTACTCTTAGGGTGACGTCTTGCGACGTTTACTAGGCAGACCGTATATATGGGGTGGGATTGCCAGTTCCGTCCCCGGCCTTTCTTTGCCCCCCAGCATATGCCGGGTACTCATTTTACCGACCACGGATGGATGGAAGGCTGAGTGGACCTCGACCCCTTTTACCGGAGATTCGACTTCCTCCTTCCGTTGGAATCGAACTCCAGCCATGAGCAGAGCTTCGGCTGCGTTACCACCGCTTACCACTCTGCGCCACGGAGGGTCTAAGCAAATCTAAGCATGTATAAATAATTTTAGCACATTATATGCATATTTTAAGCCATTATCTGGATCTTCCCACTATAGTAAGAACACAAGACAAGCCTGTTCTCACAGATGCTCATAGGAAGCCCTCAGGACGAAGGACCTGAGTGCAACAGCACATGCCCCCTCCGACAGTGGAGGCTAGCAGCCGTTGTCATGGCTAGCAACCATTGTCTTTGTTATGTTTTGTTCATGTTTGTGTAGTGCAATGCCTCTGCTACTGATACATTATATTTCATTATTCTTTATTACAGTATTTATTACACACACACCTCCATCCAATCCAAGTTCTCCAGGCAAGTTGTAACATTATGCTTGTAATGTCAATAGGAAGTATCACATAGCGGTTTATTCTTGCATGACTGGAGAAATGGGAGAGCTTGGTGATTTCTTCATACGTTATATTTCTGTCCCAGGGCAGATGACCTGTTTATTTATTATTTGTCCTGATCTGCTTGCAGAAAGCATATGCAAAGGTTAGGCTATGTCCGGGCTTTATTGATAATTCGTTCTGATTTATTTATGGAGAGGTTATATGCCAAGGAGCATTCATCCTGCCTTCAACCAGAATTACTTGATTATATGTCTTCCCATTTATCATTTGTTCACCTCAAGGTGAAGGACCAGTCAATCAGTCAATGTGGTGCCCTCCAGATGTTGTTGGATAATGACTCCCATCCCATGTGACAATCGACAACTCTGGCTAGCTCTGATTGGAGTTGGGGTCCAATAACATCTAAAGGCACCATGTTGGCTACCCCTGCTCTAACCACTACAGCACACTGACTCTGAAAAGAGAGCAAGGAACCTTTGTCATAATGCCAGCGAACAGAAATCTTCCCAGGTGCATCTGCTTAGAGAGGCTGTGCGGAGTTGAACTCCACACACACTTTCTTCCCAAGTTATATTTCTAAACATTTCACAAAATAGCTCCTGATTGTAAAGAGCTCTTATTTGTTTCTGCCCATATCCCCAATCAACTCTCCAGGAGTCGGGAGAGATCCTTCTGAAGCAGATCGTACAAGATGAATATTCAAAACAGACCAGGTGATGGTGGGAGAAACGTGCAGTTTAGTTGTTCAGTCTTCCGTTAAATCTTATTTGGGTATCATAAGAACATCACAAGAGCTCTGCAGCTGGATCCGGCCAAAGGAGGCCCATCTAGTCCAGCATCCTAATTCTTGCAGTGGCCAACCCGATGTCCCAATGGGAAGCGTGCCAGCAGGACTGAGTGCAACAGCAGCACTCTCCTCACTCGGCATTCAGGGCGATATTTATTTATTTATTTATTAAATTTATTAGTCGCCCATCTGGCTGGTTATCCAGCCACTCTGGGCGACGTACAACATAAAAGCATACAAATTACATCAGAACATTAAAAAATCTCAAGCAGTGATAATAAAACCTAACCCACCCCAAAAGCCTGCCTGAAGAGCCAGGTCTTCAAGGCCCGGTGGAAGCTCAACATAGAGGGGGCATGGCGGAGATCATTTGGGAGGGAGTTCCACAGAGTGGGGGCCACAATTGAAAAAGCCCTCTCCCTAGTCCTCACCAACCTAGCTGTTTTAACTGGTGGGATGGAGAGAAGGTCTTTTGAGGCTGACCTTGTTGAGTGGCATTGTTGATGATGCTGGAGGCGCTCTTTCAGATAGACTGGGCCAAAACCATGCAGGGTTTTAAAGGTGAAAACCAACACCTTGAATTGGGCCCGGAAAGCAACTGGTAACCAGTGCAACTCCTTCACTATTGCCTCTGACTGTGGAGGTAATACCACTGGGCATTATGGGAAAGGGTTTCCAGGCGTGAGCTCGAGGGCCTCGTACTGTTGATCTCAAGCACAGATAGACTTCTCATCCATAGGCAAGGCCACTGATGTTCTGGTCTGCTGACTGCATTCATCCAGAAGGTTTCTCCCAAGTTTAACTTTTTGCTTTCCTTGTGCAATTGTGCAGCTCTGCAGATTCTGCAGCTGAACTGTTGGGGCATCGCTTGACCCTGTGCATTTTACAAACATGTGTGCTGTTGCTGATATAAATAAATAAATAAATTCCAATCTCTTGCGACATTTAAAAGAAATCAAAGAAAGTAGGGGTAAAGAAGGGCCCATTCTTAAAGGTAAGGGATGGGTGTCACAGGCGGCATAAGAACATCTTGAATGTTCACTGTTGGGCACTTTGGGCAAAGCAGGCTTGGATCTGGGAGATCAGGGTTCAAGCCTCAGATGGGGAAGGGCCGTGGCTCAGTGATAGAGGATCCACTTTGCATGCAGAAGGTCCCAGGTTCAATCCCTGTCATCTCCAGGTAGGGCTGAGAAAGACGACCCTGAAGCCCTCGGCCCTGGGTCCCAGCAGAGGTTTCATTTCAGAAGTGGAGTCTATGCCTCACAACCATCCTTTGAGTTAAGCCCGGGAGTTTCTCACCTCTTCTTCATTTAATGTCTTTCAAACCTTTCATGAGAACTTGTTAGCACTTGTTCAAATGCATGGGTGTCAAATGCAGAATCCTCCCTTCAGTTGAGGCCACAGCAGAATTTGCAGGAGGAATAACTGTGAAATCAGATTTGGTCAGTAATTTGGGGAGGGGTGGGGAAGTTACTCTTCGCTGCTCTCAGTGCCCCATCTTTAAAACGGGGATAGCAGTGACGTTCTGCACAAGGACATTGTGAGCATAACAAACGCTGTGAAGCAGGGGCTGCAAACCTCAGGTCTGGGTGCCAAATTCGGCCCTCCAGAGCTCTCTGTCTGGCCCTTGAAACTGTCCCCAGGCCACACCTCTTCTTCCCAGGCCACAGCCTCCATTGGCCTTGCTTTGCATCCTCCTAGAGTGTTTTTGACTAGCTAGAATGTGTCCTTGAACTCTGATTATGTTTTTTTTTTTTTGGATGGAAGATAGAAAGGGATGTGTGAGGAACTAGCCTACTTGTACAAAGGTAAGATTCATATTTGTTGCTCTGCCCTAGCAACACTACTGTGTGGCCCCCAAAACATTGCCCAGAAGGGAAAGTGGCCCTCAGAGTTAAAAAAAAGGGGGCCCCACCCCTGCTGTAGAGTCACTGTGCAAATGACAGGTGTGCTATATACTATAAGTGCAGAACAAGATGTGACACTATTGTGCTGATGCCCAAAATAACAGCCCTGTGTTGAGTTTATTTATTGCATTTATTTAAAATATTTCTGTGTTGCCCTTCAGGGAGCCTCCAGGACAGTTTACAAAAACAAAATAAAATGTAAACAACAATTTTTGTTAAAAAAAAATTCATTAATACACTAAAATACATTTTGAAACCTGGGGAAAGGACGTCTTTGCCTGGCATCAAAAAGAAAGCAGTGCTGGTGACAGGTGGGTCTCTCTGGAGAGGGAATTCCATGAATGGGGAGCCGCCACCACAAAGATTTTCTTTCTCTGATCAACACCTGCCTCGCCTCAGACTGCAGGGCTCTTCCCCACCCCCTCGCAGTCATGTTTACTAAGATTCACCTGCGTGTTTTCCTGTGGTGGCTAATGCTCGTTGGAACTGGTAGGGCGGAAGGCAGAGAGACCAACAGAATGTGGAGCAGGAACCAGTGCCAGGAAGCGCCATACTCATTCCAGTTTTGTCCCCATCTTCTTTTCTGCTGAGTTCTGCAAGGGCAACTCTGAGTCAGGAAGCTGGTAGCCAGGGCCACCCCCAAGGCTGGTTGTAAATAAGGAGGTAGCTGGACTGGCTGAAGACAGACTGAGCTTGGTGGGGCAGCGCCCCATTCGCCATTGGGTTTCCCTTTCCAGCTCTACAGCATTTGCTGCCCTCATTGGGGGCAGGAAAATGCAAGAAAGCAATGTGGAGAAGTCTGATGTCAGACCTAAATAATCTGGACCCAGAAGGATCACCTGCTCTCAGCTGATTGGCGGTGCCTGAACTCCCCCCCTTTTGGCCTGCCTGCCTCCCATTTGACATTGTAGATGTGGGTGTGGCTTCACCAAAATGGCCTCGTGGGCCAAATGGAGAGGGCTGGTGGGCCTAATGAGACCCGTGGGGCGGAGAATCATTAGGAACTTGCCCCGCTACTAAGATCTTCAGAAATCTTGCTCAGAGTGCCTTGGGGAGTAGAGGGTACCAACTCTCCATGCAGTTTGAAGCCTTCTCAGTTCAAGTTAATCCAATCTAGAATTCACACACCCCCAAATTAATTAGCCAAGTGTCCTCACCAGTATTTAGGCAACAGGAATATATATATTTATTCTCATTGTCTCTTAATTGTATTTGAACAGGGCCACCATTTTAGCTTCCCGCTATGTTCAGTGGGGATGCCAAGTCAGACATTTGGGGCATTGTGGGAAATTTAAAATGGCAGCTTCCCAACTGACTGCAGCTGTGACCAGATAAGCCTGCAGCCAGGAAGAGCACTGAGGCACCTACCTGAGGGCCCTGTCAGTCTTGGAACTCGGTTAATCATCTGTTTTATTTGTTTGTGTTTTCAATTTGATGTTGAATTTTATTGTGTTACATTACCATTTCCAGAGAAGGCGTTTCATAGCTCCCACAGGCATCTTTGTTTGAGAGGCAGGGGATATCTGTTTTAAGAAACAAGAAAACACATATTGCCAGGATAGCGCGGAACAGAGGAAGGACCTGGCACAGGAGGAGGGTGGGAGTTATAGTCCAAAATAGCTGGAGGGCTCCGGGTTGGTAAAGCAGTGGTGGGCAATGTGTTGAAAATTCTGCCTAGCAACATTGTGCCAAATGGAAGCAAAGCAATCTGGTGTGTTGGCATTTCCAAAGACACTCCATCTGCTCCATTCAGAGAGGGAGAGAGAGAGGGAGAAACGCAATATATTGGCTCAGTAGGGAGGGCAAGGCTCTCAGTAGCTACTAGTCATGATGGCTATATGCCTATGAGTTTGGAAGCAGATAGCTGGCCACTGTCGGAGGTAGTTTGCCTCTGAATTCTAGTTGCCTGGGAATCATGGGTGAGGAGAGTGCTGTTGCGTTCAGATCCTGCTTGCAGGTTTCCCGGAGGCATCTAATTGGGCTCTGCGAGAATAGGATGCTGGGCTAGATTGTTTATTTATTTATTACATTTTATATCCCACCTTTCCTCCTCCGAGGAGCTCAAGGTGGCGTACATGGTTCTCCCCAATCCAGTTTATCCTCACAATAATCCTGTGAGGTAGGTTAGGTTGTGAGAGAGTGACTGGCCCAAGGTCACCCAGTGAGCTTTATGGCTGAGTTGGGATTCGAACTCTGGTCTCCCAGGTCATAGTCCAACACTCGAACTATCACACCACACTGGCTCTGGGCCACTGGCCTAATCCAGCAAGGCTCTTCTTGTGTACTTATGTTCAATATTGCTTCTAAGCCCCCTCCCGTGCAGTATTTTGGCCCCAGCCAAATTGTATTGCACAGAGGAATGTAAGAAGAGCCCTGCTGGATCAGACCGAATATCCTTCTAGTTCCGCATCCTGTTTCCCACGTCCAGGTGCCCCCAGGAAGCCCACAGAGAGTATGAAAGCAAAAGCCTTTGTATGTAGTTGTGCCTTCAGCATGTGTTCAGTGACATACTGTCTCTGAACGTGGAGGTTCATTGTCTTATCATCACCCTAGGATATCTTCTCTGCCGTTAATAGCAAACTCAGGTGGTGTGTGCCGACAGAAACTGAGTTCAAATGGGGCCACTGAGAAGAGAGAAGAAGATTATTGGCATGCTTGGGGGAACCTTGAGGTTTGCAAATGTACAAAAAGTCAATTTTTAAAAAATTCTAAGGGGATCACACACACACACACACACACACACAAACAGCCCAGTGAGGTGTCATGAAATGTTGAAGGTCAGGAAAGAACAGAAAGGGCAGCGGGATGGAATGGAATGTCCTGGAAAAGGGTACAGTTGGCTGACTGGATAAGACCCTTTATTTATTGTTGGAAGGTGAGGACGCATTGCAACATTTTGTTGCAGGTCCCACTTGTACATACTAGCAGTGAACTCAGATTGCTGAGTGCCTGTGCAACACTGTCTGACAGTGCCCATCTCCAGAAGTGTTGGCAAGCTAATGAAAGGTTATAAGGATTTAGACAATGCACAGAGCCATTGCACCATCAGCCGTGCTCCTGGGGGCCACCTGACTAATTGCAACTAGCTGCATTGCCGCAAGATCTGAATCACTCCGTGGCATTTGTGGACAGTGGGGAGAGCTTGTTAGCATCCTGAATTTCCAGTCGCTCAGTCCCCCCAGAGGAGTCGGCTAATTGACTCATAATGCACGGAATGTGCAGATCTAGCATTTAGCCTACAGCCCCTTTCATTTCCATCCTTCTCTGGCGTGCACATATTAATCAAGCTGCTGCTTTGCAGAGAGATCCGTTGCCACCATCTTCAGAAAATGCTTATGAAAAAAAAACACCTGCGATGGAACGTTCCTTAGGGCCAGGTTTGGGGAAGCCCATGGGCGAGACTTGACAAAGTATACTTCGTCCAGATGGCTGTTGCTGCCACCCACTTCTCTGGCTTTCTCTCTCTTGGGCCCAGCTGCATAGCTGCCTGAAGAGAGAAGACAAGGGGAAGAATAGCTGCCATACCTTCTTCTTCCTTTGGTCTAAGTGTGCTAGAGGTGATAAGTGGAGGAGGAGTGACAGCATAGAGGTAGAAAAACAGGGTCACAGGAAGAAGCACCTTGCCGGCCGGGGCAGAACAGACACACTAGTTCTTTAGTCATTGGGTTGCTGTTGGCGCAAACACACCGGCGGAATAAATCTGGCACTTCTGCCGGTGTGTTTGTGCCACATCGGCCTCTCCACTCCCTCCCCCGTCTCCCTCCCAGTAACTAACAGTGGTCCACCCACGAGCCACAGGGCTACAGGGGTGGCAGTGGGGCTCCTGATGGGTGGTGGTTTGTTTTTAACCACGCAGCCACAGACCTGCTCTCAGGAGCTTAAAATGCTTACAAAGTTAAAAGCGAGAAAGGGGGGTCGCAGGGATCACCTTGTAAGCACAGTAGGGACCCGTGTGTGGTTCTGTCCATCAATTATGTGGTTTAATCCATGGGTCAAAGTTGTGATCAGTGCATGGATCTTGGAGAGGGAATGGGAAGAGTTGCTCCAAAATGTGGAGCGAACCAGAATCCTCCCTGATCCTAACATCAATGAGCATCTGTCGAGGGCCACACAACAGCGAAGGGCTGAATGCCAACTAACGCCAACGAAAGAGGGGATAATCTATCCAAGCTGGGTTGTCTGTTCCTCATTTTTCCAGTCTTCAGATTTCCACATTTCTGTGGCAATTTGTGATTATTATTTTGTTTTAAAATGACCTCATGAAAATGCATCGGCAAATTTCTCTTCATAAACACAATTTTGTATGCAGTTTTGCTTAATACACACATTTTTTGCAAGGCATTTTCCCTGATCTAATGCATGCTAGGCATTGTTTTCACTAATATATGCTATTTTATGTATACTTTGTGTATGTGTGTGTGTGTGTGTATATATATATACAAAAACACATGGCTGGAGAACTGAATGGCAAATTGCGAGGAAGTGCAAACTATGAAGGATGGCTGGGCTGTTGCTTGGTGTATTATTTCAGAAAGTGCAGATCAGGTAGGCTCACCTTTAAATACGAACTGAATTTATTTTCTCCCTCGTCTCTATTTAATCTGTGTTCGAACAGCCCTTTCTGCCTTTGTCTTATGTCCAGCAATCAATAGAAAACCCAGCAATTGACATAAAAGTTCACCATTTCTCAAAGTTCTTATACTTTTATATCATCTCATTTTGGGTCTGTGACCATGTCCCCGGTAGTTCTGCGTGAATCCTAAAAGGACGCTTTTTGTGATGCATTAGTTTTTCAAAAGTGGCCTTTGCTATTGTACCAAGCAAGAAGAGAGAGAGGAAGACTTGCTTGAGAATGTCGAGGCAATTTGAAAAGGCAATTAAAGAGGAAGTTCGAGAGAGCATTAGTTCAGCAAGGTCAAGCTGACAGTGTGCAAAGCTTTGAAGAGATGATTGCTCTGCAATTCAGTTTGGGTTATGAAATTGCAGGATTTGTGATTGGTATTGCATTTGATACTTCGACAAAGAAAGATTTGTTGGTATAATAGCTTTGGTTACTAAGGAAGCATTGGCTGCTATGGGAGGACTTTGGAAATGGAACATGGTCTTGTAATTGATTTATAATAATATTTTTAAAAGCACAGATATGCAGATATATAACATTGTCCCTACCAACTCCAAATCCAGAACAGAGGAGATTCTGGAGTAGGCAACCAAAGAACCAATAGTTTTTAATCGTGCAATGAGAACATTAAAGTATGTCATCTGGTCTAAAATCGTAGAGTTTTTTGAAACCTGATCACTATTTATTTGCCTACTTACTTTTATAATATGCTGCTTAATTGAACAAAATATGTAAGCAATTCACAAGAATTACAGTCATAAGCAAAAGCAAGTAAACACATATCGCAATACAATTAAAACCCAATTTAAAAAATTAAGCAGAACATTAAAGCAGAAATACTGAGCAGTGTGTTCAGAAAATTAATTTGAAAGAAAATGAATAAAGCAAACATGGGGACATGAAAATATATTTTTCCTATATTGGATGTCACCCTTTGGAAACATCAAAGGTGTTCTGCATTATTACACAACATTAATTACTAATATTGTGGGGCTAGCACTAATTAATTAGCATCAAGCCACAGTACTGAACTTACAAGATCTGAACAGGAGGGTTTATAACAAATTTTATTGGAGGTTATCAACTTGAAGGCACATAACACACACACACACACTAAAGTCTTAGAGTGCTCTGAATCCTTGTTGTCATTATCAGAGTGAATATGAGTATGAATATTATTATTCCGAGGATCTGTTGTGGCTCTCCTCACCTTCTCTAGACTTCTGTTCAAACTTCACCTCACCTGGGGAAGGGTCATAGCTAGATGGGTGAAGCATCTGCTTTGCATGCAGAAGGTCCCTGGTTCAATCCCTGGCATCTCCAGGCAGGACTGAGAGAGAAGTCTGCCTGAAACCCTGGAGAGGCACTGGCAGTCAGTGTAGACAGCATTGAGCTAGATGAACCCACAGTCTGACTCAGTATAAGGCAGCTTCCTATTATGTTCTGCTGATTCCATGTTATAGGAGGGAGAAAGTACCAGGGAAAGAAAAAGGCATTGTTTTCTTTCCCTCCTTGTATTCATTGCATGAAGCGTTGTTTCTGTTCTGCTGCAGTTCGTCCATCAAAATGACATTATTCACCTCGCTGTCTGCTGTGGTGAAATTATGTCACTTGTGTAATTAATTGTGTAAATTACACAAGTTACATCGTCACTACATTATTCCACCCCATTCATATGATAACAAAGGGAAGGCAATGCAAGTGAGCGGGACACATTATCAATTCTGTATTGTTTGCAGACTGAAAGCTACAACAAGAGCAAATTCCAGTCGTACTCCCTAGAATGACTTCTGTTCCAGAAATGGAACAAATAAGCCAAAAGTGGCAATTTCCCCTCCCGTCTCTGTTTACGTCGGAATCCTCCAATATCCCTAGTGAGCACTACTGCAGATGTGTTTGTTTTGTATTCTAATCAGAGCTTGGAAAAGTTACTTTTTTGAACTACAACTCCCATGAGCCCCAGCCAGCATGGCCACTGGATTGGGCTGATGGGAGTTGTAGTTCAGAAAAGTAACTTTTCCAAGCTCTGATTCTAATACTCATGAAATTTCCGCATCCCACTGCAGAATACTTGCGTTCAAACTCACTTCAGAGCCTGCTTTTAGGAACTGCCACGTTAATGATACTGCAGGTGTAATGTATCCCCAACTCAAAGCTTCTCTTGGCCATGAGGTTCTACGCCAGCCTTCCCTGACCTGGAACCCTCCGGATGATTTGGATTACAGCTCCCATCAGCCCCGACCAGCACTGTTCCAGGTCAGGGAAAGCTGTTCTAGGGAGACTCAGCCACACTACTGAGATTATATGTGTAAAGTGTTGCACATGTTTATTATCTGTAGGCTGTCGCTGGGCTTCTGTGCGCTGCCTTCCCTCTGTCCCAGCACCTTAAATGCCAGCCAGGTCTAGCTGCAGGCTACGGCACCCGTGACTGGTATCACATGCAAGTGCAGGTCTTGCAGGCAGACCTGGGAACCTGCCAGAGCTACCAAGACAGTGTTATAGGACAAGGGGATAAAGAGGGAGCCTGAGCTGGGACCATTTAAACCAAAGATTGGGGACCTGTGTGGCCCTCCTGATGTTGCTAGGCTACAGTTCCCATCATCCCTGATCATTGACCCTTTTGGCAGCAGCTGGTGGAAGTTGAAATCCAACAGCATCTGTGTCATGGAGTTGGATTCCTCCTCTTCAGGACTTGAGGACTCTCAAGCAGAAGGGAAACGGACAGCCCCAGAAGTGTTCTCAGATGAAACTGCAGCGGTGGGGGCAGCCACCCTCTCCCTCCCCAGCCTGCAGATGTGGCACTGCCAGTCTGTGACTCCACAGCAGAAGACCCAGGAAGACCCGAGGCTTCCACACTCCATTGCAGGAGAAGATTACTGGGAAAGGCTGGGTCCTTTAAATAGAGCAGCGCCTTGCAGCACAGGTGGTGATAACAACTATGCTGCTCCTACTGCAGCTGCTACTACTATATAAGGGTTCAGTTTCAGCTTACATTTTAGCCTACTGCTTTTACTGATCTGTGGTGGGTTTTTTGCTTGGAAAAAATGTTGATATTAATATCAATATTTTTAAAGGAAATGTTGCCCTTTTGGAAGAAATATCAATATTTTAAAAGAAAATGTGAAAAAATTATCATTCTTACCGTCAATGTTTTAAAGGCAGTTTAAAACAACAACAACAACAACTCAGTTTTCAAAAGTAGCTGGGAAAATTAGCTACATTAAAAGCCGATCCTCAGCTATTGAGAATAAGTGAATTGATGGAAAATTCGGTACCAAATCCAAATTGGGCGGAATTCTAGCACATCCCTAGCTGGAGGGAGAGAGTGTGTAGGGGCACCAGAGAGATAGAGAGATGCCGAAGAGAGAAAAGAGAGAAGTGGCAGGGGAAGAGTGCAGTTGGAAGGCAAAAGGAGGAGTGGATGGAAGGTGTTTTAGCAAGGTACTTGGGATTAAACCAGGTTATAGGGAGGAGGAGGAGGGAGCCCAGAGGAGAATATGGCGGAAGCCACTTGAAGGGAACCAGAGTATGAAGGAGGCAAAAAGGAGAGAGAGAGACTTTCTTAGGCAAGGCAGCACAAAGGTAACCACAGGGCATTGGAGCTGCAGTTGTGGAGACTAGCCTATCCTCCCAGAGGTGAGAAATGCAAACAAGAAGGGCTGTTGCTCAATGAAGAGGGGCCATCACTGAGGGTAGAGCATCTCCTTTGCGTTTAGAAGGCCGCAGGTTCAATCCCCAGGGAGCTGCCTTATGCCAGATCAGACCATTGGTCCATCTAGCTCAGTATTGCTGACACTGATTGGCAGCAGCACTCCAGGGTTTCAGACAGGGAGTCTCTTCCAGCCCTACCTGGTGATGCCATTGGGGACTGGAGCTGGGATCTGCTGCATGCAGAGTGGATGCTCTACCACTGAGCGACGGTCCTTCAGGGAAGGGAAGGCATGTGCCGGAAGTGTCAGAGAGGCTAATGCACTTCTTTCCCTGTTCTTCGCTCCATTTCCAAGAGCACTTCAATCTCTCAATTACGGTGAAGCAGCAAAGAGACCTCGCTGTAGTGAATAGGGAAAACCTGTCTTTTATTCCTCTCCAAGGACAGAAAGGATTTCATTACTCTCCTGACCTTATTTCCCCCGTAACACAAGTCATCTTAGTTCAGCATTACTCCCATTACTGATTTTTCTCATTCTTCCCACCTACCCACCCCACTCCACTGATGCAAATGGAACATTTTTGTCTGCAGTAAGACTTGGGAGGATTCATGTTTGCGGCAAAGCCTAGGCTCCTGTCTGCCATTTTGCCTGGTAAATAAGGCACATCCCTTCTGAAATGCACAAAGTTCCTGATTAAATCCTGTCTAGCAGAGAGAGAGGGAAATCCGGTAGTAATTTACACCATGGTTGCCATCTTTCCCTGCTCACAGAAGGTGTCTACCATCTTCCCCCAACACTCAAAAGCTATCAAACTGACTACCTGGCAAAAGTGACATGATTGGGAGGAAACCACCAGCTGTCATTCAACACTAACGTGAGTCCTGGACTCTTAAAAATGGGCTGTAGCCATGCAGTCTTTCTCCCTCACTGACCCTCAGAAAACCTGCAATTGGCCATCTATGCTGTGTTACTCGTGAGGAGGCCAGACATCTATTTATAAGTAGCTAAGAACAGGATCGATAGAAAGGAACACAAAGGCTCTTTTCATATATTTTCTTGAAGCCATCTTCTGCTTTGCTCCAATTGTCTTCCTCTTCCTTGTTTGTTCTCACTAAATTTCATATAATTCATAGAATCGTAGAGTTGAAAGGGGCCTATAAGGCCATCAAGTCCAACCCCCTGCTCAATGCAAGAATCCAACTTAAAGCATCCCTGACAGGTGGCTGTCCAGCTGCCTCTTGAACACCTCCAGTGTTGGAGAGCCCATTGATTCCATTGTCATACCGCTCTAACGATTAGGAAGTTTTCCTGAGGTTCAGACAAAATCTGGCTTCCTTAACTTGAGCCCATTATTCTGACCTCTGGGGAGATCAAGAAGAGATTTGGTTGCTGGTGCCTGAAGTTGTGTTTATGCCAAACCCTAAAGGTTGTTGTAATCTTCCATGTGCCTGGGCACTGGGCGCATGCTACTTATGCGAATGGGTGGAGTCTGACAGGGAATGATCAAGCTGTGTTGATCTCTGGGATGGGATAGGCAGCTGGAGGCTTGCCCTGTTTTCCCAGTAAGCTAAGAGGGGGTTTACCTGGGTAGTGCAGTTTGTGCTGACTCTGAGCCCCTTTATAATAATTGCCTTGACCTCACGTCTGGGGCCAGAGGTTGCTTAGAAGGGGAGCGTGGTGGCAGCACACTGGATAGTTTTGGGATTCAACTAGCCTCCCTCAAGAGGCAGTTGTGCAGAGAACAGCGTAAGCCGGCTCTCCTAGCTGGCTTCTTCGATTACAATATGCCACCTCCTCACATGGGAAGAGAGAGGGGATTGTATCTGATGATTAGAAGATGGACTGACAGTGGGAATCTTGTACTGAAAGTTTAACTATACTGCTCAATGCTTATCTGGTGTATGAATAAGCACTAGGTAGTACTTCCTTCCATGCAGCATACTGCTGTCCTAGGGAGAAGGAAAAGTTGGTGTCATGTCTCCTGCATCCAAGTCCCAATGTTATCCTGAGGAGTATTCTGATAAATCCCAGGCCACCCCATTCAGGTTGAGGAGCACCCCCTTTACCCCCTGAGGATGTGGCTCTTCCATCACCCTTAGGCTCTGGATATGACTTCCTTATGGCTTCCCCTGCTCTCACAGCCATGCAGGCTGGATCAGCTGTGGCCCCTTTAAGGATCTGCAGACAGCTGTCCCGGGAGGGGAGGCAGGGGGCACCACTGGAAAGGAAAGCCTTCACTGAGACAACATCCTCCGTAGCTCAGCCAGCAGGCTCCACTGAACGCTGTCCAGGGTCCTGGTTTGGCTAGGCTGGGCTCTGGTAATTGCTTCCACCTCCCTTGAAATCCGCAAGTGAATAGGATAGTTATCTGCTTAAGCAAAATGAGACGTCCCTGAGGGACATGCATTGACAAGGGTGGTATACAGCACGGGCCCTCGCCAGATCTGTTCGGAACGATAACTTGCATTTGTCAGTTCCTCCTTCGGAGGAGAACCTTCTGAGGAGGAACTCTCAAATCGTAAGAACTGCTATTATTATTGTTGTTGTTGTTGTTGTTGTTGTTGTTATTATTATTAGTTTATTTATAGCCTGCCTTTTGGCCAAAGGCCCTCAAGGCGGCTTACAAAAAACACAAATATAAAATACAATATAAAAATGCATCAGTAAAACAATACAAAATACAATCTGCAAAAGTTAAATAACAATGCACATAGTAGCTCTTAATGGTGGCTTTATCCGTGGTACAAGTAACTGCATTTTCTGTGTTAAATTCCAGTCTCCTCCTAGCCAGCTGAATTGCATTTGCAACCAGGTCTATAGTTTCATATGTTTGTTGTTGGGAGGGGAATGTCCTGATTTTCTTGGACGTCCAGCTGCCCCGGCGAGACGACAGAGGGCAACCCTACTGCCCCTCTGGGGACTCCAGGGGTGACTTGCGCGGAACCTCCTCCTCCGCTGCTGCCGCCACCGCCACCCATATCACCCCCGTCCCCGCTTAGGGTGGCATCAGTCTAGCTATAGACGGCTATATTCAGTCAAGGCAAATATCAGTCTGCTACTCCATCCCTCGGTCATATCTACCAGCTGTCATTTTCCAGAGGCTTCACAGAGAAAGGGCATGAGTGACCTGTAGCTCTCATGTCCCAGTTCACAGAAATTATCTTTGTAAGAAGTGCCTCATTGGATCAGACAAGGGCCCAGCTGGCCTCACATTGTGTGCCCAGCCAGATGCCTCTAAGAGCTCATAAGCAAGGCATGCAGGCCATTCTTCAGTGTTTGCCCCGCCTATTTGCAATCTGCTTCTGTTCTGTCATCATTCCTTCTAGTTCTGATGTTCAGGATGCCAGTGCCATTGCAAATGTAACTAAAACACCACCACCCACCCACAAAAAGGGATATATCATCAGGGAGTCCCAAGGTTTGCATAAATGCAAAATATCTGTAGGGAAAAAAAGTCTAAAGGAGTGTTAAACTTTTTTTAAAAAACCAGCCCAATGACAACTGAGCATGCTCAGTGAGCATGGAATGCTGATTGACTGTTAGGGAAGTAGTAAACAGAGGGAGGCAATGGTAAACCCCCTCTGAATACTGCTTACCATGAAATCCCTATTCGTAGGGTCACCATAAGTCGGGATCGACTTGAAGGAGACATGTTTACTGGAAAGAAATTAAAACATACACAGTACCCATGGCCACCTCACAATGAGAAGGTAAGCCCAGAACCCCACACCCTCTGAAATTCTAAAGAAATTCTAATGTGCCCTGAAAGTGAAGCAAAATAATGGAAACTACCTTCACAGGGGAAGAAAATGCATGAGAAATTGGAGGACAGATTTTGGCACAGCCCTGTTATTACATCCACAAATCTGGAAGAAAGATATGGAAGTGTGGAGCCTCCAATTGCTTACAACTTGGAAATATTCTAGGTAGGGCCTCCAGGGGTACATAAAATTGCTCTGAGGAGTTGCCAGTTGCCAGCTCTTATTTCAGATAACCATTTTTCCTCCCTGCCTCCTTCGATATTTTTTGGCTCAAGACTAGAATGAGTGTGCCTTAATTTTGTCTGAACATTTTGCTCCTATATTGAAACTCATCTCATACAGTATAGGTAGAAAAGAGGAAGATGGTAGGAACTGATCTCCAGGAAGGAGACCAATTTAATTTTCATTAATGTCCCTTATTACATTCCAACCTGCACCAGAGAAGGTTCCTTTTGGATTGCACAGACACATTGATCGTTTGGTTATGCATTCTACATATTTAGGTTTGCTGATCTAGTTGTCTCTTTCCCCTTTTGTCTTACAGATAAACTTTGTATTTCTGTTTAACATAGTTAGGATTTTAATGACAAAACTGAGAGCTTCAACAACATCAGAAACAATACAGTACAGGTAAGCCAAATACTGCTGAAAGTATCATCCCTTATATACCCAACTGATCACTGCATTTTGCAGGAGAAGTCCTCCTGGAGATGTCATCTTATCAGCAGGTTTCTCCTATACAATATAGGGTCTTTAGCATTGTAGCGCCTACCCTTGGGAATTCGGCCCCATTAAATTTAGAAAAGACAATAATGCTGGGAAAAACAGAAGGGAGTAGAAAAAGAGGAAGACCAAACAAGAGATGGATTGATTCCATAAAGGAAGCCACAGACCTGATCTTACAAGATCTGAACAGGGTGGTTTATAACAGATGCTGTTGGAGGTCACTGATTCATAGGGTCACCATAAGTCATAATCACCTTGAAGGCATATAACAACAACAACAACAATTTTATTATTTATTTTATTTATTTATTGGATTTATATCCCACCCTTCCTCCCAAGGGAGCTCAGGGTGACAAATATATCAACAAAACAATTTAACAAGAAAAAGAAAAGTATTCTAAAAACAGAGTAAAAACATTCTGAAACACAATTACAGTTAAAAACATTCTTTCAGCAGTGGTACTTGGGTTGCCATATTAGACAGATGGCATCCCTACTATCTTTTCAGACATCTTCTTCCCAGTCTGCATCTGCATTGGAATTGTTTTTATATATGGAATTGTGTTTAGATGTTTTTATCATACTTTTTTATCACTGATGTGTTTGCCACCTTGGGCATCTTTGGAAAGAAGGGCAGGATATAAAGTTAATAATATAAATGAATATTGCTAGTAGAAAAAAAATCTAGATTTTGTCCTGATCCACGGAGAAGCCCATCATAGCAGATAAGTGAAGGCCCAAGTAAGGGGCAGGTCAGTAGTTCTAGACAGACAGGAAGGTGAGGCAGGGAAGGATCAGCACATTGGAGAGAAACCTAAGTGTGGGTTGCAGGTCCACGATTGCTAGTCCTTCAGCTGAGACAAGCCATACAAGTTGTCTCAGCAGTGTCCTGGAGTAGCTGGAAGATCTTTATAGCCTGGGCTAGGCATTTATTGACTACAGGCCCCACCCCCCAAAATGCTCTATCTGGTCAGTTAAAGGGCCAGTGTCTTTCTCTGCAGCCATTGGCTTCTTTTTGGTACTGGGATATGGCACCAGGACTCTTCTAATCCTCAGAGTCTGTGGACCAGTCATTGGAGTCTGGTAGCAGAGGGGTCCCCTTGGGGTCCTTGGGAGGAGATGTGGGCTCCAATGACTGCAGTTCCACATAGAACGGACCAGGGAGAGAAGGTGGCAAAAGACCATGAGTTATAGCCAGCTAAGTTCTACTCAGAGTAGACCTGTTGCCATTAAGGAACCTAAGCTAGTCATGTTAATTAACTTCAGGTCTACTCTGAGTTGGAACTAGCATTGGATACAACCCCATGCATCCCCAGGAAAGGCTGGGGTGGGGGAAATGTCACCCTCCCAACAAGGGTCATTGGTGTGGGGAGGGCTTCTGTTGCCCCTCATGGAGTTTTGCTTAAGGGTGCTGAGAGTTGTTTGGAGACCCCCTCACAGAGCTACAATTCCCAGAGTGATTAAACAATCAATCCCTCTTCCCAAGGAACTCTGGGAACTATAGCTCTGTGAAGGGAATAGGGGTCTCTGAACAACTCTCAGCACCCTTCACAAACTGCAGTTCCCCTGGATTCTTTTGGGAAAGCCACAACTGTTTAAAGTGATATGATACTGCCTTAGATGTACAGTGGAGATGGGGCCATGTTCTTGGTAAGGAAACATAGAATAGTATAGTTGGAAGGGGCCTAAAAGGCCATCTAGTCCAACCCCCTCCTCAATGTAGGAATCCAAATTAAAGCATCCCCAACAAGTGGCTGTGCAGCTGCCTCTTGAATGCCTCCAGTGTTGGAGAGCCCACCACCTCCCTAGGTCATTGGTTCCATTGCCGTACTGCTCTAACAGGACGTTTTTCCTGATGTTCAGATGAAATCTGGCTTCCTGTAACTTCCGATTATTCCTGCTCTGAGCAGAATGCTGCTGTGTTACTGCCCCAGCTAAGACCCTTCATGTCAAGGGAAGTGAAGAAGCTTATTCCTTCCCTCAAACTCAGCTCTTACGGAGTTGCACTGGGTTTGGGGTTGAGCAATATTCCCCTTGTCGCAGCCAGGTCTTTAGTGAGCACAACACCTATCCTGCAGTCCCAAGCTGGACTGAGCAGCTGCCCTGAGCTATTGAGGAGAATCCACTGGCAGCAACAACCAAACAATATAGGGCCAGGGGGTGGGGTAGAGGGGAGACTTCCTTTTACTTCCCTTCCTCTCCTCTGATTTTAACGGCTTGGCAATTCATCACCAAATTCCCAGCCACACTGAATGGGAAGCAAGAAAGCAGATGGAATCTGCAAACAGGAATCTTCTAATTAAAGTCATAGTAGCCCTTAAAAGGTTTAATAGCACTTTGAATTTCAACTCTGGACAGGCTGATGCTACAGTTGCATTTTTTTGTCAAACAATGGGGGGGGAAGAAATGTGACAAATCAGGTCTGAAAAAAATATGGCAGGACAGCATAGGAAAATGGGGTGCAATTGTATGTTATGTTATGTGGATTCTCTGTAAAAAGTAAATGAACAAATTATGGTATTTCCAGCAGAAAGGGAAGCAACTTCATTGACGAGTAGCTAACATTTTTTAACACATAAGTAAAGCCAATCCCCTAAGTTGTTTTCTAAAATCTGAGGGAAGCTATTGGAAATTCCCTGAGCCTCGACTGAGATCCTGAAATTTCTCTGGCCTTTCATCCGACACATACCTTAGAAACTACCTTCAGCTCAGCAAAATCAATCTCATTCAACTAAACATGTAATTTTAGCATTCCTTCACTTTAATCTTTCTGAAGTCACTTGAGTGTCATGGTTTGATTTCATTGTAAAAGAAAGCAGTTATTATAGAGAAAATTAAATATAGAGTTGTTATGATTGGAATCATGCTCAAAAATGTCACTGCCAAATGTGATGTCTCAGTTTAACATTACCTTCCATTTAATTATAGTGTTAGTTATTTGTATGTTGTAGTCTGGCTCAGTTTAAGAATATTTTATAACAATGAAATGTACATTTGCTTACCACAGGGCAGGGGTGGGAAACCTGTGGTCCTCCAGATGTTGTTGGATTCTAACTCCCATCAGCCCCAGCCAGCATGGCCAATAGTCAGGGATGCTGAGAGCTGTAGTCCAACAACTTTTAGAGTACCACAGGTTCTTCATCCTTCCTATATGGGAACACAAATGACCCCTCCAGACTGGTGTTTCATTGTGAGTGTATTCTGCACCATGTTATTGATTCAATAATAGTGCATTAGTGGTGGATGTATACTGGACCATCCACACATCATTCCACTTGATTGTTTGTTCTGTGATTATTTGTTCTCCAGTCACCTGGAAGGGCACTTTTGTGCTATAGTGCAACAAAAGCGGAACAACAACAAAAAATCCAAGAATATTTGTGACAGGAAAAATTACAGGATTTCAGCAGGAAGTTATGGGACATGCACTGATTAGGAATGAAGCAATACGCGCACCCCAAACGTTTGCAGATGCAAACGATATTATTGAAACCAGGACCACATAAGCCACCCCAATACCATCATGACCACAAATAATCATGAATGCAGAATAGAAAAGGACATCTGGAAGGGCCCAGATCAGAGTCAACTTTGTTGGGTTCGTCGGGGACGAGTTGCCTTGTATCAGCGCTTCTCCTTTTCCTGCCCTTTGAATGAACTTTTCCCCTTTGGTCTCCCCTTCACAGGAAGGCTGTCAAAGCAACGTTAGTCCTTCTGCCTCTTCTGGGGATTACCTACATGCTCTTCTTTGTTAACCCCGGGGAAGATGATATCTCCCAGATCTTTTTCATCTACTTCAATTCCTTCTTGCAATCTTTTCAGGTAGGAGATGTTAAAGAAATGCATGAAATGGGCAGCATTTTTCCAAGACCCAGCAGTGGTCAACACCTGAACTAGCACTGCCTTGACAGGTGTGTTACACTGTCATTCACTATTATTGTTATTGTTATTTATACCCCACCTTTTGGCCAAAGGCCCTCAAGGCGGCTTACAAAGAAAAATAAACACAAGTATGAAAATACATCAATAAAAGCAATACAATTTACAAAAATTAAACTAAATAACAAATAACATTATTAAGAAAAAAAATGTCCAAGAAAAATTTTGAACAAGTGAATTCGTTACTGCTTCATTGCGTGATCGACGAGGGATGATAGCCAGTGTTGGTAACAGGAATGCCTTGTGGACTGCATGTGGCAGCCAATAGCATGATGTATTATTATTATTTATTACATTTATATCCCACCCTTCCTCCCAGTAGGAGCCCAGAGCAGCAAGCAAACAATACTAAAAACACCGTAAAACATCATAAAAACAAACTTTTAAATGTATTTAAACAACACATATTTAAAAACCTATTAAAACAGAACATTTTTTAAAACATCTTTCAAAAAAAAAGCTGTAAAAACTCTTTAAAAGCAGTTCCAACACAGATGTAGACTGGGATGTCTCTACTCAAAAGGCTTGTTGAAAGAGGAAGGTCTTCAGTAGGCGCTGAAAAGATAACAGAGATGGCGCCTGTCTAATATTTAAGAGGAAGGAATTCCAAAGGGTAGGTGCCACTACATTGAAGGTCCACTTCCTATGTTGTGTGGAATGGACCTCTTGACAAGATGGTACCTGCAGGAGGTCCTCACTTGCAAAGTGCAGTGATCGACTGGGTATATAAGGGGTAAAACGATCTTTCAGGTATCCTGGTCCCAACCTGTATAGGGCTTTGTACACCAAAACCAGAACCTTGAACTTAGCACGGTACATGTTTATGAAGACATGTATCTGTTTAAAGAGATTTGTTCCTCGGATCGATTTATGCACAGCCAGCCATAGATCTAGACCGGGCATGGCTAATCTGTGGTGCCTTCCAGATCTTGCTGGACTGCATCTCCCATCAGCTCTAGCCAGCAAGTCCAATGGTCAGGGATGGCGGTTTTATTCTGTTTTTATTACTACCTCTTAGTCACCTGGAGTCTCCCTGGAGAAATGAGAGATAATTTTTTTAATTGTAATTTTATTTAACCAAATTAAAATACCACCTGAATGTAAAGACCTCTGAGCAGTTTACCAAAAACATTTAAATTGCCGATAAAACAGTAATTGCAAACACATTGAAAACGATGAAAACAGCTACTAACTAAAAAGATTAACACAGATCAACATGTATATGTCTGGTAAAGTTTGCCTAAACCGAAAAGTTTTAAACAGGCCCCAAAAGGAACACAGCAAAGGCACCTGCCTGTTGTCAATAGGCAATGAGTTCCAAAGAGTAGGTGCTGCCACCTTGAAGGAACGATTTCTTGCAAGTGCAGAATGAATATGATGTGGTTGTAACAGTGCCTGTTCTGCAAAGTGAAGTGCTCGAGTGGGCGCATATGAGCGAAGGCAGTTCCACAGGTAAATTGGTCCCAAGCTGTTAAGGTCTTTATTTACTTGTAGTAACACCCTGAACTTAGTGCGGTAACAAATGGGCAACCAGTGCAGATCTCTGAGCAGAGGTGTTATATGCTGATATTCTGCTAGGATAATGCTACATTGTGGAGATGTATTTAAAATTAAACCTAAAGCTCAGGGATCAATGTGTTTCTGTAGAAAGTTTGACTGACAGACATCAGAAATACACACAGACATATAGTATTTTCTGCATTTTAGTTGTATTTCATGTATTTTAATTTTACTCTGTTTTTGTTTTTTATTGTGTACAATTTTATTATGTATGTGTGTGATTTTATTGTAAGCTGCCCTGAGTGCCCTCTTATAGGGTAGAAGGTTGGGATAGAAATAACAACAACAACAACAACAACAATAATAATAATAATAATAATAAAAGTAAACATAAATTGGGGGAGGTGTGATGTTTAACCCAGAAGTTCCAGTCGTTTTCTGTGCATCTTTTCATCATCCTTTGTGGTGGAGAAAAAAATGATCTCACACCAATTTCCTTCTATTTCTTCCAGGGTTTCTTTGTGTCTGTGTTTTACTGCTTCTTGAATGGTGAGGTAAGTTGGGTTCTCCCCTGCCTGCACATTCACACGCAGAAAAGCTCATGGTTTTTAGCAAAACCAAAACAGCCCTACTTCCTAATATTAAAAGGACCATCCAACCTTTGATATGCTTGTTCTCCCAGTGCCCTAGGAAGGGAGGCCTCTATTATTTCCATTTTATGCAGGGAAGACTGAGGTGCCAGGTAAGTGGCATGTAAGCTTATTCATAGTTTGGGAGGCTGGATTTCAATCCAGGCTAAATGTGTTTATCCTATTTGTATCTGGCTCTCCCCTCTGGAACGCAAGGCATCATAGAATGACAGAGGTGTGCAGTTAGAAGGTACCTGAAAGGTCAGCCACTCCAACCCTCTGATTTAATGCAGGATCCACAACATACGTGGGATTATTCATGTTATCCTTACAGCAGTTTACAGGGCTGAATATGACAAATCCTAATGTTGCCAATGACCTGGCAAAATGTTATAAATCCATATCTGCAATCCAAACGCTTGTTTTGAAAAGTACATCTCAAGAGGTAGATCCCAGATGGGCAAGCACACGTTTGAGACGTCAGAAAGCCGTGAATCCCTGTCAAGTGTACACAGCAGGAAAACCTGCGTATGTTTGTGTGCCAAATGCACAGACAGTGCAAACCTATGGCGATAGCTCATCGCTCTGCAGCAGAACATCTCCCTTGCATGCAGGAAGTCCCAGCTTCAAAGCCCGGATCTCCAGCTTTTAAAGATGCAGAAGACCTCGTGGAGGCCGGGCCTGGCAACCAAGAGGTCTTCTGTATCTTTAAAAGTTGTGCAGGGGGAAGGGAGAATCCCACCTTGTGATTTTTCCCATTACAGGGTTGCAAGAACACTTGCACTTGGCTGACTTTCTCTTCTAAAGATACAGGATCAGTCTCAGGCCCTGAGCCTGGCAACCCTAATACTGAGCTAGATGGGCCTGTGGTTTGACTCAGTATATTCCTATATATTCCTATATTCTCTTCTGGAAGTGGGGCAAGCACCTTACTTGTTCCCAAGCCATTGCCCTGACTGACAATGTGCCACATCTGCAGTGGAGAAATGTTCCGCTGTTTATGCATTTGCTGAACAAGGGAAAAATATCAGCCATTTCCTCTAGCAAAGTTTTAAAGCTGACTTCCTCTTCCCCCCTCTTCCCCCCCTCTTCTCATTGCAGGCCGTTTTATTTCCCACCCCCTTTCAGTCCATTGCACTCTGGGGAGATGTCTCCCCACCTTCCATCTCTGTGCCATTCATTGCGTGCTCATCTTCTCCAATGAAGCAGAGCTGCCCTAATAGTTTTTTCTCCAGCCCACTTCTCTGAAGGCCTCTAATAACAATTCCATTCATTCCAGAATCTTTTTCTATTTCTTTTCCACCTTTTGTGAGCTGACCTGACTGCCACTGAATACAGCATCCCATTAGCTGTGGCATAACAGCATTGATTATAATAATTTCGGGACTCATTTGCTTCTACATTTCCCTGCTCGCCACCATCCAATCCCTGCAAAGCAGAGGCCTCATTTGTCGAGCTGTTTGCCGTGACCATCCCACTCAGCGCTTGCAATGATTCTAGTACTTGAAACATACAAATGGGAAGATCAATCATGTCACTCCACCACATTTCTCAGTGGCGGTTTTCTCCGATTTGCATTGTTCAATCGATGGCGCACTTCTGTAAATCACTCTAGACACAGGAAAGCGAGAAGGAACAGATAAAGCGGCAGGCACCAAGTGTTGGCATAAGAACATAAGAAGAGCCTGCTGGATCAGGCCAGTGGCCCATCTAGTCCAGCATCCTGTTCTCACAGTGGCCAACCAGGTGCCTGGGGGAAGCCCGCAAGCAGGACCCGAGTGCAAGAACACTCTCCCCTCCTGAGGCTTCCGGCAACTGGTTTTCAGAAGCATGCTGCCTCTGACTAGGGTGGCACAGCACAGCCATCATGGCTAGTAGCCATTGATAGCCCTGTCCTCCATGAATTTGTCTAATCTTCTTTTAAAGCCGTCCAAGCTGGTGGCCATTACTGCATCTTGTGGGAGCAAATTCCATAGTTTAACTATGCGCTGAGTAAAGAAGTACTTCCTTTTGTCTGTCCTGAATCTTCCAACATTCAGCTTCTTTGAATGTCCACGAGTTCTAGTCTTATGAGAGAGGGAGAAGAACTTTTCTCTATCCACTTTCTCAATGCCATGCATAATTTTATACACTTCTATCATGTCTCCTCTGACCCGCCTTTTCTCTAAACTAAAAAGCCCCAAATGCTGCAACCTTTCCTCGTAAGGGAGTCGCTCCATCCCCTTGATCATTCTGGTTGCCCTCTTCTGAACCTTTTCCAACTCTATAATATCCTTTTTGAGATGAGGCGACCAGAACTGTACACAGTATTCCAAATACGGCCGCACCATAGATTTATACATTGGCATTATGATATCGGCTGTTTTATTTTCAATACCTTTCCTAATTATCGCTAGCATGGAATTTGCCTTTTTCACAGCTGCCGCACACTGGGTCGGGCATGGTTGGGTATCTGCTGAGGGCCCACATTCCAGCAGGGGTTTACCCACCCACAGGGGCCACCTCTCACCAGCCATGCTCGAGCCCTCCTTGAGTTCTCCGGCATAGCTGGAATGTTTCCTGGAACTGGGATAATGCCTCCTGTTTGTCATGATAGAGGTATGTGTGACATGTGTAGACAGAGTGAGTAGAAGTGTGCATGTAGCCTATTGTTATACAAAGGTAAGAGTCGCATTGATTCTACCCACTTTTCCTCCTGGCTCCACTCACCATGAGCATGTGGCCCTCAGAAGGCTGACCATGAGGGGATGCGGCCCTTGGGCTGAAAAGAGTTCCCTACTCCTGTTTTGTAAGCTTGCAGTAAGATACTCTGGGTATCTGGGGAGCAGCAGGATAGCAAACGTTTAATATAAAATAAAAGCAGCTAAGGGGAGTTTAATGGGGGAAAGGTGGGCAAAGGAAGGGGTAAGCACTCCCTTTCCCCTCCATCCTTTCTTGATACAAGCCACCCCTTCCCCATGGCAGCTCGCAAGGAGAAGGGGCTGTCGGGGCATCATTACATACGGCTGCAAGGGTAACGTTTAGTTTGCTGCAATCACAGAAGGTTTGAAAACCGCTGCTCTCAATTATTTAGAATTAAAGTGAGGAGCTTTCACTTGTTGTCCAGAAGAGACAGAAGAGAATTGGGAGGGCAGTGAATTGCTGGGGTTTCCTAAGCTTGGTCCTGTCTGTGCAGGTGCTGCCGGTAGCAGAACCGAAGGAGTGGATTTCTGCCAGCTTTGGCTAGCATGCCAGCTGCAACCCCCTCTAGAGAAGCCTCAGTTATGCATGCACAAGTTACACCCAGACTAGGGCATGGTAATGCAGTCTAGGTAAAGGGGGTCACTGTCTGCACCCCTATTTGTATCTCTTGGCCCCAGCACTCTGTGTGGTGGGAAGGGCCATAACTCAGTGGCAGAGCATCACCAGATGCAGAAGGTCCCAGGTTCAATCCCTGGCATCACCAGGTAGGGCTGTGAGAGACTCCTGTCTAAAATACTGGACAGCTGCTGCCAGTCAGTGTAGGTCATATTAAGCTATATGAGCCAGTATAAGGAAGCCTCCTATATGCCTAAGTTCTTCCCATGTTTCCTTTTTCTGTCCATGGAGGACAAGAGTAGCCTTACACAGACAGCTCAGTAGCAGGACTCAGCCATATTCCCTCCTCTCTGTTGGTGATCTGCCATCAGCTAAGCAGCACGGGGCAGGGAAGGGGAGATCCCAGGAAAGTCAACTTCCCCTCCCTGCAACACCCATCGCCCTGCACTGTTGAACGGATGGAAAATGACAGCTCATCAGGGAGAAAAGGGGGGCTGAGGAGAGTGGCAGCAAGGCCGGCTCTACCTTTAGACAGAATGAGACAGCTGCCTCAGGCAGCAGATGCTAAGGGGCAGGAAATGGTGGGGTGGTCGGTAATGTGGTGGAGAATTCGGAAGTGCAGGGTCCCTTCATGACAGTCACAGCCACACACACACCCTTTTTTGCTTTTTGCTGCTGGGTCGAGATCCTTGTTAAATGCCTTCTCCCACAACAACAGATGCCCCTAGGAGCCAATCAGCATGAAAGGGGAGAGTGTAAGCTACTGAAAAGAGTCTTCTCAGTGTCTGACTCACCTTTCATTCTGATTGGCTACAATCAGCAGGAAAGGGCAAGGATGCATGTTAGAAGACTCTTCTCAGTGCCTAACAGACTTCCCTTTCATACTGAATGGCTCCTATGATGCTAGAGACACGGGGACCCTGCTCCCCAAAAAGGTAAGGAGTATAAGACCCCCCCAAGACCTCGGATGACTATACCCCTTGGGGTGGGGGGGTGTTTGAAGCCCCCTAAACTAGCCTGCTGCCTTCAGGGATGGTGGCTTGTGTTGAAGTAATTTTCAACTGCCTATAACAATGGGGGAAGAAATTCTATTCAGTTTGCATTTCAAGGTGAACCTACATAATTCTCATTGTGCAAAACAATACAGGGGCTGCAACGCACCCATACTTCAAAATCCTCTGAATAAAGAATTTGTACAAAAATGCATAAGCTGTGACGAACTGTCCATAAAACTGCATGGAAACAACATTCAAACATCCTTTATTTTGGGGGGGAAATTGCTTTGCAGAAATGTGTATCTTAGGCAAAAACTGCATAGAAAAATGTGCATGACAAGAGAAATTTGTGCTAAAATTCTGATGAATTTTCATGAAGACTTTTTTTAAAAAAAATTGCAAACTGATGTGGAAATGTGGGGAACTGCACTTAAGACTGGAAAAATGAGAAACTGAGAGAACCCCAAATGGACAAATTTGCCCAATCCTAATTGCCAGTCTGGTCAGCTTTTGTAGTGAAAATGGGGCCTAGGGCCATCTTGTCCTTTGCTTCTGTCTTGGGCTGGCTCTGGGGATTTGGCAGGGGGAGAGGCCAGTGGTGCACGGGGAGGCCCCATGAGATGGCAGTTCCTTATCCCTATTTTCACATTTGAAGGATCCTTGCTTCCTGAGGGAGGCTTGGAGGGTGATGACAAGGGAGAAGGCCTTTTCAGTGGTGGCTCCCCATCTGTGGAATATGCTCCCCAGTGAGGTCCACCTGGCGCCTTCGTTGTCATCTGTTCGGTGCCAGGTAAAGACATACCTTTCCTCCCAGGCATTTGATAGACTGAGATAATGTTTTGTTTTTAATATGCTACCAAACCTTCCTGTGGCTGCGGGGGTGTATGTGTGTGCAGTCACTATTGTTTTGTTTTTGTTTATTGTTATGTTTTTATAGTCCAATCCAATCCAATTATTTATTACGGTCATAGACCAAAACACATACATACAAATTAATACATAGCAGTAAAAGTAGCAAAATACAATAAACATTTAAAACTCTAAAAACAGTTGATCGGTTAAAAGTTTCAATTAAAAGTTAAACTACAAATATCTCTACCCCGTGGTTATCAAAGATCTTCTACAAAGAATAGCAGCAGAGCAATAGCTGGCAACCTTAGCTGTTACCAATGGGGAATAGTCAGATAAAAGATGATCTACATAAAAAGTTTCAGACCTACCAGGGAGATCTTGTAGAATGGGAGAAATCAGATGGGATCTAAGATCTCGGTAAAAAGGACAGAAGAGTAGTACATGACCGATCATTTTTACTTCTTCATTACCACACGGACACAATCTATTTTTATACGGTATTTTTTTATAACGCCCTTCCAGTAGAGCCGATGGAAGAATATTAAACCTTGCCCATGTAAAGGCTCTTCTAAATCTAGGTAAGGTTAGAGTATTTAAATAAGGAGCCATTACAAATGGCCTTGGATTGTATCTGTGCTTAGTGATCAGCAGCAGATGACCCTGGAGATCTACATCTCGTATCCGTTGTGTTATGACTTCTTTAGCTTTTATATAACCCAGACTAATAATCATTGGCAGGGAAAATCCTAAACTTGATATTTTAGCATTGATCATCTTCTTCCACTTAGATTGGAAGGCATCCGAAAGTGTGAGTGGTGTCAGACCCACGGGGGTGAATATCATCTTCAGCCAGGAATTAATTCTGTATGACCAAACACGTGATTCAGTAGTAGGGAGCCCTACCTCCAACCGGAGAATATTGCTGGGAATACAACGAGGGGCAGCCAGCACAGATCTAAGAAAGCTATTTTGCACTGCTTCAAGGGGAGAGTAATTCTCATAAGTACTGGCTTGAGCCCCATATAATAGCTGAGGTATGATCTTCATAACAAATACCTTAATTGCTGCAGGAAGGTATTGACCACCCCTGTTATAATACAAGGAGAGAAGAGCTCTCGTGGTTCTTTGGGCGTTGGATATAGCAGCTTTTAAATGTGGACCCCAGGATCCCTTAGATTGAAATGTCACTCCCAAGTATTTAAAGACTTCTACTTGGTCAATTGGGTGCTTCTGAATCCACCATAAGTGTTTAGGCTTTTTGTTGGAAAATACCAAGACTTTTGTTTTGTCGTAGTTAATTGACAGAGACTCAACGTTGCAATAATTTGCAAGTGCTGCCAGAAGACATCTCATGCCCACACATGAGCGTGATAGCAGGGCTATATCGTTCGCGTACATAAGAATGGGCACGGACTTTTCATTCAAACTTGGTGAATGTGAGTGCACCCTATGCAGACTATCTACTAACGAGTTGATATATAGATTAAAAAGAAGGGGGGGCCAGTATGCATCCCTGTTTCACCCCCTTATAAGTAAATATAGGTCTTGTTAGATGGCCTGCCTTGTTACACCTGACACGTAGACAGGTATTAGCATATAGGCCACGTATTAAACACAGTAATCTCTTATCAATGTTAGTGGCCTCTAATTTCTCCCATAGCCGTTCCCTAGATATAGAGTCAAAGGCTGTCCTAAAATCTATAAAAGATACATACAAGGAGCCTCCTGGATAAGCAGTATACTTATTGGCTAGATGTTGTAGAACAAAAATATGGTCTGACGTAGAACGCCCCGTTCTAAAACCAGCTTGTTCCTCTGCTATATTATTATCCTGGTCAACCCATTCTTTGAGTTTGTCATAGAGATGGATGGCATAGAGCTTACTAATAATGGTAAGTAAACTGATCGGCCTATAATTAGTTGGATTATCTCTAGGGCCTTTTTTATGTATGGGAACTATTATTGCAAGGCCCCAATCCGGTGGAATTACAGTTGACTGATCTATCATAGTGAATAGCACCGCTAATATCGGAGCCCACCAATCAGGATTTGCTTTAAAAACTTCTGCCGGAATATTATCCGCACCTGGGGCTTTGTTAGATTTTAATCTAGCTATAAGGGAAATAATTTCCTTTGCAGAAACTGATGACCAGGCCGGCAGGTTAGATCTAGTCAGTTTGGGCTCAAGGGCAGAGTTCTGGTTTCGCATATAGAGTTTAGCAAAATAATTCTCCCAGGTAGTAACTGGAATATGGCAATCTACGTTGGAATGATCAGTTGGCCATCCCTGGACAACCAGTTTCCAAAATAGAGAAGAATCCTTTGATTTCGATGCATTGATCAAATGTTGCCAGTTATCCCTCAGGGCAAGTTTCTTTTTCCAGGCTATAAGATGTTTAAAGCATTTCTTTAATTCTAGATACTCTAAAAGTGAGGCATACGAATTATTAGTTTTATAGTTCTTATAAGCTGTTATCAAATGTTTTTTCTTCTCTACACAGTCAGAATCAAACCAGGGCTTTGATTTTGAAGTCAAATAATTTATGGCTATGAGTGGGGAGCAATGTATTTTGTAGAACAACAGAAAGTTGCTGAAAGGCCTGATATGCAGCTGCCACTGAGGTTGCATTAAGCAAAAGTTTTCGAAGAGATTTGCACTGGCTGGCATTTAATGTGTCTCTTAGATTTTTCTCTGTTTTGGGGAGCCATTTAATACGTGATGTGTGTATTTCCAAATCCGCATTTATAATTGGCTCTTGATCCGCGTAAATTTGTTGATTACCACATTTCAAGAGGAGAGTTATAGGGAAATGATCACTTTCCGGTCGGCTCTCAACCGAACACAATGATACCGCCCGGAACAGACCCTGGGATATAATAAAAAAATCAATTGTCGAACCTCCCCTACTTGCATGATAGGTAAATTCTCCAGTATAATCCCCATTAACCCGACCATTCACTAATATTAAATTCATTTTAGTTAGAAGTTGCATTAAACAGAAACCCGCATAGTTGATGCCCTTGTCTCTCGAGCATCTATTTGGGACGGATGCAAGAGTATCCCCCAGAGGTGGTACCATATGGAATCTAGAGTAGAGAGTTATATCATCTGGGCCGACTCTAGCATTGAAGTCCCCCGCTATAATTACCAGTGCTTCAGGATGTTGTGCTGACAGACTATGTAAGTATTTGCCAAGCTTTTCAATATTGGCTTTGGCTGATTTTTTTGTTTGAGCAGGGGGGAGATATACATTGACAAGAAGAAGAGTCGACCATGAAAATCTAATAATTAAGGAGGTTGCAAGATCCTTAAGGGGGTTCAATTTAATTATAGACGCATAAATTTTGGTGGATATAAGCATGCATAGGCCACCTTTGGATCTGCCTCCTTTGTTACTAGGTACAGCCTCTAAGCAGTGGGCAGAGAAACCATTTAAGCCTAAATCTCCTCCAAGCCAGGTCTCTTGGAGGAAAATAATATCAAAGGTTTTAAGGAAGTTTACAAATGATGGATCAAATATTTTGTTTCTCCACCCAGCAATATTCCAAGATGAAGCTGGACGTGCAAGCATGTTTGCTTAAGACCTTGTCAGGGACGAATGGTTTGATGTGATGATACAACATCCTGACATAAGGCTGTGGAAAGTGGCAGGTCGGAGTCCTGCCAGCATTCAATTTTATCTAGTAGTGGGTCATTTCTACTAACATTGGAAGTTATTGGGTGCAGCTGTCTGGTTGAATGACTCATAGACTTAACGGGTTTTGACGGGGAGCCCTCTTCGTGAGGAGCAAGCTATCTCCTGGCTGTCCACATAGCAGTAGTGGTTTTAGAAGCATCACTAATGATAGCAATTGAGGACAGCTTCATTGATGGAGAACTGCGTATTGAAGATGGAACTATTAGATTAATTTCTGCTTCGGTTCAGATTGAACCAACGTTACTTTTGACAACAGGCTCTTCCAGGAGTAGATTCACCGAAGGGATAGGCTCATCCATATAAGTTGCCTTAGAGATTTCATAATCATAAGATTGGGCGATTGCTTCCTCACCAGGCCTGCCAATCGTCAACATTCTTTTTAAAGTAGCTATTAGCTTATATATTCTTGCAAAAATGTCCGCTTGTATCTCAGTAGGTAGAGTAGAAAATATATTAAGGAGGTTCTGTTCCTCTTCTACAAACTGCTCCTGATCCACCTTTGTGTCCGGTGCCACAATAGGCAGCTCAGTAGATTCCACCATTTCCGAGTTCGGTCGGGCCACAGAGCTTGGTATCCGAGGTTGGGCCAACGGTGCTTCCGAGTATAAGTCAATAAGATTATTGTCCAAATTATACCCAGAATTTAGAGAGTGCTCGGGTATTCCAGCTTTGAGAGACAAGACTAGCCGAAACGGTGGCACTATATTCTCAAAAACTCTTACTATAGTAAGACCCTGTGCTGAAAATAGGTCTTTATATTTAAACAGTCGCATTGCTTTACCTGGGTCTATAAAAGATATAATGGCACGTGCATTAGTGTAATTATAGAATAGATAGTCTATTATGCCGCCCGACTCGATCAGCCACACAGGGCCTTCTTCAAAAACAGCTGGATTGGCGGGAACTAGAGAGAGGGCTTTCTCAGTGGCGGCCCCCACCTTCTGGAACTCCCTCCCACAAGTTCTACGGCACGCCTCTTCCCTAAATGTCTTCCGAAAAGCCTTAAAGACCTGGCTCTTTCAACAGGCCTTCGGGATTTCCAGGGAGGGCTAAATGCTATGATTAAATGCCTCATGCCCTGTATTATTATTGCTTTTGCTGTCGCACTGTTCTATTTTGTATTTTGTATTATTGTATTGTGTTTTAATTTTTCACATGTAAGTCGCCTAGAGTGGCCATTGGTCAGATAGGCGACGCATAAATTAAAATTATTATTATTATTATTATTATTATTATTATATGGGATATGTCATCCGCATTGACCCTATTTGGAATAATATTCTCCAAAAGATTTTGAAAGTGTGTCCTACGCTCCTCTTGCGTAACGGATCCTGCTGGTTTTGGATAATTAACTATAGCTAGTTTAGAGCGATTCAGAACAAGAGACCATTCCATATTTCTCACCCATCTAGAGGGAGATTTAGAGTCTTGAATCCTTATTGACCAAGGGTCTTGTAGGTCCAGCCGCTGGTTCTGTAGTATATCCTTAGGATATGAACGCAAGGGAGAAATTTCCAAAAGAGCTTGTGCAGTTTTTCCACTTATAGACTGTTTCTGTTCTTGCTGAGGAGCTCTATTCGATTTTGTCTTTTTGAGCTGTTCCGGTGGAGTCTCAAGTAATTTAAACATTTTTTTAAAATTCATATTACATCTGCAGTGTCTTTTTAAGTTTTTAATGTTTTTACTCTTCTTGGTCTTCAAGGTAGCGCATAGTCTCTTCATCTTAGTTGTAGCTCTCTTATTTTCTCTTCTAATAGGACATTTCGGTTGAGCATTCTGATTTATAACCAGTGTTAGAGGGGGGGTTGTAACTTTCCCTCCATGGTTTAGGTCTGATTTTATAAATGCTTCCGTTAGAGTTGTTAGAAGCTGATTTGTTTCTGTTAGAAACATTAGAATCCACTTCAAAATCATCGTCATTTCAAAAAGCCATAGTTCGTTTGGCTCTACATTTTTTATATTCCCAACAAATAGTTCCTTATCCAGCTCCTCATCAGGTTCCATTTGAGTAGGCTGGGTCGGGTCTTTCTTTTCACCATACTCTTCTATTGTGCTGGGGAACTGAGTAATGCAGCATTTATTTTGTTCAGACTTCAGATTTTCCTGGGGTGAAACCAAATCCCCCACACTTATTGCCTTCTCTACCCAGTCTAGCTCCTGAGCCAGATTTACAGTAGACGGATCAACATAATCTACATAGTCATAGTGCTTGTCTGAGCAGTTATTAATTGACCAGTCCAGGACTGGGGCAGCTTGACAGGAAAATTCAGGAGGGGCTTCCGTAGCTTCCATAGCTTCTTTTACTTTTACTACTTCACGAGCTGTCACATTAGTCTCATTAGTGAAATAGAACTGAGTAATTTTTGCCTCCTTAGTTCGTGAGAGGTCTTTAGAAAGCTCACATAAAGGTTCAATACCCAGCTCCTTGTAGTTTTTCCTCATTAACACCATACTGGTTATCAGCTAAACTCCTACACCTTTAAGCATTAGTATGCTGAGTCATTCGACGGGGATATGCCAGGTCTATATCTACTCGCAATGAGATATAGCAATTGTTTATCCTTAATTTGTTTAAAATTCGTAATATAAATTTGTAATGAAAAATAAAAAGTGACTCACATAAAAGGGGTCTCTATTATTGGCTCTCCTCAGCAGACGCAGATCAAAAAGAGCAAAAGAATGTTGAGATAAATCAGTAATTGACGACGGAGGAGGAAAGTCTTGAGAAAAATATAGTTGGTATAAAATCTCCGGTGAGGCAGAGCAAATTGCTTAGCCTTGAGATAAGAGCTCTAAAAATTAAATAAAAAGCGGAGCTCCAGACTTAGCATCCTGCTAGATCGCCATCTTGTCCACTCCCCCCATGTTTTTATAGTGTATTTTATTTGTTTTTGTTTAAACGTTGTATAAGTTGCTTGAGGACCTTTTGGTATCAAGTGATGATGATGATGATGATGATGAATAAAACCTCTCCCTCCTCCTTCTCAGCATACATGCTCATTCACTCTGCCCATTGACATGCTCTCCAGGGTGCTTGGCTATGCACCTGCCTTTCCCCAACACAGTTTTATGCTGTTCCTGGAATCTCTCCTGCACTTTCGCTGTCTGTGCCATCACAGACGAATTGCACATCCTTTCCATTCCCCAGGTGCACTCCATAAAGGTTACGGAGGAGGGGAGCGGAGAGGAGTACAGGCCGAGGGAGAAAATTACGTGCATCTTTCTTTTCCGACATCAGAACTGAAATCCCTCAAAAGTCACTTAAGTTTCCTCCAGTGGAAAAACAAGGATTGCCTTAAATTAGCCATCTTCTTATGCTAAGCCAAAGGCAAGATGAGATGGTGTGTTACGGCAGTGGATTTGAGGCAAAGGGGCATGACTTCAGTTCCCCCACTCAGTGATGCAATCTCTCAGTGCTCTGGGCCATATAGTTCACTCTGTGATCAAGGTGTACAATCCAAAGTGCACTGATGACAGTGGTGGTGGTGTTAGGAAGATGATTGAGTATAATCACTGGTCTTGTATGGCCTCTCTAAACCCAAATAGCTTTCCTCTGAGGAAATGGGACCTTATTTGTTTATTTGTTTGTTTATTTATTTGTTTATTAAATTTATATCCCGCCCTTCCTCCCAGAAGGATCCCAAAGCGGCAAATGAAAACACTAAAAACACTCTAAAACACATTCAAACAAAACATAATTTAAAACATCTTTTAAAAAAACTTTTAAAACATCTTGAAAAGTAATTCTGACACAGACGCAGAATTTAGGCACCCACCTTGTTGCACGAGTACTTACGCTTGCCATTGGCTTTTTGCTGGTTATGGAACAATACCCCAAGCTCCCTGCTTGCTGGTTGGTCTTCCATGCAGCCTTATCTGGTAACCATCCCCAGAGTGA
Organism: Rhineura floridana; assembly: GCF_030035675.1. Taxonomy (NCBI): domain Eukaryota; kingdom Metazoa; phylum Chordata; class Lepidosauria; order Squamata; family Rhineuridae; genus Rhineura; species Rhineura floridana. The sequence continues at coordinate 82,924,602 of NC_084489.1, read as the reverse complement.
GCTGTCCGTGGTTCTGACCATTTGTATCCCACCTTGGACTCCTTACAACAAAGGTGGGGAATCTTCTCTGGCTTGCAGATCTTTCTCTCTCCACCCCTGCTGGGCCATGTTTAACAGGTGGGCAAAGCCACCCACCTGTCAGTTACTTGACATCACTATGACCTCAGGTGATGCTGTGCTTTGAAGCCACGATTGTTGGGAACCTCCATTCTTGGGGGTTCAAAGAGCAGTGCTGGGCTGTTTGAAAGCCCTTGTGCAAGCAGCCCCATCCTGTTCTTTAAATCTCTGAAAACAGAAAGTTTAAAGAGCAGCATGAGGCTCTTTGCAAAATGGCTTTCGAACAGCCTCATGCTGTGCTTTGGCTGTTCGCACCTGCTCCCAGCAGGGGAACTGGTGCACAGAGCCAAACTGAGCAGGATTAAACACCCACTCATCACTTGTTTACAAGGCTTCCAAGTAAACCCCTGCAGACTTCAGCTTAGAACAGGTAATAGCCTTGTCTTTGCTAGTTTTGACTTTCATTTCCTGTATCTATCTAGTGCCACATATTGCCGATTGGCTGATTGGAGCTGGAGTCCATTAACATCTGGAGGATGCCATGTTGGCCATCCCTAACCTAGTGGCTCCAGAATATATTCTGAGTGAAGACAAGCCTCCAGTCACAATGCATTATGCTTCCTCTGTCTCAAAATGAAGCAAAGGGATGCCAGTTCACACAAAGGAGAGAACAGAACAATTGAGGCCTGCAACAAAATGTTGGGTTGGATTTTTTACCTACACTGTAAATTTAGCTTCTTCCTGGTTTTGCCATTTGATTAACAGCTGCAAATTGCATCAAGTCACATGTTGGCTCGGCCATTAGTCTTCCCTCTCCCTTCCTTCAGACAGGTTGCCCACTTTTTCTTTGGGAAGGACCATAGCTCAGTGGTAGGGCATCTGTTTAGGATGCTAAAGATCCCAGTGATATTTATTGATAGGCATCCGTCTGGTGCCCACAACTGATGCATTTTCTTTTGAGAAGAGGAAAACCAATCCTTCAGTGATTTAAAACACTAGTGAAAAATGCTTGAAAATAGCTGCCACCCAATCATTACCAACCATGGGTGGCAACCAAAAGGTACTTAGGGGATAGGCAGAAAGGCACGTCTGTTTTTCGAGTTCTCTGTCGGTCTCTCTTCACAGCTAACCCTTCCTAGCAGCTGAAAGCAACACAAGGTTGGTTTTTACCCACTTCTGTTGTTTAACTAGCTTATCTCTCTCCCTTGGCAGCTAATCTTCCCTGCTCCTCTCCCTCCCAACTGTGAGGAAAGATTAGCCAAGATGGGAGAGATAATGCAGAGAAACAACAGGAAGAAACAGCTTCACCTTGTCTTACTTCACCTGTCAAGAAGGAAGGAGACTTCAGAGTTCTGTGCAGGCAGAGGCAGGCTACAGTGTGGTGTAGTGGTTAAGGTGTTGGACTGCGACCTGGGAGACCAGGGTTTGAATCCCCACATAGCCATGAAGCTGACTGGGTGACCTTGGGCCAGTCCCTGCCTCTCAGCCTCAGAGGGAGGCAATGGTAAACCCCCTCTGACTACCGCTTACCATGAAAACCCTATTCATAGGGTCGCCATAAGTCAGAATCGACTTGAAGGCAGTCCATTTCCATTAAACATGACATACAGCCCAGCTTTCAGGTCATGGAGTAACTGGTTCTATATCTAATCTAATCTGAGTGGTTTTGTACCTTGGAATTGTCAATGCTAAGATGTCATAGTGGCTTTATATATATATATATATGGCACTGATTCATAGGGTTGCCATAAGTCGTAATCGACTTGAAGGCACATAACAACAAATATATACATAACATACATACATATAAGCTGGCCAGTTATAGTTAAATAAAAAAGAACACAAAATTTTAAGTGTGTGTGGGGGCATTTTTATGCTTAATTTATATGCTTATTTTTGTATTGCTGGAATTTGTCAAATGGATTTGATATTGTTAACATATATATGAGTGTATATTGAGGTTTGGGAGTGACTCTTTTATTCTGTCCTTACCATTGACTGTTAGGCACCTTAAGTTGCTTCAGAGAAATAGCTGGGACAGATTTACATCAAAGAAAAATGAAAACGAGAGTGGGCGAGTTACTGAGTGGGTGAGCGGACTAGGACTATTGATTTTTAATGGTATTTTACTGCTTCTTTTGTTTCTTAAATTGTATTTTATTATTATGAAAAGTTTGAATTCTGTGGAATGCAAATTGTAAAGAAAAGGAGCAATAAAAATGCAATTAAGAATCATACAGGAGCCCAGCACATTACAATTGCTACAAGAGGCAGAAAAATCATTAAATGGTCTGTTAAGATCACCAGCAATTGTCAAGTGTGTGTGGCCGAGGGGAATTTGAGAACCACTGCCCTAGGAAAGGAAGCCCCTTGCAATTCCAGCACATGCAGTTGTGTTGGAAGTGTGGCAAGAATAACTCCTATTTCGTTCTCTTTGCATACCTAAGGGGAGATAGAGAGTAGGTCCTCCAGCTGACTAGACTGCCTAATGTTACCTGTGAGCCTCTGCCCTCCTTCCGTTGTAAACTGATACTCTCAGGGAGCTGACCTCTCTTCCATCCCCTACTTCTTGGACCAGCCAAGGCAGAGGAGACATCTTTGTCTCCCTCCTGTAGCACAAAGACAATGACCCAAGTCTGGCTATTGTTCCTCCAGCTTAGTTAGTTAACTAGAACTAGAGCCTTTCCTATCATCTTCGTCTGAGGCCCTTCTCCGGGTCCCAACCCATACAGAGGCCCGGAGAACAGTAACAAGATCTAGGGCCTTTTCGGTGGTGGCCCCCAAATTATGGAATGCCCTCCCAGATGAGATACGCCTGGCGCCTTCTCTGTCATCTTTTCGGCGCCAGGTAAAAACCCACCTCTTCACCCAGGCATTTTAAAGTATTTAAGCTTTTAATCTTATTTTTTTTAGTTTTCTTTCACTTTGTTTATATAATGTTTATATTGTCTGCGCAATACACACTTGCTGTATTTTAAATATTGTGGTTTTATCATGTTGTACACCGCCCTGGGAGCTGCTAGCTATAGGGCGGTTTAGAAATGCAACTAAATAAATAAATAAATAAGTATGTATTTCTTTTGATAAAGTTGACTTTTCTTGTTTTACTAAGTGTAAAGTCTCAATGATTCAAAGCAAGGTAAAAGCTTGCTTTCTCTCAGGTAAACCAAACACACTCACTCTGCACAGAAACGCTGAGCGAGCTACCCTTGGCTACGCTCTGCTAATTTTACCAGTTTTCCAACAAGCTGCATACTACTCCAATCAGGATGGTGTATGTGGCTTACACACATACACACACGTCATCCATCACAGCTTGTGAGGTAGGTTAGTCTGAAGGAGAGTTGATTGGCCCACAGTGGGGATTTGAACTCAGAGTTCCCAGGGCCAAATACTCCACCCACTATGCCACACCACCTTTTTGGCAAATACTTTGAGCGGCTCTCTCAGCTGGAGTTCCCCTTCTGAGTCTCCCTCGCATAGTATCATAGAGTTCTGCTTTTTAAACTGTGACCCACGATCAGGAAAACTAGTTCTTTACGCCTTTATGGGGGTATCTCAGTGAGGTCAGGAATTATGGGAAAGCTTTGCTGAACGACAGCGAGGTCCCTACTCTCCATCTTCCCCTGCAATGTGCAGCCACAGAGGTGTGTTGTGTTATCGGTCGCACATGCCACTTGTGCGTGGCCCCCAAGTTCAGTGCCTTGCAAGAGCCAAGTCACACCCCAAAGCACGCCCCAGAATGGTCTGCAATCAGCATGGGCCCAATAACAGATGCACAGAGCAACCTCCCCCACCCTGGTACCTTCCGGATGTTTTAGACTGCACCTCCCACCATCCACTCCCGATCATTGGCTCATGCTGGATGGGGCTGATCGGAGTTGTAGTCCAAACCTTCTGGAAGGCATCTAGTTGCTCTAAGAATATGTTAGGGGGCTCCAGGTTAAGGAAGGCTGGCTTAGATGTTCCTCAGCAAATAAGTTAATGTGGAATGTGGTTCCTGGAGGTAGACATTTTTTGAAAATTGCTGTCCTGGAGAGAAGTGGGTGGAGAAACTACTACTTCATCCAAGGTGGTTGTTTTCATTTCTAGTCGTTGGATACCAGTTCTGACAAAGCTGAATTTCCAATCAGCAATTCATCCAACTGGAGAGAGAGTAGAGCATTGTTAGCCTATAAAGTATCTCCCTGAACAGCAGGTTCTGCAAAGGCAAGATTGTGTCTTAGGAGCACCAAGTAACAACCTGCTTCATTATATATGTGCCTTTATTATGAATTCAGCAGCTTCAAAGTCTGTTTGTCATAACAGCCCATTATGAATCATGATTTAACCAGTGAGCTATCCACTTGCCTGCACATCACTGTTGAAAAGGGCTTTTCAGGGTTCCCTCAGGAAGGGTAAACGTAGTTAAGAAAGCATCTGTCAGAAATTGGAATCGCCAAATATGTAGGATAAGGGGAGTGGCCTGAGAGGTGAGACAACCAGAACTGTACATGACTACTACCAAGTGTAGTTGTATAATGGCATTATGATTCTTTGGAGTGAGGTCACTGGAGGCTGGTGGTATTTTATTGATATATGGCATACTGACACATGTATATACAGGCTGAGCATAAGTTGACACTTACACCATTAACACTTCAGCAGATTCTGCTCCCCATTGGGCTTCAGGGGATGCCAGGCCCCTCCAGAGCTTCCACAAAATCCCACAATTCTGACTCCCAAACTAAACTTCCTCAGAAAAGACTTGATGGCATCACATCCCACATGGAAGGGAAGCGAAACCGGGATTTCCAAAGGACTTCTCAGCGTGCTTCTGAATACCAGTTGCTGGAAGCCACAGGAGGGGAGAGTGCTCTTGTACTCAAATCCTGCTTGCAGGCTTCCCATGCGCACCTGGCTGGCCACTGTGAGAACGGGATCCTGGACTGGATTGGCCACTGGCCTGATCCAGCAGGCTCTTCTGGTCGTTCATCCATTCAGAGACATCTCCTTTACCAAAGCAGGGCCATTGTCCCTCTCTGCCAGACCATCACGACAGTCTCCGGCAGGCCAATGGGTTCCATATGGAACATCGGAAGCTGCCATAGCCTAAGTCAGGCCAAGGGTTCATCTAGCTCAGCGCTGTCTACACCAGGGGTAACCGACGCTGTGCCCTGCAGATGTGGCTCTCAACTCCCATCATCCCTGGCCCACTGGCCATGATGTCTGTCTCTGAGGGGACTCCAACCACGTCTGGAGGGCACCACATTGGCTACCCGTTTTACACCAACTGGCAGCAGCACTGCAGGGTTTCAGAGCAGGAATCTTTCCCAGCTCTACCTGGAGACGCCATTGGGGACCGAACCTGGGACTTTGTGCATGCAATGCAGATGCTCTGCCGTTAAGCCACAACCCTGGCCTCTCCTGACCAAACCCAGCCAAGAACCACAGTGCTGTTAGGGGACCCCCTCAGGTGGTATCCAGCAGCTCACACACACACACACTCACTCTCGCACACACACTCACTGACACATGCACTCTCACACTGACACATGTACTTACACTCTCACACACCCTCTCACACACTCACACATATACACTCACACACCCACACACTGACACAGCACTCTCTTTCACACACACACATGCAACAATGACCTCTAAAGAGTGTCTCTTCTCTCCACCAGGTACGTTCTGCAGCCAGGAAAAGATGGCATCGCTGGCAGGACCACCACTCCCTGCGGGTGCGGGTCGCCCGGGCGATGTCCATCCCAACCTCCCCAACAAGGATTAGCTTTCACAGTATAAAACAGACTGCGGCCGTGTGACCGGGGCCACCTCCCACCAGCTGCCTGTGGAGTTCAGTTCTCTCTTGTCCTCTCTCCACCCCATCCCCAAAAATACTCTCTCTTCCCGAGTTCCTTTTTTTTTAACCACCACCCCCGTTCTAATTTTCGCTACGAGGCAACTCTTGTGTGTCTTTGTGGATATCTTTCCGTTTCTGACTCGCTGCTGCTTTTGAGACAAGAAGGCCGAAAAGGAAAACAAGATGTCACTGCAGAAAGAGGAGCAAAATTACAGAAGACGAGTGTCAGCAAGAAATCTTCCCACATTCCCAAGACCTTAAAGACGTTGCTGCAAACAATCCCCAAAACAGAACCGCTCCATCTCTGCTATCCATCTCCTCTTCTGTTTCATGATTGCAGTTGGACTGTTCTACCATGCTCCCCTTGATGAGATATTCCCGGTGGTTTCATAGTTGCCTTTTTCCTCCTTGCATAAAGAGTTTCCCCCTGTAATTCAACACTGCACATCTACTCCTTTGCTCTATCCGAGCACTAACCTCGATCCAGAATGATGATATGATATTATTTCCCAGCTGTAACAGAGGGCATATATTCATTTCATGGAGACACTGAACTGCCACGTCGCGGAGATTGGTTAAATGAAGGGAATTGTATGGAGTTTTCTAAAGATCTGTGCCTTTCCAAGGAAGTGTGCACAGGACTGCAGCCTATTTTTTTTCATCCACTACCAGCAAGCGACGGTTCTTCCCCTAGTTGTGAATAGTCTTGAAGCCATAGGCCACATTCACACCACACATTTATTCCACTATTATTCCACTTCAGACAGTCATGGCATCCCCCAAAGAATCTTGGGAGCTGTGGTTTGTGAAGGGTGCTGACAGTTGTTAGGAGACCCCTGTTCCCCTCACAGGGATACAGTTCTCAGAGCAATTTAACAGTCAGTTTCTCTTCTGATAAAACTCTGGGAATTGCAGCTCTGTGAGGCGGGGGGAGGATTCTCTTAACAACTCTCAGCACCCTTCACAAATGACACTTCCTAGGATGCTTTGGGGGGAAGCCATAACTGTTTAAAGTGGAATAATTGTGGAACAAATGTATGGTGTGAATGTGGTCCTAGTCTTACAGCTCTATGCCACTTTACATGAGGATGCCCCTCAACCTCTAAAGGTGTTTAAAACAACACACATGAGCTCACAATAGTGGCTGGGGACAAGGGTATAAGATTTGTGTTTCTGGGTCACTTATGATCCCACAGGCAATGTCTACCACTTCATCTTGAAGGCTTTCATGCCGCCAGATACCATATGTCATTCATAACAGGGACAGCTACGCAATATTACTGTTTTGAGTGCTCGGAGTTGGCATTATCCATGCAACAGAAGCACTGCCTAGAAGACACAGATCCAGAAATCCCCTCCCCGGATGCCAATAACAGCTGTTCATTTATTGTACTCAGATAATAACCTGGGAATCTCTCATCCTTCATGGTAGCCTTGCCACATTCCCTTGCCATCTGCATGTGTTGCAAAATACAGCCACAGTCGGTCCTAGCCCTCAAGAATTTCACATTTGTCTGTTGGCCCTTCATGTACCTATTTTCATCATTTGTGGATCTTTGATAGCCGGAAAGCAAAAGCAAAAAGATCCATCCTGATTTGCACGTATTTCCTCTCCTGGTCACCTGGAGGTGAATCTCGCTTAGTGGTTTAAAAGTATGTTCCAATGTACAATGGAACATCCAAAAAGTGGAAATGTGGGAAGCTTGAAAACTGCATGTGGACCTTCTACATTGTTCCTAGGGTCTTTAGATCAGAATTTGCCTTCCAAGCTACATGTTGGTCCTGCTAGCAGTCAAAGCTTTGAAATTAACAGTCTCTGTAGTACTTTTGGAGATCTCTCTCTCCCCCAGATTATTTTTGCTTTTCCCTGGGAAGAGGACGATTGAAAGATGTCATGGCTTCTTTTGATGGGGGCTCAAAAATAAGATTTTTTTTAAAAAAGGGAAACTTTGTTCAAAATGATACAAAGATTATGATGATGAAGCTATAAGGTTTGTGCTGCATCAAGAGTTTCTAATCGGCATTGTGCAGTGCGGTCGACTATCCTTGGGGGCTTTTTATGTGACACTGAGATAATGTAAATATTTTCAATAATAAACACTTCTTCTGTTTTGAGTTTCTATTGATTTAGAGAGTTTTGATGATGATGCTGTTTACCAGAAAGGAGATGGAAATAGCATTGGTTTATTGGCAGGGACTCTATTTTGGATTTCAGTAGGATGTCAAAGGAGGGCTGCTTCCATACTTAGGACACTTTGAACTCTTAGGATTGCAGAGATTGCTGGTCCACAGTTAGTTGGAACATGGATTTTTAAATGGTTCCACACAATGCTTAGTGGCAATGCCCATCCCAACAGCTAAGATCTTTCTGTAATGTTTACTCAGATTGACAGCAAAGGTCCCATGCGACTTTAATTAGAAGCTTCCTCCTTACAGCTTTTGCCTCTAATTGCTTCCAGTTTGGTGTGGCTACAGCATTATTGATGAAGTGCCCTGTAATCAGTCAATTCCTATTCCTTGTTGGGTGAGGGATCATTAATTACTGGTTTTATAGTGAAATAGCAATATTTTACTACAAAAGATAGCAAACAAATTAAGCAGAAGACATGAATAATGAAAGCCCCTACCCCATAGAGGACAGAATCTGACAAAAAGGGGATGGTTCATTATTAATTCCCTGAGGATGCTGAACAGAAAGCAAATAAAGGCAAAAGCCACTAAGAGGAACCTTCCAATTAAAGGCACAGTAGCCCTGAAAGCTTCAATGGTGATTTACCAGTTCGCACTGAACAGTCTGGCACTACAGTTGCATATTAGATGCAGGGAGGGGATCACCACACATCAGGCCCAGAAAAAACACAAAATAAAAACCAGGATGATGAACAGAAACCATTGCAAGGCAACAGCCTGGTAACAGCATCATCTGGAGCCTCTATAAATATGAAGTGAGTGAACAAAGGGATGGCTAATGTGGAAGCAACTGAAGCCTGGTTGGGGGGGCTGCCATTGTGTGGTTTTTGTAAAGAGTTTTGGAACTTATTTTCTCTATTTTCATATAATCAATATAGCCGAGTTATACTGGCATGACAATCACAAGCCCACCCTTTTTTAAGCCCAGGGATTTCTGCCTCTGATATGAATACCTCCTGCCTGCGCCCCATGTGAATTGTGCATAATAGTGGTTTGATTTCATGCTTTCTACCTTCTGAGGGTCTTTACCACATTGATTCATCTGCAGATTCAGGCATGTTGGGGAGCATTCCAGGGTGTGCACCCAGGTCACATGGGATGTCCGTCCATCCTTTGGGGCCTCACGGCCACCTCACATGAACTGAGAACACACCCTTTGTGCCCCCATAGCTCCATTTTTAGTAGTAGCAGGCAAATTGTCCTTCAGGGAAGCTTAGCAGCCATAGTGGATCTCCTCCTTGGAGAGTCCCTTGCTAGATTACCAAGGGACATCAGGTGCCATGGGACACACAGAGAAAACCAGGGGATCGTTGTCACCTAGGTTACTCAGTATGTAGGGCCAGTGAGCTAGCCAGAAACAACATTCACCCCTGAGGACTAGCCACATGTGGCCTAATATTGGAGGGGGGCACCTTATGAAACAAATAAAAAAATTAAAATCCTCCTTAAATGGTACTCCAGTTAGGTTTAAAAAATTATAAAGGAAATTGTAGGTATCCATGTTGGCCCATTAGTAAGAAAATCAAATGTCACAGTATGGTAATAGCTTTATTAGGATCAACATTTGGCTCTGGCAGCAGAAGCAAAGGGAAGCATTTCCAGCCGGAGAATGAAGGCATAGGTGGGGCACCTTTGGTCCTCCAGATGCTGTTGGACTCCAGTTCCCATCAGCCCTAGTCCACATGACCAATGGTCAGGGATGATGGGAATTGTAGCCCAGTAAACTCTGGAGAACCGCAGGCTCCACAACCCTGACTAAGGGCTTCCGGTTTGTATGCGTGTGGATTTTTAATTTCATTTTAAATTTTGTGCTATTCCTCGCCAGTCACTTTGCGAATCGTTTGAGTTAAAGACGGGCTGTAATTCTTCAAAATAAATAAATAATAGTTACCATCTCACAAAGTTGTGGGCAAGCTTTGGAGTCCTCCAGAACCCATCGTCAGGCTGTTTAACATCCAGCCTGCTGAAGAGCTCTGGAGAACTTGAAAGCTTGCTCACGACTTTGTGACTTCTTGTTTGGTCCTAAAAAGCCATTGCCGTTTTGTTTGTTTGTTTAACGGTTTTGTATCCTGCCCTTCCTGTGATCCTGAACCTAGGGTGGCTTCATGTAGTGAACCATTAGAACAACCATTTACAATAAGCATAACCATAATATCACTAAGTTAACACTAAAAATACAGCAGAGCAGCAACAATAAATGCCTAAAGGGGAGGGGGACATCTCCGACGTAAGACAATTCATGGACCAGATGCCTCTGTTTAAATCTGTCAGCTGTGGGACAGACTGAATGTCACCTGGGAGGGAGTTCCATAGACGTGGTGCCACCACTGAGAATGCCCTGTCTCATGTCATCATCATCCTAGCTTCCACTATGGAAGGGACCATAAGGAGGGTATCAGGAGGGCCCAGGCGTTGCTGCTGTCTTCCGTGCTGTTCCTCTCCCTACTAGCTCAAATTATGCAATGGGACAGCAGCAGCTGGTGTGCATTAAAAGGCGGGGCGTTATAATGTCAGGCAGAGGTCCCAGGGAGAGAGAGAGAGAGAGAGAGAGAGAGAACAGATGGATACTTGAAGGATTTATAGATCACAGGCACGCTACAGAGCAAAGAAAGTGAAAGAGAGTATCTAGGAGAAAAAGAGATGATAAGGATATATAAGTTTACAGGCAGTGGAAACTTGTCGCTCCGTGTCAGTGGGGCAGCGAATCCACTCTGGGTTTTGGTCCAAGCTTTCAAGGAGCTGTCCAAGGTGCGCAGCTCACCTTGTTAGGTGCTACACTATGCCCACTCTCAATAACGTGCATGAGAGACTAATATTCCACTTGGGTAATGAACTCTTGGGACGTGAAGGTATAGAAATCCTCCCTTTTCCATCTGCCGGGGGAAAGCATCTAGTGAGTATTGTCTCTGTGCCAAAAATGCCCAAATAATGCCTAATTTTTGTGCAGATCTTGCTCTTTTGGCAGGTTCTTATTTTATAGTTGCACAGAACAGCAAAGCAATAAAATACCTCCCCATAACATTCTCCTTTTAATTCTCCACCCCTCATAAATTGCCAGCAAGCATAAGGTCTGTTTTTTCAGGGCAACAGCAAAATTCCCAGTTTTGATTAAAGAGGATGTCATTAGAAGTGATCATTTCCCAGTAGAAAGTGAAAACAATTCAGGCAAAAGTATTGTGTCTTCTGTTGGCAATAGCCTGTGAAACTATCTGAAGAAAACACCCCAAATTCCTGAGTCACCTCTTCCAGGTTGGCAGACATCTTTGTTCCTGGTCCTGAAGGACTTGTGTTCTGTTCTCACAGGTGTCAGGAGGCTGGCACCAGTGGTTGGCCAAGTCAGGCACTGACCAAGGGTCCCAGCAGCTCAGAAGGGCCACTCACTGACCTGACCTAGCTATGCCACCACTTACTGCCTTACTTACCAGGCCCCAGGGTGGCTGTTTTAGCAGTGGGCAGGCAGTGATGCCACTTTTTAATGGGAGCCTGCAGTGGTCACCGTGCATTTTAATTTACCCGAAATGCCCTGGCCCATAGATCTATGAAATAATAATGTCAACAGAAAGAGAAGGGGGAAAGTGTTGCTGCATGGGGAGATGGAGAGTGTGTGTTGGGGGGTGGAGACCCATCGAAGGCATCGTCCTGAGGACCTCTTGAAGTCTGTCATCAGCACTGGTGCCAGGACCTCGTAGGGTTGGATTTCCCACCGGAATTCAAATAGCCATTTTTAGGTACATCAACGGTTGACCTTGGGCAGGATGTTTAGGTTGAGGGGTGGGCAAACTTTTCTCTTCGGAGGGCCACCTTTCCTTCTTGGGGGGGCTGCATACTGGCTGTGAGAGGGGCTGGAACCCAAAGTGGGGTTTCTTTCCCTCTCCCCCTGGCATCTTCCTTCCTCATCAACCTCATAAGATTAGCCCAAGGGCCGCATGCAATTAGTCCAAGGGCCATACCTGGTTGAGACAGAGCCTCCAGCCGGTCTAGAGGCCAAAATGGGACCCAATCAGGTCATTTCTTTTAGCCATATTCCAGAGCTTGGAAAAGTTACTTTTTTAAACTACAGCTCCCATCAGCCCCAGCCAGCATGGCCACTGGATTGGGCTGATGGGAGTTGTAGTTCAAAAAAGAAACTTTTCCAAGCTCTGCCCTATTCCAATGGCTGTGCTTGGGAGCAGTGGTGAAAAGGGGGCCACAGTGCTTGGGGGAGGGGGTCCTTCAAAGGGTTGTGAGTAGGGATGGGCACTTCTGTCCATTTCAGCTTCTCTCCTCATTTCTCATGTTTCCAATCTTAAGTTCAATTCTCTACATTTCTGCATCAGTTTCCTTTTTTTAAAAAAAAAAAAATCCTCATGAAAATTCACCAGCATTTTAGTGTGAATTTTTCCTAATACACACATCTTTATATGCCATTTTGCCTGATGTACACATTTTCCAAAGCAATTTTTCCTGGCATTCAAAGCAATGTTACCTAACATTGTGCATTTTTGTATACATTAGTTGTCTGGAGAACCGCACTGAAAATTCAGAGAAGTGTAAGTTTTAAAGGACGGATGTGTATTGTTTTGGAAAGTGAATTAGGTATGTCCAGCTTTAAATCTGCACAGGATCAAACTCTTCCCCCATCCCTAGTTGTGAGTGGAAGGGATGTTCAACTGAAGCAGAGAAGTGGGGGGCTGTAGTGTCCCCCAGGATACCTGCAGCCAGCCATTCCGACAAGAGTTGCATTTGTGTTTATTTTGAGCTGGTTATAATGAGCAATCTGGTACATGCTCAAGAGCTGTCATTTGCCACGAAAAACTTTTTTTAACACCTATAATATGCTCCCACCAACTGGGGGCACAAATTGCATAAGATACATCTATTTAAGACATCAAATTGCTACCAGCTGCATCATGACAAGCAAGGTTCCAGAGAGCCCCCAGAAGAGTTATAAAGAAACACTTGGATCGTGGCATTCATTATACCAGTGTGTACAGGGTGGGAGTTGCATATGACTCTTCTGGGGACGCTTGGCCAATTATAAATGCTGAGGAAAATGTTCAGAGAGAAGACTTCAAGATACCAAAACAAATAGGCTCCAAAACGGGTCCTGAACTACACACAGACTTACTAGACCAGTCTTCCTCACCTTGGTGCCCTCCATGAGTTGTTGGACTACAACTCTCATTGTCCTTGACCACTGGACATGCTGTCAGGTGCTGCCGAAAGTTGGAGTCCAACAACATCTGGAATTGTTTTGAAGGCTGAACTCGATGTTCCAGAAAACTCTGAGCTTCCTCAGAAACCAATCAGGAGCACCTCAGTGAGAAGTTCAGCAACAGCAGGCGAACCTCTCTGAAAGGCAGCTAAGGCCCCATCTGCACTATGCATTTAAAGCAGTATTAAACTGTCATGGCTTCCCCCAAAGAATCCTGGGAACTGTCATTTGTGAAGGGTGCTAAGATTTGTTAGAACCCTATTCTCCTCACAGAGCTACAGCATCCAGAGTGATTTAACAATCAATCCCTCTTTGCAGGGGACTCAGAATTGTAGCTCTGTGAGAGGAATACGGGTCTCCTAACAACTCTCAGCACCTTTAACAAACTATTTATTTATTTATTATTTGATTTATATCCCACCCTTCCTCCCGGTAGGAGCCCCATGGGAACTATAGTTCCCTTGACTCTTTGGTGGAAACCACAACTGTTAAAGTGGTATGATACTGCTTTAAATGTATAGTGTGGATGTGGCCTAACACTAGCAACCATCCTGCTACCCATCATCCCCCTCAGTGGAGGAGTACCTGTCTGGTACGCAGAAAGACCTAGTGTCAGTTCCTCCTTGCATTTCTAGTTAATAGGACCTCAGGTGGCTGGTGTTGGGAAAGATTTCTCTGCCTGTGACTCCGCAAGGCTAAATGGACCAATGGTCTGACATGGCATAAGGCATAATTCCTGTAATCTGCAGACCCAAAGGAATTGAATTCATGAATTGTTTTTGTTGTTGCTTCATGCTTGGATCTGTGAGGCCCAGAGGTCTTGCCAATATCCCATGCAGACCCAGCCCTGAATGTGCCTCGACCTCCTCTACAATCCTCAGAAGTTCCTTGGCAGATAAGTCGATGTGGAAAAGGTTCTCTGGAAAGTTTGAAAAACCACCTTCCTGGATTATTTTTATTCTCCTCTAGGATCAGGAAACTGCTGACTCTCATTTCATTGCAGCTTTCACAGATTGCTGGAGGTGGGTAAAAGTCTGCATACCTCCTTGTCCATCAACATACAAAATCTGGGGAATAGATTTTTGCATTGATTCTCCGGATTCATGGCGGGGTAGCTAAAGTAATGTTGAAAAAACCTCCTCTGATGCCGCGTAATGACTCGTTCCTCCAAGTCACTTCTGCTTTTTCTCAATCATGATCTCCACATGCTTTTCTCGCACCCCACACACTAGTTTCCCCACACCCCATCTCAAAATGTTAACTGTCCTAGATCTCATTAAATGACTGATGCCATTCAACTGAGTTCCCATTATATTTCCTGCCCACCCTGCATCACCCTGGCTGCGCCCTCTGTTCCTGTCTTATTTCATTGCCATTCATTTCCTGATAGTACACATTTACATTCAGGAGACAGTATCGCTTTTCTTTCTAGAAAGCAAATTTCTTTCCCACTCCACTTCTGGCAACAAGGCCATGAAAATACTCTTTCCTTTCTTTCACTGTGCAATAAAAAAAACCCACCCTTCCCCAATGCACAGCCTTCCACACTACAACTCCCATCAGCCCCAGCCAGGACAGTCATCAGCCCCAGCATGATTCATATGGCTGTGCCGACTGGGGCTGATCTGGGACTTGTAGTCCAAAACTATCTGGGCTGCACCAGGATAGGGAAAGCAGAAATTTGTACTAAACTTGCCTTGTTGTTGTTGTTTCTTACCTCTTATTCTTAAGAAATGTGTGAGCTTAGCCAGTAAGGCAAATTCCCACATTCCTTCAAACCACTCTCTTATCATTTCTTATGTTTGCAGGCCCCATTTATTTGCATACAAATTAAACCCCTTGCAGCAGTGACCATCTATGAAAAATGTAAATGGACTGCCTGAAAGTCGATTCTGACTTATGGCAACCCTATGAATAGGGTTTTCATGGCAAGCGGTATTCAGAGGTGGTTCACCATTGCATTCCTCTGAGGCTGAGAGGCAGTGACTGGCCCAAGGTCACCCAGTGAGCTTCATGGCTGTGTGGGGATTTGAACCCTGGTCTCCCAGGTCGTAGTCCAGCACTCTAACCACTATGCCACACTGGCTCTCAACCATCTATGAGGCCACTCCTTAATCTTTATCCTCTGCTTTTACCAAGCTGTTTATATAATTTCAGGAAAACAAAGCAAGGATCCCTTGGGATCACATATCTTAATATCTTTTCCATTTCATACTTAATTAAATTCCAATGTTTTTTCCTTTGTTTTTGCTAATTGCGGAAATGAGTTTCTGCTCATTTTGTGATCGGTTTTTAGGGGGAAGAGCCATAGCTCAATGGTTGGGCACCTGCTGTGCATGGAGAAGGTCCCAGACTCAGTCCCCAACATCTCCAGGTATGACTGGGAACCTCCCTTGCCTGAAATCCTAGAAAGCCTATACCAACCAGTGCAGACAATACTGAGCTAGATGAACCAATGGCCTGAATCAATATAAGGCAGCCTCCTATGTTTCTGTGCCTTCATTGCCTGATGCCATACCTGCACATGAAGGCTACGTATGCATGCACCAGATGGGTCATCCCACAAATGTGAGGGTTGAGCCACTTTCCCTGGTCACTATTGTTGCTTTTAACTCATGCCTTATTTCACAAATGCATCTTGGCAAAAAATGGATGTGGGTACCTCTGGCTTTGTGATAGGGTTGCCAGGTTCAGGGCCTGAGACTGATCCTGTATCTATAGGAGAAGAGAAAGTCAGCCAAGTGCAGGTGTTCTTGCAACCCTGTAATGGGAAAAACCACAAGGTGGAATTCTCCCTTCCCCCTGCACAACTTTTAAAGATACAGAAGACCTATAAGAGGCTGGGCCTGGCAACCAAGAGGTCTTCTGTATTTTTAAAAGTTGTGCAGAGGGAAGGGAGAATCCCACCTTGTGGTTTTTCCCATTACAGCATTGCAAGAACACCTGCACTTGGCTGACTTTCTCTTCTCCTAAAGATACAGGATCAGTCTCAGGCCTTGAACCTGGCAAGCCTACTTTGTGATCAAGCAGTTGCAACTTGCGACACAGCCAAGTATATTCATGGATTGTATGGGTCCTCATTCATCCTTTAGCGAGGATGAATTGAAAATCAGTACCCAGAAGTCAGAGCCAACTGGGACTGGTCACAACAGCCTCCTTGTGAGCAAGATTTTTGTCTAAGAAAGCCATTGCATTCATATACCTCAACAGTGACTTTCCTGCCCTGAACATTAAGGGTTGATTGGACATCCTTATTCATAGACCATTGGGAGGTATTTTATTTATTTTATTATTGCATTTATATCCCACATTTTCTCCAAGGAGCTCAAGGTGGCATACATGGTTCTCCTCCTCCCCATTTTATCTACACAACAACCCTGTGAGGTAAGTTAGGCTGAGAGACAGTGACTCAGTCAGCTTCGTGGCTGAGTGGGTATTTCAACCCTGGTCTCCCAGGTGTGAGTCCAACACTGTTAGGGATGGATGAGAATTTTGATTCAGTTCGCATTTCAAGCAGAATTTATCAAATGCACAATTTCCAAAACTATATGAGAACCGAAACACAGCCATCCTTCTAAATTGGCATGTATGAGAATTTTGGGATGCAGTTTGCCATTTATAAAAATGCATATATTAGGGGAAAGTGCATAACAGTGAATACATGAGTGAAAATAGAATGCAAAAAGGCATGATGTGATGAGAAATGGCTTGCAAAAATGTGTACTTTTGTCAGAACTGCCTACAAAAATGTGTTTATTTGGAGAAATTCACACTAAAATGGTGGAAAATTTTCATGAGTTTTTTTTAAAAAAATTGACAGATTGCTGCAGAAATGTAGAGAACTGAATTTAACACTGGGGGAAAATGAGAAACTGAGAGAACTGAAAGAGACAGACCTTTCCCTCCCTAAACACTGTAAGAATTACATTACACTGGCTCCTGAGCGACAAGTGTTTCCCCTGTCTATATTAGCACTGGGATCAAATGTAAGGCTGATTATATCATCATCATTATCAAAAACTGCCAGGCTTTTGCTGGTTCAGACCAAAGCTGGGTCTCGTCCAGCATACTCTTCTCACAGGGGCCATCCAGGGGCCTATCGGAAGTCCACAAGTGGATAATGAGTGCAACAGTCCTCTCTCGTCCTAAATGATGGAATGATTCCTGAAAATAAAATAAAAAACTTGTTCACACAATGCATAGTTAAACTATTCATTCCCCAAGAGGTAGTGATGGCCACCAACTTGGATGGCTTTAAAAGAGGATTCGACAAATTCATGGAGGATCAGGCTATCAGTGGCTACTAGCCACGATGGCTATCTTCTACCGCCACTGTCGGAGGCAATACATCTCTGAATGCCAGTTGCTGGGGATCACATGTGGGCAAGAGTGCTGTTGTGCTCTGGTCCTGCTTGGGGGCTTCTCCTGGGCATCTAGTTGGCCACTGTGAGAATATGATGCTGGACTAGATGGGCCATTGGCCTGATCCAGCCAGCTCTCCTTTTCATTCATTCATTCATTCATTCATTTATCTATATATCTCTCCCTTCCTCCCAGCTGGAGCCCAGGGCAGCCCTTGTGTTCTTTATTAACTAGCATCCTGAAGCATCCTGCCTTTGCTACTGGAAGGAAAAATATCAATTTCTGAAGCTCCCAAAGTAGCTACATAGGTGCATTTATGCACACACAAGGAAGATTTGAGACAGCATCCTCAATTTGTCCCACAGAAGTCAAATCAGGGAGAAAAAATGGGGCAATTGTTTTGAAAGACAGGTAGCAAAACCAGGGAACACCCAGGGGAGATAGGGATAGTCAGAAAGTGTGGAATATGGCAAGCATGGTATTCAAGAGATTCACAGTCTGAGAAGGGTTGGGAGGAGAGGGGCTCTGGTGTTTCAGAACCTCACAAACCAAATGAATGGCATGACATTTGTGTCGACTGAGCTATGTGGCAGACTGGGAAACTGCAGGGACAGCATGTGTGTACAGTTCACATGGCAGAAGGATTTTTAAAGAACACACACACAAAAGAGAGGCTAGCATTTCTTCTCTTCTCTGCAATTAAAGCCTGCCTTCCTACCCTGAAAGTTTGTGGAGTAGAGTTAGAATCTCACAGGAGAGATGCAATGTGCCTACATACCTGCAAAGGTGTTTGCAATGAACGTACAAGCCCACCCTCCAAAACCACTTTATCCATCATAATGGCAGGCTTTTCATGTACATTAACTGCAAGCTCATTAGGGTTTGCTGTACTCAAGGGTGTAAAAGCATGCCCTCGCACTCTCATGCTCTTGCTGCTAAGTTTTCCAAAGAACAACCCACAGTGCCAAAGTAATGCAGAGATCACATTTTTCCAGATGCAATTAAACAGCTTTGCTTTTGCCTGGCTTCATTCAAGGAAGAAGATCTTTATGGAGTCAGAGCTATTTTCTTTCAGAACAATCTGCATCCCCACCCCCACCCCACATTACCTTCTTCACACAGCACATAATTAAACTATGGGGTTTGCTCCCACAAAGAGGAGGTGATGACCACCAGTGATGGCTGACGTTCTACCACTGAGCTGCAAACCTTCTCCAAATCTACTGCATCTCAACATGCTGTTAAAGCGATGTCTGGACCCCAAATTCCATTTACAAGGGAGACCTGTGTTTGTCTGTCCTGACATTTTTTTTAATTCACACCTTCCAATACTAATTTCCATTAGGACCCATGCTTGTTTTTGGTCATGAAAGCTGGTGGGGTAGGAGAAGGCTGCGTGGGTGTTTCAACCACATCCCCCCCTTCCCAAACTGTGCTAGATCAAGCAAATATAACTGAGCTGATTACCAGTTATCCCTGTTCATTTCTTTGAAAATACAAACAACAGTCAAAAGCCCAAAATAACTCTGTGCATCTACTCTGAATCCCAAAGAACAGTGTGAACTGTCCGCCGACCGTGTAATTGGGGCAGGTACCGTCTCCACACACAAAAAGGGGGGCACGGACCCATATTCTTAAATATACTGTGCTCTTTTTTATCCAATGCCGTTTTATTGTTTTAGCTGTTTTGTAATATTCAAATACATCTAACAGATAAATAATCAAGCATTTCAAATGCCCTAGCAGGGTCGGCCTGCCCTGTAAAGCTAGTGAAGGCAAGGCTCCATTGAGTTATCCAAATGTGTAGCGCTAAAAGACGATTTTCACAGGGAGCCTGAACACTGACCATATTCAGTGGGCATGGAATGCTAACTGACGGAGGGAGCAGGGATGCAGGGATGGAAAGTGTGTGGTAGGGAAAATGGAATGGAGTATCCTGGAGGTGGGAATCACTGGCTGGCTGGAACAGAGCCTGCCATTGGCTCTGGCTCCAAATACCGTTGGGCTACCTGCCTTCCATCCTGCCAGTCCCAATGGGCACCAGCCACAACTGCTAGCAGTGGCCCACTAGGCATTCAGATCAGGGCCTTTTCCCAGACCTGCCTGGAACATAAGGAGAGTCCATCTGCTGGACCAACTCAAAGGCCCATCTAGTCCAGTATTATATTCTCACAGAGGCCATATAGGGTTGCCAGGTTCAGGGCCTGAGATTGATCCTGTATCTTTAGGAGAAGAGAAAGTCAGCCAAGTGCAGGTGTTCTTGCAACCCTGTAATGGGAAAAACCACAAGGTGGAATTCTCCCTTCCCCCTGTAGGACTTGTAAAGCTACAGAAGACCTCTTGGTTGCCAGGCCCAGCCTCCAAGAAGTCTTGTGTATCTTTAAAAGTCCTGCAGGAGGAAGGGAGAATTCCACCTTGTGGTTTTTCCCATTACAGGGTTGCAAGAACACCTGCACTTGGCTGACTTTCTCTTCTCCTAAAGGTACAGGATCAGTCTCAGGCCCTGAACCTGGCAACCCTAGTGGCCAACCAGGTGCCTATGGGAATTTGTAACTGAGAAGCAGGGAGATGGAAAGGTGAACGTTTGGGCTGATAATGGCCTAGTTGTCCCAGTTTTGCCAGGATTCTGACCATGACACCCAGTCACCGTTTGGGCCATGAGGTGGCCCAGATCCCTCGCTTTCTTCCCGTGGTCACATTAATGTAGGGGATGGGTTGTAGCTCATTGTCAGAGCATCTTCCTGGCATGCAGAAGGTCCCAGGTTCAATCCTCGGCAGCTCCAGGTACGGTTGGGAGAGTCCTCTGCCTGAAACCCTGGAGAGCTGCTGCCAGTCAGTGCAGGCAGTATTGAGTAAGATAGACAAATTGGCTGACTAGGGATAAAGCGGCTTCCTGTGTTCCTAGTCACCATAAAAATTAATATAAAGACTCTGAATATCATATCTCTGGGTTTTCTGAATGAGCCTACTGGTTCTGTTTCACTGTTATTATATTCATTTATGACTCATGGTCATGAACGTTCTGTTGAATATACACATTTATGACTCATGGAGACGGCGGGGATTGCGCTCCACCACTGAGTAGCACACAGCCCTTCCCCATTTGTCCATTTGTCTTCCTCCTCCAGCACTTACCAAATTAATAAATTTAATCATAAAGGCAATATCCCAGAGACTAAATAGCTGCTCAGCTGCATTTTGGATTTGGCGCTGTCAGAGTGATGGGGTCCTCCAGGGCCACTAATGGAGGAGTCTCTGCCCCACATGTATGAGCCTTCCCTTACATGGCTTTAAGAGAGAACACTTCAAGAAGATCAGCTCGGCAAGTTCAAGCTCAATAGCCTGATTCCAACAGCAGTCAGTCAAAAGGTTCCTGGGAGCTCACAAGCAGTGGTGGCTGGTGGGGCGGAAGGCAAGGAGCCCAACCGTACATGGAGCCACAGCCAATGGCAGGCAGAGCCAAGTCATTCTAGTTTTGTCCCTATCTACTTCCCCTGCTTGGTTCTACAAGGGCAACACTGAGACAAAGGAAGAGAAAGAAGCTGCCAGTCAGTGCCACCTCCTAAACTGGTTGTAAGTAAGAAGTCAGGCAGGATAGCTAGGGGCAGACTCGGGTTGGTGGGGCAGTGCCCTCTTGCCCTAATGGACAAGCCTCCACAGCCCACAAGCAGAGGACAGTGGCCTTCCCTTGTCATTGTTTGTCCCTAGAATCTGGTATACTGTCTCTGAACATGACTACAACTCCCATCAGACCCAGGCCGCATGGCAAATGGTTAGGTATAATGGGCACTGTACTCCAGCAACATCTGGAGACCCAAAGGTTGGGAAAGGCTGGTAACATCCATATAGGCTGCTCCCATGTGATCTGTTTAATGAGCATCGGACCTGATTTGTTTTCAGGGAGGTTAGAGGACGCTGGCATTCGTTCTGATTTGTTTCTGGGGGAGGTTATCCCACACTTTTTATGGCCTCTTGTGGTCACTTTTTGCAAAAAGTTGTGAGGGGATCAGGTTTACTGCACAGGAGCTCCCAATCAACTTTAATTGTGCAACCTGAATTTGCCGAAATGTGATTGACTCCCACCCGTAAATAGCGCCAGCCTGAAAGCACCCAAAGGCTCCATGACCACTAAATTGCCTCAGAAGCCTTTGGTGAGAGACCTTATCAAAAGATTTTTGGAGGGCCAGGTATATAGTGTCTCCCAGATAACCCCATTCAACATACTCAAAGAATTCCAAAAGGCATCCATTAAAATCTTTGCAGCATTTTAAAGCACTCTGTGATGCCAAGGATTTATAAAGCCCTCGCAGTGAACAAACTGAAGGAGGCATTTCCTGTTTGATCATCCTGCCGTAATACAAACTTTCACTGGTGTCCCACAACTCACTTTCAGCACACTGTTTATCCTTGGGCCTATTCACATTCATTTCAAAGCCAACCAGCGGATTAATAATATTTTTCAAAATTAAATAAACAGAACAAATCTTCTGTCTGACCGTAATAACTGCAGAGGACAGCTGCGATGGTTTTTCCAAGGGCAAGATTCCAATGGACATATTTTAGGCCAACAAACTTAACTACACTACTAGACTGATAAAGGGAGAACTCAAACATATGGGATCAACCAGCCTTCATCAATCTGGAACTCTCCAGGTGTTCCGGACTAAAATTTCTGTTGGCTCTGGTGAGCACCAGGTTGGCAAAGGCTAATCTAGTCAGCACACACACCATACTGTTAAAGCACATTTAAAGCACATTACATCCCCTAAAGAATCCTGTGAACTGCAGTTGACCCCTTGCAGTGCTACAATTCCCAGCACCCTTAACAAACCACACTTCCCAGGATTCTTTTAGGGGAAGTCATGTGCTTTAAATGTACGGTGTGTGTGCAGCCCTAGACTCTGAGAATGTCACAGCTAGCTGTGGAGAAGATGGCCTTTGTAGGAGGATGGCTGGTTGGGCTGCTATTGTTGTTTAATATTCAAAAATCCTGGTGCCAAGTAGGACCAGGGACAGAGGCACAGGTCAGGGGCTTGAGGCAGTGTGGTCAATGCTAACAGCAAAAACTTCCTGTTTACTCTGTGGCTGGTGCAACTGGATCGAGCAAAGTGAGCTTCAGGGGTGTCAGAGGGACATGGGCGTGAGCAGGGTGTGACAGTGTGTGTTGGGATACATGCACGGGTTAAGCTCAACAACCTTGGTCCCTAGTGCGCTTTTGTAGTGGAATACAGAGTTCATGCCTGTGCACTAAGGGCCAAACTGGGTGAGAGAGAAGACAGATTATTGGCTCTTCCATCTTTTTCAATGTTTATGCAAAACAGCCATGACCAGCCGAGATTACAATTGGAGTGCTAGGCAAAGGGAGTTTGCCTTCATGGAGCAACTAGCAGCTTGAAAAGGGGCTTTGTTAAATGGACTACAGGGAAAGGTTAACACAGACAGAGCGAGAGAGAGCACTATGGTTCCATTCCAAACCCTCCCAGTACGCATTATCTTTATGGAAAAGTATAGAGCCGTCCATTTTTAAATGTTGCTTACATTTACCACTCTTGCTTATTTGTTGGTTGGTTTTCAAGATTTATACCCCATGCTTCAATCAAGTTATCAGGATGGCTTGCAATGAAATATTTCTTCAAACACAATAAAGTAGCTAACTTCTATAAATCCAGCATTAGAACACTATATGAGTCAGAGTAAAACAGGCTGACCCAAGTTTTAAAGCACCAGCAAAATTAAAAGGTCTTCGACACCAAAGTGGATGCCAGGCAGGCCTCTTTAGAGAGATCATTCTATAGCTCCTGCTGCCGCCTTGGGCTCCTGCTGGGAGGAAGGGCGGGATATAAATCAAATAATAATAATAATAGTTGGAGTGCCACCCTTGAAAAGGCAATCATCCGCCATTCTTTAGACAATGGAAAAACCTGGAGCAGAGCCTCTGATGATTGACAAACACAGGTGACCCTTCAGGTACCTAGCTCCAATCAGCAAAGTACATTAACATTCAAGACCAGCACTATAGGTGGGGAACCAGTAGCCAGCGAACTGAATGTATCTTTAAACCAGATTTCATCTGGCTCTCTGGGTCCCTTCCTGAACATCAGCTCTTCAGCAGGGCAGGGGAAAGGGATGTTGTGCAAAGTGCACAAATAGGAACTCCTACCTTTTCAAGGAAAAAGTCTCAGCACCTCTGTGTTCCTTGCAAATGTGGGGGGGAAACACATCTGCTGCATTTTGCAACTGCGTGCATTCATATTTTTTTCAGGGTGCAATTGCATTTTAGGCTTTGAACAGCTGCTCAAGCAGGGCTTATAGTCCAGCTGTGGATCCAGCTTATCTGTGTTCTTCTGCTGAGTTCTTTTTGTCTTTCGCACAGTCAGGACAAGGAAAGGGGATTTGAGAGTTTTTAAAATTTATTTAATAAAACAGACTTTTTTTAAAAAAATAAGTGGGAAGTATTCAGCACCTTGGAGAGCCCTTTGAAAGTTTGGACTAAAACCCGGAGCAGATTCACTGCCCCACTAACATCGGAGCCACCAACCTCCACTGGGTCCATTAGCTCAGGACTGTTTTCAATGGCTGGCAGCAGCTCTCCAGGGTTTCAGACAGGGACCTCTCCCAGCACTACCTGGAGATGCTGGGGATTGAACCTAGGCGCTTCTGTGTGTAAAACAGGTGCTCTGCCACTGAGCTATGGGCCCTCTCTAGCTAGGACCCTTCCCAGCATGAAACTCCCATTCTAATGTCTAGTCTGACCCATCTAGACCAGAAATGTCTACTCTGGAGGGCAATGGCTCTCCAGGAGTCTCTAGCAGGGGGTCTCTCTCATCCGGGCTACCTAAGATCATTAAACAGGAGATGCCAGAATTCAAATCCGGGACTTCCCACAAGCAAGACATGTTCTGTCTTCCAGCAAGCTCTGGCCTCTCTTCCCTTTAACTGCTCCTGATGATGATTCTATCAAAGAGGGAGGAAACCTTTTTTTGTTGTCAAGGGCCACATTCCTGGGTTAATCTGTCAGGGAATGCATGTTGACTGCAGCAGCGTAGTGGCAAATTCAGAAGCGCAGGGCCCCTTCATGATAGTCATACTATGCCCCCTAAAAGCCACCCCCCCAGCATTCACCATCTCTTCTGCAATTACAGAATTATAGACCCAGAAACAACTGATGTGTGCACAGCCTCCCCACTCTCCCAGATCTCTCTGTCTCTCTCTCTGGGGGCTAAAAGTTGCCAGAACCCTTTTTCTTTTCAGAATTCTGAAACGATGTCAAGTGTGGGTCTGGGATTTGGGAGACCAAGTAACTTAGCCATGAAGCTCACCTCTCACTTACCCTAGGAGCCAATCAGCATGTAAGAGGAGGCATGCATAGCTCCTGAGAAGAGTCTTCTCAGTGACTGAACTCGCATCCTTTCATTCTGATTGGCTCCAATCAGCACAAAGGGACCAGGAAGCATGTTGTGAGAAGACTCTTCTCTAACATGCTTCCCTTTCATGCTGATTAGCTTGTACATAAGGGCACTGCTGGAACCCTGGTCCCAAAAAAGTAAGGGGCCTATGACCTCCCACAACCCCAGATGACTACACCCCTGGTTGATGTTGCTGTGTGTGTGTGTGTGTGTGTGTGCTTAATTTAGTTTAAAGCAGCACAACAACAGCAGAGAGTAACAGTGGATGTTGAAATGCGAGTGTGTGCCAGCGTGTGTGTGCATTTACCTAAGAAAGCAGGCCTTGCAACAGGATCACTGCGACTTGAGATTTAGTAAAATAAGAAAAGCTACTTTATTTATAGAAATACATAGTAGATAGAAAGGCAAACCTAGTTCTAACTAAGTTGGAGGCGTAACTCCCAGGTGTGGGAGTTAGCCCCATGGCTAGGAGAGAGAGCAGAGACAAAGGGATGTCTCCTCTCTCCCGGACAGTCGGAGAAGAAAGGAAGAGAGAGGGCGGAAGGAGGAGGGGCAGGTAAGCTTCCCTAAAGACATCACAGTCTAGCGACAGAAGGAAGTCAGTCAGAGCATCATAAATAAAGGTAGTCAAGCCTATCCATCTGGAGGACCCTAGCTCTATCTCCCTTCTGGAACACAAACAAAAGAACAAAACAGGAGTTGCTCTTGCCCCACTTCCAACAGTTGAAAGTGAGTGGGGCCAGAGGAGAAAGTGGGCAGGCCACCCCTTTTCCTCTCTCCTTTTCTGCCACCATTTCTCTCTCCCCACGTCCTCCCCACCCAGAGTCCTCCTGAGGGAGGGGCAGATCACTCTTGCCAGATTGCTTGCACAGACCTTTTAAAATTAAGCTGAGCCAGAGATTCCCCACCCCAGATCTGTTGGGTAAACTGATGAAAAGCTTGCAGCCTTTCTGGGATCATGGTCGGAGAGATACCAACAGTAGCGTAGTGACAAATCCAGAAGTGCAGGGTCCCTTTATGATAATCACAGCCACACCCCCTCCCATCCTTTTTTTCTCCTTCTGGGTTGAGAACGAGATCCTTGTTAATGCCTTCTCCCACAACAACAGACATCCCTAGGAACCAATAAGCATGAAGGAGGAGAGTGTTAGCACTGAGAAGAGTCTTCTCAGTGGCTGACTCACCGCCTTTCACTCTGATTGGCTTGTGGGATGCTGGAGACATAGGGACCCTGATGGGACCCTGCTCGCAAAAAAGTAAAGGCTCTCAGACTCTCCGAGTCCCCACATGACTACACCCCTGGGTACCAAATCCAGTTCCAATAAATCAAAGGATGACAAGCAGCAACAGCATAAGTTCTTAACGGGCACTTTCACGCCATCTTTCAAGACACAGCTGTGATTTGTACAGGCCTGCTCAAATATGTTGCTTTGGTGTGCTTTACCTTTCCTTTCTTTTTCCTTTTTGAATGACCATCTTGTTGCTTTTACTTATGTTTATGACTCAGGTTTCTCCACCAGCTAACTGGCACCTTGCCGAAGAAAATGCCTCCATTAGCATAATTGCTTAATAACTCTTCTGGAGTGACCTTAAAGGCTGGGAAGCCATTCCTCTCCCCCCCCCCATTTTTAACTTCAACAAGATTAATAAAACACTAACGAGATTTGCAGCAGCTAACAAATCAGACTGATGGTCCTCTCTGTCCTGCCATCACTCAGCTGGAATGGCAAAACCTCTCTCTCCCTCCCTCCCCCAAAATGCCCTGACATCCTGCTGTCTGTAACATGTCTGGGCCTGCTTTGGATGGATGGCGCAGAATACCTGTGAGTTAGTCTGGAGGGCAGAGCGTGAATTGTCCCGAGGATGCGAAAATCCCATCAGAGGACTGATCAAGTATTTGCAGGGAATAGAAGATGGCAGGCAGACAAGCCGGAGACGTGGGAGATCAAGACCTGAGTTCCCGCCAACGCCGCCCTCATAATTCTTAACAATATACAAACCGTGTAGGCAAGTTGCTGCTGCTGCTTCTGTTATTGTTACATGCCACTTTTCCGCCACTCAGTGGCCCTCAAAGAAGGTTCTAGTTAACAGACAAAATAACAATTTAGGGGAAAGTGGCATAATATCCATAACATACACCAGGGAAAGGTGAGGGCCATGTTCTCTCAGGGTAATCTTTCCGGTGGGGAGATGCTGGTAGTGGTCAGGGGTTGAAGGAGGTGAAGACCAGAGGAAAAAATAGGTGAGGCACCCTTTCTGCCTCTCTCTTCCTCCCTTTCTGCCACCCCTTCACATTCCTCCATTCCCTCTCTGCTGTCTTCTTTTCTCTTATAATCATTCACTCACAACTTGGCCACCTCTCTCTCTCTCTGCCACCCCCATTCCCCTGGTTTCCCCCCCTCCTTGTCCCCAGCATGCAGTTAGGCCAAGGGCTACCTGTGGGCCATGTGCTTACCTGGGAGCAGGCTCCATTTAAAACAGTGGGACTTGCTTCTGAGCCCACAAGCGTAGGAATGCACAGTAAAATTCAAGCAGGCAGTCATCAAATGGCAGAGGCCCCTTAGCAAGGATGGGAAATGATGGCATCTAGTATTCATGTGCATATTATTTTTAAAAAGAGGGGAGGAAAACTATCAAATGGCAGAATCAATTCAATCCAAGTGGCATATTGCAAAGAACTCAGAGGCAGCTCTTACTAGATTGGGATTGTGTAAAACCCCTGAGAAATGTGTGTATTATTATTATCATCATCATCATCATCGTTGTTGTTGTTGTTGTTGTTATTGTTATTGTTATTGTTATTATTGAGAGCCAGTGTCATGTAGTGGTTAAGGTGTTGGACTATGATCTGGGAGACCAGGGATCGAATCCCCACACAGCCATGAAGCTCGCTGGGTGACCTTGGGCCAGTCACTGCCTCTCAGCCTCAGAGGGAGGCAATGGTAAACCACCTCTGAATACTGCTTACCATGAAAACCCTATTCAGAGGGTCACCAGAAGTCAGTATCGACTTGAACGCAGTCCATTTCCATTATTATTGTTGTTGTTTGTTGTTATATATAATCCTGCCCATCCTTTAAGGAGGAGCCCAGGGTGGCTAGAAGGAGCCTGGGGTGGTATGTATATGTGCTGACATTCTGGTTTGTTAAGTTTTTCTCCCTCACTCGTAACACTAGAATGGATGGACATCCCATGAAGCTGAACGTTGGGAGATTCAGGACAGATGAAAGTATGGTGCACAGCTAAACTATGGAATTCACTCCCACAGGAAGCAATGGTGGCCACCAACATGACCAGCCCTACCTGGAGGCACCAGGGATTGAACCTGCAACCGTCTACATGCAAGGTGCATGTTCTGCCACCAAGCTACTGTACTGTTCCTTCTCCTTGCTTCTATTACCACTCACCAGCTTGAAGAGGGCAGGTGAACAAGCAGCAGCAGCAGCAAAGAGTAATATCAGCAAGTCAGGGAGCTGGAGAGGTTTGCAGTGGACCTTTTGCTGGGGAGGAGACCTTGGCAGATGCCCAGTAAAGCCAATCCTGATGCAGGCCCTAGTCAGGGCCGTGAGTAATTTGGGATCAATTTTTTTTTAAAAAAAGAATTACACTAAATTCCATCCCAAGAGATGCTAGATTCTCTAGTTTGGTGTTCGTGTTATGAGAAATAATACAGAATTCGCAGCTGCTTTTTCAGGAGCACAACAGGATCCAATTTTAGTTCAGAATTGGGGCAGAATAAGGCAAGCTCTTTCCAGTTTCAGAGGGCAAGCACAATTATTATTTATTGTTATTATTGTTATTGTTATCATCATCCACCCTTCATCTAGAGGTCCCAGGGCAGGTTACAACAATTTTAAAACACATAATTAAAAACAATTAAGAACAACCTAAACAACATAATAGAAAACAGGTGGGTCCTAAAACTATACATCTCAGGCCAGGTTAAACAGGTGCATCTTCAGCATTTGTTGAAAGTTGTACAATGAAGTTGCCACATGCACCTCAGTGTGGGGGGGTGTTTCACAACTTGGGGGCCACCACAGAGAATGCCCTCTCCTGGGCCACCACCACCCCCGAGCTTGCAAGGGTGGTGAAACTATCAAAAGGGCCCCCTCTGCTGATCTCAACACCCGAGAGGGTCTGTAGGGAAGGAGGCAGTCTTTCAGATATTTGTGACCAAAGTCATTTAGGGCTTTAAACACTAACATGAGCACCTTGAACAAGGCCCAGAAATGAACTGACAACCAAATCAAACTGGGGTTGCTGACCGTCACTAATCAGGTTTGATTATGTCAGTTTATCAGTCCCAATGCAGCAAATGGCACACCCTCCAAAGAGGCTATCCATTGCTTCTCTGAATGAGTCAGTGTTATATGCTTGTAGGGTAGTGGAAGGGGTGGGGTCCTCTTATGGAAGGTGTTCCTTACACAGTGTAAAACAAATGCTAGGAGGCCAAAAGATTGAAGGGTGTCGCTGTGATGTTCCTGTAGGTTAAGCATCTGTAAATATGGTAAGTGCGGGTCTATTAGGTGATGTATGGTAATTGACTGAGAGAGAAAGGGGGAGTACATGGGTGAGAAGCTGAAGTATGCTGGATGATGATTGGCTGAGTGGCTGGCTGGCTGAAAGTATAAATGGAGGTTTGTGAGTGATGAGGGTTGAGTCGGTTAGGGGGGAGAAGTTGTTGAGTTGGTTGGAGTGAGGTCGTTTGGTGAGGGTTGGTTGGCAGAGTTCTGAGGGAAGTTTGGATTGTATTTGGCTGATATGTAAAGAGTATATATATATATATATATATGAACAGAAACATAAAGAGTGACCATATATGAAACCATACGCTTGTGAAACATTCCTAAGTAATCTTGTTATTTCCTGTTGTTAGTAAATAAATACTTATTTGGTTTACCAAAGGCCTGATCCTTGGCTGGGGAAATATACAGACCAGAAGGGAGGGCAAGGTAATTACCAAGGCTGAACAGAAACTGTATCTAATGGTGGCAGCGGTGAAGGGAGATATTGTAACAAGTCAAGTATCCAGAGCAACCCAGAGTTGTATGCTTTATATATAAAGATACAAGGGGGTTGGGAACAGCATAAACACTCAGTCACAAAGTAACCAGCTACAGAGAGACTCAGGCAAGGTCTCTGGGAGTATTGGCTACAGGATGTGACTGGTGGTGCTGCCTAGCAGTGGGATCTAGTGAGATCTATGCTAGAGCGGAGTGAGAAACCATATAAAGGACGGTCCTGACTGGTGGTGTCCCTGGTGGTGTCCCTGGTGGTGCCTAGTGAAAGGCAGTAGCCACAAGCAGGTGGGAACCTGACAGGGAGAACCTGGGAAGGACGTCACAGTCTCCAGTTTTAATTCAGGAAGTAAGCGTGTCTTAGCAATCAGAAGTCTGGGAAACAGTGACTTAAAGGGATGGAACTGAGTTCATCTCCAAAGTGCAGATCAAGGCCAGGACAAATAGAAGAGCCTCAGAATTATCTTCTGTCCTTCAGATTCACAGAGATTCCACTTGACTCATTACACATTTGTGGTGCCAGGTCCAGTAAAGTGCTTCATAGAGTCATTCATAAATATGAGAAGTTACGGTTCTTTTAACACTAACTGGGATCAGCTGGTCTGCAGCAATTATCTTGTTCATTCAAAAGTGTGTGTGTGTGTGTGTGTGTGTGTGTGTGTGTGTGTGTGTGTGTGTGTGTGTGTGTGTGTGTAAGAGAGAGAGAGGGGGGGGAGGGATTCAATTCAGAAGTAAGCCTGTGTTCAAAGGAAACTTTGTGAGAATCCTCTTCAGGGATGGATCAAAGGACTCTGAAGGTTTTATTTATTCTGCAAAACACACACACACACACACACACAGAGAGAGAGAGAGAGAGAGAGAGAGAGAGAGAGAGAGAGAGATCTATGAGGGCAGGGAACCTGTGGTCCTCCAGATCATCCCTGACCATTAACAGTGCTGGCTGAGGATGATGGGAATTGGAGTCCGGGGGCTGTGAGTCATGTATGCCTCCAGTTTTGTTTGACCCCATTATTTTCCACACTGGTGTCTATGTATGTATATAACTTCAATATATAGGCAGAAAAAAATCTTGTTCACTTCCATGATTTCCCTCCAGGCCTGAACTCTTAACATTTTATTATAAGATCAGGATTAATGATCTGTGCATGTATTCATAAATGAACCCTGAAAAAATACAGTTAAAAAGTACATTTCCAGGCTACGAAGCAGCCAGAAGTGTTTTAATGTTTTTGTCTCCCTGTTCACTATTTGCTGATTTTAACATTTGGCATACTAGCAATTTGACTGGCTAGATGTTGTTTTATTACTTGCTTGTTTGCTTGTGTGCTTGCTTTATGACTGGAAGACCTTCGCAATTCTTAACGGACAGAGTGGAATCAATGTCACAGCCACACCATAGCCACGGTTAATTTCATGGGTAAAGAGTTAAAATATCTTAATTCTCTCTCTCTCTCCCATTGAAATCAGTGGGATTTAAAAGCAGTGAAATCTGACTGAATAACTCCCTATTTTTAGTATAAATGTAAAAATGTGTATAATCTTTTCCTACCCTTCTACTAATTGACACATTCCATTCATTCTCTCTGCCAATCTTTCCACACTAACAGCGCTGCCTAGCTGTAGGCATTGGTGTAGGTGTTGAAACCCTTTTAGTGTGGGTTTCACCAACAATCACCCAGAGTTAATAGCAAACATTATGAAGAATAATGGGGATCACAATAAACGGAAGTCTGGAATGAATGGAATTGGAACTAGTAAGGCAGTCCCACCCAGAAAATACCCTCTACTCTCCACAGTCTTCATTTTCCCTCTTCCAGCTTCCATTTTCTGACAGCCAGTCTATGCTCCCTTCAACTCCCCCTATCCATGTAAAACAATTTTTCATCCTCAAAGTGGCCATCTCCCCTGTCCCCTCCAAACACAACCCCCAAACTGTTGAGACTAAAGTACCAATGCATGTCACAAGTGACCTGAATTGGGAAGGGGGGGGGTGATAGACAGAAAGGCAATCTATTTTTCCCTCTGCAGGTTCCTCCTCTAAAGTGTTTGTTGTGTTTGTAGGCTTTGCTCCTCCCTT
The DNA here is from genome assembly GCF_030035675.1 of Rhineura floridana. Taxonomy (NCBI): domain Eukaryota; kingdom Metazoa; phylum Chordata; class Lepidosauria; order Squamata; family Rhineuridae; genus Rhineura; species Rhineura floridana. The sequence goes on along the minus strand of NC_084489.1, from coordinate 82,892,447 downwards.
TCCTCCTTCCCTGTCTTTATTCTCAGATAATTAATAAGTGCAGGCCACGTGGCTGCTTCAGCATGTGTGACTTTACCTCTTTGTAGTAATAAACCTTTTTAAATTATTCTTTCAACCACCAGTCTTAACAGACCAGTTATTTCTACACTCTGCTGCAATGTATACATACTAAAACCTCTAACACAAACATGGTTCATTACACCCTTTCTCCTCTGCCACTCTACAACCAAAAGGTCTGATTTAAAAGTTATGGGTTGCATGATCATCCAGCTGAGAGTAGACCTATATGGACCTAAGTTAGTCATGCCCATTAATTTCAATGGGTGTACTCTCTGAAAATGACTAGCACTGGATGCAACCCTACAGATTTTAGCCTCTTGAGTCCTGTCTGGTCACCATCCTCTCACCTGTTAGGGCTATTTAAGAACCACATTTTCACCCTATGGAGGGCACCTAAAACCAGCAAACCCCAAACCAAAACTTACTCATCATAGGCATCTGCAGAAAAAAAAAAGGGGGGGTTAAAACACTGAAAGGAGAATGCAGACAAATTTCTCACCAAAAAATGAAAAGAATATTGTCTGTACATTTTGTCTCGTATCTCGGGTTCTGCAAAGGCTAGAAACGCTTTTTTTTAATGAAAGCTGGAAATCTAATCTATGGATTATCTCCTATTACATTTATATCCCACCTTTCCTCCAAGGAGCTCATGATAGCATCCAAACATTGTTCTCCCACTCCCAGTGTTATACTCACCACAGCCCTGTGAGGTAGGTTAGGCTGAGGTTAGTCTGGCCCAAGCTCCTCCTGTGAGCTTCATGGTCGAGTAGGGATTTGAACCCTGGTCTCCCAGGTCCCAGTCCAACACTCTTAACTGCTACACCACACTGGCTCTCAAACCATGCGGTTCACTCAGTGACACTCAGGGGACAACTTCCCCCTCACCATCATACCCCCTATGGGTGTTACCCATGTGCATGCAACAGCCTGGGTACACCTCACATTGGTGTATTCAATCCATGCATGTAGACACCGGCACACCATTTATTTAATTATTAGTATTATTACCATTATCATTTATTACCCACCCTTCATTCACAATTAAAAACAACCTAAAATCACAAAATAGGGTGGGTCCTAACAGCGTTCGTCTCAAGGGTCAAAGGCCAGGGTAAAGAGGTGCATCATCAGCAGATGCCTAAAACTGTGCAATGAAGTTGCCAGACCCATCTCAGTGGGGAGGGAGTTACACAGCTTAGGGCAGCTTTTCCCAACCAGTGTGCCTCCACATGTTGTTGGACCACAACTCCCATCAGCCTCAGCCAGCATTGCCAATGGTCAGGAAAGATGGGAATTGTGGTCCAACAACATCTGGAGGCACACTGGTTGGGAAAGGCTGGCTTAGGGTCTGCCACAGAGAATGCCCTCTCCCAGGCCACCCACCCCCCAAGCTTCTGAGGGTGGTGGAACTACCAAGATGGCCCCCTCTGCTGATCTCAACACCCAAGGAGGTCTGTAACAAAGCAGGCAGTCTTTCAGATATTTAGGACCTAAGTCGTTTACATCTTTAATCACTAGTGTGAGCACCTTAAGTTATACCCAGAAATGAACTGGCAACTAGGGTTGCCAGGTTCCTGGCCTGATCCTGATTTAGGAGAAGAGAGAGTCAGCCAAGTGCAGGTGTTCTTGCAACGCTGTAATGGGAAAAACCACAAGGTGGAATTTCCCTTCCCCCCTCCACAACTTTTAAAGATACAGAAGACCTCTTGGAGGCTGGGCCTGGCAACCAAGAGGTCTTCTGTATCTTTAAAAGTTGTGCAGGGGGAAGGGAGAATTCTACCTTGTGGTTTTTCCCATTACAGCGTTGCAAGAACACCTGCACTTGGCTGACTTTCTCTTCTCCTAAACATACAGGATCAGTCTCAGGCCCTGATCCTGGCAACCCTACTTGTAACTAATTACTTCCAAGCTCTGCTATCAGTGTGCTTGCTATTACTGCCCCCATCTTCTTGCTGAACCTACGTATTTGTAGCCAAACTGATCCTCAGCCAGACACTGTAGAGGCTCCTTCAGATGACCTGTTTATTGAGTATGCATCCTGATTTGCTTGCAAAAAGCATACATGGAGATAAGACCGTAAGAAGATCCTGTTGGATCAGACTAATGGCCCATCTAGTCCACAATCCTGTTCTCAGAGTGGCCTACCAGATGCCTCTGGGAAGCTTGCAAGCCAGACCTGCGTGCAAGAGCACTCTTCCCTCCTGCAGTTTCCAATTTGGAAACGTGCTGCCTCCGACCAAAGAGGCAGAGTATGGCCATCAGGGTTAGCAGCATTGACAGCCTTATTGTACATTAGTTGATTTAATCCTCGTTTAAAGCCATCCAAATTGGTGGCCATCCCTGCCTCTTGTGGGAGCAAATCCCATCATTTCACTATGCAAAAGTCCTTTCTTTTGTCTGTCCTCAATCATCCAACATTCAGCTTCATTGGATTTCCATGAGCTCTAGTGTTATAGGAGAGGGAGAAAAACTTTTTGCTATACTTTCTCCATGTCTTGCATATTTTTATACACTTCTATCATGTCACCTCTACTCGCCTTTTCTCTAAACTAAAAATCCCCCAATGCTGCAACCTTTCCTCAAAGGAGAGTTGTTCCATCTCCTTGATCACTTTTCGTTGCCCTGTTGCACTCCTTGCAAATCTGTAGGGTTGCAAGAAGACACAATTTTCATTCTGACCTGTCTTTGTCAGAGTCAGCACTGTTTCCATTCCACTACAGTTTGGTTTCCACAGAATACTATGTTTTTCGTCTAGCTCTCATTATTTAATGTAGTCATTAGTGCAATTTAAGTATTTCCACACCATTCTTTTCAATGCAAAGGAAAAACAATTTAGATGGGGGGGATCATAAATTATGTTTTGTTTGAGGACTGGAAAACACAATAAATACCAGTTGATCTTCACCTGATTGATTTCCATTCTGGATATGGGATGAATAAACAACCATTGGCAATTTCTGTCTCTGTTTCCTTTTTTACATTTGTTTTTCTTAGAATCCTCTGACATCCCTACATAAAGGTGAATGTTTATGGAGCATTCACTGTGATTTGTTTACAAAGCAGTTATATGACAATGAGCATTATGTTGCACTAGGGCAACAATAGGGATGGAAATTTCTGTCAATTTCAGTTTTCTCTGTTTCTCATTTTTCCAATTTTAAATTCAGTTCTCCACACTTCAGTAGCAATTTGTGATTTTTTTTTAAAAAAAGCGTTTTAGTGCAAATTTCTCCTAAGAGATACATTTTTGTAGGCAGTTTTGACTAATGTACACATTTTTGCAAGCAGTTTCTCATCACAGAATTTATTTTTGTATGTTGTTTTGACTCATATTCATTGTTATGCACACCTTCCCCTAGCATATGCATTTTTGTAAACAGATTTTAGTTGGCAAACTGCATTGCAAAATTTGAATAAATGAGCATTTTGAAGGATGGCTGTGTTTCGGTCCTCATACTATTTCAGAAAGTGCGGATTTGATAGTTTTTGGTTTGAAATGCAAACTGAATCGAATTTCTCACCCATCCTAGCAACAGAGCAGTTTAATCTACTTCAGATACTCAAACTCGATGTTCCAATATGCACTTGAATCCCTCCTGCAAAATACTGACAGACTGGAAGCACCCAGTGGCAGCTGGTGGATCCATGTCAGTGGGGCAGTGAATCCACTCCAGGTTTTAGTCTGAACTTTCAGCGCCTTGGAAATTCAGACTAAAACCCAGAGTGGATTCCACTGCCCCACTGACATGGAGCCACCAGCTGCCATTGGAGGCATCCTATGTCTCTTGACTCCAAGGAAAGTGTAACTGTTGTCTTCCAACTAATGGTACAGGGCCCAGCTTCTTGTTAAATAAGTTGTGGTAGCTGCTTCTGCCACCAACAAGCTTTGTGAAGATTTCATGTTTTTGAGTTCTTACTCAAGTTAGCCATATAATGTGTGGAGGTACATGTCCACCCACAACAATGACAGCTAAATTATACACTCACTCCAGTTCAACCCACTTCAAATTAGGGAGAAAGAGGCACTGTCATGCGAGGCATTGCTTATGACTCTGAAATAAAGGAGGGGAAATTATTAATAAAAAATCAGGGCTCTCCTCTTTCATCAGAAAGCAGCGAGGCTGGAAGAGCAATTGTGAGTTTCCACAAGATTAGAAGTGCAATTTTCATATTACTTTTTTTGTTCTACATTGGAATGCAAGAAAAATGTGAGGGCTGCTTTAAATAGTCTCCCGTTTCAATTTTCAGATCAAAATAGCTATTTAAGTGAGGATTTTTGTTCTCTTAAAAAAAACATTGTGTGCGAATAGGCATTTCCCCCACACCTCCCGCAATCATGTTCAGCAATGGTGTTTCCCCCAGTTTTTGCTCTCACTCCTGGCTGCTGCTGCTTTCAGCTTTCTTGATTATTTCATAGGCGATCCCAGCCAATGGAGTGAACAGGGCAGCCAGTCAGATTTGGTCACAAGATGGTCTCACTAAAGGAAAATGAGGGCAATTGAGAGTTCTGATTAGCCCCTTGGGGGATTTCACCCATGATGGATCACACTATGTAGCCAATCAGATTTAGCTACATGATGACTTCACTGAGGGACAGCAAAGGCAATTGAAATTAGAACCCTGATGACTGGTGCATGCAGCAGGTACGCCCCTCACTATCCACATGTTTGGCCAGTATACTGATGTATGTTAATTTTTTTAAAAAAAATTAAATTGTGTTTTTAAATTGTTTTTTGTGTTTTAAAATTTGTATATTTGTTTTTAATGTTTTTAATTGCTGTAAACCACCCAGAGAACTTCGGCTATGGGGCGGTATATAAATGTAATAAATAAATAAATAAATAAACAAGTGAGGGCAATGCAAATGAACAGGCAAACAGAGTTGAAAGGAGTGGTAAATTTTAAAAAGTCAGAAAAGAAAGGCATTTTTCTGGCAGTACTAAAAGTACTCACAAGAACCTGTGATACATTCAGCCCTAAGTCATTTCGTCTCAGACCTCAACATCCCCCCAATATTTGGGTTCATTCAGTGATTGTGGTTTACTACAGATCTGTTAACACATGTCTGTTGTAAAAATTTTGTACAACATCTAGAGCATCAGATGCTTGAGAGCCATGGATCTCATGAGTTATCTGGGAGGAACAGTGGCAGACCACATCCTTTGCACACAGAGGCCCAGCCCTCGGAATCTGCTGTTAAAAGGGATCAGGTGGTGGAAAAGGCCTTGCCGGAGACCCTAGAGGGCCACTGCCAGTCAGTGTAAATACTCAGCTGGATGGACAAGTTGTCTGACCCTAAATGAGGCAGCGTCTTCTGATCCTGTCCATTTGCCAACTTCTGGAGGAAAAACAGGTAGACATCTGGGGACTGGGAGCAGAGCTTGGAAAAGTTACTTTTTTGAACTACAACTCCCATCAGCCCCAGCCACTGGATTGGGCTGATGGGAGTTGTAGTTCAAAAAGGTAACTTTTCCAAGCTCTGATTGGGAGATGGTCACAGATGGATTCTGGGAACTTGCCAGAAAGCCCACGGGAGCTGTCTGACCCAGCTGAGCTGGGCACCAATGAGTGATGAAAGGATCTGTGAATTTCTATTCTCTCAGTTTCTCATTTTTCCAATCTTAAATTAATTTCTCTACATTTCTGCAGCAATTTGCAATATATATATATACATTCAAAAAAAACAAATCCTCATGAAAACTCTTCAGCATTTTAGTGCGGATTTCTCCTTAAAAACACATTATTGTATTCAGTGTTGACTAACTTACATGTTTTCTCAAGATTTCTCCTAATGTACTGCGTTTTAATGTTATTTTCACCAACATATTCTACACGTTTCCCTAATATATGCATTTTTATACACATTACTTGGTTGGAGACTGCATCGCAAAATTCGGGGAAAGTGAAAATTTTGAAGGCTGGCCATGTTTCACTTCTCATGTTGTTTCAGAGAGTGCAGATTTGATAGATTCTCCTTTAAATGCAAACTGAAATTAATTTATCCCCTATTCCTAGCCACTGATGCAGGCAGGCACTGACACAGGTTCCTCCCCTTTGCAGATTAGACACGTTGACAGTGGCATTAAAATTCTTACCCGGCTCTCCATCTCCTCAGATCCAATGACCCTGGGGGAGATCAAGAGAGGGATCCTGATCCTGAGAAGCCACTTGTGTAGAGTTCTTCAAGGTTGCAACTGGAATGTTGGGATTTGAAGGCTCTGCAGGAATCGTGGGTCCCTGAGCATTCCTAGAGTTTGCAGGAGGCACCTGCTCCTCTTCTGAGTATGGTCATATCCATATGATACATGTCAAGCACATTTATACTGCTTTAACAGCCATGGCTTCTTCCAAAGGATCTTGGGAACTGTAGTTTACCCCCACAGAGTTACAATCCCCAGCACCCTTAACAGACCTCAGAAAAATCGTTGCACTGGTGGAACGCTTGACTTAGTGCTGTGTTGAATACAACCCTATTATAGGGTTGCCAGGCTCAGGGCCTGAGAATGATTCTGTACTTTTAAGAGGAGAGAAAATTCAGCCAAGTGCAGGTGTTCTTGCAACTCTGTAATGGGAAAAACCACAAGGTGGAATTCTCCCTTCCCCCTGCACAACTTTTAAAGATACAGAAGACCTCTTGGAGGCCGGGCCTGACAACCAAGAGGTCTTCTGTATCTTTAAAAGTTGTGCAGGGGGAAGGGAGAATCCCACCTTGTGGTTTTTCCCATTACAGGGTTGTAAGAACACCTGCACTTGGCTGACTTTCTCTTCTCCTAAACATACAGGATCAGTCTCAGGCCCTGAGCCTGACAACCCTAACCCTATATGTTTTTGTGTAAATGCGGCCCCATCTACACTATACTTTTAAAGCAGTATCATATCACTTTAAACAGTCATGGCCTCCCCCAAAGAATCCTGGGAACTGTAGTTTGCTAGGGATACTGGGAGTTGTTAGCAGACCCTTATTCCCCTCACAGAGCTACAAATTCTAGCATTCCCTAGGAAGAGGGATGGACGATTAAACCACTAGGAATTTTTACTTATGGTTGTGTTTTTCAATATTCTGTATGTTGCTTGGAGACCTTTTTTGTGGAGCAAGCCACTAACAAGATGGCAATGATGGTGGTGGTGGTGGTGATAGACAAGGTTTTTAGGTTAAAAGTTTTTGGCCTATGCAAGACTTCAGTGGCTCTCAGTTGCCACCAACTGCACCAAGAGCATGCTCCGGTCCTGCCCACGAAAAGGCAGGTGTGGGTTAGAGGCAGAATGCCAACTATGTTAGTCACAAGTGCATGGAGCATCCTCATTGTGCCCTGAATGTGTGCCTTTGTGCAAACCTAAGCCAGTGCCTGCTTCCGTGTCATGTTACTCTGATATTATGCAAACAGAATCTCAGAGTTGGCTGATCAGCGTAATAAAAATCAGCAGGGTTGGTTTATTCTCATCCATCTCTAGGAGACGATAATGAAGGCACACAACTGACACAGCAGGCAGACTAATTAACTAATAATGTCAGCAAAGTACCTGCGGGCCTTCGGTGCAAAGCACAGCAAAGATGCAATCAAAATGTCTTCCGCATTTCCCTCCAAAGGTGAGGAAAGACGAGAAAGAGAAGTTACGTGGTCTGTGCCCGCCAACAAAGGCAGGGTCTCTCTCAAAAAAATATCCAGAGTTCATGGATATCACATATCAAGCCAATAAGGATTTGTGTTTGAAAAAAAATTGTTACGGGCAGCCTATAGCTCCGTTGCAGAGCATCTGGTTTACACTCAGAAGATCCCAGGTTCTGTCTTCTCCAGATAGGACTGAGCAAGATTCCTGCCTGAAACCCGCAAGAGCAGCTGCCAGCCAGTGTAGTATTTATTTTATGTATTATTTATTTAAAAGATTTCTATCCCCCCCTTCTACCCTATAATAGGGCACTCAGGGCGGCTTACAAAACTAAAATCAAACATGTACATAATAAAACTGTAAACAGTAAAATCACAAAAACATTAAAATAAATTAAAATACATAAAATACAATTAAAATACAAAAATACTATACACATATACATATACATATATACACACATATATACATATATATACGGATTGGTACTAAAGGGACTACAAAGGTAAAATTTAATGTAGAAGGCATAAAATCAGTGTCCGGTTCTACCTTCAGTCCCTCCCAAAGGCTCTCCGGAACAAGATCGTTTTCAGAAGTCTCCGGAAAACCATCAAGGAGGGAGCAGAGCGGACTTCTTGCAGTAGGGTATTCCAAAGCTTGGGGGCCACAGCTGAAAAAGCTCTCTAGACCAAGAGTAGCTAACATGGTGCCCTCTAGATCTTGTTGCACTCCAATGCCCATCAGCCAGCATCTGTAACAGTCAAGGAATGATGGGAGTTGTTGTCCAACAACATCTGGAGGGCACCATGTTGGCTACCCATGGCGTAATTCAGGTATGGGGAACCCAAGTCTTTCCAGATGTTACTGAACTATGACTCCCATCGTTCTAGCCATTGGCCATGCTTCCTGGGGCTGATGGGAGTTGTAGTTCAGCAACATCTGGAGGGCCAAATGGCATCAAGAGGGCCACACCTGGCATAGATGATAATGAGCTAAATGACCTAATGGTATAAGACAACCTCCAGTGTCCCTGTGTTAGTGGCAAAGTAGTCCCAGGGCAAGGCTGGAGGGGACATGAGAGGAGCCCCTGCTGAAAGTAAGGAGGTTTGGGTTTGATCAGTGCCTGCAGGAGAGAGCACTCTGGTGCCCTACACATGCCACCTTGGGTTCTGTGATGAAAGAAAGGCAGGATATAAATGTGATTTGATTTTTGAAACGTTTTGCAACCCCTGGCATCCCCAGTTAAAAAGGAAGTATTGGGGTGGAATTTTCTAAAAACCTCAAATGACTATCCAAAATGATTTTTTCCCAATCCCTGTTTCACTCCTTGATCTTGACAAAAAGCTCATTTCCCCCCTCCCCAGTTCTGCTAAAAAGGCAAACGATTCTCTCATATTAGATGCATTATTATATGTAGAACATTATACGCATCTATACTCCAGGTTTCCTAAAGTATCCAACAGCGGTAGAATACTTACTATTAATATTTCTGAAATTATGCCGAGGAAATATAGTACCGCCTGGGGCTTGACTCTTTCATACATAGTATACATATAATATATATCTATACATTTTGCCTTTTGTATGATTAGTCAGGCTTTTAAAAAAAAACAACATAGCGCATCAGCAGCTCAGTTGTAAGTAGCCCTCAATGAAAGAGGCTGCCCGGCGTGGGCAAACCCGTGTGTAGATCCATTTAAAACCGATTCCTCTTCCATCTGCAGAAAGCATATCCCCCCAACCATTCACCAATGAAATGGGAGCATACTTGTGACAGCCCTCTTAACAGCATAGGAAGTTGGCTAATGCCAGCTCTGTTTGCTCCTCTAGCTCAGGGATGCGGAGCGTATGGCCTGGGGAGGAATTGGGGTCCTCCAAGCCTCTGTTCCTCGGAACTTTCCCCACACAATACCCAATCCCAAGCAACGCAGTCTCTCCCCAGGCCATACTCCTCGATGGCCCTGTTTCACCCTCTCCTTGAGTGTTTTTGCCTGGCTGGGACATGCCCTTGAATTCTGGCCATGCCTCTTCCCTGCCTGGGGAGGAGAGCATGAGTGTGTGCAGAAACCAGCCTACTGTACAAAGGTAACATTTGCATTTGTTGCTGTGCCCCCTTTTGCCTCTCTCTTGGCCCACTACCGGCATGTGGCCCCCTAGAAGGTTGCGTAGAATCAAATGCGGCCCCCAGGCTGAAAAAGGTTTGTCCACCCCTCATCTAGCTCTGATTGGCAACAGCTCTTGGAGGTCTCGGCCGAGGTCATCCCCATCACCTGCAATCTTATTCTTCTAAAAAGAGATGCCAGGGACTGAGTTTGGGATTTTCTGCACACAGAGCAAGCGCTCAGCCCCTGAACCAAAACTCCTCCCCTATTCCCTCCTTGCGAGACCCACCCTCCCCCCTATTACAAAGCTGCCAGGCTCTGTGTTTTATCCCTTCACTCTGCAACGGTCTGCTGCCCTCTACAGAGTGGAAAAGCAAAGAGCCTGTTTATTCACTGCGACATACAGTACCAGTTCAAACTACTATGAACAGCTGAAAATATATCTCAGGAGCTACAACACATGTGAGATGGCCAGCTGTGCACTGCACAGTCCCGTGGTGTTTATATGCAAGCATTTACCTACATGTGCACTAGCGCAAGATGCATCAACCCGCCCACAAGTGGCTTTGATGTATCAGGGAGTTATAGAGCTTTGAGGATGGAATGCTCAGAGGGGCTTCGTTTGCAGAAGCTAAGTGATGCTGGTACTGTCCTCCAGGTTCAGGCCATGTGGTGCCAATGTGTACAGAGATTACTCTCTCGACACATTGGTACCACATGGCCTGAACCTGGAGGACAGTACCACCACCTCTTAGCTTCTGCAAACGAAGCCCCTCTGAGCATTCCATCCTCAAAACTCTATAACAGCCACCTTGGTAACAGCATTTGTATGTTAGCAGCTGATAAAGGCGGAAGCTGAAACATTTTCTTAAGACAATAAAAACCTCTGTTTGGTTAATCACAATTACGTTCATATATATATATGCGGTCAGGGAAAGAAGCATATGGGATTTTCTGCCTTAGGAGCCAGAATAACTTGGCTGGCCTTGGGTTGACCCTGGTTGGTCCCATAAGTAAGATTTTGCCCTTGTGTTTGGAGAGATCTGGGTTTCAATCTCAGCCCAGCTCTGGACTAAGGGCAGATTCACACACTGCATGTACATCACTCCGCCATATCTGACGACTTGCAGATGACAGGCAAATAGCCTCTGCAGGAAAAGGGAAGCATTTGAGATCAGGTAAGGTGAGATGGAACTTCGTCCTATAGTGATAAAATGGTTGAGTTATTGACAAACTCTGATTCGGACAGAGGTTTTTGCTGAATTTTGAAATGGGGTGGGAGAGATCAGACAACCAAAATGCATTTATGGTCTGAACTTCCAAGATCACTGTAGGTCCCTGCATACCCAACGGCATCACCAAAGGAGTGGTAGAACCTAGAGTACAGGTGCAGAAGCTCAGCCTCTCCAATTGTCCCTTGGAATGCTCCTCAGGCCATGCCCCTCTCACAGGCCACACCCTCATGGAGTGCTTTTGCCCAGCTGGACCACATCCTTAGATACTGCCTCTTGCTTGCCTGAAAGGAGGCTGGAGAAAGACATAGAATTTGTAGAAACCTCTGCCTGGAAGGCAACCTACCAGTACAATTACATCAGTGATCTGTCTAGTTTTGCATCCGGCTCCACCCATCACTGGTGTGTGTCTCGCAGAAGGTTGTCCAAAAGGGCATGTAGCCTTTGAGCTGATGAAAGGTCCCCAATCCTGTCCTAGCACTTTTGCACTGCTGAGCCCCACTTAGAGCAGATCAAACTCTTCTCGTTCCCTGCCCCTCTTATTATTATGACGGGAGCTTAAATCACAGGGAGGCGAGGTGGGGGACAGGGGTTCAACAAGACCTGGACAGCTCTAGGCTCCAGTGCACTCTTCAAAATATCATTGGGATGAGGACGCCCGTCAATACGATGGCATTGCAATAGGCAACAGCAGTTTGAATTGAGCTGGTGGAAAGACCGGGCTTTAGGAAAGGGCCAAAGCTCAGTGGTAGAGCATCTGCCTTGCATGCAGAAGGTCCCAAATCCAATCCCCGGCATCTCCAGGTAGGGCTGGGAGAGAACCCTGCCTGGAACCCTGGAGAGTCACTGCCAGTCAGTGTAGACAGTACTGAGCTAGATGGATCAAGCTAAATGGTCTGATTCAGTATAAGGCACCTTCCTATGTCCCTGTGTCTTGGATTTGTGGGGGACGCAGCACTGATGATGCATTGGACCCAGAAATGACAGGCAGTATTGGGTCCAATCAACCACTGGGTCCCAGGCAATGGTCCCAACCAACCGATGGGGTTCTAATCCAGGTGGGGGATGTGCTTCAGTGAGGTTTCAAGTATCAAAAGTCGCGAACCACTCATTCTCCTTCAGGATCCAATAAGCAAAGTCAGGTCGAGGGCAGATTCCAGCAGGGTACAGTCAGAGAAAGCCGAGGGCAGGTCCAGAGAAGCAAAGTCAGGCATAGCAGAGGTCCTGGACCAAAAGTCAAGCAAGCAAGGCAGGTGGGACCCTGGAGAGATCCAAGTGGAACCAAGGCTGGTAGTCAGACAAAGCTTGAAAGCTGCTGCAGCAACGTTCGACGGAGATGTCCACTGGACTGCAGCTTCTTCTAGGCAATGAGCCCCACCCCGACGAGTGAATCCTCTGCTCTTAAAGGAGCCCAGCCTGTCTTACAAGCAGTAGACTCTGGTGGCACAGGGGAGGTCAAGGGTCCTTCTCCAAGCTGGGGTCCTTGGAAGGCAGACCATGTGAGCTTTTCAGGCTGAAGGGGAACTGGCATCACTGGCTCCTCGGGGGCTGTCAGGACTCCCAAGGAGTTGGAGACACTGAAGGACGGGTCCAAGGGCGAATCCTCCTTCCAGTCCCAGGCATCACAACCTCTTCTCTGAGCACAGTGAATCAGAGGTCTGGGCCGTGTTTGCTGCTGTACCCCTCCACCACCCTGCCTGATCGCCCTGTACATTTGTAAATAAACAGACTGTTTTTGGAAACTCCATAAGCCTGTAGTTCTCTGTCTTCCAAAGTAAAGTTACCCTGTCAAAGCTCTCCGGAATGAAACAGTGTCATTGCTGTTTAATGCAACCTTATTGTTGGAAATGTTAATCCTTGCCTTGAAATTTCGAGAACAGGCGCTCATTAAAAATCTACAAGAATAAATGTTGCTCCAACAGAATGGCTAACGATGTTCCAGTTGAATTGTCTTCCTTCATGGTGATGTCAAGGCAAGAGAAAATCATCTTAGATCCCAGGGGAGCGAGCTAAGTGGTCTGACAGTTAGCGGAGGGCCATCTTCCTGGGACAAATGCAGCCCACCTTATCCAGAAGTAGGTTCTGGAAGTTCTGAAACAAACCAAGAAGCCAATCAGGATGTAGCGGGTGGGGCCCGATGATGTGCCAGCCGTCCCTGCCTACAGTGCCATATGGCTTCAGACTAGAGTGGCCACTTGTGCAACACCAAAAAAGAGGGAATAATTTGCACAAAGGTTGCATGAATTTATATGTATGGAAATGGACTGTCTTCAAGTCGATTCCGACTTATGGTGACCCTATGAATAGGTTTTCATGGTAAGCGGTATTCAGAGGTGGTTTGCCATTGCCTTCCTCTGAGGCTGAGAGGCAGTGACTGGCCCAATGTCACCCAGTGAGCTACATAGCTGTGTGGGGATTCGAACCCTGGTCTCCCAGGTCGTAGTCCAACACCTTAACCACTACACCACACTGGCTGTATGTTTATGTATAGCTGCAAGTTTAAAAATGATGGGTGGTAGGCAACTCTAGTCCTACTCGGAGTAGGCCAATTGAAGTTGATGGGCATGACTGACAGGCTCATTAATTTCAGTGGGTTTACTCTCAGTAGGACTTATAGAATCGTAGTGTTAGAAGGGGCCTATAAAGCCATCGAGTCCAACTCTCTGCTCAATGCAGGAATCCAGCTTAAAGCATCCCTTGGCTGTCCAGCTGTCTCTTGAAGGCCTCCAGTGTGGGAGACCCCACCACCTCCCTAGGTCATTGGTTCCATTGTCATACCTCTCTAACAGTTAGGATGCTTTTCCTGATGTTCAGTCAAAACCTGGCTTCCTGTAAGTTGACCCATTATCCTGTGCCCTGTACTCTGGGACGATCAAGAAGAGATCCTGGCCCTCCTCTCTGTGACAACCTTTCAAAGACTTGAAGAGTGCTGTCATGTCTCCCTGCAGTCTCCTCAAGGCTAAACATGCCCACTTATTTCAGTCTCTCCTCATAGGGCTTTGTTTCTAGTCCCCTGATCATCCTTGTTGCCCTTCTCTGTACCCGTTCCAGTTTGTCTGCATCCATCTTCAAGTGTGGTGTCCAGAACTGGACGCAGTACTCAAGATGAGGCCTAACCAGTGCCGAATAGGGGGGAACCAATACTTCATGAGATTTGGAAACTATACTGTTAATGCAGCCTAAAATAGCATTTGCCTTTTTTGCAACCACATCGCACTGTTGGCTTTTATTCAGCTTGTGATCCACTACAATCCCAGTTGAGTACAATCCAATTCCTGTAATTTAAATAGAAGTACAATGCATTTCTGGGGAAGACAAGGGCAAGGTGAGTTGTTCTCCTGCTCAGTCTTCTGTCCAGGGGTTCACCATTGATGGGCAACTTCAGGGTCCCCCCTGTTCTCCCTTCTTGGGGTTTTTTATCTTTAAACTGGACTTCCCTTCAAATTAAGGACTGTCTTCCATAAAGCAGGACCCATATTGGAGTTTGGTATATAGAGTAGCAGAATGCAGAAATGAATAATCTGGCAAGACTAATAATTGAAAAAATAAAGAAACCTAAGGTTTATTACTCCTGGAAAATGAAGCCATTCTGATTTACAGACATACATGAGACCATTATGGAGTCATGAGATTAACAAGCTAACTCTGTCTAAGAAGAAAGAGGAAGGAAGTAAAGCCTGAGAAAAACAATCTGTATATCAACAAGTGGTTACTAAAGAAGGAATCAGCAAGGAAAGAACAGGTTACCTTTCTGTCTATCCTCTCCCCCCACTGGCTCAGGTTACTTGCTGCAAGCATTGCTGCTTTACTCTCAACAGGCCACAGTCCTTCAAACTGACCAAACTGATGCATACCTGGATGTGTTTCTCAGTGAGATTCTTGTAATGGTTTTCAAATTGCAGTCAAAGGGTGATATCCACAGGCAGGATCCTTCCTTGGTCCTGCACAACTTGGACCCAGGTCATGGGAGGGGTCCACATCCAGGGTTGGGGGAGAAGTTTGGTTATGTTCACATTTTAATGTGAACCTACCTAATTCACACTTCGCAAAACAAAATACAAATGAAACACAGCTGTCGTTCAAAATGCTTAATTTTGTGATGCAGTTCTTGTGCATAAAAATGCATGGCTTTGTGAAAACTACATTAAAATGCATTATATTAGGGTAAAGTGCTTGCAAAAATGTGTATGTTGGGCAAAATTGAATGCTAAAATAATGATGTGCAATGGGAACACAACATTAATAGACACCATGTGACCTCTGCAGAACCAGAATTTTTCATGTTCCTTTCCAAATCCACCATTTGCAACAACAGCAAAAGCGATAGGAAGGATGAATGCTTTTAAGGTCAAGACTCCTGTGAAAAATGACATGCTTGTTCTTTGTGTGTGTGACAAGGTGAATGTCCTTATCCTGACACACACCATGGAATTTCTTGACAAGAAGCAGAGCCCAAAGAGAAAGGGTAACAATTCATGACTGTCCTTTGCCTTGTTCTGGAGACTTCGATCAGTGCAGCTTGGCTGAAATGCTAGACAGGGGAAATGAAATCCATTTGTAACTAGCAATGAAATTGCTGGTGTTGTCCCAACTCTTGGGAAGGGGGAATGTCATCACTGACAAAAGCTGACAGCTCAGAGGCCAACGTTTTGCAATCATCCCGAAAATGAGGAAACAACCAACAGAACGCAGGACTCTGCATGCACAATGTAGGCACTGACTTCTTGGGTTCCCTCCAAACTCACCTATTCTGCAGATGTCTAGATTTAATACGGAGATGGGGAACCTGTGTTTTTGGCTGCAGTGCAGCACCACCTATATAATGACCAAGGAAGGTACTGCATCAGGCTGGTCATCCTGGCTAGATTATTTGTTTGTTTGTTTACAGGTTTTAGAGATCCCACTAGGATTATCACTAGTGCAACAGGGCTGTCCCTCTCTACCTCCCCCCCAGCACAACCCACACCCTTCCCAGACCTGCTCGGGGGGGGGATCCCTATAACAGATTTGAGGGTATTAGACAGGCGCCATCTCCTTGTTGGTTCCTACTGAAGACCTTCCTCTTTCAACAAGCCTTTTAAGCAGAGCCCTTATCCCAGTCTGCATCTGTTTGGGAATTGCTTTTAAAGACGTTTCTAAATATTTTTTTTAAATGATGTTTTTAAGATACTTCATTTTAACATCTGTTTGTTTTGTTTTCCAGATGTTTTACAATGGTTTTAGTGTTTTGTGCTTTGTTTACCACCTTGGGCTCCTTCTGGGAAGAAGGGCAGGATATAAGTTTAATAAATAAATAAACACAGCCATGCTTTGAAATGTGCATTTACTTGAATTTTGCAATGCAGTTCACCAACCAACCAACCAAAGTTTACAAAAAATGCATGTAATTGCGGAAAGGGTGCATAATAATGAATATATGAGTGAAAACAACACGCAAAAATGCATTTTATGATGAGAAACGGCTTGCAGAAATGTGTACATTAGTCAAAACTACCTGCAAAAATGTGTTTATTAGGAGAAATTTGGAATGCTGGTGAATTTTCATGAGGATGTTTTTAACAAATTGCAGATTGCTGCAGGAATGTGGAGAACTGAATTTAAGCTTGAAAAAATGAGAAATTGAGAGAACCAACACTGACAGATCTTGCTATTCCTAGGCCTACCTTGCCCCACGCTTAGCCTTGCCACACATCAGGCAATGCGATTTCTTCCTACTTCTACCCAACTTAATCCAGAGCATAGTGAAAAGCACACATGGACAATTTGCCATGGGTTGAGGTACACCACATGTCAAGGTACTAGGGGCTTTTCCTATGACCACCGCACACACTCAGTGGACATGTGCATAGGGCTGGGCACAGCAGGAGAGACAGCCCTTGATGTCTCTGTGGCATTTGCTGTCACAAAGGTGCTGAGAACCTCCAGATCGGTGCTGTGCTGCTATCTCCTGCGGTGAGCCGCTCACTGCAGAGTACAAAGTTCTTTTTGATCAGTACACACACACATCCCATCTGCCATGACAACCAGCTTTTGCTGTTCTAAACTAATGCACAGAACTAACAAAAAGGGTGTACCCAGAGATGGTGGGAGCAGGGTTGATAAGCATGACCTTATCCCTCCGCACACTTTTGCCCTCGCTCGCTCAGGGTGAACACCTGAAGGGGGCTGATGAGTTGTTTGTGTCACGAATGTGCGGCCCATGAATGTAATTCAGGTGTTGTTTTAATTGGATTATTTTATTGCATATTTTAATTTGGGATATTTATATTTCAATGGTTTAATGGAATTGTTTTATTGTGTATTTTAAGTATGGATGTTTAAAATGTTTGTGTAATTGGTTTATATACTTTGTAGATGTGGGCTGGATAGAACAGCTATCAGGTGAATCCACAGCTGGCTACAGAATCGTACTCAAAGAGTGCTTCTCAATGGTTCCTTCTCAAACTGGGGGGAGGTAACGAGCGGGGTACTGCAAGGCTCAGTCCTGAGCCCAGTGCTCTTCAACATTTTCATTAATGACTTGGATGAGGAGGTGCAGGGGATGCATATCAAATTTGCAGATGATACAAAATTGGGAGGAGTAGCTAATACCTTGGAAGACAGAAACAAAATTCAAAGTGGTCTTGATAGGCTGGAGCATTGGGCTGAGAACAACAGAATGAAATTTAACAGGGATAACTGCAAAGTTCTACACCAAGGAAAAAGAAATCAAATGCACAGTTATAAGGTGGGGGATATTTGGCTCAACAATACTACATGCGAGAAGGATCTTGGAATTGTCGTTGATCACAAGCTGAATATGAGCCAACAGTATGATGTGGCTGCAAAAAAGGCAAATGCTATTTTAGGTTGCATTAACAGAACTATAGTTTCCAAATCTTGTGAAGTATTGGTTCCCCTCTATTCGGCACTGGTGAGGCCTCATCTTGAGTACTGCATCCAGTTTTGGACACCATACTTTAAGAAGGATCCAGACAAATTGGAACAGGTTCTGAGGAGGGCAATGAGGATGATCAGGGGACTGGAAACAAAGCTCTATGAGGAGAGACTGAAAGAAATGGGCATGTTCAGCATTGAGAAGAGAAGACTGAGGAGAGATACGATAGCACTCTTCAAGTACCTTGAAAAATTGTCGCACAGAGAAGGGCCAGGATCTCTTCTCAGTTGTCCCAGAGGGCAGGACACAGAATAATGGGCTCAAGCTGCAGGAAGCTGGATTCCAGCGGAACATCAGGAAAAACTTCCTAACAGAGCGGTACGACAATGGAACCAATGACCTAGGGAGGTGGTGGGCTCTCCAACACTGGAGGCAGTCAAGAAGCACCTTTCAGGGATGCTTTAAGCTGGATTCCTGCTTAGAGTAGGGGGTTGGACTTGATGGCTTTATAGGCCCCTTCCAACTCTATGGTTCTATGATTCTAGATCATCTAGAAGCCTAATTTGGCATTAAGCGAGACAAAGGTTAAAATCTATGTGCATAAATAATAGAGCTCTGCAGACCCCTGCAGCCAGGAGGAATAGACCCTCTGCTCATCGGGGTTCAGTCCTGCTCATTCTGGCTGCTGAGAACAGGCTCACAGAGCCACACCACAACAAGCCCATCTCTTGTAGAGGCTGCCTGCCTCTTCTTCTCCTGCCCCCAGCAACACCCTGCCTTTTGATAGCCCTGGATCGCTCCAGGGGGTTCAACCTGACCCGGGGCGATCTAGTTTTCTTGACCTGATCTGGATGAAGACTGGCTCCCCCTGAATCAGCCTACTTTTGTTCGGGACCTGGGGCTTTGGCCAGATCCAGTGCACAGCTCTAATAAATAATGTGTGTATAAACAAACGCAGACATGAATCTGTATAGTGAGCATCTTGTTGTTGCTTTACTGAAGGGAAAATCTCCCCCCCCCCTGGAAAATCAGCATCCATCAGAAAATAAATTCCAGATGGCAAGCTGGACCAGAGACCTTCTATTTATTTCTCCCTTTTCACATATGAGTTGCCGATATGACAAGGGAGTGGGAGAAGTGACCCAGTACTTAAACATTTGTGGATAATGGCTTTCAAATTGCATCTATCATCACATCAAACCAGCGTTTCAATTGGAACTGAAAGCTATTGCTTGAATCTTCCGACCGACGAGAGGGTAAAATTGTAGCCAAAGCAGCTGATTTATCAGCGATGTTGCTTCCTCGTTGAGCTGAATTTGGCTCTTTGGGTCGTGTTCCGCTGATGCACATAAAATATCTATTAGCCAACTTGGAGCCAGGACAGAAGGGATTATTGCTCGCTTCTTCCAGCTTCCAGCAGTCTGAAGTTCAAAGCAGGCTCAACCTTATTGCACATTGCTCCGTAGATGTTTTCAAGAACAGGACCTGCCGTCTGCTTTCCTGAGTACAAGAGAGACAAACTACATGTAACATTAAATGCATAATTTGACTTTTTATGTTTATTTTCCCCCTTAAAACAGAAGCTGGGGGGAGGGGATAAGGATAGGGATGGCAATGTAGTCGGATGGTTATTTAACCCTTTAATTCCACATTGAATATTCCCACCCCCATCCCCCCATTTGCAAAGCTTCTTTCCAGATGAAAAGAGTAGCTTGCAAGGGAAGCTTTCCATTGGGACCACTATACTGGAGCAAAGTTTTTTTTTTTTTTAAACACCCTTCCCCAATCACCAGGGTCCTGATCCTAATCAACCTCCATGCAACTACTATTTAAAGTAAATGAAATAAATAAGCACACTTTTAACCTAATGGGTAGTTTAGCCCAAAGATTTCTGTCACCTGGTTTCTAGTCCTCATGAAAAACATCATTTGAAACTCCTACAGTCATAGGGCAATGCCAGGCCATAGAAAACAGAGAAAATCATGGCTGGTGGACAAGGGGAGATACGCAGGGACTTTCACAGTGAAAGAAGAATTCAGGCCTCTTGGAATGCTTGCTTCATCTTTGAGGTAAGCATTACGAGTTTGCATCTGAGCCTGAGTCTGGCAAACATTATAGACATAGAACCACAGGAAAGTGACAGATACTAAGTCAGGACATTGGTCATTCTAGCTCAGTACAGAGGCAGCTGGTGGGGATGGGCGTCATTGTGAACCTGGCCTCCCATCAGCTGTGCCACTGCATTTACTGGGAGGGGAATGGGGAGGCATGGAAGTCAGTGCAACATGAGTGTAGCAATGAAGCTGTCATGGCCCGGCAGAGGACTCTTCAGATGAGGACAACTCGGGAGTAACAGCAGCAGACCCAGGAGCAGCAGGAGACACGGAGGAGCCTCCTGAGAATCCAGCTCCTTCTGCCCCTCAGCTGCAGAGCACCCCAGGGACAGCAGAGGCCCTGCAGCCAGACACAGACAGTGAACAGGATACTCCCCCCTCACCTGCAGAACATAGACAGCAGAAGGTCAGGCAGAAGAGAGGCAGGCCTGTCTCCTTAAGGCCCAAACGCTGAGGGCTCACACCTGCTGTCCATCCTGCTCTTTATAAGGCACACCTTGGCTGCAGCCTGTTGCTGACTGCAACGTCAGGCGTGGCTTTGTGTAGACTTAGTTTCCCTGCAGCATCTCTTTGACTGACCTCCTTGGCAATTGATCCCGGACCTCCACTGACCTCGCTTCTGGACTTCTGACTCGGCAAGTATGCTTCGGATAGGCCTGGCAGATTTACAACCTGATTGCTGGCTAAGGACTTTCCTTCCCTGCCAAAGACCCAGGAATTTCCAGCCCCCCCTGACACTGCTGATGCAGTGTAGAGCTGACAGAAGCCACCCTTACCACCATTTTGCCCCTCTGCCTCCCAGTAAGCATAGTGACACCACAGATGGGAGATCAAGTGTGCTGCGAGCCATCCCCACCGGCTGTCCCTGGATCTGTATTGCCTACTCTGACTGGCAGCATCTTTCCAGGGTTCGAGGCAGGATTGCTTCTCAGACCTACCTGGAGACATTACAGATAGGACCTGGAGCCTTTTTGCATGCAACGCTGATCTCTACTACTGAGCTCCAGTCCTGTCCCTCTACTGCAAACCTATAACATCCAAGTGCTGATGTCTATAATCCAACAATATCGCAGAATGGCCATGAAGAGATAAGGTGTGTCATATAGCTTGCAGTGGCTAAGGTTCAGGTGCAAAAGCCACCCTTCAAAGGCACCAGCATCTTCCAGTTGTACAACACTTAGGGCTTATCCAAACGGAGCAGGATAATCCATGGTTTCCATATTCAGTTTGTCATCTGATAGTCCTCACTTTGCCTTTTAGTTCACTCTTTCCCAATTAAAAAAAAATGCTTTTTTGCACCCGCACCCGCAGCGGTAAGACCCCTACATTCTTTTCACTTTTTCCAAGCTCTGCCTCTAAAATCTCCCCCTATCAACCAATTGGTCAGCAAAAAAATTATGTATGCTCCTCTCCCCCTTTGCAACGAAGCACAGTATGGCTGTAAAGGAGTTC
The DNA here is from genome assembly GCF_030035675.1 of Rhineura floridana. Classification (NCBI taxonomy): domain Eukaryota; kingdom Metazoa; phylum Chordata; class Lepidosauria; order Squamata; family Rhineuridae; genus Rhineura; species Rhineura floridana. The sequence goes on along the minus strand of NC_084489.1, from coordinate 82,871,002 downwards.
TCGCCTGGGAAGGAAAGGCTGCTGGTAGGTTTCAGGCCTGCCTTCCCACCAGAATGAAATTGACAAAGCGTTCTGGAGCAGGCTTGAAACCGACCAGAAGCACTTTTCTTGTTTGTATTTGCGATATTACACTTAAATGTATGTATGCTTTTCTGCCTTTATTGATATTTAAGGAGATACACACGCTGGCAATGCACTTATTTCTCCAAAAAAGTAAGAAAGGTGTCACACACACCCTCCTTCTCCCTTTCCTTCCCACAGAGAATGAAATTGACAAAGCTTTCTGGAGCAGGCTTGAAACCTACCAGAAGCACTTTTCTTGTTTGCATTTGCAATATTACACTTAAACTAATGTATGCTTTTTGATTTGAAGCAAAAACCCCAGCAAGTAGAATGAAATTGACAAAGCTTTCAGGCAGGCTGAAACCGACCACCACCCCTTTCTCGCTTGCTGTGCATTGCAGATCTCACCCAGAGCGGCCTCCCAGTTTGCAGGCTGGCAAAAAATAAAATGCATCTGCGCAGTAGTTGCAGACCCCCCCCAACACCCCACCATTGCAATGATTGGTTCAATTTTCCTTGGCTTATTCTTGCACATGTGCAAAAGTGCAGATACGTGATTGGCTGGAATGAGGAGAAGGGGCAAAGGGAAACGCCCAAGAACCGCCCATCAGCTGTAAAGTCCGCGGTATTGCATCCTAACTCCTGAAGGCACAGCAGATGATTCCCGATTTTAAACAGCAAATGGCATTTTTGCTGGTATTGCAAGGAGCGGATTTAACCCGTGAAAATGCATAACAGCGCGAGACGTCATTTGGACGACTGAAAAATAATGAACACACATAGCGGGCGTGTCACACATTTTGCAGTCGTCTGGATGAGCCCTTAGATCATCTCTTCTTGAATGATCAATTATGGTATTTCTGAATTGGCAGCACGCCACCTAGTGACACAGTGAGAAATTGCAATAATCTGTCAATACATGCTTAGCTTTTTCCAGCACAGGATGTACTCCACATAGAATTATAGAGTTGGAAGGGGCCTATAAGGCCATCGAGTCCAACCCCCTGCTCAATGCAGGAATCCAACTTAAAGCATACCCGACAGGTAGCTGTCCAGCTGCCTCTTGACTGCCTCCAGTGTTGGAGCACCCACCTCCTCCCTAGGCCATTGGTTCTGGTGTCGTACCGCTCTAACAGTTAGGAAGTTTTTCCTGATGTTCAGTCAAAATCTGGCTTCCTATAACCTGAGCCCATTATTCTGTGTCCTGCACTCTGGGATAATCAAGAAGGGATCTTGGCCTTCCTCTGTGTGAGGACATAAATATGTGCAGATAACAATAACAACAATAATAATTCACTGTTATTTGTTTTATAAATGTACAGCCCAGTTTTGTCCCATGCAGAATTTGTGGGCACAAATTTTTAATTTGGTATTTTAAAATTTTGTGGAGGGGGTGTCTGCCTTGAAACACAGGCATCAGACCATAGTCAGGCCCATCCCCTGATCTATTGTTGCATTGCCAGCAATGTGACTGACAAGCGTTCTCCAGGGATTGATGCAGGACTCTTTTCCATGTCCTCCCTGGAGTTGCTGGTGACTGTGCCTGGGACCTTGTGCATGGAAATCAGTTGTTCTACTGCTGAGTTACAGCTCTTCCAGATGTCCTCCAAAATCTTAAGACTCCCAAAGGGTATTGCTCCACTTTCAGCTTGGCAGAACAGAAGGGTTTCTTTCCAGTTTGCAAAGGGAGAAAAAGAGAATTTGGGGGAAGGGAGGAAGGTCTTGTACTTTGCATGCAGAATGTCCCAGGTCTGGATCCCTGGCATGAATTCAGTGGGACCAAACATGTCTGGATCCAGCTTAAAGAGATCTACCATCAGACAACTGTCTGTTGAGGAATATTGGGTCCACACAGTCAGCAAACAACTAGCTGACCAATAATGTGTCTCCTTGTGATGTTCCTATATTAATGTATATATGGTAAGTGTTGGTTGTTTAGAAGATACATGGTAAGTGGAGTGAAAGAGGAGGGGGAGTGAATGGGCAATAGAATGCTAGATGATTGGCTGAGTGTTTAAAATGGCTGAACGTATAAAAGGAAGACTGAGAGTGGAATCTCGGGGGAGAAGAGAAAGAGTGGGTTGCTTGGTGGGGTTTGAGAGAGTTGTTTGCCAGGAGACAGTGAAGAAGGAGGGGGGTTGAGTTCGGATTAGTATTGAGTAAAACCATATGCTTATGTGCCTTAAGAAGAAATCTTGTTGATCTTGTTAGCTTTGTTATCTTTAATAAATACTTAATTTGGTTTACCAAAGGCCTGATCCTTGGCTGGAGTTTCACAGACCAGAAGGGAGGGTAAGGTAATGACCAAGGCTGAAGGGGAACTGTAACAAATGGTGGCAGCGGTGAAGAGAATAACAATACCAGTATTCAGAGTCTCTGGGAATACTAGTATTAGGACGTGACTGGTGGTTGCCTAGCAGGGGGATCTGTTGAGATCTGTGCTAGAGCGGGGAGAGAAACAACAAAAAAGGACAGTCCGGACTGGTGGAGTCCCTGGTGGTGCCTAGTGACAGGCAGTAGCCACGCGCAGGTAGGAACCTGACAGGGAGAGCCAGGGAAGGGCGTCACACTCCTCCAGGGGTGTAGTCATCCAGGGCCTTGGGGGGCCTTAGACCCCTTACCTTTTTGGGAGCAGGGTCCCAGCAGGGTCCCTATGTCTCCAGCATCCTATGAACCAATCTGCATGAAAGGGGAATGTGTTAGCTGCTGAGAAGAGTCTTCTAACATGCTCCCTGCTTATTGGAGCCAATCAGAGTGAAAGGAGATGAGTCAGCTACTGAGAACAGTCTTCGCAGTAGCTAACACTCTCCCCTTCCATGCATATTGGCTCCTAGGGACGTCTGTTGTGGTGGGAGAAGGCATTAACAAGGATCTCATTCTAAACCCAGCAGCAAAAAAGTGCGGTGGGGCATGGTGTGGCTAGCAAGAAGGGCCCCTGCAGTTCTGACTTTGCCACTACACTGCTGCTCCCCTCTGTTAAATGCAATAGTCCATAACTTGATGGGAGCCTTTGATCCCCATTCTCCAGTGAAGGCTGGACCGTTCGGTCGAAGGGAGCACGGCCCCACCAATCTCAGTCTGCCCCACTGCCTGCCTCCTTACAACCAGTCCAGGGAGTGGCCCAGCCTGTCAGCTTCCTCCCACTCAGCATTGTGCTTGTCGAACTCAGCAAGGAGGAGGATGCGGGCAAAGGTAGAATGAGTGTGCTCTACCTGCGTTGGCTTTGGCCTGGCCTACACTTGGCGTCCCTTCCTTCCGCAGCCCCATCAGCCACCTTGCCTTTCCAGTCACCACGCACATGTTCCATCCACAGGGAAATTAAGCACTCCCATTAATAAACTCGAGACAGGTTTGCCATTGGCTGAGACCCACCATTCCGAGCTGGTCTGAAAGACTTTGATCGGAGAGTCACTTTCCCCAGGGGTTTCATTGACTGATAATGAAGTTAGCAACTCCTTTACCTCTGCCCCTGAAGCCGTAAACAACCAATTAGACAATCTCCATAAAAATTAAGACTCCAGGGAGCCTTGTGGAACACTGCTAAGAAATTACGTTTCCCCCCCTCCAAATTGAAAACACCAGATAACGACCAGTTATTACACTCAGAGCAGCTCTTCGTAACTCCATTCCAGAATACTTTTTTCTGACTCTTGATCACATAGCAAAATCCAGGCATGGCAGCCATGCATATCTCTGACACGCAGCACTCTCAAGGCTGCTTGTGATATATTTAAGAGAGAGAGGAGTTACTATGGAGGGGCAAAGATGTATACAGGCTTCCTCTGATAGACACTCCAGCTTCTGCTGTGCTTTCAGATCTCTGGACCGTGGAGAGGAATTGGCTGCCTTAGCCAATGTTGGTCCTTCACAGGGTGGGCCTTCCTCAGCTGGGATGGTGATAGTGGTAGTGATGATGATGCTGTCTCTCACACTTATGGTTACTGGGAGCAGACATGAGAACATGGTAAGAACCCTGCTGGACCAGCCCAGTGGCCCATCTAGTCCAGCATCCTGTTCTCACATGGGCCAGCCAGATGCCCATTATGGGAAGCCCACAAGCAGGACGTAAGTGCCACCTTGTTCTCCCTACTTAGGATTCAGGTAACCGGCATTCAAAAGCATACTGCCTCTCACAGTGGAGGTGGGACCTGACCGTCATGGCTAGTAGCCACTGATAACTTTGTCCTCTGCGAATTTGTCTAAACCTTTTTAAAAGCATCCAAGTTCATGGCCCTCATTAAATCTTGTGGGAGCACAATGGTTTTAACTACTTCGCTTCACCTATCCTAGTGGGAGAGAGCTTTTTCAGCTGTGGCCCCCAAGCTTCGGAATGCTCTACCCCAAGAAGTTCTCTCTGTGCCCTCCCTGTTGGTTTTCCAGAGACTTCTGAAAACGATCTTGTTCCAGAAGCCTTTGGGAGGGACTGAAGGTAGAGCCTTCTGCATTAAATTTTACCTTTGTAGTCCTTTTAGTATATGTGTGTGTGTGTGTATTGTATTTTATGTATTTTAAATTTATTTTAATGTTGTTGTGATTTTACTCTTTACAATTTTATTACGTACATGTTTGATTTTATTTTTGTAAGCTGCCCTGAGTGCCCTATTACAGGGTAGAAGGGTGGGATAGAAATGTTTTAAATAAATAAATAAATATCCTGAACCTTCCAGCATTCAGCTTCATCTAGTCCAGCACTCTCTTCTCACAGTGACCAGCCAGACGCCTCTGGGAAGCTCTCAAGCAGGACCTTGTACAACAGCGCTCTCCACACTTGCGAATCGCAGCAACTGCTACACAGAGGCACACTGACTCCCACAGTGGAGGTAGAACATAGCCATCGTGGTACTGGGGAACAATGGTGGTTGTGATCTGCTGTCTTTTATTGAATCATACACTGTTTCTTGTAAACTGTTCTAAATGGAGATGAGTGGCATAGGAACATAGTTTTTATCATCGTCGTCATCATTTCTGTCTTCATTACATTTATATCCCACCTTTCCTCCTCCAAGGCACTCACTGAGGTGTACATGGTTCTTCTTCCGCCCCATTTAATCCTCAGCAACAACCCTGTGAGGTGGCTCAGGCTAAGAAACTGTGACTGGCCCAGGCTAACCCAGTAAGCCTTCATGGCTGAGTGGGAATTTGAACCCTGGTCTCCCAGGTCCTAATCCAACACTCAAACCAACAGCAGCATGCCACCTTTCATCATAAGATTCCGCAGGAGTTTGCAAAATTAAAAACAGAATATACCTAGCTAGGTAGGTAGGTAGGTAGGTAGACAGACAGACAGATATTAAAACAAAAAAAATAGCAGTTAAAATCATCTGCAAGTATGGGGGTATGTGTCCTACTTTATAGAGGATAGTCCTCTATCTGAAGCCCTGTTTTCCATGGCCTGGATGGGAGACCATGTGGGAACCACATGTATACCACCTTGAGTTCCATGGTGGAAGAAAGGTGGGGTATAAATGTAACAAATAATAATAAATAATGGCTGTCTGAACTGCTTGCAAATACAGTCCTTTTTGACAGCAGTTCCTTTGGGGGCTAGCTAGATAAAAACAGAGAGTATATTACCATATGATTACATTTCTTTTCCTTTAATGAAGAAATAGCTTGTGCTTGTGTGCATGTTTTAAAAGTAAAGTTTATTTTCTGACTGCTGTTCGTTCTTGATGCATCTCAGTAAATCAGCATTTTGGTTCGTTGACGTATCGTTCTGGAGCAGGGCGACACAATTTCAGAGGAGCTAATTTATTTCATGAAACAATGCAAGGAGCAATTTCAAATGACAGGCCTTTTTGACCAGCAAAAAGAATTTCCATAATTACACTTAGCCTTCTGCAGAACATTTTCAAAAACTGATTCTAAAATATATAATTGCTCCAATTTCCCATTCAATATTCCTGTGAGTGGGTGCAATATTTTTTTTAAAAAAGCCCTTTTGTTACCTGCAGTTACTCTGTTTGGTTGGCTTTAATGATTTGGAGTTGAATAGTGGTTGGCTTCCCCTCCCCATTCTTCTCTTTTTTCTTTCAGCATTTATGCGGATTTTCAAGGTCAAAAAGATTAACTATCTTGTCAACTTTATTCTCCAGAAATTATCAGCTCCAAGTTAAGGCAGAAAGCATCCTCCCCCAACTAAGAACCATCCCCTCTTATGGAGAGTGGCGACCTGTATAGAGAGAAAAGGAGCCTTGGCCAGGTCTAAGGGGACGCCGAGTTTGGCAAGGCCTGGAAGCAGTGGTGAGGGGATGGGGGTAGTGGAATTGACATTTCTAGGGTTAGGTGGTTGGGTGGGCAAGCAAAGTGAGTCAATAAATAAGCATGCAAAACAGTAGTGGCTGCACAGCAACAGCATTCCTGCTGCCTCATCCCTCCCAGGAATCTGCAGAAACTTCACTGTGACATAAGGGAGCACCCTGGCGTTCAGGTGCATGCTAGCAGCCCTCCGACACAATACAATTCTATGTCTCCTTCTTCTTAAACACTATAAAGCCCATGCTGCATTGCAAAGCCAATCAAATAAGCATGCTCAGTAATAAGCCCATGTGGTCATGATTCAGTTTTCCCTCATTCTTTCACACTGCAAAATCTATGCAGCAGCGCATAGTGTAAACATGCCCCTACAGAACAAGTTCTGATCATTCCCTGATTTGCTGTGAACTGAATAAAGAACAGAACTGCTCGCGGAGAGGGGAAGAGTGGGTGCTGAAGGTGCATGACAAAAAAAAAAAAAAAAGCAAAAACCCTGCCATTGGCTTTAGTAAAAGTTATAATTTCTACTTTGGATTTTTCAGTGTTTCTTCTTGTCCACTGAAAATCAACCTTGCAACCACAAATCCTTGGATCTTCTTGGGGGGAGGGAGTGTTCTTCTCCAAGGAAGTAGCTTTTGTTTTCCTGATCAAGGCACTTTGCCTGCACGGGCACATGGAGGCAACCTGCCTCAGATCAAGTAAGTGAGGGGAAAAAAGACCTTGAGGAGCACTTGAGGAACTGTGCTTTTAATGAACATTCTCCACACAGCTGTTTTTTTTTAAAAAAAGGCTCCTAATTCTTTCTCTTCCATTTCACAAATTGCCAGAGCACCCTCTACCCCAAGAGCTCTCAAGTGCCCCAGTTCACTCTAATCAGATTTCTTGTTTCTCACATGGCAGAGCTTGGAAAAGTTACTTTTTTGAACTACATCTCCCATCAGCCCAATCCAGTGGCCATGCTGGCTGGGGCTGATGGGAGTTGTAGTTTAAAAAAGTAACTTTTCCAAGCCCAGGGCTTGACTTCAGAATCAATTAGGGACTGAGCAGAAGAGCTTTCTGCAAAGCTTGGAATATTGTGGGATAAGGGAATATTGTGCAGAAAGGGTGGCCGGAAACAAAGGAGACCAGCAGGGCCCCTGGACCTTTAATTTGTGGCCGCATTTGGAATACGGTACACATTTCTGGTTGCCTCATGTCAAAAAAGATACTGAGAAAATATTCAGGGCAGACAAAAGAAAGTACTTCTTCACAGAGCACATAGTTAAACTGTGCAATTCGCTCCCACGTAGGGTTGCCAGGTTCAGGGCCTGAGACTGATCCTGTGTCTTTAGGAGAAGAGAAAGTCAGCCAAGTGCAGGTTTCTTGCAACATTGTAATGGGAAAAACCACAAGGTGGAATTCTCTCTTCCCCCTGCACAACTTTTAAAGATACAGAAGACCTCCTGTGAGAGGCCCACCCTTCCGACCCAGCACCCATCCTGCTAAGACATGTTTGAAGGTGAAGCGAGTTTCCAAAACTGAGCATGTGTTTGAATGTCTGGGCTTATGTCTGCTGGTGATGCGATTCTGGGGGAGGCAAGTCCTATCACCCAACAATTGTAAATCTCTATATATAGAGCACAAGTGTCACTTTTTAAAATTATTACGCCCCCCCCTTTTTGTAATCACACAGAAGACACAAAAGGTATAATAAACATGCACCTTTATATTGGTGATTGTATTTTACAAGGAGATGATTGTGCTAAAGGGGGAGATGAAAGGGACAGAGGTGGAGAAAACAAGGTTGAATACGTAGGAGGAGAGCGCTGCTCATATTGTGTTTGTCATTGTTTATTGAAAGGGGGTTGTGTGAGGAACGATAGCTTAATGTTGCATTCAATTCAACATTTATAAAAATTGAAAAGGTTCTTTTAAAAAAAAAAAAAAAAGGTAGGCACGCAGCTGTCCTTGTGCACCCCTAAAGTAGCTCTGTATCTCAGGCCGGGCCAACTATTAGGCAGAAAGACGCTGGTGCCTCAGGCCTCCCAGCCAGTCTCATGCCCTGAGCCGGCCTCTGAAGGGCACTGATGCTCGCCTGTTGCTGGCTCGGGCTGCCTGGCTGCCTCACCTGGCCACCTTCTCCCAAAGCATCACAGGCAGGCAGTCTGGTCGGGAGGCAGGCAGCCGAACACACACACCAGCATTTCTTGGCATGCGTTGCTCAGCTGCATGGGAAACTGGTCCATTCGAGCAGGGAGAGGGAAACTGTGGCCCTCCAGACGTTATTTATTTATTTATTACATTTATATACCGCCCCACAGCCAAAGCTCTCTGGGCGGTTTACAGCAATTAAAAACATTAAAAACAAATATACAAATTTAAAAACACATTTTTAAAAACACAATTTAAAAAAATTAAAAAGCAATTTAAAAACACATGCTAAAAGGCCTGGGAGAAGAGGAGAGTCTTGACCTGGCGCCGAAAAGATAACAGTGTTGGCGCCAGGCACACCTCGTCAGGGAGATCATTCCATAATTTGGGGGCCACCACTGAGAAGGCCCTCTCCCTTGTTGCCATCCTTCCAGCTTCCCTCGGAGTAGGCACCTGGAGGAGGGCCCTTGATGTTGAGCGTAGTGTACTGGTGGGTTCGTGTTGGGAGATGTGAATGTTGTTGATCTGCAGCTCCTCTCGTTCCTGACTCCAGGCCCTGCTATCCAGGGCTGATGGGAATTGCGAGTCCAACAACATTGGAGGTCCACAGGTTCTCTGTTCCTGCATTAGAGCAAATAGGGCACTGCCCTACCACCCACAGCCTCCTCTCAGCCAGCCCCCACCTGCCTTCTTTCTTGCATCCTCTCAGCCAGCCCCTGCCTGCCTTCTTTCTTGCATCCAATCCTGGGGTTGGCCTTGCTGGTCACCTCTCTCCTCCTTAGTCTCAGTGTTAACTCTTGTAGAGCTTATCAGGGAGGAGGATGGGGAGAAAATTAGAATGTGTTGGCTCTGCCTGTCCATCACCTTGTCACTCTTTCAGATAGGAGTCAACATTCACTCTCATCCTCGGCGAGCACCCTGACCGCGCCCATCCTTTTAAGTTACCCAAAATGTAACATCGCAACCCCATAGATCTATTAAATTTATTTATTTATTTATTATTTGATTTATATTCTCCTGGCAGGAGCCCAGGGCAGCAAACAAAAGCACTAAACACTTTAAAACATCATAAAAACAAAGTTTAAAACACATTAAAACAAAATATCTTTTAAAACATTTCTTTAAAAAAAGCTTTCAAAACATCTTCTAAGATTAAAAACATTTTTAAAAAGAACGTTTAAGAACATATTAAAAAGCAATTCCAACACGGACGCAGACTGGGATAAGGTCTCTACTTAAAAGGCTTCTTGAAAGAGGAAGGTCTTCAATAGGCTGAAAAGATAACAGAGACGCCACCTTGTCTAATATTTAAGGGGAGGGAGTTCCACAGGGTAGGTGCCGCCACACTTAAGGTCCATTTCCTATGTTGTGCAGAACGGACCTCCTGATAAGATGGTATCTGCAGAAGGCCCTCACCTGCAGAGTGAAGTGATCACCTGGGTATATAAATTCATTGATTTTGTTGTTCAGTAGATCGGGGCATTGCATTTGGGATAACTTCAAGTGGTCGGGGGCCACCATAGATGGGAGCCAAGCTTAGCTAACTAAAATATGTAACTAAAATATGCTAACTAAAATAGCTAACTAAAATATGTAACTTGTCCCTCGGGTCCTCCTCCGTGCCTGAGGACTGGAAAGTGGCAAATATAACGCCAATCTTCAAAAAGGGATCCAGAGGGGATCCTGGAAATTACAGGCCAGTTAGCTTAACTTCTGTCCCTGGAAAACTGGTAGAAAGTATGATTAAAGCTAGATTAACTAAGCACATAGAAGAACAAGCCTTGCTGAAGCAGAGCCAGCATGGCTTCTGCAAGGGAAAGTCCTGTCTCAGTAACCTATTAGAATTCTTTGAGAGTGTCAACAAGCATATAGATAGAGGTGATCCAGTGGACATAGTGTACTTAGACTTTCAAAAAGCGTTTGACAAGGTACCTCACCAAAGGCTTCTGAGGAAGCTTAGCAGTCATGGAATAAGAGGAGAGGTCCTCTTGTGGATAAGGAATTGGTTAAGAAGCAGAAAGCAGAGAGTAGGAATAAACGGACAGTTCTCCCAATGGAGGGCTGTAGAAAGTGGAGTCCCTCAAGGATCGGTATTGGGACCTGTACTTTTCAACTTGTTCATTAATGACCTAGAATTAGGAGTGAGCAGTGAAGTGGCCAAGTTTGCTGATGACACTAAATTGTTCAGGGTTGTTAAAACAAAAAGGGATTGCGAAGAGCTCCAAAAAGATCTCTCCAAACTGAGTGAATGGGCGGAAAAATGGCAAATGCAATTCAATATAAACAAGTGTAAAATTATGCATATTGGAGCAAAAAATCTGAATTTCACATATACGCTCATGGGGTCTGAACTGGCGGTGACCGACCAGGAGAGAGACCTCGGGGTTGTAGTGGACAGCACGATGAAAATGTCGACCCAGTGTGCGGCAGCTGTGAAAAAGGCAAATTCCATGCTAGCGATAATTAGGAAAGGTATTGAAAATAAAACAGCCGATATCATAATGCCGTTGTATAAATCTATGGTGCCGCCGCATTTGGAATACTGTGTACAGTTCTGGTCGCCTCATCTCAAAAAGGATATTATAGAGTTGGAAAGGGTTCAGAGGAGGGCAACCAGAGTGATCAAGGGGATGGAGCGACTCCCTTACGAGGAAAGGTTGCAGCATTTGGGGCTTTTTAGTTTAGAGAAAAGGCGGGTCAGAGGAGACATGATAGAAGCGTATAAAATGATGCATGGCATTGAGAAAGTGGATAGAGAAAAGTTCTTCTCCCTCTCTCATAATACTAGAACTTGTGGACATTCAAAGAAGCTGAATGTTGGAAGATTCAGGACAGACAAAAGGAAGTACTTCTTTACTCAGCGCATAGTTAAACTATGGAATTTGCTCCCACAAGATGCAGTAATGGCCACCAGCTTGGATGGCTTTAAAAGAAGATTAGACAAATTCATGGAGGACAGGGCTATCAATGGCTACTAGCCGTGTTGGCTGTGCTGTGCCACCCTAGTCAGAGGCAGCATGCTTCTGAAAACCAGTTGCCGGAAGCCTCAGGAGGGGAGAGTGTTCTTGCACTCGGGTCCTGCTTGCGGACTTCCCCCAGGCACCTGGTTGGCCACTGTGAGAACAGGATGCTGGACTAGATGGGCCACTGGCCTGATCCAGCAGGCTCTTCTTATGTTCTTATGTTCTTAGCTCCCATTTAAAAATGGCAGCACTGCTGTTTAAGTGTGTTCCAGGCCTGGAGGAGGGCAGGCAGTGATGCTACGGCCAAAGCCCTGGTGGCAGCAGTGAAGGCATGCGTGACGGTGCCAGATGCAGGAGAAACGACACCAAGTTTATGAAACAAGATCTGAAGTTTGCTAGAACAGAAAAATACAGAGCTTTACGAGAAAGAAATGCAATGCACAAGTTACAGAAAACCAGCATGTTGCCTTTGGAGCAAAACGACAAACAAACTAGAGCACTAAATGCAATCCTCCCTCGCTGGGTCTGTATGCCCTGCAGAATCTTTTCTAGAGTTGCAGCCCTTCGTACCATGCTAAGTTCCGCCTTTGAACTCCCTGCCTCCAGGCTGGCCACCTGTAGATATCATCCCGCCTACCTGCCCCCTGCCAATCACTGGTTCTACTCAGTATGATTCAGCCAGCAGGAATTATTAGAGCCCAGGTGACAGGCAGCAAGAAGTTGCAGAGCCTTTAATGTCCCCACCCTCAGACAAGAGACATGCCATCTCTCGCATACGCAATGCTCTGGAGTTCTAATTGCTTCTCATTCAGGCAGGGAGGGTGGGTCATTGGAGCAGGTTAACTCTGTAATCCCCAAACAAGCAGACAAGAAAGATATGCACCCCATATAATACACTGCAGTCCATATAAATGCATAGTCCATACAAACAGTCCAGGTCCGCAAAGTCCAATTCCTTCAGAACATGTGACAGTCAAGGATGTGCAACTGAGGCCCCCTCCAAACTGGTGGTTCTTTTGGTGGTGTGCTTTCTGCCACATGTCATTGATGCAACAATAGTGCATTCGTAATGGATTTATACTGGAACGTCCACACATCATTCCACTTTATTAGTTGTTCTGTGATACCTCCCCAGTGCTATTGCGTTACTGTAGCCTGGAGGGGCACTCTTGCACTATAGCACAACAAAAGTGGGACAAAAAAAAAATCCAGAAAATTTGTGGTATAAAAAGTTAGAGGATTTCAGCAGGAGAAGTTACGGGACATGCAGTGACTGGAAATGAAGTTATATGTCCACATCAAAACTTTTGCAGGCTCCAATGCCATCATGGGCACAAATAATCACAAATGCACAATAAAAAGGATGTCTGGAAGGGCCCTGAAACAATTGCATGTTGCTATCCCTGATTACTGTAATATGTTTGGGTTCGATATATAGAGCCAACAGTTAACAAGGTATTTTTATTAAGTACAGCAGGGTCCTGCTTTTCGGCGGGCCACTTTTCAGCGTTCTGCTAATACGGCAGGTTTCAATTAGAGTAAGGCCCCACTCATATGGCGCTTGTTCCGCTTTTACGGCGTTTTTCGGGCATCGGGCACCATTTTATTGAGAGTTCCGCTTTTTGGCAGGTTTCCCTTTTTGGCGGGGGTCTGGAATGTAACCCGCCATATGAGTGGGGTCCTACTGTAGTAGTTACAACAACACCTTGTTTTCTTCTCAAGTTCCCCTAGTCAGCCAGGCTCCACCCTCTCACCCTATTCTTCAGGGATCATCACTAAACTCCCATCCCAATGTTTCTTGTAAGGAAATATCTCTAAATTACTACAATCACAACATCTCCCCTTTTCTCAACCAAAGTAACAAACACCAACAGACAAGCAAGAACTAAATTCTGTAGATGAGAGTTTACTAGCACATCACTCTAGAGTGAGTCTTTACCATTCACTTCCCTGCTGCATCCCAGGCTTCTCAGCAAGTTTCTGTAAATCTCTGTGGAGCCTTCATCTTCCTTTCTGACCGCTGAGGCATCTCATATTCCTTCACCTTATCTTCCATAATGTCATTCTGGGGACCAACTTCCTTTTTCTTTCTGCCCCTGTGAACATACAAGAGGTGTTGATCTACAGTCTGTCCCATTTCCACCAGCTGGAGCATCTGGATCACTCTTTGGGAGTGCTCGGAGATCCCCACAATTACGTCGAAAAGTCTCTCCTTGAGCTGTCTGAACTAAATATGATCGTGGGTGCACTACCTGTTGGACTGTGGCCCTCTGATCCCAGAGACTGGAGCTGTAATTTCTCAAGCACAATTTGTCGCCTGGTTTCAGTCCAGGGAGCTCCTTTGGTCTTTTGTCAAAATACTGTTTGGGGTTTTGCTTCAGAGCTTGTTTATTTTTTCTATAGGGTGATGTTCCTCCATAAGTAATTCCTCAGTTACCAGTAGTGTAGAGCGTATCCTGCTTCGCATGAGTAACTCTGCTGGAGACCAGCCATAGTCCAATGGTGTACTGTGGTAAGCTAATAATGCCTTATATAAATCTCCTCTAATGTCAACTGCCTTTTTCATCAAGTTTTTAACTGTTTGGGTGGACTTTTCCACAAGGTCATTGGATTGGGGGTAATGGGGACTGGATGTACCATGATGGAAGTCCCAATCCTTTGCAAAGTGCTTAAACTCTGAACTGGAAAACTGAGGAGCATTGTCAAGTCAAGTCAAGTAAAACTTTATTGCTTAGCCATAGGCCATCGCATAACAGACACCAACTGTTCAATTTTACAAAATATTTAAAATTGCGAGATGAAGGTACAGAATACTCTGATTAAAACCAAGGTACTGTTGCAGCACGATCAGAATTTATTCACCTCTTAGTACCCATGTTACATCAGGGCATCCCCCTGGCAGTTGATCACGTGGTTAGCAATATATTTCGCACTGATCTTTTGCACTGCCAAAGCGAAGAGGGAGACCCTGTACGTTACATAAGTATCCTTATCAGCTAAAAGATAATAAATTTTTTGAGGAACCTGTTCCAAATATGAGTGGACCAGCAGGTCTTTCAAAAATTTGTCTCGAGGGTGCGAGTACAGGGAACAAAATAACAGATAGTGAGGCAGATCTTCACCCTCCAGCGCACTGCAAATACAATAACGCTGACTCCATGGAACCTGGAGATAATGGCCATCTATTACCGCATTCGGCATTGATTGAAATCGAAGCGCGGTGAATGCCTGCCTAAGGTTTGTCAATAAAGGCTGAGCCAAATACGTCGCTCTGAAGTGGTCGTGCTTAAATAGCCTATACCATTTAGCGGATTTAGAATTATTGATGGCCAGCCTGTGTATATAGGTGCTGTGTCAGAAGACTGCATCCCGTAGGCTCAGTCTGTTGGTTAGGACAGAGAGGGCCTGGGGTGAGATGCGGTAAGACTGATAAAGACTATTTATTCTTGAGAACCAGTAAATATCACCTGAAGCCAATTCATAGCAAGATTTTAATATTATCTTAGTTGGAGCATCTTTTATGGATCTCCAGCAATTAATCAAAGCACAATGTACATGTGCTTTGACTGAGGACAAACCGGTCTCAGCACGGAGTTGCACGGCAAGAGTGCCAGGCGGTAGTGACAAGAGTCTTCTCAGAAAGCTATTTTGAATTACCTCTAACCTGGAGATCTGGGATTCATCCCAACCCCAAACTGCTGCACCATATAGGATCTGGGGAAGAACTTTACTCCGAAAGATTTTTAGCGCAGGGACAATTAAATTACTGCCAGCTGTGCGGTAAAATTTAAGGATGGCTCCACTTGATCTTAATGCGGCTACTTTTATCATGTCAATATGCTTTTTCCAGGAGAGATTGTCTGAGAAGTATATACCCAGGTATTTAAAAACTCGGCATTGCTCAATATGGTGTCCACCTATTGACCAGTTAAGGTTAAGATGTCTTCTGCCAAACACCATCACCTTTGTTTTAGTGTAATTGATCTGTAGCCTTTCTTTTACACAATAGTCATTAAGCCTCGCAAGTAGTCTCCTGAGGCCAATGCGGGTGATAGACAGTAGTATCATGTCATCCGCATATAGAAGAATCAATATTTTCCTTCTTCCAAGTGAAGGAGGGAAAAAAGCTGGACCGGATAATTCTGTAACTATGTCATTTAAGTAAAGGTTGAACAGGGCAGGAGCCCAAAAGGCACCCCTGTTTAACCCCCTTATTTACGACAATGGGATCTGTTAAAGATCCAGAGGTTCCCACACTGACTCGGGCGTAGGTATTTGTGTACATTTCTCTTATGAGAAACAGAAGCCGTCTGTCGATGTTTGTATTGGCCAATTTGGCCCACATTAAGTTTCTGTCAATTGAATCAAAGGCTGCTGCCAAATCTACAAAGGCTACATATAGATGTTTGGTGGGGCCCTTCACTCTCTGTCTAGCTAAAAAAAGAGTGTCAAGCAGTGATCAATTGTACTTTGCCCTTTCCTGAAACCTGCCTGTTCAGGGTGGATATTTGATTAGCGACTTCCCAGTCCTCTAACTTATACAAAAGATATTTGCTGTATAACTTAGAATCTATATCAAGGAGGCTAGTTGGTCAATAGTTGTTAGGGTCCTGCTTGTCACCGTTTTTATGGATTGCGTCAACTATGCTTTGCCTCCAGCCTTCGGGGAAGACGCCAAAGTTATTGATATAGGTGAACAGCTTAGCCAATATAGATGTCCACCAGTCCAGAAAGTTTTTATAAATTTCTGGGGGCAGCATGTCCTCACCTGGAGCTTTGCCCAATCTGAGGGCTGTGATAAGAGCTTTAATTTGTAAAGGTGTGACCGGGGGCCATTGAGGCATGGTTAATACCTCAACCGTGGAAGGGAGGTTATTGTTTGCCAGAGGGGACGCATAGAGCTTACTAAAGTGGGAGAACCAGGTTTTTGCTGGTATATGGCCCATTATTACTGGTCTGGCAGATCGTATACCATTTGCGACCAAATCCCAAAACTGTCTCTCCTTTTTTTCCGCCACTGCATGACCTAATTGTTGCCATTGGGCTTTGGCATATGTTTCCTTTTTTTGTTTTATCAATAACTTATAGGAGGATCTCAATGACACTAAAAAGTCACGTGAGTAATTCGCTGGATTTCTGATAGCTTGCCGTGAATAGCTCATCATCATTCTCCTGGCCCGTTTGCATTCTTGGTCGAACCAACTATTACACAAATGCCAAATGGCCCTAGCTTGTTTTTTCTGAGTCATCAAAGGTCTAAGGTGGCGATGAATAGTTTGATATGCCTCCAGGACATCTATTTTGGAGTCTATAATTCCTCATCTAAGAGAGAGTGTTACTAGCCAAAAGTTGGGATATAGAGGAATGCAGGTCAATTGACCAGCGTATTCTCCTTTCCGCAATCTGCATCCCCTCTAGATTTGACGGGGGCTGGGGAGGAATAGGGAGCAGAGGTTTCACGTACATAAGGAGGGGGAGATGGTCACTTTCCAATCTATTGCCAACATTAAACCTAAGTACATCCGAGGACAGGGCAGTAGACACAAACATATAATCTATTGTACTAGCGCCCCTGGTGGACAAAAAGGGAAAAAACTTTTAGTCTCATCAATACCAGAGCCATGTAAACATCCCAGGTGATGTAGCTGCAAAAGCTCTGCCAGTCTCAAACCCTGCTTGTTGTGGGCTTTATCTTGGGAAACCCTATCAATCAGGGGGGGTTGAAAAGAGGGGTCCTGGTTCGTGGAAGCCTCATGAGTTGACCATAACTCCCCCAGTCTAGCGTTAAAGTCTCCACACAACATCAGTCTGGATGTAGGGAATTGGAACTCCTATTGCGACAGAATTTCTGACAGATGGTCCCATATACTATTATAGCCCACATATTTGGCTAAAGTAGGGGGGAAATAGACATTGATACAAATTAGAGATCCTGTAGTTTTCCCTTTTATCCTCAGGGTCTGAACATACTGTGGGCAGCTGTTGCTCAGCTGGTGGACCTCAACCGGCAAATCCACAGCAATGAAGATGGTGAGGCTGCCGCAGCCAGCTGGGCCTGGCAACCAAGAGGTCTTCTGTATCTTTAAAAGTTGTGCAGGGGGAAGGGAGAATCCCACCTTGTGGTTTTTCTCATTACAGTGTTGCAAGAACACCTGCACTTGGCTGACTTTCTCTTCTCCTAAAGATACAGGATCAGTCTCAGGCCCTGAACCCGGCAACCCTAACCCACACCCCAGCAGAGGGCCCAGTGACAAGAGCTCCCTGGACACGCTGCAGTGAGGAGGTAGACTCACTGAGGGAAGAGGACCCATGGGGGCGTGATGTCTTATCTAAGAGCCCTCCAAAACCTGGAGCCAACAGTGTGTGTGTTACCTGGTACTGTCCAGCCTGCAATCTCCGAAGGGAGACAGATGCACAGAGAAGGGGTGGGTGGCTTTATTTATTAAACCTATTTACACCCCATCTGAAATCAGTAACAATAGTGCTTCTAAACATGCACAGAGTACCTTTCTGTTTCCACCATATAACTGCCTGACTGAGAACAGAAGTCTTCCACATCCATACCCATGAACCTTGGCACTCAGAACTTCAGCACTGCCTCTGTGCTGTCTCTTCAGCAGAGGCACTTTGCTACTGCAAGTGTCCAGAGGTTTACAGGATAACACAACAGCTGTCTTTTTTTTCCCCATGTGTGCTGGGGTTTCAGAACCCCTGCTCTGAGGAAGCACCCAACGTGATTCAAAAGCTTGCTTCAAGTCTTTGAAATGCTTGTTTGTCCTATGTTTACTAACTTGTTAAAGCAACTTTTAACAGCTTCACAAAAGGCTGAAATTCAACAGGTATATATATCTCCCCCCAGCACGACAGTTATGATGATTGCCATTATTGGTTTCTAGTCATGTATGCAGCTCTTAGGTTGCAATCCTATATAGTTATGCACTTACTTGTATAAGGAGCAAGTTCTATTGAACTCAATGGGACTTCTGTTCTGAGAAGATGTGCACAGGATTGTGCTGTTAATGGTCCAGGAGTTGAGGTTTAGTCAGAGAAGTTCAGCCATTGTGGTGTAGTGGTTAGAGTATCAGACTGGGACCTGGGAGACCAGGATTAAAATCCCCACTCAGCCACGAAGCTCACTGGGTGAGTTTGGGTTATGGGACTGTCTCTAGCCTAACCTACCTTGTAGGGTTCTTGTGAGGATAAAATTGGGAGGGGGGGAGTCATGTTTGTCCGCTACCGTGAGCTCCTTGGAGGAAAGGTGGGATATAAATGTAATAATAAAATAACTGAATAAATTTTACGTATGCCATTCCTGTGCTTGGCCTTGTGTTTTTTTCTGTTAACAATTTTGTTGCAGGTTAACAGAAATGTTTGCACAACTAGTTACTACACACTTCCATGATCAAACTTATTAATACAATTGACCTCTCTCATGAACTCTTCCCATCATCTCAGTGAAGCATTTGTAATTAATAATTCGATAAAACATGATCAAAATTACATTTCAGTGACACATGGCATTAACTTATATCACTAACGGAAACAAATTAAAAACACAACAATCACTGACACTTTTTTTTTTTTTTTAAAGAATACATTAGATTCATTTTCCAAACCCTTAAACTGCTCGGCTGGGAATGGCAGGTTCTTATTTGATTAAAGGGGAAATTAAATTTACTTAAAAAAAATAAAACAGAAGAAGCCTACACTGTATAAGCAAGGGCAGCAGATTCTTATTGGGTTAAAGAATTGTGATTCTTAATCTTTTTATTTTTGATCAAGGAGAACGGACATCGCGTCTATCTTTGCTCAGTATAATAAAATGAAATTCTAAAACGGGCTCCAGATTTCTTTGAAATCGAAGACACATTTCTGCTTCTAAGGCATTCCTAGCGCTGGGGAGTGGGGTGTAAGAGGGGAGAGTTCATTGCAGGAAAGAACTACAATTCCCAGAAAGCCTTGTGAGCTGAGACTATTCCAATACCCTAGGCATGCAACTCTAACAAATATATATATATTCCGGGCACCTCCAGATTTCCAAGCTGGAAAATCCTTCTCAGACGTTGCTCTGAGCCCAGATCCCCTCTCCCTTCAGTAAACCTTTGTTTTCCCCTTCATCGGATAACTTTCCCCTGATCTGGCCACAGACTTCCTCTGAACCTCAGCATACCTTGCGTTTGGGACCTAAGTCAGAAATAATAATAATAATAAACACCCCAACACAGCAAGATCTCTTTGCAATTGGTCTCCAGGGGCAGAAAGGTAAGGCATTTTTTAACAACAAAATCACACTCTTTCTGTATCCGATTGTGCATTCACCATAAGCAGCCTCCATCCCAGAAGATCACATGGTGCAACCATTCCTTTGTGCATCAGAATTTGAGTACAAATATTGCTCCCTGCTGGTTGCTCTGTGTGGTGGGCAGCTGAGTCTTTAAAGAGAGAGGGAGGAAGGGAGAGAAACTGCACTATCCAAAGCTCCCCCTTGTTCAATCCACCACAATTATCTCATTAATACCCGCTAGCCCAGGGGTTCCCAAACTGTGGTCCAAGGACCACCAGTGGTTCGCAAGCTCCATTCAGGTGGCCTGCGGCAAGTCTGTGGACTTGTGGCTGAAGATGGGAGCTGGCACATCCCCCGCATTCTATATTCACATTCATTTTTAATTGCATTTTATTCCTTTATTTCTCACATTCTATTTCACTGAATGCGATTCCAGTTGTGATGCAATGAAATGCAATATGTAAGAAACAAAAGGAACAAGAAAAATAGAATTAAAAGTCATACGGCATCAATCACAGCTCATTGCAGTTGCCACAACAGGCGTGGTGAAAATCAGTAAGTGGTCTGTCAAGACTCTCCTCCGTTTGCAAGCGGTCTGTCGGGGGGGGGAGGTTGGGAACCGCTGAAGTAGCCAATACGCCTGTGTGTATCAGTTGCTGGGAATCACAAGAGATCCTGCTTGCGGGCTTCCTACCATGGGCATCTGGTTGGCCACTGTGAGAACAGGAATCTGGACTAAATGGGCCCAGGGGTATAGTCGTGTGGGGTCTCAGGGGGTCTTAGACCCATTACTTTTTTGGCAGCAGGGTCTCTTGACATCCTGCAAGCCAATCAGCATGAAAGAGGAGGGTATTAACCACTGAGAAGAGTCTTCTAACATGTTTCCTTGTTGTTTCCTGCTGATTGGAGCCAATCACAGTGAAAGGAAGTGGGTCAGCTCTCCTCCTTCATGCTTATTGGTTCCTAGGGATGCCTGTTGTTGTGGGAGAAGGCATTAACAAGGATCTTATTCTCAACTCAGAAGGAGAAAAAAGGATGGGAGGGGGCGTGGCTGTGACTATGATGAAGGGACCCTGCACTTCTGAATTTGTCACTATGCTACTGGATGGGCCCCTGGCCTGACCCAGAAAGACAGGCTCTTCTTGTTGTGTTTTTATTTAACATCTAACTCTGGGAGTGGATTCAAATGAAGGACAACGCCTTTAATGTCTGTGTAACAAAGTGGTGTCGTGTGGCACTAGGGTTGCCAGGTCCATGGCCTGAGACTGATCCTGTATCTTTAGGAAAAGAGAAAGTCAGCCAAGTGCAGGTGTTCTTGCAACTCTGTAATGGGAAAAACCACAAGGTGGAATTCTCCCTTCCCCTGCACAACTTTTTTTTTTAAATAATTTTTATTCAAAATTTCAAAAAACAAAACAAAACAAATTCAAAGAACAAAAACATAATAATACAATAAAAATCTTGACTTCCGATTTGTCGCAGATCAGCTATATGTATATAATATATATCAAACCTGTCTCTTAATACATTACAAAATCACTTTCTTCCATAAGCATCTTAATTAATCATCAAATCCCATTATCATCATTTCATTGTAGTCTTTTCGCAAAAAGTCCAAAAGAGGCTTCCATTCCTTAAGAAATGTATCTATCGATTTTTCTCTAAGTAAACATGTCAATTTATCCATCTCAACTAATTCCATTAGTTTCAATACCCATTCTTCCATTGTTGGTGTTAGTTCCATTTTCCACTTTTGTGCATATAATAATCTTGCTGCCGTAATCATATATAATATTATTCTTCCAGATTTCTTTTCTAATTGTTTATCCATAAAACCCAATAAAACAAATTCTGGCTTTAATTGAACATAAGAACATAAGAAGAGCCTGCTGGATCAGGCCAGTGGCCCATCTAGTCCAGCATCCTGTTCTCACAGTGGCCAACCAGGTGCCTGGGGGAAGCCCGCAAGCAGGACCCGAGTGCAAGAACACTCTCCCCTCCTGAGGCTTCCGGCAACTGGTTTTCAGAAGCATGCTGCCTCTGACTAAGGTGGCACAGCACAGCCATCACGGCTAGTAGCCATTGATAGCCCTGTCCTCCATGAATTTGTCTAATCTTTTTTTAAAGCCGTCCAAGCTGGTGGCCATTACTGCATCTTGTGGGAGCAAATTCCATAGTTTAACTATGCGCTGAGTAAAGAAGTACTTCCTTTTGTCTGTCCTGAATCTTTCAACATTCAGCTTCTTTGAATGTCCACGAGTTCTAGTATTATGAGAGAGGGAGAAGAACTTTTCTCTATCCACTTTCTCAATGCCATGCATCATTTTATACACTTCTATCATGTCTCCTCTGACCCGCCTTTTCTCTAAACTAAAAAGCCCCAAATGCTGCAACCTTTCCTCGTAAGGGAGTCGCTCCATCCCCTTGATCATTCTGGTTGCCCTCTTCTGAACCTTTTCCAACTCTATAATATCCTTTTTGAGATGAGGCAACCAGAACTGTACACAGTATTCCAAATGCGGCCGCACCATAGATTTATACAACGGCATTATGATATCGACTGTTTTATTTTCAATACCTTTCCTAACTATCGCTAGCATGGAATTTGCCTTTTTCACAGCTGCCGCACACTGGGTCGACATTTTCATCGTGCTGTCCACTACAACCCCGAGGTCTCTCTCCTGGTCGGTCACCGCCAGTTCAGACCCCATGAGCGTATATGTGAAATTCAGATTTTTTGCTCCAATATGCATAATTTTACACTTGTTTATATTGAATTGCATTTGCCATTTTTCTGCCCATTCACTCAGTTGGGAGAGATCTTTTTGGAGCTCTTCGCAATCCCTTTTTGTTTTAACAACCCTGAACAATTTAGTGTCATCAGCAAACTTGGCCACTTCACTGCTCACTCCTAATTCTAGGTCATTAATGAACAAGTTGAAAAGTACAGGTCCCAATACCGATCCTTGAGGGACTCCACTTTCTACAGCCCTCCATTGGGAGAACTGTCCGTTTATTCCTACTCTCTGCTTTCTGCTTCTTAACCAATTTCTTATCCACAAGAGGACCTCTCCTCTTATTCCATGACTGCTAAGCTTCCTCAGAAGCCTTTGGTGAGGTACCTTGTCAAACACTTTTTGAAAGTCTAAGTACACTATGTCCACTGGATCACCTCTATCTATATGCTTGTTGACACTCTCAAAGAATTCTAATAGGTTACTGAGACAGGACTTTCCCTTGCAGAAGCCATGCTGGCTCTGCTTCAGCAAGGCTTGTTCTTCTATGTGCTTAGTTAATCTAGCTTTAATCATACTTTCTACCAGTTTTCCAGGGACAGAAGTTAAGCTAACTGGCCTGTAATTTCCGGGATCCCCTCTGGATCCCTTTTTGAAGATTGGCGTTACATTTGCCACTTTCCAGTCCTCAGGCACGGAGGAGGACCCGAGGGACAAGTTACATATTTTAGTTAGCAGATCAGCAATTTCACATTTGAGTTCTTTGAGAACTCTCGGGTGGATGCCATCCGGGCCCAGTGATTTGTCAGTTTTTATATTGTCCATTAAGCTTCGAACTTCCTCTCTCGTTACCACTATTTGTCTCAGTTCCTCAGAATCCCTTCCTGCAAATGTTAGTTCAGGTTCAGGGATCTGCCCTATATCTTCCACTGTGAAGACAGATGCAAAGAATTCATTTAGCTTCTCTGCAATCTCCTTATCGTTCTTTAGGACACCTTTGACTCCCTTATCATCCAAGGGTCCAATTGTCTCCCTAGATGGTCTCCTGCTTTGAATGTATTTATAGAATTTTTTGTTGTTGGTTTTTATGTTCTTAGCAATGTGCTCCTCAAATTCTTTTTTAGCATCCCTTATTGTCTTCTTGATAAATTGAATATTTATCTTTAAAATTTTTTGCATCATCCTACCTATCTGTGCCCAAAATGATTTCGCCTGTTTACACAACCACCACATATGATAAAATGATCCTACTTGGTGTTTGCATTTCCAACAAACATTAGGAACATTGTTATACATTTTCGACAACTTTTCTGGAGTCATGTACCAACGATACATCATTTTATAGAAATTTTCTTTAAGATTATAGCATAATGTAAATTTCAATCCTTTTTTCCACATATTTTCCCATTGTTCCATTTGTATGTTATAGCCGATTTTTTTTGCCCATTTTACCATACACTCTTTTACTTGTTCTTCTTCCATTTCCATTTTTAACAAAAGTTTATACATTTTCGCAATTATACATTCATCATTAGTACACAGACATATTTCAAAATCAGATTTACTTATTTTGAAACCATACGTTTTCTTATCCATTTTATATCTTTCCAACAATTGTAAATAGGCAAACCATTGAGAACTATGTCCTTCCTTTATTAATTGTTCTCTTGATTTCATTATATATTCTCCATTCACATTTTCTAATAGTTCTTGATACGTTAACCATTTCTCTTTTCCAGCCATTTCCCTTCTATAGAACGCTTCTTGACTTGAGACACATAGCGGTATTTTAGAGCAAAACCTTGGTTTATATCTATTCCATATTTTCAACAAAGGACGTCTTATAAAATGATTATTAAAGTCCACATTAACTTTGACTTTGTCATACCAAAGATATCCATGCCATCCCCACTTCAGGTTATGGCCCTCCAAATCCAATAATCTTTTATTTCTCAGTAAGATCCATTCTTTTATCCAAACTAAACAACAAGCAGCAAAATAAAGTTTCAGATTTGCTAGTCCCAATCCTCCTCTTTCATTGGAATCTTGTAGTAATTTGAATCTAACTCTTGGTTTTTTTCCCTGCCATACAAATTTAGAAATATCTTTTTGCCATTGTTTAAAGGGTAAATCAGAGGATATTACAGGTATTGTTTGAAACAGAAACATCATTCTCGGTAATACATTCATTTTTATCACAGATATTCTACCCATTAATGACAATTGTAGTTTATCCCATCTTAACAAATCTTTCTTAATCTCTGTCCATAATTTTTCATAATTATTATGAAACAACATTGAATTTTTATTTGTCATAATAATACCTAAATATTTCAACTTTTTCTCTATTGTAAAATCTATCTTGCCCATTAACTCTTTTTGTTCCCTTGCAGATAAATTTTTCACCAACATCTTTGTTTTTTGATTGTTGATCTTAAATCCTGCTAACGATCCAAATTCTTTTAATTTATCCATCAATATATTAATTCCATCCAAAGGATTTTCTAATACAATCATCAAGTCATCAGCAAATGCTCTCAGTTTATATACTTCTTTTTTTATCTTTAATCCCGAAATCCTTTCATCTTGCCTTATATCTCTAAGCAACACTTCTAAGACCAGGATAAACAAAAGGGGAGATAACGGACATCCCTGTCTTGTACCCTTTTGTTTCACATGAATCCGTTAGGTCTCCATTGACAATGATCTGTGCCTTCTGAGATGTATAAATCGATCTAATCCATTTAATAAAGTTATCTCCAAAATCCATTTGCTCCAGAACCTTAAACATAAATTTCCAATTTAAATTATCAAACGCTTTCTCAGCATCCAAAAAGATCAAAGCTGCTTGTTTATCATTTCGTTGTTCTAAGTATTCCAACACGTTCAAAACGTTTCTAACGTTATCACGTATTTGTCTTTTAGGTAAAAACCCCGATTGATCTTCCTGGATAAATTGTTGCAATATTATTTTCATTCTTTCTGCCAAAATCATTGTAAATAATTTATAATCATTATTCAATAGAGATATCGGCCGATCATTTTTTGTTTTAGTTAGGTCCTGCTCCTCTTTAGGTATTAGTGTTATATTAGCATTTTTCCAACTTTCAGGAATCTTCCCCTCTTGTAAAATAGATTTCATTGTATGCTGTAAAGGTAACAAGAGTTCCTCCTCTAGACATTTGTAGTACACTGCCGGTAACCCATCCGGTCCTGGCGCCTTTCCTAATTTAATTTTACTTATAGCTACAGATAGCTCTCTTGATGTGATGGGACCATTAATAGCTTGTCTCTGGGAATCTGTAATTTTAGGCAAATTCTGTTTAGATAGGTATTCTTCTATTTTTTCAGAGGAAGTTTCTTGACACTTGTACAAAGTTGAATAATACTGATGAAAAACCTTTTGAATTTTCACATTATCTGTCAATATCTCATCTCCTTCTTGAATCTTTAAAATAAGGTTTTTTTGTCGTTCTTTTCTTAATTTGTATGCTAACCATTTCCCTGGTTTATTTGCAAATTCAAAAGTCCTTTGTTTAGCAAAAGTTATTTTCCTTTCAATTTCTCTCACTGTCAGCATTGATACTTGATTCTGTAATATTTTAATTTGATTTACAATAAAAACTTTAGTTGGGTTTTTTTTCAGTTCTTCCTCTTTTTCTTTTATTTCTTCCAAGATTAATTGCATTTTCTGTTGTTTCTTCTTTTTTAATTCAGAGTTGAATTTAATAAAATATCCCCTCATAATGCTTTACTTGTATCCCAAACAGTATTTTCATCTGTTCCTTTATGTAAATTATGTTCAAAAAACTCTTTTAATTTTTTCTTACATTCTTGTACTATTTTATCATTCTGTAATAAAGATTCATTTAGTCTCCATCTAAATCCAAGATTTTTCTTTTTAAAAGTTAATATCACAGGATTATGATCAGAGAAGGTTTTTGGTAATATGTCCATCTTGGAGATGTCTTTCACTAGATTTTTAGACATCCAAATCATGTCAATCCTTGAGAATGTTTTATGTCTTTCTGAAAAGTAAGTAAATTCTTTTGCGTTGTCATTTATGTATCTCCAGGTATCCACCAATTCTAAATTTTCCATCAACTCAAAGCAAATCTTCGGTAGTTTACCCTGTGTCTCTTTAATGTTTTTTTCAGAAAGTCTGTCAATTTGTGGTGAGATTACCCCATTCCAATCACCCATAACACACCAGTGATCATATGGGAAATCTAACAGTTTTTCCATAAGTCCCGTGTAAAACCTTGTTTTATCTTCATTGGGGGCATAAATACCCACTATCAAAAAAAAATTACCCAGTAAGGTAATTTCAACCCCCACAAATCTACCACTATCATCCGATAATATCAATTTGGGGGACAATTGTGAGTTAATATAGAGAACAACTCCATTTACTTTTTTCAATCCAGCCGAAATAAATTCTTCACCTAAATTTTTACAAATCAAATATTTGGAATCCTTCTTCTTGATATGGGTTTCTTGTAAACAAATTATATCCAATTTTAATTTTTTCAAATAATGAAACACTTTCTTTCTCTTCTGTGGAGTATTGGCTCCATTTATATTCCAAGTTAAATATTTGTAATCCATCTTTAAACATGTATTTTAGAAAAGTCTGTGTCTGTTGCTCCCGTTGGTCTATCATCTTCTTTTCCTTCCTCTGCATGCTCCTGTTGACTTTGTTTCCCATGAGTTGTTTCCATCTCTTTAATTTTGTCTTCTTCCATGTCTTTTAAAGCTTTCCTCAAGAAATCCCTTGCTTTTTGAACTGTGTTCAATCGATACTTCTGTTGTCTAAATGTAAAGATCACTCCTTCTGGAACATCCCATCTAAATTGGATTTTGCATTGTTTAAGTTTTTCTGTAAAGAAAGCATATTCTTTTCTCTTACGTAGAAGTCTAATAGGAATTTCCTTCATCACAAGTATTTCCTTACCATCAATTTTAAGGGCAGTGCTGAAGTGTTGTTGTAAAACCATATCTCTGGTCCTCTTTTTTACAAAATGAACAAGCACATCTCTTGGAATTTTTTTCATTGTTGCATATCTGGAGTTAATTCTATAAACTTTGTCTATTTCAAATTCCATCAAATCTTCAGTCCAATCTAAAAATTTTACCAAGGCATTAACAATTTTATCTCTGATATCTTCACCTGTTTCCTCAGGGATTGCACGAAATCTCAAACAGTGCTCTTTATCTCTAAGTTCCATCACAGCCATATGATCCAAGTTTTTAATATATCTGTTCTATTCTCCAAGGTTTGCACCTTTCCTTTAATATTTTTCACATCCTCTGTTGCTTGTCCAACTGTATCTTTAATCTGGTCCAGCTCTTTTCTCATATGATCCTTTATATCTTTCAGTTCTTTTCATTTTGCCAAATTCAGCTTTCATCTCTTGTCTATCTTGTATCATTTCTTGTTTCAAGTCATTAATCCCATCCATTATTTTCTGAAACATATCTGGGGAGATAGCCCCTTCCTGTACATCAGTTGAACCTCTTCGCTCCAGTGCCTTAGCTGTTTTCCTGGTTGTCATTCTTAAAAGAAGCCTTTAATTTCTGATATTAACCACTGTTCCCAAACATAAAGGCTTTTTTCCAACAACAAAAGAGTTAATATTCCATGCCTGTTGACATCATCTGGCCAGCACAGTTCTTATCTCCCGCACGTCCAAGAATGCAAAACAAATTTGGTTCACAGCGCCGAACAATTAGTAACATACACGAACAGCAGATTCATCTAAAGAAAGTAGTCCAAGAAAAAATAGTCCCAGACATATATCAATCAAATAATCATCTAAATCAGATTTTCTCTTCGGGTAAGTTGCCCCTCATCCGTTTTAATCTTTATAGTTTCCAAATTCAGGCCGGCTTTTTGCCATAAAAAAATAAGATAAGTTTTTTTAAAATTTTCTTTCCTCCTCCTTAATTCCTTGTATAAAAGAGAGAAGTGTAACTCACCCAGGTATCTTGATTGCTGATTCTTAAACAAATCTCTTTTGCTGTAGTAATTTAAGCCAAATGATAAGATTAGACAGAAGAAAGCTCGCCTGTTGTAGATCGTTTAAAAGAAAAACGTCTCGCTTTTTTCCAGTCCAGCTTGCTGGAAGTCCTAACTCCATCCTCGGCTGCTAGGTATGCCTTCTTTTCCCAGGGAATTCCTGATCAATTCCAGCCACCGACAGCCCAACGAAGTTTCTGTGGATAATCTCTTCGGTTCACCCTTGCCTGGGAGAACATTTATACCAGTCAAAGTTCCCTTTTGACTGATTTTAAACTGAAAAAAGCTTCCTCTGAGCCAGAGCTCATCTCAGAGGCAGCCACAGGCGGAGCAATCCTTCTGGGAAGTCTCACCCTGCACAACTTTTAAAGATACAGAAGACCTATAAGAGGCTGGGCCTGGCAACCAATAGGTCTTCTGTATCTTTAAAAGTTGTGCAGGGGGAAGGGAGAATTCCACCTTGTGGTTTTTCTCATTACAGCATTGCAAGAACACCTGCACTTGGCTGACTTTCTCTTCTCCTAAAGATACAGGATCAGTCTCAGGCCAAGAACCTGGCAACCCTATGTGGCACCCTTAACATTGCACGGGTAGGAACAAACCACCAGCTCCAGATTTTAGCTTCTACCCAGCAATTAAAAGTGACAGGAGCCTCGGGCTTCTATTGAATTTGGTCATCAGCCTGATCAAATTATAATTTAAGGGGGGGAAATGAGGCATAAGGTTTTCTGATCGATATTTTAAAAAATATAGGGAACTTGTGGGCTCTCAAGTAAAGAAGATCTTTTGCAAGGTGAAGTTCAGAAAAGGGGCAACCGAAACGATCAGCTCCCTTTTGAGGAAAGGTTGCAGCAAGGATCACCAATGTGGTTCCCTGCAGATGTTCTGGACCACTACTCCCATCATCCCTGGCCATTGGCCATGCTGGCAAGGGCTGAGGGGGGTTGGCTACTAGAAGCACATGGAACATTGGCTTCCGCACAAGGCTTCCAGAAACTCTTGTGTTAAAATAAACAATTACAGTGAATAACATTTAGTCATTAATAAGATGATTAATACTTTTAATCAAAGCAGAAGTCCGCTTGTGAACATTGGATCCCACCCTGTCTTCAGGAACTCTTTAATAAAACCATTAATAATTGTAATAAAATTAGAATGCATTTAATATTAATGAATAACATTATTTAATAATATTTAATTGTAAGTATCTATCCCCCTCCTCAGAGCATTTATATATTGCATTTCAAGTATTTAAAACGCTTGGCCTTTGCTCAGAAATTCTTATAGCCCCATTTTTAATCATACATGGAAGTTTGGAATTATTTATTTATTTGTTTATTATTTGATTTGTATCCCGCCCTTCCTCCCAGCAGGAGCCCAGGGTGGCAAACAAAAGTGCCAAAACGCATCAAAACATCATAAAAACAGGCCTTAAAATACATTAAAACAAAACAACTTGAAAAACATTTCTTTAAAAAAGCTTTAAAACATCTTTAAAAAAGGGTTAAAAACAATGTTTTAAAAATATTAAAAAACAGACTGCGATAGGTCTCAACTTAAAAGGCTTGTTGAAAGAGGAAAGTCTTCAAAAGGCGCCGAAAATAACAGAGATGGCACCTCTCTAATATTTAAGGGGAGGGAATTCTACAGGGTAGGTGCCGCCACACTAAAGGTCTATTTCCTTTGTTGTGCAGAACGGACCTCCTGATAAGATGGTATCTGCAGGAGGCCCTCACCTGCAGAGTGCAGTGATCGACTGGGTATATAAAGAGTAAGACAGTCTTTCAGGTATCCTGGTCCCGAGCTATATAGGGCTTTGTACACCAAAACTAGAACCTTGGACTTGGCCTGGTAGCAAATGGGCAGCCAGCGCAATTCTTTCAGCAGCGGGGTGACATGTTGGTGATACCCTGCCCCAGTGAGCAGTTTCGCTGCGGTATTATCACCATAGGTCAGTGATAGAGCACATTTGCATGCAGAAAGTCCTGAGATTAATGCCTAACATGTCCAGTTTGGGGGAGAGGGCTGTCGCTCAGTGGTAGAGCATTTGCTTTGCACTCAAAAGGTCCCTGGCTTTACTCCCAGCATCTCTAGGTAAGACTGGATCATTGTTTCAACACTGGTAGTCTTTGCTTCTTCCACAATGCTAACATTAGTCTGTCTGTCTTCCCAAGTAATTTGCAGAATTTTCCACCGTTGGTGTAATCTTTCAAGAACTTGGGAGTGGCGTTTATAAATGCTCCATGTTTCACAGGCGTACAGTAAGGTCGAAGGAACAGTAGAGCGTTCGAGGATCAGGATATTCGCAGGGAGACCAAAATGCTCATTTACAAACTAAACTAGTGTATCATGGAGAATAAAGGCCTATCCCAGCATCTCCCTTAATCTAGTTTTTTTCTAATTGCAGAGCGGGGTTTCATGCAAGGAAGTTTTTTTTTTTAAAAAATGTAATTGCCCCCCCCAGACACACACACACAGATCTGTTGTTTGAAGTGGTCCAGTCCCCTCTACTGGCCTCAAGAGTATCTGCCTCCCCAATCTGCTCTGCATATATTAGACCAGGCCCCCCACTTGCTGGTAGAGGTGCAGGAGCTGCTTCCTCATCGCCGTTTCGCCAAAGAGTCTGTGGCAGAGATCTTCCCCAGCCACTCACCCAAAGCATCAGTCAACCTCAAATGGCTCTCAAGAGCGCCCTAAGACATAGCCAGTATTGCAGAGGAAGGTCAGTCATTGTGATCAAGCTGACAGCCAACTTGTAAGACGGGTGGAGAACTTTTTTTCACCTGAAGGCCACGTTCCCTCATCAACAGCCTACCAGGGGCCATATGCCAGTGATGGGCTGGGCCGGAGGCAAAAAGTGAGTGAGGCAACTGATGTGAGCCTTACCTTTGTTGAATAGGCTACATTCCAGGCACACAAAATTCAGAAACACACGGACTTCATTTTCCATCGTACAAGCACAAGGCATTATCACAATTCACGGACAAATTCCAACCAAGCAAAAGCACTCGAGGAAGACATGAATCAGAACCACAAAGGGTAGGGTGTGGCCAAGTGAGAGTCCAAGGGCCAGAGAGAGAGGCCTGGAGGGCCACATTTGGCCCTCAGGCCTGAGATTCCGCACCTCTATTGTACACCACTACCAATCTCTCATCTATGATCCCTCTGGTAGGTTTCTGAAGGTTTCTAGGCACACAGCTGGGGGGAAAAACCCACTGCCCTATAAAGGGATTTGTCGTAGGATCAGTGGCCTGCAAAGAAGGGGATCCCTCTTCTGAGTGCTGGGAGCCAGAGGTTGGGTGAGCCATACATTTGAGCCAAAATACCCAGAGTGATGTTACTCAATGGGAGGATGCTTGGAGTTCTGGAATATGAATGAAACACAGAATCCATGTCACATTAAAGGTTGATGCCATCCCCACGTTGAAGTGTCCAGTAGTTAGTACAAACTTACCCCATCCTTTTTCTGTCTCCCACTTTCACTTTGCTTGTCCTGAAGTATGGTTGTTCTCACTGTCACAAAGACCTCATCAGGAAAGTGGATTTCAAGACCATGTACGCAGTAGTGGAATTATTTTCCACCACAGGAGGACCATATTGAACTCTTTAGATTAGGAATTCTTATATTTTTGCTTGGGGAACTAAAGGCTCATCAGTGCTATATATTTAAACAGCGAAGAATCTTGTGACACGACTAACAAGTTTATGATGGACCCTGAATTGGATTCTAATCCACAAATGCATAACTAATCCACAAATGCTTATGCCATAATAAATTTGCTTGTCGTTAAGGCCACAAGACTATTGTTTTTGCTTCAACAGACTAGCCACCTGGAAAATATTTTGCCTCCAAACCCCCCGGGGGTTGTGGTTTTGCAAAGGTGCTGTGGATTCCTAGCGATTCCTAGTCCCTTCATAAAACTATAGTTCCCAAGGGTCCTACATTGTAATCCAGTGACAGTCAAATGATATTGAAAATGTCTTACACTTGGAAAATGGAAATGGAAATGGACTGCCTTCAAGTCGGTCCCGACTTATGGCAACCCTACAAATAGGGTTTTCAAGGTAAGCAGTATTCAGAGGGGGTTTCCCATTGACTCCCTCTGAGGCTAGTCCTCCCCAGCTGGCTAGGGCCTGCTCAGCTTGCCACAGCTGCACAAGCCAGCCCCTTCCTTGTCCGCAACTGTAAGCAACTGGGCTCCTTGGGACTATGCCGCTTGACCAGAGCTGCACAAGTGGCAGGGCACGTAACCCCTGAGCCACTCACTGTGGGGGTGATCTTTAGCTGGCCCTTGACACCCAGGAAACACGAGCAGGGATTTGAACTCACAGACTCTGGACTCCCAGCCAGCCTCTCCTCCCCACTGTGCTATACCAGCTGTATACAGTTATAGTGTACACATAACACTTATTACACTTATAATGTAGTAAATAATGCATGTTATTTGTTTTGACAAGGCATAACAATATTTCTCTTGAAAATTCCACATATGTACAAATACAGACATAGGAAGCTGCTTTATCCTGACTCAGACCACTGGCCCATCTAGCTCAATATTGTCTACACTGACTGGCAGCAACTCTCACAGGAACGTGAGAAGCTGCCTTGTACTGAGTCTGATCATTGATCCATCTAGGTAAGCATTGACTACCATGACTGGAAGCAGCTCTTCAGGGTTTCAGGTAAGGGACATTCCCAGCCTCACCTCAAGATGCCAGGGATTGAAACTGGGATCTTCTGCACGCAGAGCAGATGACTACCACTGAACTACAGCCTTTCCCTAACTCAGAAAAAAATCCTCCAGCTCAAAATAAATGCCACAGCAAATCCCTCACTGTAAAAAGGGTAAATAAGGGGTGGTTGTGAAAAGCATACATACACCCCAAAAAAACCTTTATTTTTCGCTCTCCAAAATGTTCCTTTGCAAAAGTTTGACTCAGTCCTCCAGGACACATTCCGTTTTGCAAAGATGGTGAATAGTTTAGTGAAACACCTGGGGAGAACAAGGAGAACTAATTAGCATCCAAACGCAGTAAATGGATGACTTGTTCAATAAAAGCAGGTTGAGAGAATCTCATTTTCTAATTCCCTTAATGATTTGCAAAGGAAATCAGCTGCAGAACAGGTTGTTTGGAGTGGTCCAAGCAGTCAGATACCAAGTAAATAAATATGGATCACATCCAGAGAGTGAAAACCCTAATGCCAGCAGATAGGTTGTATAATCCTTCCTAATCGAGAACACCTGATGAGCGACGTGCTCTGTCCCATTTTTGCTCCTTTGCTTATGGAAACCGAGTCTCATGTTTCAAAACAAAAACTGCCTTTATGTAACTTCAATCATGTTATGTAGATAAGGCAAAGGAATAAACCGTTCAGAAACATTTTGTCTTCTGGGCAGTATGAATGTTGGACGAGATTAATATTGGGAACATCATAATCCATTCTGACGAAGTAATATTGCTCATTTCAGAAGAGAGAAAGAGAAAAAAACTGCTTCCTTGCTATGCATCAATTTGGAATTTAGTCATATTTTACTAGAGCAAACCCATCTCACTCTCCTTGTCTGCAAATTTCCCAGAGTGTACCCAAGGGCTACAGTCACTTTACGTAGGAACACAGGAAACTGCCTTTATACTAAGTCAGGCCACAGGTCGATTTAGCTCAGTATTGTCGACACTGACCGGCAGCTGGTCTGCAGGGTTTTAGGCAGGGGGTCTCTCACAGCCCCATCTGGTGATGCCAGGGATTAAACCTCGAACCTTCTGCATGCATCCCACGGAGCAACATCCTTTCCTCGTAGGACCGCAGGCTGTACTGGATTAATCAGGGTGTTTTGACGGTTGTGGAATTACAACTCCCATCATTCTTGATCATTGGCCAGGCTGGCTGAGGCTGTTGGGATCCAGCAACATCTGGAGGGTCACAGGTTCCCCATCCTTGCACTAAGTACACCAGCTTTTCCCAACCTGGTACCCTCCAGTGTTTTGGACTACGGCTCCCATCATCCTTGACCATTGGCCATGCTGGCTGGGGTAATGGGCAGAGCTTGGAAAAGTTACTTTTTTTGAACTACAACTCCCATCAGCCTAATCCAGTGGCCATGCTGGCTGGGGCTGATGGGAGTTGTAGTTTTAAAAAGTAACTTTTCCAAGCACTGCCGATGGGAGGTTGGAGTCCAAAGCATCCAGAGGACACCAGGTAAGGGAAGGTTGCTCTAAGCATCTAATATGGGACTCATGGTCACTGCAAAGGTCCCTATAAGGCACTGGATTTGGGGGCTTCTCCATTGCCATGCATGTTGAGCATGCAGCCTGGAACACAACACGCCTCTGTAGCTTCTCACTGACATAAGAACATAAGAAGAGCCTTGCTGGATCAGACCAACGGCCCATCTAGACCAGCATCCTGTTCTCGCAGTGGCCCATGGGAAGCCCACAAGCAGGACCTGAGCGCAAGAGCACTTTGTCCTCCTGGGGTTTCTAGCAGCTGGTATTCAGAAGAATCCTACCTGTGGAGGTACAACATCACTGTCAGGATTAGTAGCCATTGGTAGCCTTCTCTTCCGGGAAGATGGAGAGTAGTGCTGTCGTTCAGCAAAGCTCACTGAGATACCTAAATGAGAGTCTAAGGAACCAGCGTTTCCTGGGGTGCAGTTTGCAAATCAATGCTCCACGATAACATACAAGGGAGACTTGAAAGGTAAAGCTCCAGGTGAATCATTGGAAACTGCCTGATGCCAAGTCAGATAATTGATAATTGGTACAGAGTGTAAGCAGTGGTAACGCAGCCAAAGCTCTGCTCACAGCCGGAGTTCGATTCCAACGGAAGGAGGAAGTGAAATCTCCGGTAAAAGGGGTCGAGGTCCACTCAGCCTTCCATCCATCCGTAGTCTGTAAAATGAGTACCCGGCATATGCTGTGGGGTAAAGAAAGGCGGGGAAGGAACTGGCAATCCCACTGCATATATACGGTCTGCCTAGTAAACGTCGCAAGACGTCACCCTAAGAGTCAGAAACAACTCGCACTACAAATGTGGGGACACCTTTACCTTTAGCTTAATACTGACTGGCAGCGGCTCTTTAGGGTGTCAGACAGTAACCTTCCCAGTCCTACTTGGGGACAGTAGGGATTGAACTTGGGGCCTTTCACATTCAAAGCATGGGCTCCGCCACTGAGCGACGTCCCTTTCCCACGGTGAGATACCCACTCAAAATATTTGATGCATTTTTTAAACAAGAAAAAACTGTGTGGCATAGTAGTGGTGTAGTTGGGACAAGGGAGTCCTGAGGTCAAATCCCTTCCCAGTCCACTAGGTGCCTATGGGTCAGTCTCTCTCCTTCAGACTAACCTACCCCCATGGTTATTGTGAGGGCAAATCCATATTAACAATCTTGATTTGAGTAGCATATAATTAATTGAAATTGCAAAGAGCTGTTGGGAGTTGTAGTCCACAATATAGCTGCAATAGACCATATGTTCTACACCCATAAGGGTTAACTTAAATAATAAAAATTTAAAAAGTTGAGGTGTTCAGGAACCCAATTTCCAGGACACGTACCAAATCATTTGCTGGCTTGGAAAACCTGTTTGCACGCAGGAGAGACTGTGGACGATTGTGCACACTATCAGAAACCTCCAAGTGCCTGTAGCTGCTGCTGCCTGCCACCCATGAAGAGCCTTCTGTTGTGCCACGCACAACACCTTCTCCCGCTTCTCCTAGCAAAAGCTGCTGCCTTCCACTCCCTCTGGAAGCACTTGGCCTCTAGCAGCCAAACAGAGCAAGTGATGTCTTCCTTATTCCGCATTGCTACCACAAAAAAGCCACCTCGTGCTAAAGGAAGACTGAGTGGGTGCCAGCGCCAAAGGAGGATGGTTTGTTGTGGGTGTCTGCAATAGCAGTCAGAACTCAGAGCCAATACATAGCCTGGGGAGAAGGGCCAGGGTTTGGCTGAACCTTGCTTTTCATCATATATAAAGGGGTTTTTTTAACCGTTCTTTTATTATTTTATTGTATTTTTATGCTGTTTTATGTTCACCGCCCAGAGAGCTATTGCTAGTCGGGCGGTATATAAATTTAATAAATAAATAAATAAATAAATAAATAAATATTTTGAGGTGCTGAATCCGAATCCAAAGAGGGCCACGCTCTAAACCTTGGGGAATTTTCACAATTTCACTTCTAAATGTCTCAATATAGCAGACTGAAGCTTTTCGTTTTTCTTTTCTACTTTATTTTGTTTAACTGCAGGAGACTCATCTAATTTGGATTGTAAGCATCTCAAAGAAATTTAAGAATTTTGAGGACATTGATCAGTGGTGGATCCAAGGATATTGTTTGGGGGGGGCACTTTTCCAGGAGTGTTAAGCCTGTTGCCTACCTTCAAATAAAAATGCAGAATTCCAATGGGGAAAAAAACATTTTAGATTGTATTTTTAAGCATTAGAAGGTATTTTTGTTACTAAATTTAAGAATTAAATTACTGTAGTTATTTCCATTATCAATTTTAAGAATCAGGACAAATATCTTCATTGCTGTCGTCCAGATCATCGTGTATAATTCCATTGCTGCATTCACCCTGGCAAGTGCAGAATGCTGTACACCTCAATTGGACTTTACTACACCGACATGCACAGCTACAACCTTTGGTGTATGAACATCTGATAAGATTCAATACCATGTTAAGTGCTAGAGGGGCACCTGTTCATGGCAGCTAGGTGTGTACTCCTCTGTTGTGGTTGACAAAATCTCCCATCCAAAATCCAGAAGGTCCATTGGAAGTGAACTAAATGACTTCCATAGTGCTGTTTGGAGGAGTGCTCATTTATAGTGTTGCTGCAGTGCACCAGGTGTTGGAGGCAACTTAGAAAGTGTTGACATGTTTGTTACTGTTTTGCTGGCCATAAACGTGCACAGAAGCCTTCTGTTGAGGTCTCCCCTTGGCAGTATAGCCCATCATCAAAGATGTCACACTGTTTCACTACAACTGTTTCTTCTGAAGTGGGGTCACCAAAACCTTTAAGCGTCCCATTAAGGTTCTGGAGAACGTTCGGCATGCGGCCTTTAACAATTCCAGCAAGAGATGAGGTTGTGTCACAACCAGTTAGAGTGTGGGCAGCTAGCATATCTGTTATTTTGCATGGGTTGTGAGCTGTGACAACATCACTTATGTCAATTACTGATTTGGACCCACAACACTCTTCCATTGTAATTGGTGTTAACATGCATTGGGTATATACGTGGTATGCCAGCAGCAGCAAGATATCAGTGTCATCCCATCTTACTCTTATCAGATGATGTGCGGCAGTTGCCACCTCCCGCATGGCTATGTACACAATATTTAAGTCAGTTTCCTCATGTGTTGTTGATGGGCCCCATAACCCAACATTAACTTCCACCAGTGATGGATTTGGGACCAGTTAATATCAGTCTGTGGGTTTCATTGGCAACAACGTTCATTAGTGCATCAATGTAACCAATTACATTTTTGTCTTTGTAAAGTTCAGTACTGTACCACTTCTCTTTTTGCTAGTCTGATTAAAGGCAGCCGCCGGCAAGATCACATCACTCCAGTGCTGAAGGAGTTGCACTGGCTACCGGTTGTTTACCGGGCCCAATTCAAGGTGTTGGTTTTGACCTTTAAAACCCTATACGGTTTTAGCCCACTCTATCTGAAGGAGCGCCTCCAGCATCGTCAGGGATGCCGCTCAACAAGATCAGCCTCAGAAGACCTTCTCTCGATCCCACCGGTTAAAACAGCTAGACTGGTGAGGACTAGAGAGAGGGCTTTTTCAGTAGTGGCCCACACCCTGTGGAACTCTCTCCCAAATGATCTCCACCATGCCCCTTCTATGATAAGCTTCCACCGGGCCTTGAAGACCTGGCTCTTCAGGCAGGCTTTTGGGGTGGGTTAGGTTTCTTACTGTTATGGTTTTAAATTTTAATGTTTTAATGTATTGTTTTATCTTGTACGTCGCCCAGAGTGGCTGGACAACCAGCCAGATGGGCGACTAATAAATTAAATAAATAAATAAATAAAATAGTGGAGAAGCCAAGGCAAGTTGGCATTGCCTGGAATTTGCTTCCTGTCATTCCTTTTGTGTAGTTGCTTTGATGCTTTTTGCATCGTCTGTCAAACACTACATGCATGACGGGAGTCTGTTTCAGTTCTTGTTCTACCATCACTTTGTATGCACTCACGGACATTTGCAAAGTAGCTGACTGTGTTGGCCACCACACACACCAGAACACGGCACAGCCATCAAGGATAATTGTGTGGAGTAGAGAATGGATTGTTCAATCACTTCTTGTGATGGCAACTTTTCCTTGGAGCACATTCTTAGATATCTGCTGCATATCACCATTTTCACTGAAGAGAACAGTAGGCACTGGGGCAAGTTCATGACCGAGTACATCATCCATGTTGATGTCACGGGATGATGTGAGCAATCCCATTGTGCAAGCATAAATAAGAGTATGATTGATATACTTCATGGCTACCTGCTGCACCCAGCTTCACAGATTTGATGACTACCGTTATTGTTTTAATTTTTTTGATAGTAGTGCCATGAAAACTAGAGGTCCAGTTGCTCACAGATTCACTGTACTAACTACTCCCCACAGCTACTGCATCATGCACATTTAATGAGCAATCTTTCAGAATTTGGCCATCGACTATGTTTATTAAGCCATTCACTGGGTGACTGTGGTCATCAAGTGGATCGATACACATTGTTAAATAATAATCCTGGATTTTCATGTGATCTGCACAGTCAGCCTTTTCCTTGTGATAGGTCATGACATTCTGACATTCCCTTCTCTCACAAGTGGCACCCTTTAAACCTTGGGTTTAAAAGTAATAATATTAAAACCATGGTTTAAAACCTTGGGTTTAAACCTTGGGTTTAAATGTAATATTGTGAAATTTCCCCAAGGTTTAGAGAGTGGCCCTCTTTGGATTCAGATTCATCACCTCAAAATCCTATAAGAACAATAGAAAAACATTATATATGATGAAAAGCAAGGTTCAGCCTGCTTTCCCGAGGACTAACAGGCCACTGGAGACTCCTGAACATTCAGGCTCATTCACCAGCTCCTGTGTGGATCAGCTCCTCAGCCTTTGTGCAAACAGTACACCAATTATGTAGGAGAAGTGTCAGTTCTTTTTGGCCTTGAATAAGTTTCATTCTTCCTTGGTTCATCCTTCCTTTTTTGAGAAACAAAGAAACTTTGTTGTGAGGACTGATCAAATGGGAGTCACACATGCTCGAGGGGGAAAGCATCTGCAGATTAAAGCAGACTGCAACATGTTACATGATCGCTTAGTGCATGAATAAAGCAGCAAGCAGGACAATGTTGGCAGCGTTAAGCTGCACCGCCTTCAGCCTCTTAGAATATGAAAAAGTTCATCCTTTCCCCCTTGGCAGGAAAAAGAGCAGGTTGAGCAAAGATATGGATCAAAAACTGATTACAATTGAGCAAACCTGGATTTCCAAAGTACATCTGCCTGGCTTGCTAAGTTTTTAAATGTTTCCTTCTGAGATCAGTAGCA
The DNA here is from genome assembly GCF_030035675.1 of Rhineura floridana. NCBI lineage: Eukaryota > Metazoa > Chordata > Lepidosauria > Squamata > Rhineuridae > Rhineura > Rhineura floridana. The sequence continues at coordinate 82,831,004 of NC_084489.1, read as the reverse complement.
TTAGATCCCCTTGTTCCAGTGTTGCTTTCAGAATCAGGAAAGTCATCCCTACAATTGCCTTCGCTGAATTGCTCTCTCAACGATGCCTGCTGATTTTGGCTGCGGTGAGAGCCAAAGAGCTTCATGTGTGCTCCCAAGGACATTGAGACATTGCGAGTGTTCATTTTCAACTGCAATGGCTGGCAAGTGCATCAGATGCCACCCTTGGAGATCCCCTGCCTTTGTGGAGGGACTTTTTAAGCAGTGGGGATGCGTCTGACACTTTTGTGGAAGGTCTCCATGGTGCTTTGAATTGGTGATCTGGAACAATAATTGGTTTAGGGAGCAATCCAAACCCAAGATCTGCCAAGATGATCAAGTTAGGATCTCTGGTGGATCTCTGGCTCAGCTGTTGTGAAGTCCCTCATGCCAGCTCAGTTAGCTAAGTTGAGGCCAGTATAAATCCTCCAAAAGGGACATTCTGGGGCATGACAGGGACAGGACAAGATGGGGGGGGACTTATGCTGGCTCCTAACTCTGTTCATCTCAGTCACATGTCCTGGCAACTCAGAGGATCTTACATTGGCAAAAAGGGTGGTGTAAGTCAAATTTAATGTTGTTGTTATAAGCCTTCAAGTTGATTACGACTTATGGCAACCCTATGCATCAGTGACCACCAATAGCATCTGTTATAAACCACCCTGTTCAGATCTTGTAAGTTCAGGTCTGTGGCTTCCTTTATGGAATCAACCCATCTCTTGTTTGGCCTTCCTCTTTTTCTACTCCCTGCTGTTTTTCCCAGCATTATGGTCTTTTCTAATTAATCATGTCTTCTCATTATGTGTCCAAAGTATGATAACCTCAGATTCATCATTCTAGCTTCTAGTGATAGTTTTGGCTTAATTTGTTCTAACACCCAATTATTTGTCTTTTTCGCAGTCCATGGTATGCACAAAGCTCTCCTCCAACACCACCTTTCAAATGAGTTGAGTTTTCTCTTATCCACTTTTTTCACTGTGCAACTTTTACATCCATACGTAGAGATTGGGAATGCCATGGTCCGAATGATCCTCACTTTGGTGTTCAGTGATACATCTTTGAATTTGAGGACCTTTTCTAGTTCTCATAGCTGCCCTCCCCAGTCCTAGCCTTCTTCTGATTTCTTGACTATCATCTCCATTTTGCTTAATGACTGTGCCAGGGCATTGATAATCCTTGACAAGTTCAGTGTCCTCATTGTCAACTTTAAAGTTACATAAATCTTCTGTTGTCATTAGTCTTTTTGACATTCAGCTGTAGTCCTGCTTTTGTGCTTTCCTCTTGAACTTTCATCAGCAGTCGTTTCAAATCTTTACTGGTTTCTGCTAGTAATATGGTATTGTCTGCATATCTTAAATTATTGATATTTCTCCCTCCAACTTTCACCCCTCCTTCATCTTGGTCCAATCCCACTTTCCATATGACATTTTCTGCATATAGATTAAACAAACAGGGTGATAAAATACACCCCTGTCTCACACCCTTTCCAATGGGGAACCTATCGGTTTCTCCATATTCTGTCCTTACAGTAGCCTCTTGTCCAGAGTATAGCTTGCATTTCAGGACAATCAGATGCTGTGCCACCCACATTTCTTTTCAAGCATTCCATAGTTTTTCATGATCTACACAATCAAAGGCTTTGCTGTAATCTATAAATCATATCTTAAAGGCTTGTTTTCCCTCTGCCAGGTTTCGGGCAGCTCAACTGGCACTATCCTCATGCTTGAACAGAGTTTGAATCTTTCGTACTTTTAAAGATGTCTTAATTTAACCTTGTGGAAATTGCTCTGGCTTCCCCATAATTGGGATTGCTCCCTGACGTACATTTATTAGTCCTTCCCATCAAAAATAAAACCCACAGAACTGAAACAAAAATATTCCAGGTAAATTCCCTTAGAATTCAGGTGAAACGAGTGACAGGCAAATTCCCAGAATTATTCTTGGGATGGTGAATGAACTGCAGATGCCTGAAATCTAATCTGGATCTCTGAGAAACTATGGTTTGGGCTCCTGTAGTCCTCTGAGCCCCATTGTCTACTCCCACTGATGTCATTGGGCAAGTACTGTGGCATGGCATGGCCCTGAGGGGTGGAGCGGAGTGCGCTTTGATATCCAGCATTTTCAAACTGGGTTTATTCCTCAAATTCCAGCCCCAATCTACACCCTCCCCCACCAAAAAGCCAGTGCCACCACAGTTCACTAGCAGCTGACTTGATACAGTAATATACTCCACATGGGGCTTCAGTTCAGAGACTGCAGCTGGTACAAAATGCTGCAGCGCGAGTATGGACAAATTTAGGAACCCAGGAACAGATTACATCATTGCTGAGGCAGCTGCACTGGCTACTTATTTGTCACAGAGCCAAAGTCAAGGTCCTAAGCATAATATATAAAGTTCTAAACGGCTTGAGGTTCACCTATGTGAAAGAGCTTCTCTTCCAGTATCACCGTCCCTGTGGTTAGAGATCTTCCAAGGAAGTCCAATCAGCATTGCCAACAGCAGTGGAAGCTCAATTGGCTGGGATAATAATAATAATATAATAATAAAATTTTATTTATGAGTCGCCTATCTGGCCGAATTAACGGCCACTCTAGGCGACGTACATTTACATGATAAAATACAATAAAAACCAATGAAAACCAAAACAATAATTAATCTACCGGTATTAAAAGCAACCCACCCCAGAGATCCCATAGGCCTGCCTGAACAGCCAGGTCTTCAAGGCCCGGCGGAAACCCGGATGCTGAACAGGGCCTTCTCAAGCCATTGGCATCCTGGCTTTGGAACTCTCCGCCACCCAGTTAAGATCAGACAAGCTCCTGCTTGGGGGTTTAGCAGATCAAAACGTTTTTATCTTGCTAGGCTTCTGAACATGGCACACTGATGACATGGTTAAGAGAATGCTCATAGTCGAAACTTCTGATAACTGAAGAAAATGGGTTTTCTTGAACGTTAACATTAGTCCAGATCTGTATCTCATCAGCTTTTACAAAAGTTGGGTCCGTCTTGTATTTCACAACATTCACACTGTCAGAATCGGTTGAAGTTAGTAACACTTGATTTTTACAGTTTCTGCTCATTTTGACACACTAGCTTCCTTGGGGCCTGGAGATATCCACTGTGAGTGGGAAAATGGAAATGGACTGCCTTCAAGTTGGTGCTGACTTATGGCAACCCTACAAATAGGGTTTTCATGGTAAGCAGTATTCAGAGGGGGTTTACTATTGTCTCCCTGTGAGGCTAGTCCTCCCCAGCTGGCTAGGGCCTGCTCAGCTTGCCACAGCTGCACAAGCCAGCCCCTTCCTTGTCCGCAACTGTAAGCAACTGGGCTCCTTGGGACTATGCCGCTTGACCACAGCTGCACAAGTGGCAGGGCACGTAACCCCTGAGCCACTCACTGTGGGGGTGATCTTTAGCTGGCCCTTGACACCCAGGAAACACGAGCAGGGATTTGAACTCACAGACTCTGGACTCCCACCCAGAGCGAATTCCACTGCCCCACAGACATGGAGCCACCAACTACCACTGCCTCTTCATCATAAGATTTTGGGATGATCTGGAGTTTATTTGGGCCCATCTGTGAAAACTAGGGTTAAAAGGGTGGAGTCCTGAGTGAAAGCCAGGTGTGTCAGAAGGAAATGCAATGTGTGTGCATTGTGTATTTTCGTAACATTTGTTGTCTTTAGTTTTCTGTACACTGCGTATTTTCCTATATTGGGCAGTGCAGAAATGGTCTAAATAAAGTATCACCATACAAGGACTGCAGAATTCAGCATTCTGGAAAGAATCAATGGGGGCTGAAGGAAGAGTAACATCACAATAATCACTGCCAGCTCTCCAATGCATTGCAGATTCCCCAGTTGTGTGAAATTGAAGGGGCAGCAACAAGTCTGTCACCCGGAACGAAGTGTGGTCTCCTTCAAAACCCTGAGGGACCTTCAGTCTCGCACAAACATACAAGAAATGACATATTTCAAAATCTGACGCTTAAGATAATTCATCAAAACCATTTGTTTCAACTCTGGTAAAGTGATATCCCAATGGCTTTTGGTGTGGCATAGAGTTGTATCCTTACTCATGAGGAGACTCATTAAAATGAACATAGCTAACTCTGGCCCATTCCTTCCAATGGCCTATGCCAAGTAAACTATAGTTGGATATAATTCACTATCTTTAGTTCTGTAAACCGCCCAGAGAGCTTCGGCTATGGGGCGGTATACAAGTATAATAAATAAATAAATAAATCTCTCACTTGCAAGGAGAGTTTGAACCGGTCAACATGTTCTTCTTGGGAATATTTGTAATTTTAAAAGCAGCGAATTCTGTAATCTTTTGACTGGACTTTTAAACACAACATTGAACAGTGGTTTAGATGTGGTTTTTGCCCCCCCCCCAATGAACCTAAGAATTCAATCCCCAGAGGAAGTTCCGTCTTCAGAGATCTGCTCTGAACTTCAAAACTCAAGACTTTACTACTTGTACCGTTACACTTTTAGACCTGCAGCTCCCTCTGCTGGAAATATGCTTAAATACACTGTGAAGAGACAGACTTCTCAAGTTCAGTCAGGACTCAGAAATCTGTGGCGAGTAGAACCAGTCGTAAAGTCAATTAGTTTGTCTGCTTGCTCAATTAAACCTTTTGATATGTTTGGTGGGGGAAATCCAAGGGCATCTTTTTATATTGAGTAGCTTGCTAGTACTGTAGTGGCAAATTCAGAAGTGCAGGGTCCCTTCATGACTTACAGCCCCCCTTTTTGCTGCAGGGCTGAGAATATCCTTGTTAACGCCTTCTCCCACAACAGATATCCCTATGAGCCAATAAGCACAAGAGTGTTAGCTACTGAGAAGAGTCTTCTCAATGGCTGACTCACCACCTTTCACTCCGATTGGCTCCAATCAGCAGGAAAGAACAAGGAAGCATGTTAGAAGACTCTTTTCAGTGGCTAACACACTCCCCTTTCATGCTGATTGGCTCGTAGGATGTTGGAGTCATAGGAACCCTGTTCCCAAAGAAGCAAGGGGTCTAAGACCCCATGAGACACCAGACAACTACACCTCTGCTTACAAGTGACAGGCCCTATTTTAGAAGAGGCGTTCCCCTCCTTCCTGAAACAAGTAATTATTTTTCTAAGATGGCATATTATTTGAAAACAAAATGTATTTAGTCACAACTGTTCATTACTTTGGGTATTATCTTTTCAGAGTAATTTTGGGTCTTTAGCATGTATACCTTTTTTATAAAATTCCCTTGGTAGTTTCCTCGGTACATGTTGGGAACCACTTGTATTTGCCCTGCTGTTATTTTTTTCTTCTTTTGGTCAGCTGTCTTTGATCCTTTGTGTGCCTACACATACTGGAAGTTCACCTCTTGGAAAAGTTTATTTATTTATTTATTACATTTATATCCCGCCTTTCTTTTCATGACAGAAACCCAAGGCAGCTTACATATGGTTCCCAGGTGGTCTCCCATCCAGGCACTGACCAGACCTGACCCTGCTTAGCTTCAGCAGGGAGCCGGCCTTATGTCCCTTCAGACCAAAGTTATTAAAAAGTGGAAACTGTGATGCAATGTTACTGGGGACAAGGAGTCCCCACAGTAGTCCATGGGTAACATGACACTCACACATAGTAATATGCTAGCATTACAAGCAGGAGGCCCGGCTTATAACTTTGCTGAACTAAGACACTGACTGGGTGAGCTTTCAACAAGTCCCTGTTTTGGAGGGTAATATAGCCATTGGGTTGGTTACCAGGATAAATAAGGAACTATTGCTGAAAAACATATTGCGATTAACCAAGTTAAGTTGCATAATCGCATCCAGAATCGCCTTTCAAAATAACTCTTCGCCTGCTCTTCCCACTACATGCACTTACGTATCTCAAAAACAACAACACCCCAGCCAGTTTGCAACTCAAAACTACATATTGGTAACAAAACAGATGCAGAAGCATATTTTGCCCCACTAGACTAGGACATCAACAAAGCTGAAAATGAAATTGACTACAATAAGTAGTATGCTAGTAAGAGGCTAGCAGAATCAAAATGCATCTAAATGCCATCTAGATGATGCCTTTGCACTCAGACCGGGATCCCTGTTTTAATTAAGAACTGGTGTTACTTGGCATGTCCAAAGCCATGTTTGAAATCCATAGCAAAAACCAAACCTCAAGGTGCAAACTATGAGGCAGACCTGTCAAAGCTCAAATTTTAGTTTCAGTCCTAAGTTTCTCTCTCTCAAATTGTTTACAAAGATTTACTCTCAAATCCATTCCAGTTTCAGCTTTAACCACAGCAAACTGAAGAACTGATGTGTCCCTCTCATGGCTAAATTTGCACACCTGAAGTAGTCATTTGGGCACAGTGGAGCGTTGGGGAGAGGCAGAAGATGCCCAGAAGAGTAAAGAAAGGAAGGGATGCTCTTAGGAGACAGATTCAAAAACTGAGTAACATCCGTAATTACCACAAGACTTGCTCAAAAAGTGTTTAGGGTTTGGGACAGGACAAGCACAAGAGTTGACCCAGTGCATATCATAAACAACCCTAGATTTAAACATCGCTTCAACCAATGACTCTGTTCAGTAGTGACACTAACTCTAGGTTTCCTATCTGTAAAATGATTAAATTCAAATGTTTCCACAAGACTGGGTCAAGGGACGAGTTATTGCTCCTAATTTCTTATAGCCCAGAGACAACAGGACACCTTGATATAGACTGATTAACACACAAACTATGCCAAAGTTTGTTTACAGCTATGGCTTGTTTAACAAACCATGAGTTAACCAGGAGTTCTCCCACAGATGAACAAACCACTTAGGTTTGTTTTCCAGCTGCTCTTGCCTTGCACCTTGGTAGCTTGGTGAGCTTTTGGGACGGGGTAGCCAAAAAAACCATGGTTAAGGAAGAGTGCTGAGTTCACACAATATCAAGCCATAGTTAAACCAAGGTTTGTAAGCCAATAACAAACAATGACTTCAAATAATGAATTGTTGGAAGTAAACAAACCATAATTAAGCAGATAAATAAGATTCATTCATAACACTAAGCCATAGTTTAATACAAACCATGGTTTAGTGTTATGTGCAAACCAGGTCACTGAATATCCAATGTGGTGGCAGTACCAAGGATCTTCTATAGAAAGGAAGCCTTAAGCTAGACAGTGAAAGCAAAGTGATGTTTTTGTATGTTTTGCTCTTGTACGTCGCTCAGAGTGGCTGGATATCCAGCCAGATGGGTGACTAAGAAATCCAATAAATAATAAATAATAATAATAATAGCTTAACATAGCAGGGTTTTTAGTCTTTTAATTGTGGTAATTGGAGATGGGAGTTAAAATTAGGCAGCAACTGACAGGAGGAGGAAAATAACCAGATAGTCCCTGGGTGCGCAAACAATGCTGTTTTGAATAATACACATGATAAATTTCATATTAACATGAACAGTAAAAAGTTGACTTCTTGATAAGTTTCCGGGTAGTTCATTTTATTCCTCTATTGTCTCCTTTTTGCCAGTCTCTTGTCCCTCAAAGAGTGGATACTTGGCCTCCACGTCAGCCCAGGTTATGTTACCATTTGCAAGGTCCCGAACTATGGTAGGAAGCTCAGAGATCTAAAAGCAAAAACAGAGAGTGCACTTTCACACCCCAGAATCAATGCAGAGCTAATCAACATACCCAGAAGAAGAATATGGTCCAGTCCACCTGAGAAAGCTCCATTTCAGGACTCAGGTGGCTGGCTGCCCCCAGCAATGGGGCTGGCTCTTGTAGGTTCCATCTGCCCTCAAAGGCAAGCAGGGTAGGATACACACATAGCAAATCACAAGTGAAGACTCTTGTGTCTTTCTTCCAGCATTCTCTGTCCCAAGTTACGTCACCAGGCATGACACCAGTGTCTTTCCGGTTAACAGTAATGAGCCCAGGCAATTCTTAGCCTTAACTCAAGGATAAAGGTATTTGCCAAAGCTCAAGGAGCAAGCATACTGCAGGTGGCCTTCCCCATGAACACAGGGGAGGGTCAGAGCTTAGTGGGAGAGCATCTGCTTTGAACGCATAAGGTCCCAGGTTCAATCCTCAACGCCTTGGGATGTCTGCAGCCTGAAACCCTGGAGAGCTGCTGCCAGTCCGTGTAGACAATACTGAGCTAGATGGACCAATGGCCTGACTCTGCAGAAGGCAGCTATCCCGTGTTCCTGTCCCACCTGTTTCCCAGCACCTGCAGTTGTAGGGAAGAATGTCTTATCTTCCTCCTCTCACCCTTCCACTCAGTGTGACATCTTTTAGAGCCTTTGGCTTCTCCCTTCCTCCTACACACATCCTGGCCTCCAAGCCCACAGCATGGAGGATTTTCTGTGTCCCCCACATCCTTTCCCTCAAGTTGCTTGTCTCGAACCTCCCCGCTCACCCTCCCCAGTCCAAAGAGAATGGCCTACCTCAGCTCGTATCTGGCGCATGGAGTCACGGTCCCTTAAGGTGGCTGTGTGTGGCGATCTGTTGACCGTGTCAAAGTCAATTGTGATCCCAAAGGCCACGCCAATCTCATCCGTTCTGGCATAGCGCCTGCCGATGGATCCAGAGGAATTATCCACCTTGTGGGAGACCCCATTTCTTGTGAGAGCTTCAGCTGCGGAAAAAAGAAGGGGGACAGGAAGCTGTCATTTTATTGACTAAACTCATTTCAGAGAATTAAATGCAAGCAGAGAAGAAATGGGTGTCTTCAAAACATTGCCAAACCAATTATTATCATTATCATTATTTATTGCATTTATATACTGCCCCACAGCCGAAGCTCTCTGGACAGTTTACAACACTTAAAAACATTAAAAACAAATATATACATTTAAAAAACACATTTTTAAAAAGCAATTTAAAAACCAATGACTGGAAACCTCAGCTCATACAATTCAAGCATGAGTTTATTTTATTTAGAGGGTTGCATACTTGTGCAGCCCACCCCGAGTCTTACAAATAGGGTTCAATGTCTATTTTAAAGCGCGCACACAGCCGCAACTGGGGAAAAACCTAAATTCTGCAAGGGGGTGTGAGTTAGAACAATGCAGTGTACAACATACGAGACCACAAAGCCCTCCAGATACATTATTCCTTCTCTAACGTCGAAAGGAGAATTAATGGGCACACAAAGACAAAAGGGAAAGAATGTTTTAAATATGAACTAGTTTCCAATGGCTTTAGCACAATGAAGGCACGTCAGCGAAACACATGATGAAAAAATTGGTCAAAGGAAAGATTAACCACAAGGTTTCTAGATTAGTGGCACCTTCTTATGGCATTTCCTCTGCTAAGGATCTACAGTGGCTTTCCCGGCATGTCCTGCTGGGATGAAGATATCAATCCTCTTTCCCCACAATTCATCAATGCAATCACACCCTTTTTAACACAGGACCCTGTAAGCATTAGGACTACTCACATAGCTCCGTCACAAATGGCATGAATTCCTGGTTCTGGCTCAAAGGAAGGACAGAGCATTTGAACGGCGCCACGATAGCAGGGAAGCTGAAGAACTGGTGCAGGGAGAAAAGCAACACAGATGATCAGACGGGGAAACTGACAGATCCAGTGTGGAAAGGTATATGGCTTAACAAAAGGAGAGGAAGAGTCTTCATCAGAAGCTGATAAGAATTAGATGTCAACACGGGGGGACCTTAATTCTGCTCTGCATAGGCTATGAATTATGTAACTAGAAGGTTCAAATTTAATGATCTGATTAAGCTATGAAAATAATATTCATTTTGGCCTTATAATTTGGACATTTGGTAGAAGCTACACTGAGTGCACACAACCTACTCCAATGACCAAAATAGCATATCCATATATACAAACACTGGGTATGTGCATATAAATGTATGATTGTTTAACAGAAAACTAACGACATGTTTCCTGCTTTCAAAAATAAAGCTGAAGGACTAGAATGTTTTTTGTTTGATCTTCAAATACACACACACACAGTTTTCCTACAGAGCAAATATTCTGAGTAGGAAAATGCTTATCATGAAGTGCGTGGTAGGGTGCAAGTATTTTGCATGCCTCAAGCAAACTGATCAGGTACTGATCAATGCTTCCGTCAACTGCCCAATCCATGTGCCTGCAACTCTCACACTTGTGTGCATACTTCACACAATATGAAAGAACTCACCTACCTGGAGATGAGTTGTGCACTGGAAGTCATAATTGTGTGAGGCAACCGTGATGAAAGGAACTTGAAATAATCATTTACATAGAACGGTTTGGGCACAAATCTTTTATTTCATCTTTATAGTTGCTAGCCTACGCGATCTCTATTATTCTTGTTGAACAGGTGGGGAAAGAGATACTCACTCAGGGCTGAGCAGGGATCTGAACCAAGTCTATAATGTCCAAATCCACCACAGTGATGGGTTCACAAAATCCACAGACCCCTCAATTAGGGAGCCATCCATATACATCAAAACAAAAGTTGCAGGGAAAATCCTACCGTTCGTTGTTCATCTCCCTCTCGGATGCGGAACGTGTGCTCAAATATTGTATACATGATTCTTCCAATACCGAATGAAGGCTCAATCACATTGGGAACGATCTCTTCCACTAGAAAACAGATAGGCAAGAGTATATTTTGCTGGACAAACTTCAGTGGATACTGCAGCATGTAAGCTTTCGAGTTTAATACAATTCAGTCAACAGCATCAGGGCTGCAAGGCTGCAGCAGTAATACCCATAAATACCAATCGCAATATTTGAGCTTACTGAGTGGTCATGCCGCTAGTGCGCAGTGGAGATAAGGGGCTGCCACAGGAACCCACTAGTCAAACCGTAAGAACAGAAGAGTCGCCTACTGGATCAGGCCAGTGGCCCATCTGGTCACAGTAGCCAACCAGATGCCCACGGGAAGCCCACAAGCAGGACCTGAGCTCCAACAGGGGAGGTAGAACACAGTCCTCATCGTATGTAGCCACTGAAAGCCTTATCCTCCAGAAAACTGTCCAAGCCTCTTTTAAAAGCCATACAAACTGGTGGCCCTCATTGCCTCCTGTGGGAGCAAATCCCATCGTTTTAACTACGTGCTGCGAGTGTGAAGAAGTATTTTCTTTTGTCTCTCCTGAATCTTCCAGCGTTCAACTTCACTGAATGTCCCTGAGTTCTAGTGTCATGAAAGAGGACGAATGGTATTTGCATCGGTTTACAGAGGTGGTTTGCACCCCTGACCATAAGGAAGTCATTCCAATGCTTGTCATGTTGCCAATGAAAAAACAGCCATTAGGCCACAATTAAATGTTAATGGGAAGGCTGACTTGGAGGTGTGGGTGAGGTGCTGTCTTCCAACTGTGAACTGGCAGAGGCAGGGAGACCTACCATGTAAAGTCTTCTGAAACCTTTTTGTGCTGACCATGTCCTTTGTTAGTTGAAACGTTTTCCCTTCAGTTTCGATAGTAAATTCCCTGAAAAGAAAAAGGGGTTTAAAAAAAATCAATTACTAGGCTCCTTTCTGGAAGGAAAGGCCACCGAGGAGTTAAAGGAAGCCATTAGCAGGGCAGCGGTGGAGCAGAGCCTAGGAGCAGTGACAGCCCAGTCAAAAGAGCAGGTCCAGCAGAGGCCAGGTGGCGTGCCGACAAAGGGGCAACGGAAGGTCATCAAAAGCAGAGACATGCAAAACCAAGAATGGACAGCCCAATCACATCAAGGACCCCTAACAACATTCTTACTGAGTTTATTCTTCTAGAAGGCAAGCGGCTAGGGAAGAGCAGATTGCACCCAGCCACACACTTCTGTAAGGATGTATTTAGGCAGCTTCACATCTTCTCTGTAAGTTTGACACTTGGTTGCTACATCCCTAAACTAAGCACTACATTCAGGAAGGTTAAAATACTGCAGCCAGAAAACTTAGGTTTGGTGATTGTACAAATTAGACAGGTACGTGAGCACCGTTCTATCTGAGCATTTGTATCTGGGGGGATGGGAGTTCAGGAGAAATTTGCAATAGTTTTTTTACGGTACTGAGATGGAAATGGTCGCAATGCCTAGGAAGGAGACTGTGGGAATTGGAAGGGGTCAATGCAGATGATCAGTATGGAGAAAAAACTGCCTAAACAAATGATTTGTAACATTTTGGCTGGCCGAATAAAAGGTATTGCCCCAATGTAGATTAAAGCAAGTAAGTACTTGACATTTCTGTGGAATTTTTCAAAACTTGCAGGAAAGGAAGGACAACTGGAAGGTTTACTGATCAGCAGCCAGTTCAGCCCCTTTTTATCTTCTAATCCTTTCAGGAAAATGTGCTCAGGTTTTTTTCTCCAGATTTCCTTCACAGGGGCTAGATGCATGCTCTTTTGTCCCTGTGAAAGTTCTTGAAGTGCTGGCAAAGAATGGATGGACGGATGGACAGACACACACACACGTGGATCAAGAGCAAATTTTAGCTCATGAAAAACACTTATTTTCATGTAGTACAGAGTTGATACCTAACAAGTTTGCCAGTCAGACTGTCAACGAATCCAGATATTTTGACTCAAATACTTACCCTTTTTCGTTCAACAGTTTCTCCATCTCACTGATGTAACACTCATCACAGATGGAAAGGTATTCCAGCACCAGCTTAGCATCTTTCTTGTATGCTTTGCCGACAGCTCCCTTATTTGGTTCAAACTGAACAACGTACTCTGTTTTGTGCATGTTATGTTATGGAATCCAAAGGGAGCAGTTTTGTTTTTGCACATAATGTCAGGCATCACAAGTTAATGCCATGTTTGCTGCCCTGCTGCTATTTATTGTTTCTTTAGTGCACATGGTTGCATCCCAAGATGCATCCACAACACATTTTACATGTAGCACAGCAACCTACAGGAGTCACTTCCGTGAATGCAACTGCCTTAAGAAAACACAAGTGCTCTTCTTGATAATGTGGCATCAACATAAATCAATGGTACTCGCTGATCAGAGCAAAAAAAAAAGCCACGCCCCATCACTACATGTTATGCCAAGGGCAGCTTGACTAAGTAGTTCAGAAGGTACCTTGGATTATTTTGTTACTTTTGAAAAATAAGTCCAGATATAGAAAACCAGGTGATGTCACCAGGGCAATTCCTGACATCCCGTTTATTCAATTGGTTTCTTCTGACCGCACACACTCCTGAAATTCTTCCATGGCAGGCATGTGTCTCTCACAACCTCATCTCTTAATTCCTATTTCCAGAGATAGCCAAGTCATCTAGAGTTGACATACTTACCAGGATCTTCTCTATAATCCTTGAAAAACATCCCACTAAATCTGCCGGAGCTTCTCTGGTCAGGTTGGCTTTGGAATCCATCATCATAATCAATAATAATATCATCCCACCATTCCTCCCAAAAGGCGCCCAGGGTGGCACTGAATTCCTCATCAACCCAATGTTCTCCATAAGCTTCATTTCACTTCATTTGGTGAGGGACTGGACAAGCCACCTCTGCCAGTCTGTGACCAGTCACTGTGTCCACCTGGGGCTCTAAGGGGTGTGTCCCAGCAAGCTATTTAACATACAGAAGCCTAAGGCTATGGCCTTGTGAGGAACTGGACAGGCCACCTTTACCTGCTGGCGTGAACTACCTCTACCTGATGGAGCATCTACCTGTCTGTGAACTTGAAAATGATCCAGTGCATTCTAGGAAAACTGTTGGAGCAGACAATGATCCTATGTTAAGCCACTGCATTACCATCTGAGCAGGATCACTAATACCATGAAGTACTTCACCAGCAATCTTGGAACAGGGTCACTATGGTATCTAATATTGTATTTCAAGCTCATATTGGCATAACCTGAGGTTTTCAGCTGCTGGCTTCAAAAGAAGCTTCCTCATTTAGTCCCAACTGCCTCTCAAACAGAAACCCATTACATGGATCTAAAGATCCTTCATGCCTGATTCACCAGACAGAACAATTTTATTTCTGAAAGGATATGGGTTCCTTCAGAGGTTTTTCAGCTACAAGAGGAACTTTGGTGGCTCTGGCGTGGCAGGAGAGGTCATAGCAAGAGCGGTCAGCACAGCCAACAATTTCAATCCACCCCTGAAAAACAAGCCAAAAATGAAGATTGATGTCTGTCAACTGCACCAATGAATTAGCCAAAGTGAAGCACTTCTACTCTCTCACAGTTGATTATAAACCCTGCACAACCTAGAACACCAACATCAACCCTTCCACTACGCTTACCTAGCTTGTCGCTTCACAAAATTCAACCACAATCCTCTACTTGCAAGAGTGCACAAATCAAGTCTGCCATAAAACTGAAGGAGTTAGTGCCAGAGGATGCAAGCCAAAAACATGAAGTATGCATGTTCGTGATGAGAATGTGAGAGGTCAGAATTATACTTCAGAAACCTGTAAGTGAAGACACCTGCAAATTCAGCACTTTGCAAGCTAAACAGCCAAGACTGCAACAAAGCATTGCAGAAAGGGGGTGGGGATATGACCCAACAATGAGGTTGATTATGTAATTTGAGTTTGAATTCTGAAGTGCTCCGGTCAGTTTTTTCAGTACCAGGAGTCAAAAAGGAAGGTCCCAGCGCACTGTTGAGGGTACATGATGCAGCCACGTTGCTGATGTTAAGCAGATCTGGGACTAGTCAGTGCCTGGATGGGAGACCACTGGGGATGGGAATCCACATGTGCTGCCTAAAGCATCATGACAGAAGATGGGATGTAAATGGGCTAAATAAGTAAAAATATATATTGAATGGGAGGGCAAAAGTCAATTGGTGAGTTTTGGCTGCCTTTAATGGTTTGCCCACACTTCTAATAAATACTAAAGATGCCAAATGACAGCCAGTGTGATTGCTCTACTTATTCCAGTTTAAACCCTTGGAAAAAACCCTTCAATGTGGTGGGGAAAAGGCCAGGCCTTGAAAAATCCTAAAATTTAAAAGCTGACAATGAAACTTGTTTTAAAAGAGATGTTGTTCCTTGCCAATGTTTGCACCATCATTTTGACTAACCATGGTCAGCTCCAAACCATGGTTTGCATATAGTAGTTTGGAGCTAATATTGGGTTTTGAAAAAAGGAGGGGGAAATTTGCAGAGAGAAGTGTGCAACCAGCAGAGTCCTCCCAGTTTTCTAACCACTGAGCACCTTTGGAGACTGAGCACCTTTTACATCAGTACCAAGTCCAACACTCATCCACAGGCCATAAATTAACCACCCTTCATCTCAAGTCTTGATTATGGCCTTGAATTTTGCCTTCTAGTACAGACCTCTTGAAGACTTGCCTCTCAGAACTCCGTATTTCGAACTAGAGTTTAGAATGAACTTCAATTTTATACAATGCTTTAACCAATTTCAAAAAGGGACATTAGGGCTTTCTCAAGGAATCCCAGGAAATCTAATTCAAGGATTGTATAGACAGAATGCTCTATAAGCCCTATTTGCAGAATTAATTTCCAGGATTCCTTTGAGGAGAAAACCCATGACAGATACGTCCCAGGAGCTCATTTTCATATCTCCTACTTAAGCCATTAACCTGCTGAGAAGCACTCTCTCCCTGCTTCTGCACCTATCAAATCACTTACATAGGATGTTTTGGACTCAGCATCCCAGCAGTCACAAGCATAATGAGCCATTTCATTTTCCATATGTTGTCGGAAGCGCAGCTTGCTTGGAGAGATGCCAACTTTGAGAAGATAGAGGTAGATGCGGCCAATGAAGTAACCCAGCACTGAATTATTGATTACACCCTGGAAAGGGAAAGAGTTGGAACACAAAACCTCATAAACCGCTTCCCCAAGCAAATATGCACTAATTATTATTATTATTATTATTATTATTATTATTAATTACATTTCTATACCGCCCCATAGCCGAAGCTCTCTGGGCGGTTCACAACAGATAAACATCCAATATACAATTAAAACATATGTGAACAATTTAAAAATAAAACAATTACACCAAGAACCTAAACATAATTAAGCACATAAACAACATAATATGCATTCTACACATTCCTGTGTGCACTATGGTAGAAGGTACTATGCCCTTCTATGAAATCTCAACCACATCCTCAGTGTAGAAAAGAAAGAAAGTTAAGTTAGGACAAATTATTTAAAAATTTCCACAGGACTTTGATGGAGGAGTGTGGTGGGTGTGATTAAGGCCTTGCTCACAGCTGAGGCCACATACCAAATTTCAATAATGGTATCAGAAGCATAAATCTTCGTCAACATGGTGACGATTCTTACAGATAACAACAGCAAACACAACATATCTCTGCCCAGGAAATCTAGATAACATTAGTCCTGGAAACATGCTGAGAGAATACCATCATAGTTAACCCTAAATCTGTAGAGTGAATATAGAATTAATCTCTGTGTCACTTTCTGGACAGAAAGGCAAGTGGGTGGGTAACTAGCAGTTTCCATAGAGTTTTCTCCTATGTTTTTTCTCTTTCATTAAAAGGCACACTTGCACTACCTGCTCAACAGCATCCCCCAGACGCATGGCCCGAGCCGACTGCCCGCTGGTCTGGGCTTTGGAGGAATACAGGAGGATGTGAAGGTCTGCTACATTCTGGAACTTGGGGTGATGTTTCTCACTAGGATCCACAAAGTGCTCAATTTCCGCCATTGTGAATTCTCTAAAAAGACAAAGACATCCCGAGCCCGAAGTTTAGCAGCTATTCTGTTGGGGACCCATTAAAACATCTCCTCCAAAAGTGAAACAGCCCACACACTTTGCACATCACAGCAAAACAAGCCAAGCCTGCTCAAAGTGTCATGGCCCCCCAGACCCCAAGTGCTGATGTCACCATTACACTAGAGTCAGGGACAGAGACGAGAGGCAAAGTTCACACTCAGGCCGCAAACATTAGTCACCACAGATTTCACCCACTCCCAGCTCCACTACTTTTTAAACCACCCAAAAGCACAAACAAGGGAGGGTGGTGAACATCTGCCACACAGTTGCCATGGTAAGTTAGCTACATAAAATCCCTCCCCCCAAAAAATCCATTCTCTTTTTTTAAAAGAAATAGTCTGGTTAGAATGAATCCAAAGATAAACATGTTAAACCTACACCAACCTATGGAGCCCAAAGCTGCTTTTCTATGTAAATAAAGAACCACTGGAAAACAGTGCAGAGGTCAGGGATTATAAATATGGCACAAGGGGATGTATACTGTCTTGTCATTATGGGTTTGAAACAGGAAAAGGGGAAAGAGTAGACTGACAAGTCATTACAAATACTGGGATCCAGCCCTTGGCTCCAGGAAATGTCATTCTGTAGATCACTAGGAGAATCATCTACAGTAACTACCATCTGGGTGATCTTTCCTCCTCCTCCTCCTCTCACTTGTCAAACTCTACAATATTCAATTTGCAAATATTTAGGCTGTCCATAAATAAGGACATTTGCTTTTTCATCTTATGAAAAAAAAATGGTTCTGCTCACAAAGCTTTGCTTGTAGCAAGTGCTGGGCCCTCAGTCACCTCTCAACAAAGAGGGGGAGAGCCTGAAGTTCAATTAATTAATTAATTAATTAATTTAATTAATACTGGGAAGCAAAAGTAAAAATGGTATATATATTTACACAAATTTAGGACACATCATCTGACCATGCTGTCAATTTCCAAAGAATGTGCAATAGGGCCTTTTAGAAATCAGCATCCCATCTTGAGCAGCAAAAAAGGAGACATCATGAGCTAAGGGGAAGTGATTGCAAGGGGGACTATTTTAAGAAGGCTCATCATACAAGCATGATCAAGACATGACATGGATCGATTCCCTTCCATGCAGCAAGAAGGGAGAGGGAGCGTCCCATTCCCAAACTCTCTGTCACTGGAAAAGCTTACAGTACCTGACTCTGATGAGGCCTGAGCGAGGCGAGATCTCATTTCTGAAGGAATTCCCGATCTGAGCAGCAGCAAAAGGCAGCTTTCCTTGGTTGAACTCCAAAAGGCGTTTGAAGTTCAGGAAGATCCCTTGTGCAGTTTCCGGTCTCAGGTAACTTTAAAAACACAAACAAAACCCAATAATGAAAATGGCTGGGAAGCAGGAAAACTACTCAAGTGATCACAGACTGGCCTGGTTTCCCAACATTTTCTCTGGAGCAATGTTTGCCTTGCAATCAGGAGGTGCAACACAGGAATACCAACTAGCATGTTTGGGCTCAGCTAGCATCTCTTCTCAGGCTGCTCAGACTCCCTTTGCTGGCCCGCTTGACTGAGATGAGGGGCCAAGGTCCTGAGTGCCTCACATTCCACTCTGAAATTTATAATCAAGGCTTGCTGCTGGGTCCATACTCTCAGTGACTTGTTGCTCCTGCATTTGGTTCACTGGGAACAGATGCACTAAAAAGTGTTCAGTGTTAAACTGATTTTCACTTATTGCTTCACAGCTCGAGGCATCATTGCCATTTATCCATTTTTTGGCCACATAATATTCTACACCTAGGAAATTAGAAGTTGCAAGGCTGGTCTCATCTTAGGGACCCTGCAAATAACCCACTCAGCAATAAATTTGGTTGCATTTGTGTTATATTAGTAGATGAACAAAAAAAAATCAATACTGAGTTGAGTTTACTGCCATGGCTTGGTGAAAACATGTCCTAAGAAAGGCTCGGGATGGATTGAAGGGAGCTTTTTTAATTCAAGACATTTTCCATGGCCGTGTGACTTGGTTCCCAGCTCTTACCAAATCTTCCCACCCCAGAATCCCCAAGTGACATGTGGGAACTACTCTAGAGAAATAAGGTTGTTTTTTGGGGGGGAAGGGAGAGCAGGCATAATAAGTTTATACCTCACGGTTCCTCTACCCCCATTTCCTTCACCATCACTGCTAGGTTGAGCAATTCCCTCCCCTTGCACCAGAGCTTGGAAAAGTTACTTTTTTGAACTACAACTCCCATCAGCCCAATCCAGTGGCCATGGTGGCTGGGGCTGATGGGAGTTGTAGTTCAAAAAAGTAACTTTTCCAAGCTCTGCCTTGCACCAAGATCCCTAGGGTCAGGCAGAAGCAGAAGCTGTTGGTATGTATTTCGTTGTGGGGCGAGTCATTAAAGAGAAGGATGCTTAATATACCCAGGCATGTTTCCTCCAGGCCCAATAGAGGTCTTGAACATAAGGTTGAAAGACACAGGAGGAGTGAGGTCATTTCCTGTAATGGGGGATTTCACATTGTAGTTCACAAACAGATCTGCAAGTTCTTCTTGGCCGTAGTTGTCCAACTAAGAGCAAAACATGAAAGGAAAATCAAATTTAACACAGGAAGTTGCACCAGAATCTCATTCTGTTCACCCTCTCTCCTCCTTAACAGGACATAAGCCCCTTAAGAGCAATTGCAAGGGTAATCCCAGCATTTTATTGGATGATACATCAAGTACGGATTCTGGCGAGAATCTCCCTGGTGGAAGAATAAGGGCTGAGAGCAAGGGAGCACAAGTAACAGTATAACTGCCACACTGAGTTACAAAGAAGGTTGGCAGGGAAAGCAGTAGTCACTTTCCCCACCAGACTCGTAAGTAAAGTGGTCTCTCTTTGTCATGCAACAAGTCAAGTTGGTTATCAAAGATTTTCATTGTTTTCCTCTCTCGTGCATGTTAATGTATTCTGATTTTCCTTCCATGCAAATTGCATTGATTGGATGTGAACCATTAAGCCAGGGATGGGGAACATTTGGCCCTCCAGATGCTGCTGGACTACAACTTCCATCATCCCTCTCCACTGGCCATGCTGGCTGATGGGAGTCGAGCTGAATAACAACAGCACCCAGAGTGCCACAGGTTCTCCATCTCTGCCGTGGAAAGAGAATTAAAAAGCCACAGCTCTACTGCACTTTCATGCCTACGCACAGTGCCAGTGCCAGTTTTGAGGCAAGATTACCTCCTTACATACCCTCCCCCCTCCGCCTCGCTGCTGCCCATCTGCTTGCTCTTTCCCTCTGCCCCCAAAATGCACCACTACCCAGAGCAAGTAGGAAAGGTGAGCCGCAGCTGCTGCTGCAGCTCCTTCTTATCTCCATCAATGCTGCCTTGGGCAGGTGAACTGACAGTAACAGCAGGGCTAAGGGGGCTCTGAGGATCAGCAGAAGGTCTCTTGATAAGGAGGGTACTACTTGTAGGCTGGAGGGGGATTGTTTGGTAAAAAAAATGAGAGGCTGGTATATCTTGAAAAAAAGTGCCATGGGTGCCAGCAGAAAATGGTTGCCACGGGCAGCATAAAGAAGAAGAGGTGATAATACTCTGTACCGGTGAGTACCATCACACACAAAAAGGGCCTGTTCATAGGTGCCCAGCAATGACAAGCCCCGACACACAAAACGGGGGAGGCTCCCCACATCTCAGCAGTGCTGTGATGTCACCGCTCACATTAAAAAGAGGTGGTGGCAGTGACCCTCAAGAGACTAACCACCTGCCCTTCTATCTATCTAAACAGCTGGCATCAAAGTGGGCAAGCAGAGCAACCGCCGCGGAAGAGCTGCCCTGAAGCCACCATTCTTTGTTGAGGGGCTCCACATTCCCACACCAAAAAACAAAAAAAACCCACCGGGTTTAAGATTTTAATATTAGAAGCTACAAGAGAGTGAGGTTTGGGAAGTTGATTGAAACCTCAGCAAGACAGCTGAAGGTAGAGTGAAGGAGGGCTTAGAGGTGGGGCTGGATTTCAGGATGGCTTTAGCCCAGGAAGAGCATTAAATAGGAAACTAAATGTGCAGGTAAAAAGGGACTAAGACAAGTGTGCGATGGGGGGGGGGAGGAACCACTTTCCCTTTCCCTTGCAAGGTTCTGAATAGCCCACAAACCTCTCCTGAGGAGGACTGTCTCCATCTCTCTCTCAAACCAGAGAGAGAAAGCAAAGAGGGGATGGAAGGCAGGCAAGCTGAGGCCTCCCGCCTACAGTACAACTAAAGTCCCACTGCCACAACAATGGCTCCCTCCACACACCCCTCTTGCATCCGGGTTGACAAATTGGGGAGGTGGGGGCTACTCTTCAGGGAGGTGGACCTGGCCAGAGGGGCACTCCAGCTGCTAGGTCTCTATTTCTTGCTCACCATGAACACATGGGTTGACAAGCAGATGGCCGACTCTAATCAAGTAAGCCAGTCCTACTTGCCACCAACGACCTGCAGCTCAGGCCACCCGCAGCACAAGCAGATACCATAGCTACAGTTTACCACAAACTCAATTCCCCCTCCAGGTTATTGCTGCTGCTTCTGCCTCATTTTAAATGGCTCAAAGGCAAGCGACGTGGACATGGCTTAGCCAAGAGCTCCTGTTTGGCAGGTCTTTAAGCATGCCTGGCTTTGCTCAGTCTAGAGGGAAAGCAAGTTTCATTACAGGGGAAGCTCTTGTGCTGCATAGATCTGGAAATCTGCACAGCAGACATGTAGCCATGACTGAAATTATTTAAAGGTCAAGTCTAGACATATAGGGAAAGAGGAAGCTTCTTAATTATGTAGGTTTAAAGCCATGTGCGTTAAAACCAACACTCTGAATTTTCCTGTGAAGGAACCAGGATAGACTACACTGTCCACTGGGCAATTATAATATTCTTCCCAGCAGGTATGCTGAACAAAGGGATCCTTTGCAATCTACACAGTGCAACAGAAAGCAAACAAGCATTCCATCGAATGAATTCAGCACTACAGCATGACCTGTACAAAATTCTCGTTTGTGAGATAACTTCCAAGTTCTCCAGGTTAATTCAGTATCTTAATTCTTCCCTGGGAACACAAACCAAACACTAGAAAGCTTGTGCCTCTGCTTCCGTTTGCCAAGCCAAATACTGACCTGCGTTAGCACATTCTCCATTTCAGACTTTTTCTCAGCTGTACATTTCTTGTCAGACATCAGCTTCTGTAAATGAGCTGCAAGAGGAGGGAGGGAAGAAGCAGTCATGGTCAGTCATTAAGCCCGCCAAAATGCAAATTCTAAGAACTAGATTAGCAGTTTCCAAAAACAGGTCTCTAAGGAGCCCCAGAGTTTCTCAAAGTGACAGGAAAGTTTCTCAGAGAATGACAGGTTTCTTAGGGAAGTATGTCTGCCTTGTCCATCACTAGCGATCTCCTCCTGCAAAGGGAAGCCACAGGAGAGAGTTGAGCATGTTCCACACCATGTTCCCAGTTCAAGAAGGCAACGCTGAGGCCCAACAGGTCCAACCAGAGCTAGAATATCCCAGACTTTCTATAGTGAACAGTAGGTCCCTCAACACAAGTATCAATGTGGAAAGGATTTCCTGAAGATAAAAGTTTGAAAGGCACCTGAACCAGAGAAACCAATTTGACTTTGCCATCTCTCCCCACATGTTCGTGAGAGAAGATCCCTGGTTCTTGGAAGTGGGGCAAGAGCAATTCCTGTTTTGTTCTTTTGTTTATGTTCCAGAAGGGAGTTAGAGCTAGGGTCCTCCAGATGGCTGGGCTTGACTACCTTTATTTATGATGCTCTGACTGACTTCCTTCCATCGCAGACTGATATGCTTAGGGAAGCTTATCTGCCCCTCCTCCTTCCACTCTTTCCCCTCTTCTCTTCTTTGACTGTCCGAGAGAGAGGATACGTCTTTATTTTTGCTCTCTCTCCTGAGCCATGAGGGCAATACCCATGTCTGGGTATTGCGCCTCCAACCTAGTTAGTTAGTGAGAACTAGGTATGCCTTTCCTATCTACTATGTATTTCTATAAATAAAGTAACTTTTCTTATTTTACTAAGTCTTAAGTCTCAGTGCTCCTAACGCAAGGTAGAAGCCTGCCACTTGGGTAAACACACACACTGTCATACACGCATCTCAGACCGCTGACAGTCTCTGCTCATTTATACAAATTTACGTAACAGTTCTCCCAGGCTGGCACCATTCGGTCAGTTTTAATTATGTTTACAGTATTGTATCCATGGAATAAGAACGTAAGAAGAGCCTGCTGGATCAGGCCAAAGGCCCATCTACTCCAACATCCTATTTTTGTAGCAGCCAACCAGATGCCCATGGAAGGCCCACAAGCAGAACCTGAGCGCAACAGTACTCTCCCCACTAGGGACTCCCAGCAATTGGTCTTCAAAGGCAAGCTGCCCCGTCTGTGGAGGCAGAGCACAGCCATCATGGTTAGTAGCCATTGATAACTACTGTATATCCACCATGAATTTGTCTAATCTTCTTTTAAAGCCATCCAATTTGGTAGTCATCACTATCTCTCGTGGCAGCAAATTCCAGAGTAACTAGCACTGTATGAAAGAGCACTTTCTTTTCACAGAGCCTGGTTAAACTATGGAGTTTGCTCCTACAAGAGTGGGAGTGATGGCCGGCAACTTGGATGGCTTCTCTCTCTTAAGAAAGTATTCATTTTGCAGGGAAGTTTGTCACCCTGACATCTGCAGAGAAGCTGTGGGGGGGATTGGACGTGTGATGCTTGAAGGTATCCTAGCCTAACATGGTTACACCAATTTGGCTCCTGTTTGGCGGAGGGAGGGGAAGCTAAAAAATCCCAAGACTTTTGTCAGATGATTTGCTGAGGCAAGCTATAAACAACATGAAACATTCCAGCCTGTCCTGCTATTGCAATAGAGCATACCTTTCAGAAGATGATCAGCTCGAAAACACTCCCCATTTTTCACATCCTTCACCATGAAGTCCGCAAATTTGTCAACGTGGCCGGAAGTCCTAGAATGGCAAACAGGTTTTATTTTATTTGTTTTAATTGCCAATTTATAAACGGGTTCACAACAGAAAGATACCAAAGCGGTGAACAGTAAGACAGAACACAAAAGATTACAGATTAAGTAAACTAAAAGCGATAAAACCATTTCTACAAGTCCAGAATTAATATTCCATACAATGACTGGGTCACACTTCAGGGACAGCCTTCTTAAACAAAGAAAGTCTTCAGTGGCTGCCTTAATATCAAGAGGCAAGGTAAATTACCATTAAAAACAGTTACTAAATTAAAGTTGTAACAGGTATAGAGTAGGCCACTATGAGCTTCCACAGTTCTCAAAAGTGATCAAGGTCACATCCACACTATACATTTAAAGCACTCGTGCCACTTAAACAATCAGCGTTCCGCCATCAAAGAATTCTGGGAACTGTAGTTTATTAAGTGTGCTGACCTCATAGATGTACAGTTTGAAGCACCCTTAGCAAATTACAGTTTCCAGGATTTTCCATGACTGCTGAAGTGGTATAAGAGTGTTTTAAAGGTATGGAGCAGATGTAACTAAACGTTCCTATGGAGCAACCTATAGTTTGTTTTTGTTTTTTTAAGTAGTTGATTTTTAAACAAGTAAAACATTTTAAGTTTCTCTTTTTAAAAAGCCTAGTTAAAATTAAACCTGAATGCCAGCATAGTAAACCTAGGAATAATCTCTTAGGTATAAATCAGTGGCCCATAATCAAGCACACTGGGATAAAAGGTTACTTTACAGATAAAGACACACAACATGAGAACACCACTGTTTCTGAAGCTTTTATAAAAGGTGACAAAAGAGGCAACATGCACCAGTTTTTTATGCTCCTTACAAACATTTCCCTGCATAAAACCAATGTCACCTTACAATAATTAATTTTGAGTTTCAGTGTTTCAAAATAAAATATCATACAAAACGAAATTACAATGTACCATTTGTAATTCAGTAATATGAGAGCAAGGCACTGTAAATGTAATAACATTAACAATTAATTTACCTTCATAGAGCAGGATAAACAAATCTAAACAAAGAGATTGAGGCTTCCAAGGCTGAAGAAATGTAGCAGCCACTGCTGCGTGTGCACGTGTGTGTGTGTGTGTGTGTGTGTGTGTGTGTGTGTGTGTGTGTGTGTGTGTGTGTGTGTGTGTGTGTGTGTGTGTGTGTGTGTGTGTGTGTGTGTGTGTGTGTGTGTGTGTGTGTGTGTGTGTGTGTGTGTGTGTGTGTGTGTGTGTGTGTGTGTGTGTGTGTGTGTGTGTGTGTGTGTGTGTGTGTGTGTGTGTGAGAGAGAGAGAGAGAGAGAGAGAGAGAGAGAGAGAGAGAGAGAGAGAGAGAGAGAGAGAGAGAGAGAGAGAGAGAGAGAGAGAGTGAGTGAGTGAGTGAGAGAGTGAGAGAGTGAGAGAGTTGTACTTACTTCAGAACAGGCTCTGGCGTGAGCATGGTGCAGTCTATCTCAAGAATCTGCTCTTCCTGGATGAAGTGCTGCCTCCAGGCTTGAATTATATTGTTCTTCAAAGCGCAACCAACAGGACCAAAATCATACAGGCCACTCACACCTGCAAGAGAGAAACGTCGTGAATACACACTATTTCAAATAAATAAATAAAAACAGTTTACAATCTGCAACAGGGTTTCACAAACATCTGAGTTCACTGACCCCTTAGGGAGCTTATAAAGTTGTCACCGGCCTCAACACAAATTCTTTGTAATGTAAATGAAAGTCAAGAAATATCTATATATAATCAACATTTAATCATTCACTTTCTTATTAAATGCAGAAGCTCCTCATCAGCAAGGGAGGCGCACTCTGTACATGCCTATGTCCTTTATTTCTCAGGCTCATAGCTCCTAATTAAAATTTCTGCACTATATTTCGTAAACTTCTCTTCCACCACAGGCCCTTCTTGACTCCATTTCAATCTCTATTCACCCCATGTACAGTCCCATCATCTCCAGGGAGTCAGTGTCAAGCACTCTGCAAAACCCTGCTCTACAAGATGAGCATTTTAAGAAGTTTTTCAGTATTTTGCTGGTACCATAACATAGAAAAAATAAATAATTCTGTTATCTCTTTATTACTATTGACAATTAAATAGTCTCATTTTTGCAGATGAAGCCAATTGTGTACCAGGCCCAATTCAAGGTGTTGGTATTAACCTTTAAAACCCTATACGGTTCCGGCCCAGCCTATCTGAAGGAACGCATCCAGTATCACCAAATATGCCGCCAAACAAGATCAGCCTCACAAGACCTTCTCTCGGTCCCACCGGTGAAAACAGCTAGACTGGTGCGGACTAGAGAGAGGGCCTTTTCGATCGTGGCCCCCACCCTCTGGAACTTGCTTCCTTTTGACCTTCGTCACGCCTCCTCCCTGATGGCTTTTCGCCAAGCTTTAAAGACCTGGCTGTTCAGGCAGGCCTATGGGATTTCTGGGGTGGGTTAGGTTTTTATTGTGTTACTGAAGGATGGTTAGATGAATTGCTGTTAATATTGTAATTTGCTGTATGTATATGTTTTTATATTGTTTTTATATTGTGTACGTCGCCCAGAGTGTCCGTTTAGGCGGACAGATGGGCGACTAATTAAATAAAATTTTATTATTATTATTATAATTGATTAATCCCATCAATAACCAAGACAACTTCCACTTTACAAGGCCAGGATAATGAAATACAGTGAGAAATCTCTTTTGACATGTTTACTCAGAGGTAAGCCTCACTGAGCTAAAGCACTACACCACAAGACTTTTTCTCCATCAGGGAAGATTAAAAGGTCAGTTATAACAACATCTATCTACATATAAAATCTATGTAGAGCCTTCCTGAAAATGAATTTGTAGAGTTTCCATGAGTACGATTTGTACCCATAAATAAAATCTGTTCATGCCATGTTTTGGGCCAGTGTTAGAATTAGACACAAGCATCAAATTGCACTGAATGACATTATCATACACTCCCTGTCTTAACATTTTAGCACCATCCAGCTTTATGTAGATTCTAAACTAGATCTCTTATACTGTTCTTTATTTGTATTGTTGTAACCCTGATTTCTATTTTATATTATTGTTCACTTTAAGTTTAAACTGACCATTGCATCTGGCATCATGCATTTTATCATGGTCCAGGGTTACCAAGAAAATGGTGAACACAGGAAATCAAGTCCCAAAAAGCACACTATTACAACTGCAATTATTAATTGTGTACCTCCATAAATAGAAAAAGCCTGATCATAGAAAAATCTTCGTTTCAGAGTATCTTCCATTTTAGGTCTGTCCACGATATCATCCTTCGGCTGCAAAGCCAGTTCCTGTAAAAAAAATGAAAGAATGATGGATTTCAGATATAATGGACCTCCTCTGATCTGAATCCCCCACCCCCGGCCACCCCACCCCCTGGCCATCTCCTTGTTTTAAGATTCAGCTCCATACAAAAAAGTAGAGTAGTGCTGGGTACCTTCCGTTTGCGTCTAAAGCTCCCGACATCAGTAGAAGCTATTTTTAAAACACAGTCACAGCGCATGTAGTGTTCAGCTGCCTCAGAGTCAGGACTCCGAAGTAGATACAACAAGGAGCCAGTGGTGGAAAGCCATTGAAAAAGTAGCTACAATGCTCAGTGTTTACAGCAGCTTTGCGCAACCTGGTGCCCTCCAGATGTTTTGGACTACAACTCCCATCAGCCCCAGCCAATATAATTCTGCTGGCTGGGGCAGATGGGAGTTGCAGTCCAAAACATCTAGAGGGCACCGGATTGGGGAAGGACAGCTTAGAGCAGCCTTTCCCAACCTTTGGGTCTCCAGATGTTGTTGGATTACAACTCCCATCAGCCCCAGCCAGCATGGCCAGTGGTAAGGAATGATGGGAACTGTGGTCAAGCAACATCTGGGGACCCAAAGGTTGGGAAAGGCTGGCTTAGAGAAACAGATGATTTAGAAAGCAGCCTACAGGTATTGTGTGACCAATACACACCTATCACACAATTTTCCTATGACACAAGTATGGCTGGAAAAAGGTGCATCACTAAATGCCAGATGCAGGAGTAAGTTCTGGTCCTCAGTGCAAGTACTATTACTAACCTTTATATAGCACTGTAAGGAAACTAACCACCTTAGGCTCGCCTGCAAGATGACAGCACCAATGATATGTTATTGTACTGCTGAATGTTTTCAATAATGTTTATGTGGTTAAATTATTGTTGTTGTTTTTACTGTGGCTATAAACCACTTTGTGAACATCGGGAAGCGATTTATAAAATTTAATAAACTTAACCTAGCCAGGATTCCAAATTCCCCCTCCCCCCCAAATGACACTTGAAAGGGAAAAAAGCATATTTATACCTCTCCCAAAAAGTGACAGTCTCTGCCCATGAACCTTTGAACAACTACACAGGATATACTTCTTTAGCCTCCTGCTGTGGCAATGTGTTTTTAAAACATGGCCCAGTTGTTTTATAGCCCTCTCAGTTTTATGACTGAATAATTTAACCGATGGTTTTAATTTTTTAACCGATGTAGCTCAGCTTTGAAAGTAAACCCATAAAAGTTACTAGTATGCAAAAACTCCTGCTAGCCTTTGAACTACAACTCCCATCAGCCCCAGCCGCTGGCTGGGGCTGATGGGAGTTGTAGTTCAAAAAAGTAACTTTTCCAAGCTCTGAATTGCCTACTAAGGCTGGCAGAGCAGGGAAGGAGCATTGCAGCCGTCCTCCAGCAGTCCACTTTGTTTCTATGTGGCTCTCCTTTGACCAGTAGTATTCCATCCCCCCTCGGCCAGCCTAGTCACTCACCTGTATGCAAGTCCTTGTCGCCAATGGCTACCAGGCAAGCGCCTAAATACAAGGTCAATGAAATCAAGGTGGTGTAGTCCAACCATGTCTGGAGGGCACCAGGTTGGCAAAGGCTGGTCTAAACCAAAGTTTAGCGTTACAAGGATGAGCCAGCCAACCCCCACCCTGTGCAGCTGGAAGGAGTTCAGAAGCTTGTGAATGGGTCTATAAACTGAACAAAACAAAGTTGCCCTTAACTATAGTTAGTGGAAACAAGCCAACTTCAAACAAGTTCACAAAGCTGGGATGTTTTCAATTACCACAGTCCAGATTAGCCACAGTTTGTAATGCTGAACTGTGGTTTGTACAGCCTCAGATGTAATGCTGAACTGTGGTAAATCTAGAAACGGAAACTTCCAATCTCTTCCTTGCAGCCGCAATGGAGGGAGAAAGGCAAAGCACATAAGCCTGAAGTTCACTGTGCCTTGTCACTGTAACCCTAAACCCTGGTCATTTAACTCTGGGATAAGAGGGGAAAATCAAAAGGCAGCAAAGACTTGATCCCAAGACTTGCCTTTGCTTCTAGGATTCTCTTCCGAGCCTTGAGTTCAGCTACTGCTCTGTCTAAATCCACTTGGGGAGCCTTCTCGTCTTTCAACTTTCGAACAAGTTCACCCTAGAAAAAGAATCACAAACATTCAATACAGGTTCTGTTCTGGAGATACCCCATAAACATTGGGGAAAGGGTGGGCACAATTAGCAGCAGAAATAGCACTTCTCTACCACTTAAATTCACAACACAGACATGGATTTGAGAGATAAACAATACTTGGCCCGCAATTATTTTTAAACCAATACAACTGCCTTTTGAAGTGGGGGGGGGAGGGGAAGGTGAACTCTCATGAAGAAATGCAAACAGTGCTGTGCAGCACAATCTCCACATGTTTAGCAAGAAGTCAAGTCCCACTGCATAAATGGAATTTACTTCCTAGTTAAGCGTTTACCGTTGCAGTCTTACTTTCTGAAAGACACGAAATTGAAAAATAAACCGACTGAAGTTATTACGGCATTTCAGTAAAAGACAGCAACACAATTGATGGCCCGCATCTTGTTAAGTGCGTAAGGATGGTTTCATGGACAAAAAATGGGTTGGTAAGAATGTAGTTTAGACTCACTCTTCTAATGATTTCTTACCTCCTATTCACTACGGTCCAGGAGGAAAGGCTACAATGAATTTCACTTTCACGTTGTAAAGCCATCCCTGGGTCCCATAGCTAAAAGAGCTATAGGTCTATACCCTCCACACAAAATACATTACTAGCTCTTCCTTAAAGGGCAATAGGCAGGCAACACGACTATAAAATTGGTGGCCTCCATGTTATATACCATCACAGAAAGAGAGAGTAGCTATTTAAAGAAGTTTCTATACTTCTTGCAGAAACAAGATGGATGCAAAGGAAATGATGCCCTTCCGTTGCTCAAACAGCTATGGGCTAAAACATGAGAGTACATGATTAGCATGTATAAAGAGTTGCAACCAATAGACTCAGGGGAGACCCACTGAAGTTTATGAAAGACTACGTTACAGTCTAATAATTTCAATGGCTCTACTCCAAGCAGACTTTAGTTGGATACAACTCAAAAAATCCCAGGTGCAATCCACAGAATCTTGGAACTCCTACACAGAATTCCTTAAGCCCACGTGTAGATTGTCACAAATTATACCCATGGTGAATATACATGAAGGTGACACTGGGCTGAGATGACATACATTAAAAAAAAAACCTGTGCTTATGATATAAGGACACACACCAGGTACCTCACGTGGCAAAGTTTACTGTTCAAGACCATAGAGAGTTGTTCCCGGCAAGAGAGACTGTATGTTGCTAGATAGACCAATGCAAGGCTTAGCCTAATCTATTATCGAGCTGGTGCCCTCCAGATACTTTGGGCTACAATTCCCATCATCCCCAGCCAGCACCAAGTTGGCAAAGACTGCCCTAAGGGATTAGCTTCCAATTTTTAACAAAACTGTCAACTCTATTAACTATCTAGTTTAATACTTCATAGTTCAGCATCCATCTTCCCCCTAAAGACCTTCCCCTTATTTAAGGACTTGGATGGCAATTCATTTTTAATCAATTATTTCTACACTGATATGGGCTTGTTTTTAGCTCACAGACAGCAATGGGGCAGGAAGAGGAAAAGATGCAGAAAGGAAGCTCGCTTCTCACAAGATTCAAGAACAGGAAAACAAACATCAAGCATGACAGACCACAAACTCATCGGTGGAGAGACAAAAGATGAAACCTGAAGGCGTCTCCCGCTGAGGCCATCCGAACAATGAGCTTGATTCTGAATGTGAAAGTTTGAATCAAAAGTTACTGCAGTCACAGGCTAACGTGGCAGAAGGGAGGGAACTGAAGGTTTTTTTAAAAAAAGAAGCTAGAAATGAAGGAATGGGGAAGGGGTCGGCCGAGAGAAAAAGCACCAGCAAAAACACCAGCAAAGAGCCAAAAAGGGTGCTGTAAATTTGCAGCACTGTCACTAAGTACAAAAAGGGGGAAAGCGTGCTACAAAAAAAATCCCAGCAGCACGTGCAGTTTCAAGTGGCAAGAAAAGAAGAGTCCCGAGCACACAGAAAGAAGGGGGCAAGGGGTGGGGGAGAAAAGAAATGCTGACAGGACACCATTTACTTGAGGGAACCTGCCCAGCCCAAAGAAAGTGCAACGGAGCTACACTGATGTGGCAGATTTCACTGCAGCTTTGTCCCTTCTGACAGGGAAAGGGATCCACCCCTCTAACACAGAAGCTTATTGCATCAGGCACTGCTGCAGGAGGAAAACATTAACCCACCCTGCCTGACTAATCTCTCGGTCAAGGAGATCTCCCCAGAGGTATAATTAAAAAGTGCTCCTTCCTTCCCTAGCTCGTTTGTAGGACAAGCCACCAGCCCATACCAATCTCCTCTTCATTTGCCAGACTTCAGCCTCTACTTGAATAATTTCACATTACACAGCACATTCTGTGCCCCTCAAAGTCCTTTATCACACCGAGCCTTCGTATTTCCTTATCCCAAACATGAGAAGGGAATATTTCTACTAAAAAGATGTGCTGTGCTTGTGCATCAACTACTGAGATTTCATTTAAAAGAGTAACCTCCTGCCCTTGTATCAAGCTGCTATACCTTTATTCAGCAACATCTTCCTGTGTGTGTGTGTTATATGCCTAGTAATTTAGGAGGATTATCAGGCACTGATGATTCACAAGAAAAACTCAGCTGAAGCCTACTTAATTATGACGCTACCCATCCTGTTATGTAAAGAACACCCATCTGTGCTCATTCTACTTGACTAGCTAAACAAGAATACCGTGTGAACATAGTGGCATAAATGGGGAATTTACACAAACAGAACCATACATTTAAATATCTGGTATATAAATAATCTATGTATGCCTGTGGTCAGATGTGATACAGCGGAAGCCCGTTATAACACAGAGGTCAGGGAACAAAGGATGCACCCACATTACAGGGGTTCTGCATTACAATGAAAACTATGATACTATATACAGTATTGTACTTGGGAACATTGTCACACCCATGGTATACCCAAGCCTGTGGCACAGCAAGCCATAT
Source organism: Rhineura floridana (assembly GCF_030035675.1). Classification (NCBI taxonomy): domain Eukaryota; kingdom Metazoa; phylum Chordata; class Lepidosauria; order Squamata; family Rhineuridae; genus Rhineura; species Rhineura floridana. The sequence goes on along the minus strand of NC_084489.1, from coordinate 82,798,979 downwards.
TACAATGAACTTTCACTGTACAATCCAACAGATCCAATCCTGTGTAGGAGGATACGGCCATACGCTCTGGGATAAGAAGATTCAAAGGAGTCTTGCAGGAACCAAATAGATCCAAGGGTCGCATGGTGGGGGGGGGCAAAACTTACCTTTACCATTGGAAGTCCCCCACTATAAAAAGTTAGAGGAATTTATAACCTCAGCAATATAAAGCAAGAGGCACAGTATGTCAATGAGCATGCAGGCCTAGTGAGAGTGAATAGGTCCCCAAATCCTTTCAACCGTATTATTATTATTATTATTATTATTATTACAATTGATTTATAAGTATTGCTTTTCAATGCAAAGGCTCTCAAAGCAGTGAATGAGTTTAGTTCGCTTCTGTAGGCCAAAAGTAAATGCAGAGCTCTGAATGAGAAAGAACAGAGACCTAGTTCTTAACTGCAAGGTATCACATCTGCCTATTAAAGGAGTGCCAGAAGGGAAAGGTTCATTAAGAATGAGGCATCCCAACCGAATCAACTCTGTAGGAGACTAAGGCTGCAATCTCATATCCACTGACCTAGAAGTAAAGTCATTTACTTACTTCTTAGTAGACATGTTTAGGATTGTGCTGCAAAAGACATGCAGAAAGAGAAAGTGATACTCCACTCTGCAGAAAATGGGCTTACATCATCCTGCCGCCCCGCAGGAGGAAAAGAAGACCCTCTACA